>NC_136432.1:99260967-99887558 GCF_052849685.1 Lactuca virosa | reverse complement strand
TGGCCGTGAACTCATGCCTTAAGCATGAGTTTACATCATTTTTCATCATTTCCTTCATTTCAAGTCAAAGAAACTCCCATTCTCTCTCAACTATCATCAAGATCTTCATCTTAATCTTCCAAAAATGTAAGAATTTCTTCCTTTGATTTGTTATTACAACACTTTACCTAGTACAACCCTTTGATTTCATCCATGAAATCATTCTATTTTGATAGATCTTCAAGTGTTCTTCATTTCACCAAGAACACCAAGAACACACACTAGTGTTCTTGGGCCGTAATCACACTTACAAGCGTCTATATTGTAAGTACCTACCTCCTATACTTGTTAGTTAGTTAGGATGTTGAATCAAGGACTTGAAAACAAGTTTTCCTCAAGAACATAAGGTGTTTACGGCCAAGGCAATCTCCTTGGGCAGTAAACCCTATTTAAGGGGACAAAGTGAGCCCTAATCCCTTCCAAAGCCTTGGAACCAAGTCTAGAATACTTCCAAGTAAAGTGTAGGACCTTAAACATCAAAAGGACCAAGAAAAAATGGTGTTTACGGCCAAGGCAATCACCTTGGGCCGTAAACACTAGTTAGTAGTGCATATGTGCTTCCCTTCCTTCCTAAGGCATAGACTTGATCATAGAACACTTCATTGTGACTTATAAGACCTCATACAACAACTTGGTACAAAATACCATGAGTTTACGGCCGTAAACTCATGGGGAAATTACCATGGGCCGTAAACTCATGTGATACACCCATATTGGCCATAAACTCCAATGAGAGGCCATACTCCCCTTAGATGCAACCCTTTGGTACTCCTAGCACTTGAATCAGGTGTTTTCTATGTCCTAGGGTGTCTTTACTTGGTTAATTAGTTGTTAATTGACTAATTAGATACATATATGTGTCATTATATGTTAAATAGGATCCGTGTGTGTACTCAAGTCTTCACTTGACACTTAGCATCCTATACCATCCGTTCATACAAACCACTCACTACATGTGAGTTCATACCCCTTAATAAACCTTTTAAATGATTTTAAACGCTTTTATGGGGGGATACAAGTTGAAACATTATAGTTATTATATCAATCACATGTGATTAATAACTATCAAACATATGGATTTTCTTACTTTTCAAACTGTGTTATCAAACAAACTACTTCAATTCATTTTACAAACTCTTTTACATGCTAAATACTTTTATTAAACTCTTTTAAACTTATACTTTGTCAAATGCATATCTATATAGATATAGTTATATAAGTAGGATTGAAAAGACTTAGGACGGATAACTCACCTTACCTCCTGTTCCTTGTTTGGTTGTGGACTTAGGGTATCGGTTGTTTGTCCGAAGGTCGTTTGAATCTTAGTTATATATTATGTATATGTATATAGATATAAAAGTTCCTTCATTCAGTTCAATACCTTTGGGTAGCAAAGGTATACAATCATGTTCATTCATACAAACAACATTACTAGTAAACTATAATAGGTATAGTTTAGGAAGTTACTAATACTATTACTAGAACAATGAAACATACAAAGAGTCAGCTCATACATGAGTCAGAACATACTATTATGAGAAACTAAGAGAACATACATACATACTAGACATAGAGAACATACAATACAGCTAGTACATACCATACATTATACAAGAGAACATACTATTATGAGAAACAGGGAGAACATACATACATACTAGACAGAGAGAACATACAATACAACTAGTATATACTATACATTATACAAGAGAACATACTATTATGAGAAACAGAGAGAACATACATACATACTAGACAAAGAGAACATACAATACAGCTAGTACATACATTACTTATACAAGTATACAATAACATAAATGTGAACCATCGTTCGGGGCATGACATCACCTGTTATGGCTCGATTTGTAGCCAGAATCTCCTAGAGGGAGAGCGTGAATTTGCGTATAGATTTATACTGGATTGACTATCCTACACCTTGCTGTTAGCTACAGTGGGACTTGCAAGTCTACGGGTGCCAAATGTCATTTCTTCCGACGTCTTTCATCGTCGTGTTATTAGTCGATAGTATGGTGCAACCAATTCACATTTAACCTTAATTAACGGTCGGATTAAGGTAGAAAGTA
This sequence comes from Lactuca virosa, assembly GCF_052849685.1. Lineage (NCBI taxonomy): Eukaryota > Viridiplantae > Streptophyta > Magnoliopsida > Asterales > Asteraceae > Lactuca > Lactuca virosa. Next base: position 99,885,435 of record NC_136432.1, on the reverse strand, counting down.
CATCAATAGTCACTATAATACAACACTACAATACTTTAGTATTTCCCCATTGCATTCACATTGTGATCTTTTCACATAAAAGGTAATGTAAAACTATATTTTGGATAATGATAGTCACACTTGGGAAAATATACACTCTTACAAGAAACAAACATACATTTCATTTGATGCCTTGGTAGAAGGCTAAGATTTGTAGAAAATATAGGATTTTCTAGGAGATACAAACATTTACAAACTTATACATCAAGTACTTACAAACACTTTCATACAAACAATGACACTAAAATGCTTATGAACTCACCAGCTTTAAAGCTGATAAACTCTTTCAAAATAACTTGTATTCTCAGGTCATCAGTAGACAGGTACCGATGCTAGGCTTTTGAGAAGATGGAGCTCCTTCAAGACTCATCTCTTATTTTTGATTTACATTTTTGGTGTTTTATAAACTTCACAGAACACACTTGTATGAAATTATATTATTAATGCAATGGATGATGTTGTTGCTTGTTTACTACTATACTTTGTTGTGATACTGTACATGACGTCCTCCACCCCTGAACGTTTCCGCCGTTCCGGTTTTGGGGTGTGACAGATTGGTATCAGAGCATAGTTTATAGTGAATCGAGTATATCAACCCATAAAAGATATACAAACTATAAACACAGCGGGATTAAAATACTCTGACCAAGAGTTTATACTTTTAAATAATAAAATATTTAACTAAGTATACATACCTGCATTCATACTAAAAATAGTGTCACTAGGACAGAACAAAAGTATTACGATTGTTGAACATCACAAGTAGACTCGGGGATGTATGGTCAGTTCTGGGAGTGACATAGCCTGATCAACTATGTTGGTCCGAGAAGTGATTAACATATGCCCAAGAATGGTTGTGATGTGGCAACAAGTCTAAATACTTACCAATACTACTACAATGAAAACATTAGAACAGAACATAAACTTAAAATACTATAGGAGTATTTTGTGTTACTATAAATTACTTATGTGCGGACTAAAAAGGTCTTTATCAGTAGGTCAATAGTTGCTAAGTGGATACACTAAGGTTATATGTAACTAGGATGTCATAGACTTAGAATCTGTAATCTTTGCTTTACTCCCTATTCCTTGTTTGGTTGTGGGTTTTGAGTTAGGGTCACTTATTCGAAGGTCTATCCTGTTTTGATTACATATAACTGGTACGCACTAAACAGGTATTGAAGGAACTGATAAAGATCATCTTATAATTATCTAATTAGTACGTCTATTTAGTTATTTCTAATACCCCTTTTCTCGCATAGATAACATGGCTGGATTCCATCCCCACGGCGACCCGTACTTCCCTAACAAAGGTAATGGAGGTGGATTTGAAGCAGAGCCAGAAGATGATCACCCAATCCCTTTGGATGATCACCAGGCTGAAGGCTTTGCTGATGGTTCGGACTCCGAGTCTGAGGTCAATAACCTACCCCCGGTGGCTCCTGTCCCAAATCCTAACCCTCGTCCGACTTTTCAAGGCCCGGCGCCTCCATGGGTGGAAAGCTTGGAAGCATGGAGCCAAGAGCAGGATCAGCCCATGCCATTCAATGGAAACCGAAGCTTTTATGACCTGAGCGAAGGAGGCTCAGCAGACAGAGTCTTGCCAATCCTGGTCCGCAGAGTTCCCCGAAACGAAATTCAGGGCAGGACAGGTCTCCAACGAATCACGGAAGTTGACGCCAATGCGAGAATGCATACCATCCGCACCATTCATCTGGAAGATGCTCGTGAGAGATCTAGGGGAGACCACGAGGCCCTACAACAAGAGCTAGCTGAAACTCTGGCTGAAGTCATAGAGCTCCGAGTACGCCAAAGGGTGTACGAAAGGCACCTGCTCGATGTGGAGCGTCAGCTGGCTGAACTAAGGGTTGACCCGAGGGATAACCGTCACTAGTAGGGGATATTCTACCTCTCTTTCCTTGGTTTAAAGAATAGTCTTCCCATCTATGCTCCAAGTAGCACTTTTCTAGGCAACCATCCCTGTACTGTAAGCACTTTCTAAGTTAGGCCTTTATGCTGTTAAAACTTTTGTACTTCGGATATGATGTAAGACCTACTCCAAGGTCATTTTTGTCCAAACTTATAACATCTTAAATATTAATGATATTGACAGTCGGCTAATTTCTGTGCTAAACCTTGTTCAAATACTTTCATTCTACTATCGTTAGGATTCTATCTAAACCTCACTTTCGTCAAATTATTGAGCAGTGGTAAATTAGCTCAAGGATCACTTCCAATTCTTGTCGAAGGTTGGATCATGTTATCCACCAACCAATGATAGCATAGTTCAAAATAACAATCGTCTAGTGACCATTCTACGATCTTACTTCAACTCTTTACTAGCACTGCATCATAGGGATGTAGGTCAAACCATCGAGAACATTTTAACAAAACGAAAACTTTATCTTTACATGAATGAGTAGAATACATCTAGGACCGACCATAATCACTCGCGAAACTCCTTCTCTTGTCATATAACAGAATCATGTCGTCATCTAGAAATAGTCAGCCGAATGACAAAACCCCGATCCTTCATATAGACGCTGCCAGCTTCCAAGCAGCGGTAACAGCTGTCGTTGCAGCTGTCCTTGCACACTTCAACACTGGTAACACAATCAAGGCTGTAAAAGGTGTTGACAGTTCAAATTATTGTAATCATCCAGGAAATCAACAAGGGATAACTGTTACAAACACCCAAAGCCACAAATCTGAGGGTAAGAAACGAAGGCGTCAACCCCAAAAGGAGCGCAAGCGATCTCGAAAACTTGCCACGCAACAGCAACAAGTGGCGACCCCTTCCACTTCAACACCGTTCAGACCGTATGAGGGAATACTCCCGAAGTGTAAAAAGTGTACTTTTCATCATAACGGAGTTTGCCATGGTTTGCAATGCATGAATTGCAATCGAATGGGGGCACACTACTCATGCATGTAGGGCGTCGGCACGAACCGTCTTCCAAGCCACTAGCATCGGGGTCAGCCCGGCTTGCTATGGTTGTGGTGAAACCGGACACTATAAAAGGAATTTTCCAAAAAAGAAGAACAACGCAAGCGCTCGTGTCCACATAACTCCAACCCGACACTTCACTTCCACCACGGATGCTGGTGCAAGCCAGATTTGTCATTTATGCGGTGAGATAGGACATCTTAAGAGGGATTTTCCAATAACAAAGAACTCTGGCGCAGACGGGAAAATACTAAGGATCACTGCTGAAGGAGAGACTACTCCGGACCCACTTTGAAATTCTAGGGCGTTTCGTTTTAATATACTTATAAACTGTTAAAAACTAGTGCAACTCGAGTCATATCTTTTGCGAGATCCCGTCAGTCAAGGGACTCTCGTGCTGCGTATACTTGCTTTTGTAGTATACCTTGTTCGCAGCAGCAGTCTTGTAAGATAAAACTAAAGTACTGAAACTCTGTCAAGTTGCACCATTATGTTTTTGTAACACCTTTATGATCTAGTCTAACGCCTTTTTATTCCGAGTAGTCCGACATTATCATGTAACATGAGTCAATTCGATCCTCACAATGCCAGTCTCGTGCGAAAATTCTTTTCCCTGTAATCGCCTTTCTAGCAAAGCCTTCATTCCAGAACTCCGAGATACTCATGCGAAGGGTATCTTATATTTCGTATCCTTCCAGAAGAAACCTCCCCGGAATACCACTCGTACAGTACGTAAAGTTCCATCCGAAGACCCATACGGACGAAGACTGTTCGAGAATACGAGTGATCGCACTGCTATACGAATAAACTTAGGAGCCAATCAAATGCATTTCCCACCGATCGAGACAAGAGATTCAGATAGAACAAAAGTACCTATCCTTTTTCCTTACTTTATGAGTAATCATAATTTCTTTTGGATCTTTCCAACATCTTTCCAAAAGTACTCCCAGGATTACCTCCACAACGTCAAGTCGAGTTCAGAATCGACTTAGTTCCAGGGGCTACCCCAGTAGCCAAATCGCCCTATCGTCTAGCACCTGAAGAGATGTAAGAACTGTCCGGTCAATTTAAGGAACTGCTCAGCAAGGGCTTTATAAGACCAAGCTTCTCACCATAGAGAGCACCGGTATTGTTCGTCACGGAGAAGGACGGATCGTTTCGTATATGCATCAACTACAGGGAACTCAACAAGCTTACCGTTAAGAATCGTTACCCACTGCCTCGCATAGACGATTGGTTCGACCAACTGCAAGGGGCAGATTACTTTTCAAAGATAGATCTGAGATCCGGGTATCACCAATTTCGAGTGCCAGGGGAGGATGTTCCAAAAACAACCTTCCGAACTCGGTAAGGACACTACGAGGTAGTAGTGATGCCATTTGGATTGATCAATGCGCCCGCAGTATTCATGGACCTAAGGAATAGGGTATGTCGTCCTTACTTAGGATCAGTTCGTCGTTATTTTTATAAGATAACATACTTATCTACTCTCGTAGAAAGGTAGAGCATAGTAAGCATCTACGTCAAATCTAGGAAACATTACGATCAGAGAAGCTCTACGCGAAGTTCTCTTAATGCGAGTTTTGGATTCGAAGAGTCAAATTCCTGGGTCACGTTGTTAGTAAAGAGGGAATTCATGTAGACACTTCCAAAATCCAGGCCATTGGGAACTGTCAGATCCGAAGACACCTACAGAAATTCGTAAATTTCTAGGTCTCACAGGCTACTATCGTAGGTTCTTTCAGAACTTCTCGCGATTCGCGAAGCCTCATATGACTTCGACCCAGAAGGGCGTGGCTCTCGACTGGGAAGGGGAGCAAGAGGAAGCGTTCCAAATGCGGAAACGAGCCTTATGCACCGCCCCGATACTATCCCTCCCAGAAGTAATAGAAGACTTTGTAGTCTATTGCGATGCATCCAAATCCAGGGCTCGGTTGCATTTGGATGCAACGAGGTAAGGTCATTGCCTATACCTTCCGTCAACTTAATACACTCGAAGCCAAATATACAACACACGATCTGGAGTTAGATACAGTGGTAATTGCTCCAAAGGTTCGGAGATCATTCAGGAAACGACCGAGAACATCGTTCAGATTCGTGAACGATTGAAAGCCTCTAGAGACCAACAGAAAAGCTACGCAGAAAAAAGAAGGAAACCTTTGGAATTCCAGGAAGGAGACCAAGTCCTTTTTAAAGTCTCACCCTGGAAGGGCTTGATACGCTTCGGGAAAGCGTGGAAAGCTAAATCCAAGATACGTAGGGCCTTTCGAGATTCTCGTAAGAATCGGCCCTGTAGCTTACAAACTCAACTTACCTCGCGAATTCAGTAACGTACATTCTACTTTCCACGTCTCAAACTTGAAAAAGTGCTTATCCGATGAGACTCTTGTAATCCCACTCGACGAGACCGAGATCAACATGAGCCTCAACTTCGTGGAAGAACCTGTAGAGATCATGGGCCGAGAGGTCAAGCAAACGAAACAAGCCGTATCCCGATAGTGAAGGTTCGCTGGAACGCCAAGCGAGGACCGGAGTTAACTTGGGAGCGTGAGGATCAGTTGGAACTGAAATATCCTCATCTTTCACTTAGTTATTTATAACTACTTATTTGCTTAAACTCTAATTTCGGGACGAAATTCTCTCTAACGGGGGATGATGTGACAACCCGGAATTTCTATCTTGTACAGTCAATCAATTCAACCAAAGTCAGACTTGTTTCTGCTATCTTTTAAGCACTGTTTAGAGTCTATCTGAGTGCTCTAAGGCTAGTATATTCAAGAATCGGGTGTTAGGAAGTATCTGCTTGAATCCATTGCACCTAAATCAAGCTTAAACCCCATTATGAGGTGTTTACGGCCAAACTTTTTGAGTTTGGGCCGAAAACTCATCCGTGGCCGTGAACTCATGCCTTAAGCATGAGTTTACATCATTTTTCATCATTTCCTTCATTTCAAGTCAAAGAAACTCCCATTCTCTCTCAACTATCATCAAGATCTTCATCTTAATCTTCCAAAAATGTAAGAATTTCTTCCTTTGATTTGTTATTACAACACTTTACCTAGTACAACCCTTTGATTTCATCCATGAAATCATTCCATTTTGATAGATCTTCAAGTGTTCTTCATTTCACCAAGAACACCAAGAACACACACTAGTGTTCTTGGACCGTAATCACACTTACAAGCTTCTATATTGTAAGTACCTACCTCCTATACTTGTTAGTTAGTTAGGATGTTGAATCAAGGACTTGAAAACAAGTTTTCCTCAAGAACATAAGGTGTTTACGGCCAAGGCAATCTCCTTGGGCCGTAAACCCTATTTAAGGGGACAAAGTGAGCCCTAATCCCTTCCAAAGCCTTGGAACCAAGTCTAGAATACTTCCAAGTAAAGTGTCGGACCTTAAACATCAAAAGGACCAAGAACAAATGGTGTTTACGGCCAAGGCAATCACCTTGGGCCGTAAACGCTAGTTAGTAGTGCATATGTGCTTTCCTTCCTTCCTAAGGCTTAGAATTGATCATAGAACAATTCATTGTGACTTATAAGACCTCATACAACAACTTGGTACAAAATACCATGAGTTTACGGCCGTAAACTCATGGGAAAATTACCATGGGCTGTAAACTCATGTGATACACCCATATTGGCCATAAACTCCAATGAGAGGCCATACTCCCCTTAGATGCAACCCTTTGGTACTCCTAGCACTTGAATCAAGAGTTTTCTATGTCCTAGGGTGTCTTTACTTGCTTAATTAGTTGTTAATTGACTAATTAGATACATATATGTGTCATTATATGTTAAATAGGATCCGTGTGTGTACTCAAGTCTTCACTTGACACTTAACATCCTATACCATCTGTTCATACAAACCACTCACTACATGTGAGTTCATAATCCTTAATCAACCTTTTAAATGATTTTAAATGCTTTTATGGGGGGGGGGGGGAATACAAGTTGAAACATTATAGTTATTATATCAATCACATGTGATTAATAACTATCAAACATATGGATTTTCTTACTTTTCAAACTGTGTTATCAAACAAACTACTTCAATTCATTTTACAAACTCTTTTACATGCTAAATACTTTTATTAAACTCTTTTAAATTTATACTTTGTCAAATGCGTATCTATATAGATATAGTTATATAAGTAGGATTGAAAAGACTTAGGACGGATAACTCACCTTACCTCCTGTTCCTTGTTTGGTTGTGGACTTAGGGTATCGGTTGTTTGTCCGAAGGTCGTTTGAATCTTAGTTATATATTATGTATATGTATATAGATATAAAAGTTCCTTCATTCAGTTCAATATCTTTGGGTAGCAAAGGTATACAATCATGTTCATTCATACAAACAACATTACTAGTAAACTATAATAGGTTTAGTTTAGGAAGTTACTAATACTATTACTAGAACAATGAAACATACAAAGAGTCAGTTCATACATGAGTCAGAACATACTATTATGAGAAAGTAAGAGAACATACATACATACTAGACATAGAGAACATACAATACAGCTAGTACATACCATACATTATACAAGAGAACATACTATTATGAGAAACAGAGAGAACATACATACATACTAGACAGAGAGAACATACAATACAACTAGTACATACTATACATTATACAAGAGAACATACTATTATGAGAAACAGAGAGAACGTACATACATACTAGACAGAGAGAACATACAATACAGCTAGTACATACATTACTTATACAAGTATACAATCACATAAATGTGAACCATCGTTCGGGGCATGGCATCACCTGTTATGGCTTGATTTGTAGCCAGAATCTCCTAGAGGGAGAGCGTGAATTTGCGTATAGATTTATACTGGATTGACTATCCTACACCTTGTTGTTAGCTACAGTGGGACTTGCAAGTCTACGGGTGCCAAATGTCATTTCTTCCGACGTCTTTCATCGTCGTGTTATTAGTCGATAGTATGGTGCAACCAATTCACATTTAACCTTAATTAACGGTCGGATTAAGGTAGAAAGTACAACAATAGTTACTATAATACAACACTACAATAATTTAGTATTTCCCCATTGCATTCACATTGTGATCTTTTCACATAAAAGGTAATGTAAAACTATATTTTGGATAATGATAGTCACACTTGGGAAAATATACACTCTTACAAGAAACAAACATACATTTCATTTGATGCCTTGGTAGAAGGCTACGATTAGTAGAAAATATAGGATTTTCTAGGAGATACAAACATTTACAAACATTTGCAAACATTTACTAAAGTTGTTAAACAACTGTCAAGAACTGTCTGAGGTTCGCTAAAGATTGGTTGCTTGTAGACAGTTGGAAGTATAAATTTGGAAAGAGACCATAGTGACATGTTTCAGATTAGGATCATTCTTGATCAGAATTGATAGTCATATGGGGATATGGAAATGTTTCCATAATGGGAATTGATGTGAGTTAGAAACCTTAATGCAAGGAAGGTGTTCGAGGAGTTACCTTGAATTTGATACTTCATTACCATGAAATTGTTTTAAGTAACAAAGTTTCAATGGAGCATTTTGTGACATGGTTGACTGAGTCTTGATCACTTTAATGCCACGTCATCACAAAAGGATATTGCATGAAAGGTTAGAATCTAACACATTTAGTAGTGACAAGAATTTGGAGTTCTTACACTTATAATAAAGATTTGGAATAGTGACATGAGCATCATTGGAATTATGTCCAATTGATTTGTTCACAAAGGAAGGACCACAGATAAACATAGTATGCATGTTTAGACATGGAATGACTATTTTTTAATTCAAGTGTTTAGTTGATTAATCGAAACATTATACAATTAATAAAGTCTAATTATTATGGTGATTAAATAATAAGTGTTTGGTTTATATTCAATAGTTTTGACACCATAGTTAATTAGGTTATTATTGTGTTTCACTTCACATGTTTTACTTCCCGAATAATTGGATTATTCAAACATACACAGTTGATTGTACTTTTGGAAGTAAGTAGCGAATTAAGATTGTCATGAATCAGACTGTAGATTGTCTAAGGGGTTAGACATAGAAATGGTTTGTTGCAGTATTCATGAGTACTTTTGAAATGTGGATTTGAGTATTGGATTAACCCACGCTCAGAGAATTACTTCATGGATTTTATCACGAGTAATTTTGAGACGATAATATCTTATATTCTTGAAACAGAGACATATGAGTTGTTGTTTACGAGTCATTTGTGCATTGATAATACATAAACACATCAGTAATGTGATGTTATAAAACATATTGTTGTGCGTGATTTGATGCGTGAATAGTGCAAGCATATGACTCCATGTTTATCCGTTTCTTACCGCAAAATGGGAAAAAGCGATATATTTGCGCCCCTCGATGATTTGATGATGACAACTAAAGCGCTTGGCTAAGCCTGGACTGAATTGATGTGTTCAATTAGTAGTCTGTTATCAGTTATCATAAATCGAAAACGGGGAAACAAATCTTGGACAGAGAGATTGATTATAATCCATGTCTCATGTTCATACGATATCTTGTAGAACTGACGAATATTTGATCACTTATTTAAGGACACATCACTGACTAGGTCAGAGTTCGACAACAACTTTTGGTAGCTACAATTTGCTGGTCAATTTTTGAAGTCATACTTGCAACTATAGTTATTAGACTTATCCAAGTGGGCGACTGTTGGATTAGGTGTCTAAGCCCATAAATATAATTGGTATGTACTTGAATTGATAGTAGCAATGCCTTTTTGGGTTGCCTTGAAACCTGGCAATTGAATAGGATTACTGTTAGAGAGAGAAGAATGATTTGTTAATTTATTACTTGGTTAATAAATTAATTAGAAATAAGAAATAAATGATTTATTAATGTATTATGGAAATAATATATCAATTAGAAATCATATTTTTTAATTAATATTTAATCAAAAATTAATTTGGAATTAATTTTGGGATAAAAGGAATTAATTGAAACTGCAAGGACTAAAGGTCACATGTTCAATAGTTGAGCATTGAGCATTCTAGAACCTCCCAAAAGGGGGGGGGACGAATTATCGGGTGTTCCTAGGGTTTCCTTGGGCTCTAAGGGTGCCTTGGATGCCTTAGGGAGGAAGTTAAGGGATTAGGGTTATCTTGGATACACTTGCCTTATCCAATACCTTCCTAACACCAATATAAACACTCCACCATAAGGAATTTCGGCTATGCACTCTTAGAAAATGCTTAGAGCAGAAATTCTCCTTCCATTCTCTCTCTCTCTCTCTCTATAGTAATCCTTGGTTGCTTGAGTTTGTCTGTGAGCCATTAGAGGCGCGACACTTGTGGCGCTTGCTACCAAAAGGTCTTTCAAGCAAGGATTCAAGATTGTTATTACAATATAACAATCTTAAAGGTATCTATTATAACCCTTTATTATGTGAATTTCTATTATAATACATAGAACCTAGGGTTTCTTTTTTTGTGTTCATTGTTTGCATGTTCAATTAGAGAAAACTTAGATCCAAAACAATTAGGGTTGCATGTGTTGGATTAGGTGTCTAAGCCCAAAACTATTTTGGTATGTACTTGACCCGATTGTGAGCATGGTCCTTTTGGGTTGCCTTCACCAAAGCAACTTGATAGGATGATTTTTGGAGAAAGAGATTAATTATGATTTATTAATATATTATATGAATAATATATTAAAAGAGAAATCATATTGTTTAATTAATATTAGTCAAGAATTAATTAAGAATTCATTTTGTGGCTAAAAGACATTAATTAAATAAAGGGGACTAGAACTCTCAATTGTGTGATAGTTGAATATTGGGCTAATGGACTCCATAGAAGTTGGAGTGGACGAAATCTATGGGGAAACCCATTAGAATTTGTCCAAGGCCTCTAAGGAGGGAGTCCATGGGCTGTTTAGGGCCTAAGCAGTCAGATTAGGGTTTCCTAGTTCAAAACCCTAATAGCCTCACTATATAAGGAACCCCTAAGGCCCCAAAAACGTGTGGAAGTAATCCCTAAGGGTTCTTGGACGTTTTTTGGTGCCTCCTTCTCTTCTCCTAAGTCATCCTCTTGCTCTTGGTGTTTGTGAGCCATTCGAGATGTGACACTTGTGACACTAAGCTTTCAGAAGTCAATTACAAGGAGGAATTGATATTGTTATTGCTACATAACAATCAATGTAAGATCTAAACCCTAATTCATATGTCAATTTGATTATTGTATGCTCGATCTAGGGTTTATGGCTTTGGATGATTATTGCATGGTCATTAGACAAACTAGATCTAAAGCTTTAGGGTTTGCATGTACACCATAGGAATGATGTAGTGCTCAAAACCCATCAGTGGTATCAGAGCCTAGGTTGTTTGTATAATGTATTTGATGTATTTCATAATCATTCAAGCTTAAAATCGCAAAATTCTGCTTTCTAGGGGCTGGACTCGCCGAGTCCATGACTGAACTCGCCGAGTTCACTGGGAACTCGACGAGTCCAGTGCTGACTCGACGAGTCTGAGTTGTAGATGGCTGATTTTGCGGGATTTTGACCTATTTTGCTATGAGAAAGAACAAGAGTAAAATGAAGAAATTTTGGATGCCCAAGGTACAAGTACCCAATGCTTGTGAAAAAGTTGAGAATGTTGAAGTCAAGCATGTTCAAAGAATCTTTTATTCTCATTTTTCTTCAGTTAAAATTGTTAGAAGTTGGAAGGACAAGAAAAGAGAATTTGGTTGGTTTAATGAAATTTATGGAAAATTTTGTTTTCCAACTAAAAGGCGGGTATTATTTTCAGAAGATGATAGATTTTGTTCAAATAAGTGGGTATGCAAGAAACCAATTTCATTGTTGAACCTTAAATGGGTTCCAATAGTCCCATAAAAGTTTTGCCCTTTATTAAAAAAAAAAGAACAAAATCTTGGTGAAATCTGGTGGATTTGAGTCAAAGATATGATATTGTGTTGAAGAAATCAATTTTATTGATTTTTTAAGTGTTGGAATTGAAAAAAGGCTTAAAAAGGTGAAAAAGTGGGTGAAAAGTGACATTTCTCTGCACAAATAAGGCTGCAATCTGACACTTTTCAGCAAAAAGGGTTGGTTATGTCAGTTCACTGCAACCATAAGGGTCAGATTCGGAAGTTTGAAGAAATAAAGAGTTACAAACTGCAACTTCATTAAAACGAAAAGGGTTCTTAGGGGAACTTTGGTCAATTGATTAAATTGGTTCCTGTAAATCGAACATCGAACGAAGCTTATGAAACGGAACACACAAGATGCGAAACTCAAGTTGCAATTGCCAAACATGCGAAAGTAATTAAGCGAAAGTAGTTTCGCTTGATTGCTAGTTCTAGTGTTTCGTTCCTTAAAATCAGGAAACGTCAAGATGCGAAGGTTAGTTTCGTTTGCTTGTCCCTATGAAGCGAAGACAACCAAGACGCGAACATCACAACCACAAGAGAAACTCAAGATTAAGAAGTGAAAGTCTCAATTGTAGAGGAACCGAATGGAACCGAACGTTTGGTTGCATTCGCTTTGGGTATGTAATTGAAGCGAACATGTGATTCGCGTTCGGTTCATGAACAATTGATTTGGAGCAAGAGAATTAAGTTCGCCTCCTCATCTACATCTACAGGTTCGTGTTCATGGCTTGATGGTTCACAGTTGCAAATCAAAAATGAAAAGTCAAAATTGGAATGGGAAGTCGAATTCTTTCAGAGTTAACAGTCAAATCGCCATTGGGTCTCACATCATCAAAGCTTAATACAATTAGAACTGGGTTCTTTGGAACAAATGAAATCAGGATTTGGAATAAGGGTGTTTAATCGTTCGCTATTGGATGTCGATGTTGAAAGTCAAAATTGAGACTTTGCAAATCGATTCACCTGCGAATGCTCTCTACATCTGAAATACAAACCAGTTGACTCGATTCGCATCTCACAAACGATCACTGTGTTGAGAACGAAAACGGGACATTTCGACTATGGATTTAATTCGCAGCGAACGTGTCAATCGGGATTCATAGCGAACCTGTGACTGGATTCGTGTTTGCACTTGGTTCGCTTTGGGTGTGATACTTGGCGTTCAGAACTCAGGGCTCGGTATGAAGGCTTGTGATCGGAACGAACTTGGGTTCGTTTGTTAGCACTTGGAACGAAAGCAGGGAGATTCGCTTTGGGTGTACTTGGAATGAACGGTCGCCCAAATTTTAAGATTCGTAACGCCACTTGATCGAGAAAATACTAGAAGTCGGAGATATAACAAGTCCTTAGAAGAGCTCGATAAAGAACTGCTACTATAAAGGATAGTTCTCTGCAAAAGCTTTAGAAGAGCTCGATGAAGAACTGCTAGTGTAAAAGCTACCTTCATAATTCTACCACAAGCTTTATAAAAAATCTTCAAATTTGAAAAGTCACAAATCCAATTTCGAATGGCCATACCAAATTCTCCCCTAATTTATAATCAAAAATGTGATTATAAAGCCTTCAAATGGTTATGAGAATGATCTTGAACGGATAAATAATTATTGTGCTCCCCCGTGACAAAATGATATACACAATGAAGTATAAAATCCAAAAAAAGTCGTGAAAATTTGTCGTTATCACGAAAAACGACTTTCCGAACCGCCAAAACTTGATGGAATCTTTAATTTTCTGTTCACGAAAAAATATATGCATTAATGAATTCAAAACTGTTCACCAGCCCACAAATTTGTAAACTTTTCTGAATATTGGTCAGAAACTGTCACTTGGTTAAAGACAGGGGCTGGAATGGTAATACTGCATCATTTTCTCTTTAATTTGTAACAAGTTACAAAAATGATCCGAAATTGCCAAGATGCTAAAGATATAGGGACCAAAAATGTAAGTTTATGTCATCTTCCCCATTTACCCCTAATGTACGAGCCTGACTGGAACATTTCGTAACTCTAAATACCTTCACTTCAGTGCACTTTCGTTTCAAGCACAAGCAACCGAATCCAAGTTCGTTCCAAGATGAATGATACAAAAACGAAACCATGTTCGGTCCGAGCATCACGATGCGAACAAAAGCGAAACCTTAGCAAACCGAATCCAATCACAGGTTCACTTTCCCCTCGAATGACGAAACAAACTCAACTTCTGGTTCAGAATTCTCCCCCTCGATTGGACTGAATCCATCACAAAGTTGCTTGGGTCCAAGTGAGCCTTTTATAGGTTATAAGCGAAACCTTGTCAACACAAAGATCATCGAACCTCTTGAGCTTCTTCACATCGATTTATGTGGTCCTTCGGCCATAAAAAGCATCGGTGGTAGTAAGTATATTTTAGTAATTGTTGATGACTTTTCACGCTTCACCTAGGTTTTCTTTCTTAAATAGAAATCAGAAGCGACTTCAAAGCTCAAAGCATTTATAAAGCAAGTGGAACTTCAATTGCGAAAGGTGGTTAGAAATTTCCGAAGTGACAATGGGCTGGAATTCAAAAACCAAGAGTTTGAAGAATTTCTCACTGAAAAGGGAGTGCCTCACAACTTCTCTGCTCCCTATACTCCACAACAAAATGGCGTAGTTGAAAGGCGAAACCATTCGTTGTGTGAAGCGGCCCGAACCATGCTCAGTTTCGCTTCTCTACCTCTGTTCTAATAGGCTGATGGAATTGCAGTTGCCTGCTATACCCAGAACCGAACCTTCCTCAATAAGAGATTTTCCATCACTCCATACGAAATCTTGAATAATTGCAAGACAAATGTCAAGTTCCTCCATGTATTCGTTTCAAGGTGCTTTATTTTCAACTCCAAAGAGAACCGAAACAAGTTCGATGTAAAGGCAGATGAAGGGATTTTTCTTGGTTACTCGCTAACTTCAAAGGCATATAAGGTTCTGAATAAACGTTCAAAGAAAATTGAAGAAACCTACTATGTCACCTTTTTTATGATGATTACGTGAAGAAACTTCAGTCAAGCAAAGGACCAACGGAGGAAATCTTTCCAAAATCAGGTCAAGTCTCGGTTCCAATTTCCAATCTATTTGAAGAATACATGTTGCTCTTTGATGAACTAGAGAGAGCAATTCATTCTGAGACAAAGGCAGCTAACAACAAGATCGACAACTTGAAGAAAATTATCGATGAAGCAGCAAAAGAAATGGAAAGCGAACATCAAGGACCAACCGAACAGCCAGGTCCAAGCTAACCTCAAGATCAAGGCGAACCCCGCAGCTCAAGCGAACCTCAAGATCAAGGTGAACCCCGCAGCTCAAGCGAACCTCAAGATCAAGGCGAACCCCGCAGCTCAAGCGAACCTCAAGATCAAGGCGAACACCAAAGCTCGAGCGAACCTACTCATAAATGTTCTACATTCTAGGGGGAGAGTTCATCTACACCAAGGCGACCAATGACCCATGAAAGTCCAATCGATGGGGAGAATTTTGAGGGGAAAGCGAACCAGAATGACGAAACAAACTCAACTTCTGGTTCAAAATCACAGGTTCCACCATCCTTAAGGGCCCGAAACTCCCTTAGCTCTTCCCTCCTTCCTGTCATGTGACGTGAGCAGCCACTATCAATGTACCATTCGTCGTCGAACTGCTCGTCACTTATAACCTGCAAAAATCAAGCAGAGTGAGGAGAATTCTGAACCAGAAGTTGAGTTTGTTTCGTTATTCGAGGGGAAAGAGAACCTGTGATTGGATTCGGTTTGCTAAGGTTTCGCTTTTGTTCGCATCGTGATGCTCAGACCGAACATGGTTTCGTTTTTGTATCATCAATCTTGGAACGAACTTGGATTCGGTTGCTTATGCTTGAAATGAAAGTGCACTGAAGTGAAGGTATTTAGAGTTACGAAATGTTCCAGTCAAGCTCGTACATTAGGGGTATATGGGGAAGATGACATAAACTTACATTTTTGGTCCCTATATCTTTAGCATCTTGGCAATTTCGGATCATTTTTGGAACTTGTTACAAATTAAAGAGAAAATGATGCAGTATTACAATTCCAGCCCCTGTCTTTAAGCAAGTGACAGTTTCTGCCCAATATTCAGAAAAGTTTACAAATTTGTGGGCTGGTCAATAGTTTTGAATTCTTTAATGCATATATTTTTTCGTGAACAGAAAATTAAAGATTCCATCAAGTCTTGGCGGTTTGGAAAGTCGTTTTTCGTGATAACGACAAATTTTCACGACTTTTTTGGATTTTATACTTCATTGTGTATATCATTTTGTCACGGGGGAGCACAATAATTATTTATCCGTTCAAGATCATTCTCATGACCACTTGAAGGCTTTATAATAACTTTTTTGATTATAAATCGGGAGAGAATTTGGTATGGCCATTCGAAATTGGATTTGTGACTTTTCAAATTTGAAGATTTTTGATAAAGCTTGTGGTAGAATTATGAAGGTAGCTTTTACAGTAGCAGTTCTTCATCGAGCTCTTCTAAAGCTTTTGCAGAGAAGTATCCTTTACAGTAGCAGTTCTTCATCGAGCTCTTCTAAGGACTTGTTATATCTCCGACTTCTAGTATTTTCTCGATCAAGTGGCGTTACGAATCTTAAAATTTGGGTTGTTACATGATAATTTTTGGTGGCTTATATCATAGCTTATTTGAAGATCATTGTGACTTGGAGGGGGAGCTCTTCAAAGACAAGAAGTGATTTGGTTTCTTTATTCTGAAATGGGTTTTTATGGCGGGTTTGGCTTTATTGAAGATCTTTGGGATTACATTCGAAAATGAAGTTTAAAGACATTACTTCAGTGCTTGGTTTATAAATCCTAGAATCCGTGGATGAAGACTATTGAAGAATCAAGATTCATGGATTGCTTCAAATATTCCTCGTTGCAAGATCTTTTATTATTTGCTAGATGCTTGTTTTGGAAGTTAAAGCATTGTCATCCATTCCATACTTTGAGGGGGAGATTGTAGGGCTTCAAAGTACTCTATGGATGATGGCAATGGGCCCCCTTGATGAAGTGTAGGTTAAAAGCCCAAGACTTGTCTTTTCCCTATAAATAGTCATGTATTATTCATTATTAGGGTTAAGAGTGAGAAAAAATGTAGCCGCCACGTTGTGAGGTTTCTTGTAGAGTTAGATTCTTATTCTTAAAGTGTAATCTGTTCCTCATAATTGAATAAATCGAGTGATCATTCAACATATCTTCATATTTGTGTTTTATCTTATTTTCCGCATCTTGTTCATCAAATCTCAATTAGGGTTTTAATCCCAACAGTTTTAAATTTTTAGAACTCTTAAATAGCTAAACTTTTAAATATTTAAAAAGGTTTAAAATGGTTTTTAAATGAAACCTAAACTTGATAACTCTATAATAAAATGATGTTTTATTAAAAAGTTAAAAACCGGTTCCAATCGTGATAACGTCGAATTAAAAGTGAATATTAATTTTAACCGGTAAAATTTTTTATAAAATAAATTCAACTTTATAAATTTTGGAACACTTTAATATGTACCATGGAATATTTTTATATATGAAATATTCATGATACAAAATGTTTTAAAATGCTAAAATTATAAAATATTTATAAAAACTCTTATTTCAAAACTACAAATCTATGCAATCCACTTAAAAATCACGTAGCATTTTTGTGCAATTCTTGTGGATTTTAGGGTCACCTTATCTATTTGAGTTGTCAAAAATGGTCAAGGTGTTTTATATTTACTTATGGGATAAAGGTCACCTAACCATTTGTGAAATATAATTCACAAGTTTCTTAAATGGATGATTTGATCAATTTTTTATGTGATAAAGGTCACCTAAGCATAAGAGTTTTGAGGCATAGATGGGATGAACATGCTACTAAAAACATAGTAATGTATTTTATACCATTAATCTAAGAATTACATAAGAGTTGTAATTGGTTATCGCAACCTACCGATCAATAAAATCACTTGTGTAGTGGGTCACCGCCTCAAGTTTATTAGGGTGATGTGGATCTTAGCTTTTCAAATTTAATTTAAAGGGTAGTTATTTTCAAAAGAAATTATATCAAAGATATTAAAATGAATCTTATTATTTTATAGATGACTACCCCAATTGTATCCACCTCATCACTCACCATCCGATTGTCCTCAAGCTTGAGAAAAAGGACTATGTCCTTGATGAACCTATCCAGACAGAGCTCCAGGCCAATACTGCCAAAGCATTGAAAGATGCTCGGGCGAAACATGTAAATGATTTGACCGAAGTGGCTTGCATCATGCTTGAAACTATGACTCCTGAGCTTTAGAAAACTTTTGAGTTTCATGAAGCATTTGACATGATTGAGCAACTTAGAATCATGTTTCAAGTTCAGGCTAAGCAAGACAGGTTTCACACCTTGAATGCTTTCATTGGTTGCAAGATGGTTGAGGGATCTTCTGTGACTGCACATGTACTCAAAATGAAATCTTATGTTGAGCATCTTGCGCTCCTCGGATTCCCATTTTGGGATGAGCTAGCGAATGATGTGATCCTAACCTCATTACCTAAGTCATTCAACCAATTTGGGATGAACTTCACCATGAATCACTACGAGAGGAGCATTAATGAGCTTCATAACATGGTCAAGAGTGTTGAGGCAAACATCAAGAAATCTGTGAATAATCAAGTGTTGATGATCTACGAGGATCAAATCTCCAAGAAGAAAAATTTTAATAATATCGGAAAGGGGAAAGACAAAGCTGCCAAGAAAGGCAAGGGCAAAGGAAATAGTCAAGGGAAGCCTCTTGCTACCAACCCAACTCCCAAGCCCAAACCTGCTGCTGACTCTGATTGCTTTCACTACAGTGAAAGGGGAGACTGGAAATGCACCTGTCCCAAGTACCTACAGGAAGTTAAGAAAAATAAGGCAAACCTGGTTGGCACCTCAGGTATATATGTGATTGAATTATAATTCTTGGGTATTCAATACTAGAAGTGGTATTAAGATATGCACTGATTTTAAGGGACTAAATAATGTTAGAGAACTCAGAGATGGAAATTTGGAACTCCATGTGGGCAATGGCACTCGAGTAGTTGTCAAAGCCATAGGACAATAAAATCTTTTGCTTCCAAATGGTCTTAATCTTATTTTGAACAATTGTTGTTATGTACCTAGTATAACTAAGAATATTATCTCCATTTCTCGTTTGTATGAACAACGTTTTCATTATAAATTTGACTTTAATTCTTGAAACATCTCTGCGTTTAAATATAATGTGCTCTATTTTGAGACTTGTCCCAATAATGGAATATTTGAAATCGATTTAAATAGTTCATACCAAAAGGACAATTCAATGTAAAACTTAACAAATAAGAAAACAAATTCAAACTTAAATAAAACTGATTTATGGCATTATCGGATTGGGCATATAAACAAAACGCGCATTGTTAAGCTCCAAAAGGATAGAATCTTGGATCAACAGGCTCAGAGTCTTTTGATGTATGTGTATGTGGCAAGATGACCAAAGCTCATTTTACCGGCGTTGGTGAAAGTGCTTCGGATCTATTAGGGCTCATATATACTAATGTATGTGGACCTTTTAGGACAATGACAAGAAACATTGAAAGATAATGTCACACCCCGCCATGGCTGCGGAAACATCGGGCGGCGCGATGTTAGGATGTTGTATCATAGATAAGGATTTTACATGTCATTCATAAATATCACTTTCATCCAAAAATTAATAACTTACAAGAAACTTTTCGTTTTAACACATTTGGTTTAGTCTTAGCAACCATACACTTCGGTAGACCGTGATTCGTTTCGTAATCCTTTGCTGAAAAATATTCTGTCTCCATCGATGGCCTATGAATACATGTGATTTTTGAAAGGTCAACATAATTTTGGTGAGTTCATAGGTTTTTCATACTCAAAAATACTTTGTCGTGTTTCGTTAGGTTAGTTCTTATTGTATTCTTAACTTATGTTATGTATCAACTATTCCTTAATGTTTCTGCTAGTGGGTTCAGATAGTTTAGTAACTAGATTTGAAACTATATGGACAGATGGGGGTGTTGTATTACTTTCATTGATTGTAAAATCCATTATTGGTACTAAGGTAATATTACCCTAATATTATTTTATCGTGTCGTATGTACTACTTCCTTATTCAATACGTTCCTTAAGAGTAGCAAATTTAAGTTTAATAAGGATAATCTAAACTTGTTTCCTCGAGTTTGAGTATATTATCATTACTTGTTTAATTAGTAGTATTTGATAGCTAGTTTTAGTTTAACAAAGTTAAAATGAGTTCCTATAATCGAGCTAACGACTGTTGAGTTCCCCGAAAACCATGACGCTTCATCTGATGTCGCAAATGTGTTTAGAAAGTTATGCCTAGTTCTACTTGCCATCGGGTTGTAGCTACCAACCAAGATTGTGGAACTCGTTACTCGGTACCTGTTCGACCGACTACCGAGTAGCGAGTACTCGAGAGTACTCGGGGGAGTACTCAGATTCGGTAATTCATGTGGAAATATTTTAGGGAAATTATATATGTC
Organism: Lactuca virosa; assembly: GCF_052849685.1. NCBI lineage: Eukaryota > Viridiplantae > Streptophyta > Magnoliopsida > Asterales > Asteraceae > Lactuca > Lactuca virosa. The sequence goes on along the minus strand of NC_136432.1, from coordinate 99,864,997 downwards.
AAAATCATAAGTTAAAATCATAATTTGATTGAAATATATAACAAAATTAGATACATGTGAATATACAAAAACTAAAAAACACATAATGGTCTCACTTCGTGAATAATTGCTGAAAATCTAAAATATATATGTAGTAATAATCACATTTGTGTGTTAAATAATAAATCATTAAGTATATTATTCATATTAATCATTGAGTTGACCGAGGTTTACAATACTGCTCAGTTAAGTAAAGGGCTGATCGGTGAGTACTGGGGATTTTCTAACTCGCCTCCGTAAGGGGCCGAGTAGCGAGTACTCGGAGGAGTAATCGGCCAACTCGGTGAGTTTTACAACACTGCTACCAACCACAGGTGGGAGTGTCAATCCCATATAGATCTATACATACTTTCCCACTCACTTAAGATTTAACGATTATAGGTGGGGGCTAGCTAAAAGTCCTTCAGCATGTTGATGAATCGTGTCTTATCTAACTCTTGTTGTGGGGGCCTCTCCTAGTCGGTCGTGTTGTTATTCGTTGTTGTATTTATATGATATACTTATTATATGCATTATTCATCTTATACACACACACATGCACACACACACACTCACACACACACACAGATATATATATATATATATATATATATATATATATATATATATATATATATATATATATATATATATATATATGATTTGGCGTGTTTTGTGTAGCCGAGTATTTGGGCAGAGTAACCACTAAATACTCTGGTTAACCAAAGGGTGGCTATAATAGCGACTAGAATATCTGGTTTTCCTGGCAACAGGCCATCGTAACAAATAGGTATGATATTTTTATATCACAGTGAATCAGTATAATTACTAGGCATAATATTAACCTTAAAAGTTGGGCATAGTATCTACCGGACATAATATCATCCTAATGTTATGAGCATAATTATCTAACAACAAATAGTAATAACTATGGAAATCCGATAATTAATAACTAGATCCTTTACCAGTCTCATTAATACTAAAATGACTATCAAATAAGGATCAACCAGTCAAGACGGTCAGGAGGCAGGATCATTTCGGCATATTTCCTTTTTGAAATCCAACAACCAGGCCAACATAGCTAAAGAATGTCTAAAATCATAAAGTTCATGACTTTGTGCTTGTGTATGGCTTAATGAAGCCCAAAACCAAACCCTAACTTCAAATCATACTCTAATGGACCACAAATATTTCATGGATGAAATCCAACAACCAAGTTCTCATTTTTATGATCTAACAACCTTAGAAATGTCATGAAATTACCATATCAAACTCTGGAGTAGCTTTAACTCACAAGAGTCAACCCATAAGACCAAAACATGCCAAAACCTTATGCTAAACTAGATCTAAGAAATGAATCATAAAGGTTAAGACTTTATACCTTCTGGAAGATGATGATGAAGAGTATAATATGGATCTACAAGCTCCAAGCTAGCCAACACTTCTCCATTGAGCTCCTTCTTCTTCAATAAGCTCCAAAAACACACCAAATCACTCAAAGAACTCAAGAATCTCACAAATGGGGCTAGGGTTTCGAGAGGGCTACTTTAGGACAATGAATGCTAGTGAGGAGGGAGGCCTTGAGGTCATAAGGTGTTTAAATAGGGTCCAAACCCTAAAATTTAGGTTTTTGCATTCTGCATGAATACGCCTAACATACCCATACGCACGTCCAACATACGCAAAGGAACCCACGATCACATTAAATGACCTATGCCCGATGTACCTATCACATACGCCCAGTTTAGGGATTGATTTTGCAAAATTTTAATAATTCAGGTCCAAAATATAAAGTACCTGGAAAGCGGGTGTTACAAGTTTCCCCCACTTGAGTTAGACTTCATCCTCGAATTCCACCTCTGCAAACAGCTCTGGATAATGCTCTTTCAGCTCCTCCTCAGGCTCACATGTCCACTCCAAACCTTTCTGGTGCTGCCAGTGAACCTTCACTAAACCCACTTCCTTGTTTCTCAACGTCTTCATCTTTTTATCGAGGACCACAATCAGTCTATCAATGTAGCTCAGGCACTCGTCCACATAAATGTCCTCCAATGGCACCACTACGGAATCATCGACCAAGCACTTCCGCAACTGAGAGACATGAAAAGTGTCATGGATCTGACTGAGCTTCTCGGGTAGCTCCAAATGATACACGACCCTGCCCACCTGGGCAATAACCTTGAAAGGACCGATATACCTGGGGCCCAGCTTGCCCTGCTTCCTGAACCAGATGACACCTTTCCAGGGTGACACCTTCAGGAGTAGCATATCCCCAACCCAGAACTCCAAGTCTGACCAGCGTCTATCAACATAACTCTTCTATCGGCTCTACGCGGTCTGCAATCTCCCGCGCACCTGCTGGATCAACTCAGTAGTGCGGAGCACCACCTTCGTGCTACCCATAACTCGCTGACCAACCTCACCCCGCAAATCGGGTTTCGATACATTCTCCCTTAGAGCATCTCAAAATAAGGTCGATCAATACTGGCATGGTGGATGTTGTTGTAAGAAAACTCAGCCAATGGGAGATACGTATCCCAGCTACCACCCAAATCCAACACACATGCCCAAAGCATATCCTATAAGGTCTGGATAGTTCCTCATGAAATCTCTTCCAGAACCTGGAAGTGAACCAAACATCCCATTCAGAAACCACTAAAACTGGGACCCCATGTCATGCCACAACCTCTCAGATGTATACATCCGTTAACTTCTCTGTAGAGGTGCTCTCCTGAATAGGAATGAAATGCACACTCCTGGTCAATCGATCCACGATGACCCAAATCAAATCTACCCATCGCATGGTCCGCGGTAGCTTGTGATAAAATCCATTGTAATCTATGCCCATTTCCATATGGGGACACACAACGGCTCCGTCTTCTCATGAGGTTGTTGATGCTCGGCCTTGACTTTCCTACAAGTCAAGCACCTCTCCACATGTCAGGCCACATCCCGATTCATGCATGGCCACCAATACTCAAGCCTGAGGTCTCTATACATTTTTTTTGCTCCTGGATGAATAGAAAACCTGGACTTATGCACCTCATCCATCAAAATTATAAGCAAACCCCAAAATATGGAATCTAAAATCTCTGATGAAGGGTCTATAATCCTTGACTATCATAATCAAAAGAGGACATCTGACCTGCTATACGCTCACTCTTCCGGTGCTCCTCTTTCATAGTCTCCGCCTGAGCCTCTTGGATCTGCTCCAAGAGTGGGGTAATCACTGTCATCCTCAAACAAACATCCCTTATAGGAGTACCGGACGCCTTGCGGCTAAGAGCATCGACCACCATTTTGGCTTTCCCCAGGTGATAAAGGATCTCAAAATCATAATCCTTAACTACATCAAGCCACCTGCGTTGCCTCATGTTCAGATTTGGCTGATCCATCAAATACCTCAAACTCTTGTGGTCTGTGTAAAAGATACAATGAACCATATACAAGTAATGACGCCAAATCTTAAGGGGGAATACCACCGCCCCCAACTCTAAATCATGAGTATGATAATTCGCTTCATGAGGCATCAATTGCCTCAAAGCATAAGCTATCATACAACCTATCTGCATCAAAACTGTACCCAATCCCAAAATCAACGCATCACAATACACCACGAAATCATCCACACCCTCTGGTAGGCTCAAGATCAGAGCGTCACATAAGTTCTGCCTCAAGGTCTCAAATACCGCCTGCTGCTCAGGCCCCCAACAGAAAGTAGCAGACTTTTTCGTCAACCTATTCAACGGAACTACAATCCTTGAGAAATTCTCGATAAACCTTTGGTAATACCCAACCAAACTAAGGAAACTCCAAATCTTAGATAGAGATCTTGTAAGGTCCTGAAAAGGGATATTTACCAATGATCAAGCAACAAACAATCACAATAGAAGTAGAAGAAGAAAAGAAATCAAGCTTGCACACGTTTATAGCATAAAACGTCTGGTACAACTCGACACAGTACACCGTAAACTCTCTGGCATCAACAACTAGACAAAGACCTACACCTCCACTATATATACTCGACTGGGCCGCAAACTGGGTTTACGGCCGTAAACGTGTTTATGGCCGTAAACTCACTCACCGACCATAAACACTAAACAACCCACAAAATGCATTAAAGACTCATACTGAACTATTACAATGAAAGCCTAGACCAAACCATTAACTGGACCCTTCAATCTCCCCCCTTGGTTTGGTGCTAGCTTGGACTCAGTCTTTGTCGACCACCCACACATCAGATTTTCCCATAGCTCCGTTCCACATCTCTTTCTCGATAATCTCAGCAACCATTGAAGTGTACTCCTTTGCAGCGGACTCAAAAAGGTCTTCAGCCACCTTGATCTGATGAATGGAGAGCTGATGTATATCCCACTTACCAAATTGAAGCAAATCCCTCTTGTCATACAAGCGGATACAATCGTCTTTAAGCTTGATGACAGCAGCAGCAGTAGATTCATCAAACACCCAGTATTGCATGGATGCGAGAGATCCATCTGGATGATTTTGAAGAACGGGAATCTGCTTTACTTGAGCAGTAGCGGGCCACATCACTGACCGAAGTGGCTGACTTGTTTTGGGATCAATGACGCTAGGGTAAATCTTGATGATAGACTTTGCAGTCTTTATTGAAGGGAAGCCCTTAGCTACTTGATCTTCCAAAAATGATTTGAACTGAGTCGCCCTGGGATTGTTTGATGGATTTGAGAAAGGAGCTTTAGACAGCTCCGTAAGATTAACCCTAGTAAAAGAGTGAAAATCGTGAGCATCTTTGTACATTTCAGTATTGCCGCTCTTTCTTCTCACCATCCACAAATTCATAGTGTCATGGAATCCCCACGAAATGATTCCTGGCCTATCACCATAAACGTCTCTGAAACGATGTTCTCCCAGATCCGTAAAGGTGATATTTGATTGATCCCAGGGAGCATTATGATATGCGCTCCTTTTGAATAGAAATTGACCCTTTTCAGCTGACTTGGCCAATTTAGCACGTTTCAATGCCACTACACTCGGAGCCTGAGCCGGTTCCTTTTCAAAACGGTCAACAACGGTGGTTGTTCTTGTAGGTTGTGGAACTATGGGAGTATCTTGATCAGGAAGATAGATCTTTGGCTCATCAACAGATGACTTGAATTTGTCGCCAAAATCTTCTTCCAGCTTCTTCTTAAGATCATAGTAGCTGGCGGTCAACAAGCCGAAATGCGTCTGAAGATCAGTAATTTTCTTCGACTTCAGAGCTTTATCTTCAATAAGTTCGGCAACTTGAATATTGAGCTTTGCATTTTCAGTCTAAAGGTCTGCAACCTTGATATCCAGCTCAATATTTTTCTGATCTAAATCAATATTTTTCTGATTCAGAGCATCAATCTCCTTCTGAAGTCCAAGTATTGAAGGATTCTCTTCTCCTGAGCTGCCACCCCCAATAGAAATTCCTTTGCCATGAGAGGGAGGTGTTGTAAATTGTTCTTCGGCCAAATGCCTGGCTAGCCTCACAGAAGCAGCATCATGGTCTGGCCTGGGAGGAGAGAAACCTGTGGGGAAGGAAGAGCCACCAGCTTCATAGAAAGTGCTAGGGCCTTCACTGACTGGTTCATTTGAAACAATAACGGGAGTAGTTGTTGATGGAGTTGTAAAGCTTGGAAATACACCCGAATCAGGAATTCCCTGTCTAGGGTCAAGTCTTCGTCTTTTTGTTGGAGGTTGAGAGGCCTGGGTAGTTGTGCGATCACTTTCCAATGGCTCAGATGTAGGTGGAACAACATCAAGGGGAGGAGTCCCTGACACTGTCACCATAGGAGTTGCTATTTCCGCCGTTGGATTGGTAGGAGGAGGCGTGGCTTCGAGAACGTCTTCATTTTCCCTTATCTTCGTTGCTGGATGAGCAACTTCATCGATATTGTCAAGTAGCGTGTTGAGGTTTTCACCAGTCATGAAGTCTTCATTGCTACCGAAGTTGAGAGGGATCTCATCCTTATCGAAACCGGTAAGATCAAGGTCTTCATACATCTCGGATTCTGTTCCACCCCTTGAAGACTCCTCATCATAATTACTTTGAATGCGAACAGATGTCAGCTCATGTTCTTCAGCTACTTGTGCATGAGTAGCAAGAGTTTCTTCTTCTTCAGCACGATCTGACACTGTAATGACATCATCTTCCGAAATGACTCTCTCGGAAGAAGTAGGCTCAAATGACATCTTATCAGACGTTCCATGAGATTCTGAAGATTCATTTATCTCAGCAAATTTTCCGAACTTCACAAGAGGATGTAATCCTTGGAAGACGACTTTGCCCTTTCGATTCTGCTTAATGAGACCAATCGTGTGTGGGCCTAACGACTTTATATCCAGTGTGTCTCCCTCTTTGACCATCTCAGGAAATTGGGTGTCAATGAACATCTGAATAAACCTAGGGTACAGCAAGAAGGCATCTCTGGTCTCCCGGTTTATAGCATTGATGTTTACTAAGAACCCATCCAATATGAACTTTGAGAAGTTGAATTTGATGCCAGCAACCAGTGAAACAATTGCCCCTGTGTTCCTGAGCGAGATTTCATCAGCACCTGATCTTCTGCCCGAGATACAGCTCACGAACACATACGCCAAGAATCTCCAGTAGGGTGGCAGAAGCTTTTTCACCGTGGGAGGGTAGATGCCTTCATACCCCATCTTCTTGAGAATCTTTTGTACATTATCAATCCCGATTTCAGTAGGAAAATCAGGTTGATCATTAATCAGCAATGTTTCTCTGATGAACTGCTCAGTGATCGTAATCTTGCATCCTTTCACAATAGCTTCAATGGTAACTGCTCCTTTGTCTGATGTCATCTTAGCAGTCTGCCAGAACTCCCTGATAATCTTCTGATAGATGACTGGATTCACAGTAATGGCAAAGGCCAGGCAGCATTCTCTCAGTTTGTATATCATCGACCTGAAATCTCCATGAGCAGCAGGAGGGTCATCCAGTACAATTGCCAGGTTATGCATGTCAGCAAACTTAAGACTTGCCATTGATCTGCACTAAACCAGGCCAAGTAAGAAAACAAAGTATTTAAACAATTAAAGATTTAAGTTTTCTTAATTAACCAATTTCATTTTGGCCTTAAAAAGAAATATTTTGATCAAAAATTTGGAGTTTACGGTCAAACATGGTCAAAGTTGGGTTTACGGTCCAAAGTGAGTTTACGATCAATACTCGTCAAAACTGAGTTTACGGTCCAAACTGGGTTTACGGCCGTAAACCCATTGCATTGGTCTCCTGACCGTAAACTGAGTTTACGGTCGTAAACTCAAAAGGAGTTTACGGTCGTAAACTTCTAGACCGTAAGCTCAGACCGTTTACGGTCGTAAGCTCAACCGTAAACCCTCCCTAAACCGTAAACGCCGACGAACTGTAAAACCTCGATTAATCCCCCATTTTCAGTCGAATCGATGAACAAACAGCATTTCCCCAGTCGGTGTTAGCATACCTTTGATGTGGACTAAACGATTTTGCAAAAACACAAGAAAAAATTTCGAGGATGAGAGAGAGTGCAGAGAGTTTGCGGCTGGGAAGATGAAAAGTGAGGTGGAAAAGGGTTTACAGCAGTAAACTCCACCTTTTATACCTCCTTTGAATTTTACCTGTCTCCCACACAGTATAAGGCACAGTCCAAATCCCAATTATAAAAATAAAATAAAAATAAAATTAAATTAAAAATAAAAATGAGAATAAATACAGACAAAATTTATCTCAAAAGTCACTGAAAATAATCTTGTGATACTGGGATCAAAGTTGTTAGACAGCCTTAATCCACTTGTCGGTACCTTTTATCTTCACATCTTTGTCTGGTCAATCGCCGATATTGTGGTCCACTTAAACACGAAAAATTGTGACAGAATTAGGACATACCATTAGTTACAAGACAAAGTGATCCTAAGTTCCTAGATAATATTTCTTAAGGACCATTCAGCTGACGACGACCAGGGATATTGTTGTCCACCTAAATTGAGCAGCGAGATCTATAGACAATCTGTAAGTGTTCAATTTTAATTGTACTAGAACATGTTTCCCGCTTCCTGATATGCTCTAGTAATCAAGGACTTCCAGAATACTCCTTACATCGGGTCAGCAGACAATTATTAAGAGAGAAGATAGATTTAGAATGCATATGCTATACACCCAGGTCGGATCTCTTCCAATCACGCAGAGGGTGAAACATATGACTAACTGAAGTTTTAGAGGGATTGAGAAAAAAGAATGATGCATATACTGTGTACCAGGTCGGATTGTGAGTCACGCAAAGGAGACAGTATATGGCTAACAGACAGAAAGAATTGCATAGATAGAGGATGCAGAGAAATAGAGTTGCATATGTTACAGTCCAGGTCGGATCTCTCGATCACGCAAAGGAAGCAACATATGACTAACAGACAGATAGAGAGAAAACAATTTTCTACAGACCTAATTTATCGGAATTCACCAGTCACCCCATCAATACCGAAATTAAGGACAGAATCCGCACATCGAGGAAAAGTTAATCCACGGTTCCAGGTACAGGTTCTTTTAATGTGACCAGTAGATTCCCATATTTATCTCCCTGCTCAATCTATCCAAGTGTCGTATTGTCAGGCTAAACGGATCGAACTAGGTCAAGATTTGTCAAGTCTATGAATTCCTTAAGTTCAACTCTGCCTAGTCATGTCCATTTAGAATCTTTCGTGCCTACCAGCGCATAAAACCTAGAGCATAGACAATTTAATTTTGGGTACGTTACGCAGACTCAGATTGCCTGTTATCACTTGATAATATCACTTCCCAGTACTACATCAACAAGCAAAACTGTAAGCGACAATATTTTTGATTTTTCTGAATTTTTAATGTTTTTGGATTTTTTTTGAATTTTTTTTTTGAATTTTTGTTTGGTTTTTGTTTATTTCTCCCCCTAAATTTGTGCATGGGTGAGAATGAAATGACTAAAATGCGCAAATTTAAATGAACCTAACCTAAAAAAATTTAATCCTCAAAACGAATCATTTTCAAAAATCCCACAAGCACATCGAATCGAGCTTTGTTAAAAGGCTTGGTGAACATATCCGCCACATTATTGGCAGTGGGAACCTGTTCTAGCCGGATGAGAGAGCGCTCATAACAATCTCTGATAAAATGAATTTTGATATCAATGTGCTTGGTTTTGGAATGTTGGACAGGATTTTTAGTAATCTGAATTGCGGCCTCATTATCACAGTGAATGGGGGTTTCTAGATAATTCAAACCGTAGTCCAACGGCTGATGTTGGATCCAGATAACTTGAGAGCAACAAGCAAATGCATCAACATATTCCGCTTCTACTGTTGAGGTGGAGACGGTATGTTGTTTCTTGCACTGCCACGACACCAGCCTATCTCCAAGGAATTGGCACCCTCCTGATGTAGATTTCCTGTCAAGCTCACAGCCTCCATAATTACTGTCAGCAAAAGCATATAAATCAAATTCAGAATTCTTCGGATACCAAAGACCCAATTTTGGGCTGCTTTTGATATACCGAAAAATCCTTTTGACAGCAATAAGATGTGAAAGTTTAGGATTAGCCTAATAGCGAGCGCATTGACAAACTATAAACATGATGCCGGGACGACTTGCAGTAAGATACATCAACGATCCGATCATCGATCTGTAGTGTGTCTGATCTACGGATTCGCCATCAATATCTGGATTCAGCAGGAGTCTTTCAGCCATTGGTGTCGATGCAGGTTTTGCGTCTTGAAACTCGAACTTCTCAAGAATATCTTCCACATACTTAGCTTGATGTAGCAGGATTCTGGTTGAATTTTGTTTGACCTGAAGCCCCAGAAACATGGTCATTTCACCCAGTGAACTCATCTCAAACCGCTTGTTCATCACGCCTTCAAACTCTTTGCATAGCTGTGGACTGGTAGACCCAAATATAATGTCGTCAACATAGATCTGGACTAGAATCTGATCATTACCAACATGCTTGATGAATAAAGTTTGATCAATAATGCCGCGAGAGTGTCCATGCTCGAGCAAGTGCTTTGTTAGAGTCGCATACCATGCTCGAGGAGCTTGATGTAACCCATACAACGCCTTGTCCAACTTGTAGACATGATTAGGAAACTTTGGGTTAACGAACCCAGGGGGCTGATCAACGTAGATCTCTTCCTTCACCTTGCCATACAAGAAGGCAGTCTTGACATCCATTTGGTAGACCGTGAAGTTCATGTAGGAAGCATATGCGAGAAAGATACGAATAGCCTCCAATCGAGCAACTGGTGCGTAAACCTCAGTATAATCAAGACCCTCAACTTGTCAAAACCCGCGAACCACCAACCTTGCTTTATTGCGCACTATTACACCAGAATCATCCTGCTTGTTACGATACACCCAACGCGTGTCAAGAGACCTTTTGCCCTTTGGTAACTCAACCAATTTCCAAACCCCGAGCTTTTCAAACTGATTTAGCTCTTCATGCATCGCATCTACCCAGCTGGGCTCATTCAAAGCCATTTCAAAGTTCTTGGGCTCTATTTGAGATATAAAGCAAGAATAGAGACATGCATTTACATCTCCACTCTGACTTCTGGTTTTAACTTCGTCACCCAGCTGGCCAATGACATTATCGATCGGATGATCGCGTTGAATTCTTGAAGGTATGTCTTGGCTGATATCATTGAGTGAAACAGGAAGAGTGTGAATGTTGAAACCTCCATCATTTGCTGATTGATCCACATTAGATGAATCTGCTACAAACTCATTAGCAATTTCTTCAGGAAAGAGTAGTTCCATAAAAGTTGGAGTGACAGCGGAAGCATCTCTAGACATGAACTCTCTTTCAATAGGGGTAAGAGGTGTAGCATCACCATCAGGAGTTCCATTTTGAACTTTAGACTCTGGACTATTAAGTCGATCAGATGACTCCCCCTCAGGTGGAGCAGAGGACTCCCCCTCAGATGGAGCAGAGGACTCCCCCTCAACCGTTGGAGGTCTGTAAACAACTTCTTCGTCTTCGTCTTCGGAAACAATCTTCGAACCAGAAGAGGATCCATTTGAGCCATCTGAAGACACATTTAAGGATTTGAAAAGCGATGTGTAATCAAATAACCAGTCAGGACCCACTCGAGCGTCTGTTTCATTCTCCTCCAACCAGCGCATGTCATAGGATTCGACAATCTGCTTAGTCTTCTTGTTGTAAACCCTATACGCGGTGCGCGCAGCATATCCTATGAAATAACAATCATCGGCTTTGGCATTATTGATATTAGGGTTGGATTCCAAGTGAAGAAGGGTGCAAGGGCAGCCAAATACACGGAAATGGCTGACTGAAGGCTTGTGTCCATAGAGAATCCCGTACGGTGTCTTCATCTGTGCTTTGTTGATTAGAACACGATTCTGCACGTAGCAAGCAGTGTTAATCGCCTCGGCCCAAAAGAAAACAGGTAATTTTGAATCACAAAGCATTGTCCTTGCAGCGTCTTTTAAAGTTCTATTTCTCCTTTCAGCAACACCGTTTTGTTGAGGCGTGTGAGCAGAGCTATATTGACGCACGATCCCCTTTTCTGCGCAAAAATGGTCAAGAACCGCATTCTTGAAGTCAGTTCCATTGTCAGTACGAAGCGCCTTCACCTGGTTATTGGTTTGATTCTCAATCATCACAATGAACTTCTTTATCAGATCAGCAACCCCTGCTTTGTTGGATAAGAAGAAGACCCACGTAAAACGAGAGAAATCATCGATCACAACTAGACAGTATGAACTTCTGTTGATGCTCAGGACGTTGACCGGACCAAATAAGTCCATATGCAATAGTTAGAGCACCTGACTGATTGAGTTAACTTGCTTTGGCAGGTGTGGTTTTCTATGATGTTTTCCTTGGGCACAGGACACACACTTCTCAAATGTAATAAAGTCTCTGACAGGTAAGCCTCAGACGATCTCATTCTTAGCAAGGCGATTCAGGTTTTTCGTATTAGCATGACCGAGTCGTCGGTGCCACAGCATCGCATTTTGTTCGGACACTTTTGAAAATAGGCAAGTGACTTGTTCAGGTATGTTACTGTTCATGTCAATAATGTAAGCATTCCCATCCCGCTTAGATTTGACGAGAATCCACTCTTTCGGGATGACAATGCCTGGCTTGAGAATCATGCATTCTTTATCGGTAAAATGGGTAGAATAGCCTTTGTCGCAAATTTGGGAAACACTCAACAAGCTATGCTTTAACTCGGGAGCAAAGTTGACATTTTCAAAGCTTAGCACTCCATTTGTAACGGTTCCTCTCTGAGTGATCTTGCCACCATCTCCGCCCACGAAGGACACATACCCCCCATTAAAAGATTGAATGCCGCTCAATTAGGAGATGTCTCCTGTCATATGCCGGGAGCAGCCGCTGCCGACGTACCAAGGACGAACGACATTCCTCCGCAACTGTCCTATTCTCAGAAGAACATGCATGAGAAATAGGTTGTGAGATAAGTGAGGGTGCCTCAGATGGTGTGACTTGTGGAATTGATGGATTTTCATGAGAATCACAAGCATCAGAATTACCAAACAATTCATCAAACATATCAAAGAAATTAAGTTCAACAGTAGCAGATGTGGAAACATCACACGAAACATTTTCAGTCTTAACATCAGAAACAAAAATTTTTTCATTAGAAACAAAAATATCAGAATCAGAAACGGAAATAGAAAAAGATTCTCCAACTTCACGCTTTGCCTGATCTAAGGGTTGATCTGCAGGGGAAGTAGAAATGTTAGTACTTTCAACATTAATAAATCCGCCTGAAACGAAACCAGACGGCTTGCCATAAACCATAAATGGTTCGTTGGCAATCTCATCCTTGGATAGGGGTTGATACTGATATGTATGATTATAAGGAGGAGGTACACTATCATATCCTAAACCCTTTTGTTGGTTTCGTTTGAACTGCATGCAGTGATCAATCATGTTGGCAGCTACCTCGCTTGATCCATCAAATTTTCTAAAATCAAAATTTGCAGTTTCAAATTGTCTTTTTAATGTATCAAGCTCGGTAATTAACTCATCATTTTGTCTCTTAACATAATCATAAAGTTCACATTTTTCACTGTACTCTGTTTGAATTCTTTTAAAATCTTTTATTTTTGTTTCTAACTGGGCCTTAAGGGGTTTTTGTCCTTTCCTAAGTTGATAGCCCTCATATCTAAGGTCCTCTACTTCTCTACGTAATAATTGAATTTCATCATGAAGAAGTTTAACATATTCATTACAAGCCTGAGAACAAGATGGTAGATTTACCTCACTTTTCTTGGGCTCGGAAGTAGAAGACACCATCAGAGCAAACTGCAGCTCCATCATTTCTGCTTCAGGATCAGCTGCATCAGTCTTCAGGGGATCATCATCAATTTGAGCTAGGTGAGCATTTTCTGGCCCTGAAATATTCAAAGCCTGAATCTGGTTCTCCCAGTCAAAGGACTGAGCGACCATAGCATTCTCACCATTAACCGCAGCACATGCACGGTTGTTTCCCACTGCAACCATTGTCCTGTTGTTGTTCGTCCTACGATCTGGTTTTGGACACTCACGAGCAAAGTAACCCAGCTCATGGCAGTTGAAACATCGCAGCATGCCCTTGTTGAATCCCACCTTCTTGTCAGCATTCATGCCCCAATTGTTCTTCCCCGTCTTCTTAGCAAACTGCTTGGCCCTGAAAACAGCCATAACAATCTGCCATGTAATGTCCATCTCTTCCACGTCTTCTGGATGAATCTGATCCAGGTCAGCAAATGACAGCTGAGGTGGAAGCTCTCCAGCTACAAAAGCATTGTAGCAGTTAACAAGCCCAATGGCTAGAGCCAGATTTTCATCAGTGTCTTTTGTGTTTGAGGAAGAGACTACAACTGGCACATTTGAAGGGGGAACAGCTTGTAGAGTGACAAATGGCTGGCTTTGAGAATGAGGAATGGATGATGCAGCAGCGAAGGTCTGAATATGAGGTTGTTGAGCAGCAAAAGCTTGACCTGAGGAAGACATGAATGATGAGAGAGCATTGTTGGATGAGATTCCAAGATTTGCAGTAGAGTACGAGTTCACATGGTTAATTTCTCTCTGTTTGTCATCAATATCACAAGCTTTGATGATCGCGATGATTTCAGCAAGAGTGAGGCTATTTAGATCTTTGGTCTTCTTAATCACAGCAACATTCATATCCCATGATCTAGGAAGAGCATTCAGAAGCTTCTTGTTAATTTCTGACTTGGTCAAGAGAATCCCAGATATATTCATGTCAGTGGTGAGAGTTGTGAACCGCTGCAGCTGTGCCTCAAGAGTCTCTCCGGGAATGTAGTTGAACATATTGAACTTTTGTCGCAACATGTCCTGGCGACTCTCCTTCATATCTTCATTGCCCTCATATACCTCAATTAGGACTTCCCACAAATCTTTAGCTGAAGTATACTCTCGGAAACCTTGAGCAATATCAGGAGATAATGCCATGGTTAGAGTGGCTAAAGCCCTTTCCTGCTCTTCAACTTTCTCAAACTCCTCATCTGTGTAGTTTTCAACAGCCTTCTCAATCACTTGTCCTCCAACTGTCATAGTGATTCTAACAGGGCCTCTAAGAATGCTTCTCCAGACTTTAAAGTCCTTCATTTTAGTGTATTTTTCAATCCTGTATTTCCACCCAGGAAAACCATCTGCAGACATTAATCTTGGAATGCGCGTAGTTGTGCCCATGACAGTATCAAATTCGTGAAAATGAGTTTGACTTTGAGATTCCATTTGAAATTAAAGCAAATTAAAGTCAGAAAATAGTTTACGGTTGATGTGATTACGACCGTAAACTGGGTTTACGGTTAATGAGTTTACGACCGTAAACTTGGTTTACGGTTGAGGTGTTTACGACCGTAAACTGGGTTTACGGTTGAAGAGTTTACGACCGTAAACTGCGTTTACGGTTTGGATGATTACGGTTTGGACGTTTACGGTTTAAGCGTTTACGGTTATTGAAGCTTAGTTTACGGTTAATGAAGATTCACAGTTTACGGTTGTTAAAGGTTCTTGAGTTTACAGCCGTAAACTGAGTTTACGGTTGGCAGTAAACTGCCAGAAGATCTTCAAAAACCCGTTTTTGGTGTAGATTCAGTCCCTTTAACCACGAAAACACTAAAACCAATCTCGAACAATAAGAATGTCAGTCTAAACAGCCGAGAACTCGATTGAATGAAGCTTTGACACCGGTTTTTTGCTCTGATACCAATTGTAAGGTCCTGAAAATGGATCTTTACTAATGATCAAGCAACAAACAATCACAATAGAAGTAGAAGAAGAAAAGAAATCAAGCTTGCACACGTTTATAGCATAAAACGTCTGGTACAACTCGACATAGTACACCGTAAACTCTCTGGCATCAACAACTAGACAAAGACCTACACCTCCACTATATATACTCGACTGGGCTGCAAATTGGGTTTACGGCCGTAAACTCACTCACCGACCGTAAACACTAAACAACCCACAAAATGCATTAAAGACTCATATTGAACTATTACAATGAAAGCCTAGACCAAACCATTAACTGGACCCTTCAGATCTCGGAACCTCCCACTGCATCATGGCCTTGATCTTAGCCGGATCAACCAAAATACCCTTTTAATTGACAAAGTGCCCCAAAATCTGCACCTCGCGCAACCATAACTCGTACTTGAAGAATTTGGCATATAGCCTTATCTCTCCTCGGAGTCTCCAAAACCTCTCGCAGATGATCCTCATGATGCTCCTTGGTCTTAGAATAGACCAAGATATCATCAATAAACACAATGACTGACCAATTCAGCATTAGTCTGTAAACCCGGTTCATGATATCCATGAACGTTGCGGGTGCATTGGTGAGCCCAAAAGGCATCACCACAAACTCATAATAACCATAACGAGTCCTGAAGGCCATCTTCTGAATATCCTCATCTGATGATATTCTGAACGCAGATCAAACTTCGAGAACCAAGACGTACCCTGAAGTTGGTCGAACAAAACATCAATCCTCGAAAACGGATAACAGCTCTTTACCATCAACTTGTTCAGCTCCCGATAATCGATGCACATCCTGTTAGATCCATCCTTCTTCTTCACAAAAAAAATCGGCGCTCCCCAGGGTGAACTACGCGGTTTGATAAATCCTTTGTCTAACAACTCCTGCAACTGCATAGACAACTCCTACATCTTTGGTGGTCCCAACCGATAAGGTTCCTTGGCTATCAGAGTAGTACCTGGGAACAGATCAATACGAAACTCCACTTGCCTCTCCGAAGGCACTCCAGGAAAGTACTCCAGGAATATATCTGAATACTCTCTAACAACCAGAACAACATCAATCGTCATCTTTTTCTCCTCTATGGTGTCCCACACATAAGGCACAAAATCCGAACAACCCTCCTGTATATATATCTCATAGGCCTCGCAGCTAAACAAAGAGTTGGTCCACATTGAGCACCCTCTCCATGAATAACTAATTCTCCCCCACTTGGGGTTCGAAGCCGAACTAACTAGTGCCCGCAATCAATCATCGTCCCATGAGGGCTCAACCAATCCATCCCCATAATCACATTGCTCTCGTGCAAAGAAATAGGAACCAAATCAATCAGATACCGCTCGCTAATTAACTCCAAAACACAACCCTGATGAACCCTCGATACCCATACTTGAATATTCTTGTCAATCTCTACCTCTAATGGATAATCAAGCTTCCCTGGAGCATTACCGAATCTCTTGCTAAGCATGAGAGATACAAATGATCGGGTGGCGCCCAAATCAAACAAAACTAAAGCTGTAACATTGTTCACTAGGAACGTCTCTATATAACATCAAATATATAATAAGCATAAACATCAAAGTAGTAAATAAGATAGGGATAAAATACATACACGTAACCACATCTGGTGTTGTGCAAGCCTCCTCGGCTGACAACTAGAAAGCCCAATTCTCATAACTGGCACGTCCGTCTTGCCCTGCAACCGTCAGTGATTCTCAATGTAGCTGGAGCAGGTGCTACCACTGCTCCTCCCGTCAAACTCAAAAAACAGGCCTTATTGTGACCCCTCTGATTACAATAAAAGAAAATCAGATCAGACGCCTGGGTGGTGGGGAAATACCTGCTAAAGTGACCGGTTTTGCCACACTTGTAGCAGCCGGACCCACCCATCCTTGAAACTCCGGTGTACGCCTTGCCTCACTTACCACAGCGACCCCGACCCTGTTGGCCTCTCGGTCGCAGATCAATAATCTTGGGATTCTTTCCCAGGCCCACTGATACATGTGTTTGAACCAACTTCATCTTCCTCATCATTTCTAAATCAATCTCCTGCTCGCGAGCCCGGGCTATCAAATCCTCTAATGTCCTACATATGGACATACTCAAAAACTCCCGAATCTCATCCTTCAGCATATCATGGTACCTGACCTTCTTCATCTCCTTGTCTACCATATACTGCGGAACTAGCAAGGCCCTCTTCTTGAAGATGGCGGTAATCTCTGCCACTGACTCAGTAGTCTGGTAAAGGTCCTAGACTCCCTCGCCAGCTGTTGGATCTCGATCACGGGTGCAAACTCAGCCCTGAACCTTGTAACAAAAACATACCAAGTCATCGCCTCAACAACCTTGCCTCCCAAGGCATGGCCTACATCCTCCCACTAGTCATGGGCTCTATCTTTCAGAAGACAAAATGCAAGTTTGACCTTCGCCTCTTTGGGACAGAGGCCAAACCGAATGGCGTTGCCGATGTCCGCCAACCACCGTCTGCTAGTAATGAGGTCCTTCTTTCCGAAGAACTCAGGAGCCCCACATGCACGAAACTCTCAAAATGTTAAAGATCTTGCACCCACCATATCCACCATCTCGGTACAGAATGTGCCCAGATGCTTATCCATCAACTCCATAATTCCCTTCTTGATCGAACCAAAGATCACAGGAGTTTGCTCCAAAATGTCATGGGTAATCTCAGACGAAATGAACTCTCGTATCTGATCATCCAAGCGTCCGGGTCCAGAGCACGAACCTGATCCCTCATCAGGACCTGAACCACCTCGAGTGACCACCATACTGAAAATAAACAATGCAAACCATTAGAGAACACGCGAAGAATCTCACACTTAGCGAGTTCCTTAGTATCCTCGTGACTTCTCTTTACTCAAGTACGGACCCTGTGCTTTCAGTAGTATGGGCCCAATACTACCTTCCACACCTATCCGTACTTTCTTCAAGAGTCGCCACGACTCCCTTAAGTAACTCTCATAACCAACATTCTACATTCCTGCTAAACGACGCATCCACTAATCTAACATTCTTCCTGGGTTCTCCTAGGATTCCCTTCCCGCCACTCTCTGCCGTTAGCTACAGAAGAAGCCCCCACTAACACCCGTTAACTACTTTATGAATATAAGTACATGCTACAGACACTAGATAATTCATCGATTGCTAAGTCTCATACTACCACAGTTGGACTCAAACAAGAGTTATGCAATAGAGTTAAACCTAACATTCTAAGATTATCTAATTTCTACAACATGTAACCTAGCATATTTACTTGATAGTTAACTAGTATTAGCAATGGTTCCTAAAAGCACAAAGCAAGCAACATTCGAGCATCGAGTTCTAGCCAGAGTACTGCCTAACAGGCCATCCTAACATATCATATGTAATCCAAACTAGCATGCTATTCTAGAGGCTCATACAGTAGGTATACAAAGGCATCTCTCCTAACATACAATTCTGAGTAGATCCTTATCCTTAATCTAGCCTGCTATTTATAAATTCACATACTTAAAATAAATAGACATCTATGGGTATTTTGGGAACACTTACTTGAGCTCGGCCGATTGCATGCATCATACCCTAATTTATAAAAATCCTTTTTGAAAATCTTTTTCTTTTCACTTAATTCCTTAGTTTGAGTTCAGATACACCCAAGAGTGTGTCCGAATCCCTCAAACCAAGGCTTTGAGACCAACTTGTAACATGCCAAAAATACTAAGTAAAATTTTTTGTTTAAGATCAACCCAACCATCAATCATATATTTCAAAACTATCAAGTGTGTCATAGAAGAAAATAGTTACCAGATTACAGTCCCAAAATCATGAAATGTTAAATATAGGTTGATGCAATGCAATCATGTCAGGACTTCCCTTTTAAACCGGAAGTACCTAAAACATTTAAACATAAACTGTAAGCACAAAGCTTATTGAATTCCCCAAAATACCACATAACATTTATCATATATGCATATCATACTAAAGCATATAACGAGTATATTTCACCCCTGAGTCCCTTCCGACTCTCTGAGTCCCTTTTGACTCTCTGATTCCCTTCCGACTCTTTGAGGTCCCTTCCGACTCCTTCGGTGTATTTCAATCGGTACGGGTCTATTTTACCCCTACAACTAAGCATACAATCATACTATCAAGAGTCACAAAGACAGCAAACACATACAATCATATCAGTAAGTGTCACAAAGACCACTACTATCCTACCACATAATCTAGTGGGCCGACATTGGTTCTACCATGGCTCCTTACACTAAACATATTAAAATCAACTCTAATTACTAATCAGGGTAATAACCCATAATTAATGGTCCAGGTTACATTCCATCATGCCAAGGGTAAAATACCATTTTACCCTTCCCCTAATTGACCCATCCAACCATGGCCCAAACCCATAATAACGCACGACCCAAAATGGCCCAAATAAGCTTTTGGTGAGTACGCCATGCAGGCCACTCCATTATGCCCAGTGTTATGGGTTCCAACAAAAAGGAAACAGACTCAGCTCGTTACGTTGCGTATACCAAGAGGGTACGCCCAACGTACTCTACTGTTGACTACACTTATCATTAAGTACTTAATCCTTTAGGACAAAACGTCCGATACTCAGATCTAACTCTAAGGAATGTCTAAGATTATAAAGTTCATGACTTTATGCCTATGCATGGCTTAATTAAGCCTAAAACCAAACCCTAACTTCAAATCATACTCTAATGGACCACAAATCTTGTATGTATGAAATACAATAACCAAGTTCCCATTTTTATAATCTCACAACCTCAGAAATGTCAAAAAAAATAACCATATCAAACTTTGGCGTAGCTTTTACTCACAAGAATCAACCCATAGGACCAAAACATGCTAAAACCTTATGCTAAACTAGATCTAACAATGAATCATAAAAGGTTGAGACTTTATACTGTGACATCCCCTAATTTCTCAGCCAGAAAAGACCGATTTAATTTATGCTTTTTAAAATAAAATCAGAGAAATCTTTTAAAAAAGATGTTGCGGAATAGGTCCCCAAAACAAAACATGATAAAAGTTTATCAAAACCTTTCTATAAGAAATGTATAGTTTCATTTCATATCAAAACCTCGGGATGTCATGTTCCGATACAGGTCAACAACATAAACAAGACATTATAAGCCTTACAACAGTTATTTACAACTACTGGCCTATAATAAAAAATCTCTCATCGTCCTCCGACTATGCTCGGGGTCCACTACCTGTAACATAAAAAGCTGAGTGGGTCAGGCTTGGGAGCCTTGTGAGCATATAGGGTTTTCAACCCACAATAATAATAACTTATTAAGTTCACCAATCAACAATAACCCTGATTACCCATTCCCGTTGTCCTCACTTTACGTCCCTAAACACCTATCACAAGGGACCTAACCTAAGGAATATCATCGGGTTGGACACTACTGCTAAGGGGACTCCTCAGCCATACATGTCCTAAAGGCAACCATGAGGGGGATTGGAGTACGCCAATGAACATTTAGTTCATCAACACCTACAAGTTGCGAACTTGCTAGTGTACCACTGTACTGTCTAGAAAGGTCCGTGATCGTCATCTATACTCCGCTAGATGACTACAACAACAACAACAACACCGAGGCCTCTCATCATTTTAACACCCATCGACTATTTCGTCTACCCATGTTCTACCCAACATATTTGTAGATAAAATACATATACAGTTTAAAACTTGTATAAAACATCTATTCATCAGTCACCTCAAATAAACAATTAATATATTTACACATAACACGTATTTTAAGGTAAATACTTCATATCTATGTGTAAAGTGAAAGTAACTACACACTCACATGTTTTGATGAAAATCGGGCAGCAATTCGTTTCCTAAAACGATCGTTTCTAATAAAACCGGGAGTTTTATTGAGAAATCGGGCTCTGCGAAGGTCGGACTTTGAAACCGAAAAGATAAATTTTTCGGGCTTCTCGGGCACTTCGTGGCGTATTCCAGGGGTTATAATTGATACCGGGGCTTTGGAGGAAGTTGGAATGAAAGAAATATGAGTTTAGGGGCTAAAAGTGTCACTTTTCCAAAATATACCCGGGAGGTCTCGCACCCTCCTATTTATAGGCTGCGAGCCTCCTGATCCAACGGTTGAGAAGCCTCCAGGTGGCGCAGATCCGGAGCGAGGAGCACATGGGTTGCGCATGCGAAGGGGCTGCTGGCAGCTTCTTAGTGGACCGAGGTCTAGTGGTCCGAGATAGGGGGTTCGTGGCATCCTGCGAGGGCTCGGACACGAGGAAAGGGGCACGCGTCGCCTTCTCACTGGACCTCTTCGGATGACTCAGCAGCATTTTGGACACGCGTCACATTCTAAGCGAGGATGAGGTGGCCGAAGTCCACCTATGCGAAATTCCTCGGTTTTGGGGATTTTTCTTAATTTTCGCGCCAAAACTTCTAAAATCCATAACTTTCGCATACGAGCTCCGTTTTTGATGTTCTTTATATGCACGCGTAGGTAAAATTACGCTCTGCAACTTTCGTTTAGACTTTGTCGGCTAATTTTGAATTTAATTTTTAAATTATTATTTTTAACAGACCGGGACAGGAAATCCGTTAAAAATTCATAACTTCTTCATCCGACGTCCGTTTTCGTCTGTCTTTTTACCGTTGTGCTACTATTGACGAGACCTTAGATTCTCGTTTAGGTCGTGTCGGCTAAAAATCACTCGATCTAAAATTCGAGTTTTTAGCTGTCTACTGCTAAGCTGAAACTTCGAAAAATCATAACTTCCTCATACGAAGTCAGATTTGGGCGTTCTTTTTATACCTACTCTCGGTTTAACGAACACTACAAGTTTCGTTTAGATCACTAAGGCTAAAAAGTAGTTTATCAAAAACTCACTTTTTACGACATTCAGCACCGTGCCGGTTTTGTCGTGAAACTTCGACAGGTCATAACTTCTTCATTATAACTCGGATTTTGGTATTCTTTATATATCTGTAATCCTTGTCACGACCACTACAACTTTCTTAATAGATATCGGCTTTATCTAATATTTACTTTCGACGCTCATTTTTATTCTTAATTAATTAACTCCTAGTAATTAAGCATAAAACACATAAAACACATAATATTCACATAATTCATTTTCATTTCTTCAAAATGAGTTACAGAGGTTAACCTAGACTATCCTATCAATATTAATGCCTAGCCTAGAAACATGGGCATTACATATACCTTATGGAAGATGATGAAGAAGAGTAGAATATGGATCAACAAGCTCCAAGCTAGCCAGCACTTCTATAATGAGCTCCTTCTTCTTAAAGAAGCACCAAAAACACACCAAATCACCCAAAGAGCTCAAGAATCTCACAAATGGGGCTAGGGGTTCGAGGGGGCTGCTTTGGGATAATGGAGGCTAGTGATGAGAGAGGCCTTGAGGTTATAAGGTGTATAAATAGGACCCAAACCCTAAAATTTAGGTTTTTTCATTCTGCATGAGTACTCCCAGCGTACCCATACGTACGCCCAACCTACATAGAGGAACCCACGATCAAATTAAATAACCTACGCCTGACGTACCTATCACGTACGCCCAACATATGGACTGATTTTTCAAACTTTTAATAATTCTAGTCCAAAATATAAAGTACCTGGAACGAGGGTGTTACATTAATGCATGAGATACATATTTGGGACTTGAGTGTATGGAATGCTATAATTTGATGTGGTCAAATGTTGATATTTAAACATGTAGTTATAAATGCCATTATCAAGCATCGTATGAACTATACAAGAGGTGTATGTAGTCAAAATGAGGTTTATTTTTCTTATGTGTTGAGAGTTAGACATCTAATGCACGTTACAAAAAGTTGAATACCTAATGAGATTGATCGTGATCCATATCTCGTGTTCAACAGGAAGTATGTAACAATGAGATAACTAATAAACTTACCTTATACATCAAATGAAGCTTTAAGCTTTTGGGGAATTGGATCTTGATAGAATGACACTAATTCATGTGTTATTGGGGGCAATGAAATGTTGCTAGATGTTCACCACTATCTATATCAATATATGATCAATCTCGTGTAAGTGAGAGATTGAAAGATATATATGCTCAAGAATCATTATAGAATGATATTTGTTAATATATATTTCCCTAATTAAAGGGTCTCACTAACAACTTGATGTAAATATATTATTTATAAGACCAAAGGGCTTTTAACCCAACGGTATCAGACATTGCCCTCCCTTTGTGAGGTCGAGGGTTCAAGTTCTGTTGTGGACAATGTTGGATTTATGTGTTAGATTAAGAGTAGATTAGACTAGCCGGTTCAAAAAAAATATATTATTTATAAGAATTTGATTCTTAATAAATACTAATAACTCTTGTAATTAATTGGAAATTATTTATTTTTGGAAAATAATATTATTTCAATATAAGTATCATAATATATCACAATATATGATTTATTAAGTCATGAATATTCTTTTGGATTAGAAAGACTTTTGTCTTTTAGCTAAATGGATAAGGGTTTATAACTTATAAAAGAATGTGAGATTTTTATAAAAACTATTTCTTTTTTATAACCAAAACCGTATCATGCATGAAAAGGGACAAGACGAGGCCTTTTGATTATTATATTAAGACATAAATGCCTCTAAAGTATGTCATGACATAATCATAAAGCATGTGTCTTAAAGTGCTAAGACCTATGTGATAAAGACTTAGGGCGTGTTCGACAAGGAGCATTTGGGAGCGTTTGAGAGCTTCTAGCTTTTAGCGTTTGACAAAATGCTCCGTTTTGAACAGAAAGCATCGTTAGAAACTTACAAGTTTCTAGCGTTTAGTTTAAAGAAACGCACCAAATCGAAATGCTACTTCATGTAGCATTTAACAAAACACTACAAGCTACAAGCTACCTGCTACCAGTTAGTTTTGCAGAACACACCCTTAAGCGAATAACCTTAAAGCTAGTTTTACTTCTTCATTTCTTACTTGATCAAAGCCGTATAGCGCTCTTTCTCGATATATTTTCTCTAGTTTTCTTAAGGTGTTAAGAAGAAGACAGAAAAAATTGATACTTTATACTCTCATTTAAGACAAAAACTTTGTTTTGTTCTTAAAGGCTTAAGAGTGTTCTTATTATTACAAGAGTTAATGACTAACATCTTATAAAGTTGACAAATTATTGGTGTTTCTACTAAGATGGAGTTTTATTTTACATTCTTCATCACCTTCCAACCTCCAAGAGCACTCAAATACTTTAAAGGTTTTCTTCCTATGGTTGTTTAAATCTTTTCATGTTTTTAAAATGACTATTGATCTGTTAAAATAGTTTAAGTTTATTCAACAATTTTAAACTTCTATTGTTGTTTCTAGTGTTTTTAGAAACTGTTTTTTTTTTTAATAAAATCCCAATAGCCTCATGTTTGGATCAGGCTGTATTATGTTTGCTTCACCCATCGTCTTCATCTTCATCGTCTTTGATTGGATTTTATCGGCGATCAACGATGACGGTTTTGAAGGATACCCTAGAATTGTTTTCTTGTTTATAATTTACCGGCGATCTCAGCTTCCGATCGTCCCATGATTTGTTTTTGTAAATCAATTTGCATATGGAAGTGTATTGGTTTTTTTGCATATAGGGTTGTGTTTTTTGTTTATAGAGGTTTTACTCCAAGAAAGAAGATACTACAAGTTTGTTCATCTT
Organism: Lactuca virosa; assembly: GCF_052849685.1. Classification (NCBI taxonomy): domain Eukaryota; kingdom Viridiplantae; phylum Streptophyta; class Magnoliopsida; order Asterales; family Asteraceae; genus Lactuca; species Lactuca virosa. The sequence goes on along the minus strand of NC_136432.1, from coordinate 99,839,985 downwards.
ATCTAAGTTCTTGGATGAGCAGGTTTGAATTTTGGATTTTTTTCAGGACATAATTTCATTGTTTTTTACATGCAAGATGAGGATGAGTGTTATACACCGAAGCTCAAGTGTTCACGATTGCTTCTTTGATTCCCACCTATTTGTGAGATGCATTGGTGGTTGGAGGTTTTCTGAAGTCGAAATCGCCGGAGTTGGGATGAGGGTATTGGAGTCGGGAGAAAGGCCGACAGAAAAAGAAGGATGGGAAGGAAGGGAGGGATCAAGGGGGTGATTGGCCCTAATTGTTTTATTATAATATAAATATTGATTAAACCAACATTTCAGTAATTTATTGTGTTCAATGAAACGTATCTTGTTAAATGAATTATTTGAATCAGTTGCATGTGACTTTTGTTTAAAAGCTTACTGTTCATTTTGCACAACCGATAAAACAAAAAGGTAGTGTCACTTGTTGGCTTCCTTGCCCCATCATACCCCACATGATATTATTTGTCAATAATTTTTTTTATTATTGGCCCTATGATCATATATTTTCTATATTTTTCTATCTTTCATTTGTTAAAGTTCAGATGAGTTGAAATAATAGGTGAAATCATTACATTATTCATTGAAACCAAATCGCTATGGGGTCGACCATTGGATTTTACGTCATTCTCACTACATGTAGATCACGACCTATCGGCCTTGAACATCCGTTAACTGTCTCATGCCCATGTGCATGGTGAACAATTACCTATCATTAACCAGATTGAGATTCAAGAAAATTAACTTTAATCACAGTATAATATTCAAGTAGTTTCAAATTGAATGAAATAAAGGAATCATATATCATATATTATAGTAAATTTAAAACATTTTAGAGTTCAATAAGTTTTGATTTAATCACAATATACAATGATCTTTGCAACTGAACATGTAATCTTATTAGTTTTCTTTGTGATCCATGTGATTTATTTTTACGACCAAAGTCAAATTACATGAAGGCTAGTTATATTATACATACAGATAAATTAATGTTAAAACTAGAGAGTATATAAATATAAATGACATTGTAATAATAATTTATGAAAATACTTCTTGGGAAATTGATTATTGTTGTCAAGTTTGTTAATCAAACCCTATTAGATGAGAAATTTCTATTGTATACGACTTTTATTTAAAAGGAAAGCTATTCATTCAACATAAGAGATAAAAACAAACGACAAAACGACCATCTACCACGTTCTATCATATCTTTTTTCCACTGCTTTCTTTTTCTTAAGCCGTATGACCACATGGTTTATAATCTTTTACAATTTTGGTCCATTCAAGATTAGATAATTAAAAATGTGATGGGAATCATTGAATTGTTAAATTGATGTAAATGTTATAATGTCTATCGTCGATAATTTACTATCACATCAACATCTTGATAACAATCCATTAATAACATTTCACATCCATAAAATGGTTCATGAGTCATGTTGACGTGGTGAACGAGACTAGACCACATATAGACGTCTTGATCAGAGTTTAAGAAAACAATCATGGTTCATGAATCAGCTCTATTTTTTCAATAAAGCCCATTTTAAAGAGAATTTTATGATTGTATATTATATTATTATTGAAACTATCATTTGAATGATATGGTTTTTTATCTTTTGTATAAAGAAAACCATCAATTTGAATAATACGACAAAAAGCACACCGTTTATAAATAGTTAAAGATTTAATATGAGACTGATAAAAGGACCAAAGGATCTTAATAGTCACATGAAGAATGATTCGATGACGAAAAGAAGAATCACAATATTATTTTATTCAACACATAACACATGATGAAATTTGATGATATACTAATAACAATTTGATTCAGATTCACGCCGGAAAAGTGTGATCGGCGGCAGACCTCCAGACGATGTCTCTAAGCGCCGGCCGGAGCTCGTTGCTACAGAACTGGTTGTATTCCAGGGTGTCGCCGCTAGATTTCTTCACTTCCACCACCAGAAACGACGGAGTGACGGCGAAGAGCTCCGCCGCTATCCCTAACTTCCCTTTTCTTCCATTTTCATGCCCCTGCAACCTTAAACTGCTCTCGTCGCCGCTCTTCTTGACGCTAAACTTCATAGACTTCGCCACTTCTTCCAGCTTCGACACCACCGCCTCCGCCTTCTCCGTCGTCGCAAACCTCATTTCTTCCTTTTCCTCCCTCTTCTTCTCTTCAAACAACGGCGACAGATCGAATCCTTCTGATAATGAAATGATGTGAAACGCATTCAATGTTTTAGCATCCTTGCCTTTAGATTGTACTCCTTCGTCTTCAATCAAGAACTTGGAGGTCTTCGGCGCCGACTTCTTAAACCAGGGTGATTCCATGATCTTCGAGATGGTAATCCGAGTGCTCGGATTTGGGTCTAGTAATTTTGTGATCAATTTTCGAGCGTCGGATGAAAACCACGGTGGACATTTGAAATCCCCCCGGTAAATCTTCCGATACATCGCGACAATGTTCTCGTCCTGAAAAGGCAAGAATCCGGCGAGAAGAACGTAGAGGATAACACCACATGACCAGATATCGGCTTTTGCTCCGTCGTATCCTTTTTTCCCGATTATTTCCGGTGCGACGTACGCCGGAGTCCCACACGTCGTGTGTAACAGTCCATCCTGCCGGAGATGATCGCAAAAAGCGCTGAGTCCAAAATCCGTCACTTTTAAATTACCTTCTTCATCTAACAGCAAGTTCTCCGGCTTCAGATCGCGGTGATACACACCTCGGCTATGACAAAAATCAACGGCGGAAATGAGCTGCTGGAAGTAGCTTCTGGCAACATCCTCTCGCAACCGCCCTTTTGCAATTTTTGAGAACAATTCACCGCCTCTAACGAGTTCCATGGCGAAGTAGATCTTCGATTTACTCGCCATGACCTCGTAAAGCTCGACAATGTTAGGATGACGTACCATCTTCATCACCGAAATCTCTCGCTTAACCTGGTCCATCATTCCGACCTTAATAACCTTCTCTTTCCCCACAACCTTCATCGCCACACTTTTTCCGGTATGCACGTTCTTCGCATGGTACACCTTCGCAAAAGTGCCGTGACCTAGCTGCCGGCCAAGCTCGTATTTTCCATGTAGGACGCCGTTGTTTCTGTCTTCACCTGCCATCTGTTCGACGAAATGCTTCTGTAAATTACAAAGTAAAAGAAATAGGCACTAATCAGGCGTGTAATTCACCCGTCTTCTACGTGTTTCCGGTGGCAAGTTCTGCCGCCGATGGGTCGTTTAGCCCTTCCTCGGTTAGACAGCCGCGAATCTCCACTCATCTCTCTGCATTCCCTAAGTAGAATTCGTATTCTCACTCTTAATAACTATTTTTCTGGTATTAGGGTTTTCTGAATACGAGGTGATTATATAGGCGGTTTCAGAGGGGGAAATTACTTTTCTATCCCTGAGATTGGAATCTGATCCAACGGCTGTAGATTAAGCTATGTATCTGGACAAGAGTCGCTATCGGACGTCCGAATTGCAGTTATGATTGTGGACACGTTACGAACGATTATACGACGATATTGAGAGGTCTACAAATACGTACAAAAATATATATATATAAAAAAAATGATGATAATTTTTTTTAGGGTTATTGCTATTTTATAAGAATCAATTATTTAAAATGATTGATTTGATTGTTATCACATTTAATAAATAAAGTTTATGTATTTTGTTTGTTAAGGGTTTCGCTATCGGAGAATATTATTGATGTCAAAAAAACATGACAACCGGTATATGAATAAAGTTGCACAGCAGACGTTGGTTGCGTGTCTATTTGATAGGACTTTGGAGATGTTAGGGGTTGTTTGATAGTTGCTAATTGGGTTAGAAGCTGACTGTGTTAGAAGCTGACTGAGTTAGAAGTTCTGACCGAGTTAAATTCTGACTGAAACTTGTTGTTTGATTTTGCATCTGACTGTGCAAAATGACTATAATACCCTCAAACAACATTTTTTTTGAAAAAAATGCCTTTATGATTTTACCATTTAACTTGTAACATACAATTTTTTATAAAAACATTCAATATGCATTAAAAAATAAAAAAAATTAAAGATTTAAACTATAAATCTTTCTGTCAACCTAAAACTCAAATGATTGAAACTTATTAAAGAAACTGATCTTGAAATCTTACAAATAAAAGAACTACAAAATACTTGCATATTTCATAAGACCTCCATGAATCACACTCTTAATTCATATGTATAAAGATAGAAGAAGGGCAAATATGGGCAAAACTGACCCACTAGAAACAAGATACTGTACACCTATACATAATTCTCAATGAATAATAAGAACTATATGTTTCTTGAGTTTTCAATGTAAATTCAAGAATATAATAACCATTGAATTATAAAAACCTTATCTCCAGGATTAGAAATGAAATCCCCCATAGATGGTGTGCACTCAAATTTTCCAGATACCATTTTTTTTTAATTTTGCTACTCTTGATAAAAAATATTTGGCATGTGCAAGCTTGACATCTGCTCATTATGTACAGAATTCAAAATTTCAGATAAGATAGCAACATCAAGATGTTTAAGAATATCAAGAATTATTGGGAACGAGCTTTCCACCTGTCATAACATTAACATTAACAACAAAAAACCAAAATTTATGCAGATTAAAAAGTTAGAAATTAATTCACACAAAAAGTCTTTGAATCCTTTTTCTCATAGCAGGTTCGCTAATATTCATTCTAATAAACAAAAACCTGTTTATTCACTTCTCAACTTATTTGACCTCGTGGTTTGTGGGGCACCCATCTAATTTCCAACACATCAATCCAAGGAAAATCACCGAAGACAGGATCATTAGTAACAAATTAATGAATATCTATGAATTGGAATCCCAATCATGTTTGCGAGGCACCTATCTGTCGATTCGGTTTCTAAAAGGGCAAGAAGTGTACAATAATCATACCTAATCGATTGTGTATCTGCCGTTGATGGTGTTGCCGGTGTGTGTAGTAGCGTCGTTGGTGGGTTGATGGAGAAGAATCAAAATATTTATATATTTATTTTAATAATTAAAAAAATAAGAGAGGGTATCTCTCTCTCTCTCTCTCTCTCATGCTACATGACTCATCCCCCCATCTCTCCCCTTTTATTCTTTTTCTTCACGCGATCCGTGTAATCCTAAAATAAATCAATTTCTTAATGACCGATTGATTTATTCAAGATGTGAAGAAGACACACATTGTGTATCACTTCAAAGGTGAAAAATCATTCCAGGTATGCAACAATCATCTTTTTTCTTACTGCTTTATAACTTCCATTGATAACTTCACTCAACATTTTTAGCCTCACATTGATTTCACAAGTAAAAAATGCAAGTGATGTGGGTTTTGTGAAAAGGATCGCATCAAATTCGATGATGTATTTGATGAATGGGAAATATGTCCTTATTTTACATCCCCTAATGATTGATACATTCACACCAAAGACAAAGAATTCTGTTAAATGTGACTCGAGCATTTGGAGCATTCTCATGGAGTATTTGGAGCATTCATATGGAGCATTTGGAGCACTTTTATCTCAATGGAGCACTTGAGTTTCATGGAGCAAGTAACAAAAGGAACGGGTCATCTAAGATGGCTTTGGATCATCTGACAAAGGAACGGATCTTCCAAAAGGGGGTTTGGAGCAACTTGGAGTGGTTTGGAGCAAATTGGAGTGGCTTGGAGCAACTTGGAGTGACTTGGAGCAACAAGGAGCAACTTGGAGCAACATCGAGCAACTGGGAGCAACTATGAGCACTTGGAGCAACATAGAGAAACTTGGAGCACTTGAAGCAACATGGAGCATCATGTTGTGCCATTTAAAAGGAAGTTGTGCCATCCTTGGGGATGTTGTGCCACATGATAGCATGATGTGCCATCATGTCTAAAGTTGTGCGAAGGTGATGTTGAGCCAAGGAGATGTTGAGCCATGAAGATGATGTTGCTCCATCGAGAAGGGAAATTGTGCCATGGAAGAGATGTTGTGCCATCATGGACCATCTTGGTACATGATGCACCATCTTGATTCCTTTGTTGTGCCACGTTGATCCACGTATGCTTAGAAGATGATCGTGCTCAATAAATACATTATGTTGTGCCACCATGATGGATGTTGGACCATTAGTGTTCATGATGCGCCACTTGTGCATCATGATGCTCCACTATGGCCAAGGTGGTCCATTATGTGTGTTGATGATGATCATGGATTGTATGACATGGAAGATTGTTCTAGAATATGTTGCATGGCGGAATATGACAGGTTGTCACCTTTCATGGGCCTATGGGCCAATGGGCTTGACCCTTTCGGGTTTTAGGTCTGATTTCTCAACTATAAATAGATTATCTGCTTAGTCATTTAAGGTGTCTTTTATCTTGTATCCTTAGTGAGTAGGACGAATCTCTGGTGAATTATACTTGTAACCTCTGTTTGAGAACTCTGAAATAAAGAATACTCCCCTCCTGCTCGTGGACGTAGGTTACTTGAGCGAACCACACATGTAACGCTCCGATTCCCGAGTATCAATTTATAGTTATAAATTCTCATGGTTTTAAGGTCTACTCAACGAGTTGGTGGCCTGACTCGCCGAATAGCAGCGGGTTGCTCCACGAGTTTAAGTAACCTACTCACCGAGTCCAAGAAGGGACTCGACGAGTAGGAGATGGCAGATGAAACCCTAAATTCTGGGGAGTTGCACCCTATTTAAGGACCACTTATTCCCCTTAGCCTCTCTTACTGCCTCCCTTGAGTTCAGAAACCCTAATTCATGGTTGCTCTCTATAATTGTGTGCTCCTTAGCTTGGAAGAGGGATCTTTGGAGTAAAAAAGCTTGGAGTTCAAGAAGTTTGGAGCAAGGGGCTGTTGTAGATCCGAATTCTTCTCTGTCTTGGCATCATTTTGGAGGTAACAAGTTGTTACCTTGGCTCTCTCTTAGTTAGATCCCCTCATTATGGGTTGGGATTTTAGGGTTTTGTGGTGGTTCTCCAATTTGGGTCAAGATCTGAGGTTGCAATCTCAGATCTGGACTCCTTTAGCCCCTCTTTGTCATAAAGTTCGAGTCTTTGTTGAGCTATGACCTTTACCTTACCTTAAGCCACTCCTTTAGCTTGTTTTGGGCCATTATCACCTTGCATGCACGTAAAGTTTGCAACTTTACATGATAAACATGCCCTAGGAACTCAGATCTGCAGTATGGAGTCTTTTCATGACCTAAAAAGCATCTGTATGGTTGAAGGATTGAAGGGACTCGGCGAGTCGCAAGGTCGACTCGGCGAGTCATAGGAAGATGGTCATGAACTCGACGATTTGGATGAACAACTCGGCGAGTCCGATGAAGATTGCCTTGGGCTCGGCGAGTCAGATGAGTGACTCGGCGAGTCGGCTAGGGTTTTCCCAACATTTGGACATGTATGAATGCGGCGAGTTGTAAGGGGAAAACTCGACGAGTTGGCCAAGGAGTTTACGACCACTGACACTAGAAACTCGACGAGTCACTCAAGTGACTCGGCGAGTTGGCGAGTTATGTCAGGAACTCGGCGAGTAGCTGAGAGTACTCGACGAGTTGAGGTCAACATGTACTGTTGACCTTGATAGTTGACTTTAATCTCGACCAAGGGTTGACCAGTTGACTTCTGAGGGTATTTTGGTAAATTGAATATTGATAGCAAAGGACATTGGTGAATATAGGTGTTGGAATTGGAGCTACATTTGGAAGAGTTTGACACTACCTTCCGAGCTACTTGCGAGGTGAGTTATCCTGACTGTACTCAAGGGTCTAAGGCACCAAGGCCGTCCCTTTTATTTGTATTTGGAATTGATATTGTTATGATATGTTAGATCGGTATCATGGTAGATAGGATGGTTGTATGTTGGTATGATCTGCTAGGTCGGTATTCTGGTAGACAGGATGGTTATACGTTGGTATGGTATGATAGATCGGTATCCTGGTAGAGAGGATGTGGTTATGCTTAGAGACATGTAGTTGGTCTAACTGGCTGTATGCTGGTAGGAGATTACCTGTTATGTGTGCACATGATTGATTGGTAGTTGAGGGTATTCCATCCCGAGGATGATATGACCCTAGTATGTTATCTCTATAGTCTGTTACATGATTATCTGATATAGGTGCACATGTTAGATTTGTCGTGGGCCGAGAGTATTCCATCCCGAGGATGATTAGACTCGTAGTACGTTGGCATTCCAACCCGATGGTTGAGGGGCCTGGGGTATTCCAACCCGACGGTTGACTGGACCCATAGTATGTTGGCATTCTAACCCGATGGTTGAGGGGCCTGGGGTTATCCATCCCGATGGATGAGTGGACCCATAGTATCTGTGCTATGTGTGTAGTGTGTGGGCATTCCAACCCGATGGTTGTGGGCCGAGAGTATTCCATCCCGAGGATGATTGGACTCGTAGTACGTAGGCATTCCAACCCGATGGTTGAGGGGCCTGGGGTATTCCAACCCGATGGTTGATTGGACCCATAGTATGTTGGCATTCCAACCCGATGGTTGAGGGGCCTGGGGTATTCCATCCCGACGGGTGATTGGACCCATAGTATGTTGTTTGTTATTATATGTGTATTGTTGTGTGTATGAGTATTTTGGGGGTAACTCACTAAGCCTTCGAGCTTACATTTATCGATTATTGTTTCAGGTACAGCGGATGACCGCGGGAAGGCGAAGGCGTGACCGTACACTTCCTCGATTGATAAATATGATTTCTGGGAACTCTGATGTTTAAACTATTTTGAAAACTAAATGTAATAAATGAATGGTTTTAAATGATTTAAAAAGTTTTAAATTGGCTCAAATTTTATGGATGTTACAACGTAAATATTGTGTCTTTGTGTGCTTTTAGTTTTTCTTGTTATCTACATTACTTCCTAACAAGGGTCATAAGAACTTGGCAAGTGACATTAGATTTGTTCTCAGTCTTGACAAGTATCGCCTGTTTTCCCTAACAAGTGGTATCAGAGCTGCGGTTGGTGTTCTGTTTATTGAAGATGGTATCTCACAAGTTCGATTTGGAGAAGTTCAATGGTTCGAATGATTTCACTTTGTGGAAGGTGAAGATGAAGGCTCTTATGGTTCAAAAAGGATGTGCAGCGACACTGGAAGGAGAAGCGAAACTGCCAAAGGACATGGAAACTGAAAGGAAGTTGGATATTCTTGAAAGAGCGCATATCGCTATTCTGTTGAGTTTGACAGATGAAGTATTGAGAGAGGTCATGGATCAAACGAGTGCTAATAAGCTTTGGGAGAAATTGTGTGACAAGTATCACAACAATTCTTTGACGAACAAGCTATACCAGAAGAAACGTTTGTATACTCTTAGGATGTCGGAAAGCACCTAAGTGAAGGATCATCTGGACAACTTCAATAGGATTATCTTGGACATACAAGGTGTGAAAGTAAAGAATGAAGATGAAGATCAAGCACTTATCCTCTTATGTTCACTGTCGAATTTTTATGAGAATTTCATTGATACCATGTTGTATGGTAGGACAACGATCACTGTGAATGATATGAAGGATTCTTTGATGTCCAAGGAACTAAAAAGAAAAGTTTCAGTTGGAGAAGAAGTTTCTAGTTCAGGTTTATTCACAAGCAGAGGAAGAACATCAGATAGAGGTGTAGGTAACAAAGGGAATTCAAGTTCTGAATCTAAAGACAAAATCAAATGTTATAACTACAAGGAAAAAAGGGCACTTCAAAAGAGATTATCCATTGCTGAAGAAAGGGAATAATGGTGTTGGACCAAGCAAAAACAATGTTGTCATGGTTTAAGGAAATTCTGATAAACGGGATGATGGTGAAGTTTTGACAGTATGTACATCTAGTTCTGTTGATACTTGGATCCTGGAGTCTGGAGCATCGTATCATATGGCATGTAATCGTGACTGGTTCAACTCCTTCAAAGAGTGGAATGGACAGTCAAGATGGGTGATGATTGGGTGAGCAGTATCAAGGATATTGTTACTGTGGAGATCAAGATGCACAATGGTATAGTCAGGAAACTGGATTTCTTGTTCATCCTGGAGCTTCGAAAGAATTTGATTTCTCTTGGCACTTTGGCGAAGGATGGATTGAAGTATTCTGGAAAAGGTGACTGGTTAAGAGTCTCCAATGGTGCTCTTGTAGTTATGAAGGGAAGGATGAATCCTCATGGGATTTATATTCTGGATAGTTGTACGATTAGGGGAATGGTGACTGTATCCCAATCCTTGGATCAGTATGATGATGAAAGTTAGTTGTGGCATCATAAGTTGGGGCATGCGAGCAAGAAGGGGTTGCTTGGTGGAGATGAAAATTCAAATGCTAAACCTAGTGAAGTTTGTGTTCAAGATATACAAAGCATGGTGAAGTTCAGTTCGGTTCAACACTTAAGCAAGGATATCCTAGAGTGTGTTCACTTAGATCTACGGGGTCCCTCTTCTGTGAAGTCTCATGGTGGATGTCAATACTTTCTTACTTTTATTGATGATTACTCAAAGAAGACATGGGTGTACTTTCTGAAGAAAAAGGACCAAGATGAAGTGTTTGGGTGGTTCAAGGAGTGGAAGATGATGGTTGAGAAATAGACCGGGAACCATGTCAGGTCACTCAGAGCAAAAAACGGGTGATTATTTTTTGATTTATCGGAGCAATTCTGGGCAGAAGCAGTCAAGACTGCTTGCTATCTGGAAAATAGATCCCCATCAACTGCAATTGATTGTAAGACTCCTCAAGAGGTGTGGTCTGGGAAACCCTCTGAGAATTATGGTTTACGAATGTTTGAATGCCCTGCTACTCGTGTGAATAATGGAAAACTATAGTCGAGGGCAATGAAGTATATATTTCTAGGATATACATCTAGAGGGAAAGGTCATTTTTTGTGGTGTACAGAAGAAGGAAAGACTCCAAAATTCATTATTAGTAGAGATGTGACCTTTAAATCTACTATGTGTAACCAGAGAGGAGGGGGTATAAGTGTTGCGGGGAACGATCAGGATGCTAGCCAGAAGGTGGAGTTTGCAACAAAAACCCCCCACACAGTTTTACGATAAATGAAGAACAACATCGTGGCATGGATCAACATAGACGTGAGGAATCCCTTGATCAACCCATGGAAGAAGTTGTTGGATAAGGTGTATAAGTCCATAACTATAATTGGGATGTACTTGACCCGAGAGTAGCATGGTCCATTTAGGTTGCATTTCACCAAAACAATTTGTAAGGATGGACTTTTGAGAAGAGGTTATTTATGATTTATTAATATATTATAAGTTCTAATATATTAATATGAAATCATATTATTTAATTAATATTGATCAAGAATTAATTTGGAATTAATTTAGTGATCAAAAGAGACTAATTAAATGTAAGGGGTTGATTTGGTAAATCAATGATTTTTATAGTGTGGGCCAATGGTTATTTAGGTTGGGCTAAACCAACATGTTAGTCCATGGATAGTCCATGGAGTTTTAACCCATGGAGCCTAAGTGTGACATCCCCAAATTTCACGGCCAGAAAAGACCGATTTGTTTATGCTTTGTTTTAAAATCAGAGTAATCGTTTAAAGAAAACTGTTGCGGAATTTGTTCCCAAAACAAAATATGATAAAATAAAATTTATCAAAGCATTTCTTAAAGAAATGTATTTTCATATATAACAAAACTCGGGATGTCATGTTCCGATACAGACCAAAAGCATAAACGGCACATTATAAGCCTTACAACAGTTATATACAACTACTGGCCTATAAACAAAATATCTTCACAAGTTGTCCAACTTATGCTCTCGTTCCACTACTTGTAATGTAAATAAAACTGAGTGGGTCAGGCTTGGGAGCCTGGTGAGCATATAGGGTTTTCAACCCACAATAATATAATTATTATATTTAATCATCAAACAATCAACCCAATTACCCATCCCCATTATCTTCTTTATTTCTTAAGGATTTACCGTAAGAATCAACTATCCTTTATTCATTCATTCCTAAGGATTGACCTAAGGAATTGGCACAAAGTCCATTGCTGCCCGAGGTTCCTATAACAAACACTAAATCCATAGCTGCCAAGGTTCATCTACATAGTACTAAATCCACAGCTACCAAGGTTCATTTACACAGTACTAAATCCATAGCTACCAAGGTTCATCTACACAGTACAAATCCATAGCTACCATCGTATTTATATAGGGCACTAAGTCCATAGCTGCCAGGGTTTTTAGAGTACACCGGTGAACATCAAGTTCATAACACCTACAGGTTGCGAGCCTGCTAGTGTTCCACAGGACTGTCTAGAATAGTCCGTGGTTGTCATCCCTACTCTGATGAATGAAGGGGCCATCGTTTGGGTAAAGGTTTCACTCATTTTTCACCTGTCACCCTCATCTCATGATCTAAATCATCTTTCGTCTCATCCTCAAACTCATCTTTCATCACACACCAACTATTTCGTCTACCCATGTTCTACCCAACATATTTTTAGATATAAATTACATATATAGTCTAAACCATTTAAAACCCTGTATAAAACAGTCATTCAACATCCATCTCAAGTAAACAAACAATGTATAAACACATAGCACGTATTTCATAGCAAATACTTCATATCTATGTGTTAGAAGAAAGTAACTACATACTCACTCATATCATATATCTAATACATTCATAAATACTTGTATTAAAATCGTGTATATGAAAGAGACTATGCACTCACTTGATAAGACGATTATCGGATAGCACTACGGCTCTTCCAGCAGTATTCTTCGATGAAACCGGGATGTCTTCACAAACCGGGTTTCTTGCGGGCAGAGCTTCGGCTCGAAAACTCTTTTCTTCTCGGGATCTTTGGTGTTTTGGGACTCGCTTTGGGTGTCGGGATGATACTGGGGCTTCGGGGGTACTTCAAAATGACTAGAGAGAGTATCGGGAGTGAGAGAGTGAAAAAGGAACAACCAAACCCGGCTGCCCCTTGAACTTCTATTTATAGGGTCATTTTTCAGTTCTCACGTCGTGAGATTCAAGTGCTCACGTCGTGAGCTTAGTCGTCACTGCATTCGTCATTCGTCCACTTGCTCTGGAGGGTGTCCAGTCTCTGCTCACGTCGTGAGGACCCTGCTCACATCGTGAGCTCTGACACAGCCTCGAAATTTGTGTCCCGAACTTCATAAATTCATATCTCTCGCATACGAGCTCCGTTTTCGACGTTCTTTATATGCACACGTAGGTGAGATTATGCTCTACAACTGTCATTTAGAATCCGTCGGCTAATTTTGAATTTATTTTTATTATATTATTTTTAGTAGACCGGGACAGGAAAACTTCCTTAGAAATTCATAACTTCTTCATCTGACGTCCGTTTTCGTCTGTCTTTCTTCCGTTGCACTATTATCGACGAGATCTTCGATTCTCGTTTAGATTGTTTCGGCTAGAAATCACTTGATCTCATATCCGAACTTTGGGCTACATACCGCTAAGTCGAAACTTCGAAAAATCATAACTTCCTCATACGAAGTCAGATTTAGACGTTCTTTTCATGCATGCTCTCGGTTTAACGTATTCTACGACTTTCGTTTAGATCACTAAGGCTAGATATCTCTCTATCTTAAATTCATATTTTACGTCATACAATGTCGTGCCGGTTCTGTCGCGAAACTTCGATAGGTCATAACTTCTTCGTTATAACTCGGATTTCGGCATTCTTTCTATTTTCGGAAACCATGCCACGACCACTACAACTTAGTTAGGATTATTCATTGTAACACCCATAAATTTCAACCAATTTAAACTTTCAAAAACTACCCAAGTTCCATTAGTTATTACAAAAAGGTTTCCAAATAGTTTATTATCAGAGTATCCCAGAAACAGAATCATAAAAACTGAGGAGCGGTACGATCACGCCTTTTCCTTGCCACGATCTCCTGATGTACCTGAAACAACAATCGATAAATGTATGCTCGAAGGCTTAGTGAGTTACCCCCAAAATACCCTTACACACATAACCATACACATACAGTAACAAACAACACACTATGGGTCCAGTCAACCATCGGGTTGGAATACCCCTAGCCCTCAACCATCGGGTTGGAATACCCCTGGCCCTCAACCATCGGGTTCCAATGCCAAAATACTACGAGTCCAATCATCCTCGGGATGGAATACTCTCGGCCCACAACCATCGGGTTGGAATGCCCACACACATACACATACAACAACTACTATGGGTCCAATCATCCATCAGGATGGGATACCCCAGGCCCTCAACCATCGGGTTGGAATGCCAACCTACTATGAGTCCAATCATCCTCGGGATGGAATACTCTCGGCCCACAACCATCGGGTTGGATTGCCCACATACTATGAATCCAATCATCCTCGGGATGGAATACTCGCGGCCCACAACCATCGGGTTGGATTGCACACATAACCAATCAAACATGTGCACCTATATCAGATAATCATATAATAGTCTACCAGACAACATACTAGGGCCCTATCATCCTCGGGATGGGATACCCTCCACTACCGCTCAATCATGTGCACATAGAACAGGTAATCTCCTACCAGCATACAGACAGTCAGACCACTATAGGTCACTAAGCATAAACACATCCGCTCTCACAGGATACATATCTAACCGATCATACAAATATATAACCATCCTATCTACCAGGATGTCGAGCTAACATATCGCAATAGTAACTATCTCAAATAACAAATCAAAGGGCTGGCCTTGGTGCCTTAGACCCTTGGGTACAGTGAGGATAACTCACCTCGTACGTAGCTCGGAAGGTAGTGTCAAACTCCTCCAAATGTAGCTCCAACTCCAACACCTATATTCACCCATGTCATTTGCTATAAATCTACAGTTTATCAAAATACCCTCAGAAGTCAACTGGTCAACCCTTAGTCAAAGTCAAAGTCAACTGTCAAGGTCAACAGTCCATGTTGACCTTAACTCGTCGAGTACACCTAGTTACTCGTCGAGTTCCTTGCATAACTTGCCAACCCGTCGAGGCACTCGTCTGACTCGCCGAGCCCAAGGCATTCTTCATCGGACTCGCCGATTCGTTCATACAACTCGCCGAGTCTACGACAATATTCATCGGACTCGCCGAGCCGTTCATGGCACTCGCCGAGTCACTTCGGTCCTTCATTCATACAGACGATTTTAAGCTGCTTCAAAGCTCCAAACAGTAGATCTAGGCTCCCACGGCATGTTTATCACGTAAAGTTGCAATATTTACGTGCATGCAAGGTGATAATAGCTCAAGACAAGCTAAAGGAGAGGTTCTAGGCAAGAGGAGTGCACTAACATGCTAAAGGTTGAAACTTTACAACTACATGGACCCAAGACAAGTCTAGATCTGAAGTTGCAACCTCAGATCTAGTCCCAAAACCCGAAATGGATCCTAAACATGCTAAATAGCCCCAAATCATCATCCATGATTAGATCTAGAAGGGAAGAGCTCAAGGCAACGACTTGTTACCTCCAAAATGTGCCCAAGATGAAGTAGATTCTGGATCTACACGAATTCCTTGATGCTAGCCTCTTGATCTACAAGCTTCCTTCACTAGAATCACCTTCCAAAGCTCAAAAACTCTCACCAATGGCTCACACACGATTTTAGGGTTTACTGACTCTCAAGGGGTGATAAGGGGGCTGAGGTGAGGACATAAGGTCCTTTAAATAGGGTGCAAACCCTAAAATTAGGGTTTTCTCTTCCCAGTACCAACTCGTCGAGTCCAGCCGCCGACTCGGCGAGTTGGTCACTTAACACGTGGCCAAAACCCGCTCCGACTCGACGAGTAAACGTACCTACTCGCCGAGTAGACTCCTTAAATTACAGATAAGCCCCTAAATCATACTTCTGAAGTTTGGGATGTTACACTCATTCTAAATAATCTTTTATCAAAAGTCACTTTTGATGCTTATTGTCTCTAAATTGACTAGCGCGGATCTACGGGCGTTACACTAAGTAAGATGAAAGATCATGCACATTCGGGTTTACATGGATGTAAACCTAATCCTTGCCATACTATAAAAAGAGTCCCTTAGCTCATGAAATCGAACACTACAGATCTTTGGAAGAGCATAGTCGATTTTGTGTGCAAGTAATCTTCTCTCGAGTCCTCCATTGTTGGTGGTGTTTTGTGAAAGCATTTGAGGCATCACATTTGGGGTGCTAGGCTCTTAAAGGTCCAAGTTAACAAGCTACAAGAAAAGGTATGTCATATAATTAGTTTTTTGTTATACAAGTACCCATGTTTTGTATGCTAGTTAGGATAATGCTTTGGAAAATGAAATTGCATGTATAATTAGAGAAAACATAGATCCAAAGCATTTAGGGTTGTATGTGCACCTTAAGGTTGTTAGAGTGCTCAAAACCCATCAGTGGTATCAGAGCCTATGATTGTTTTCTATTATACTTGATGTTTATTGGTTTTCAAAGTTGAAAAAATCGAATTTCTGCATTCTGACTGGTGAACTCGCCTAGTCCACTGGGTGACTCGACGAGTCCACTCAAAATAGATCAACTCGACGAGTCCAGTTCATGTACTCGCCGAGTTGGTGCTCCGGTGTGCAGAATTTCGAATTTTGGCCAGAAATTGGATTATGATCATTACCCCAAACTGTTTTTTGAACCATGAAATCTGTTTTTCCATAAGGTAATGATCATGCTTGTTCAATTTAAAGATAATTGTCATAATTTCAAGATTTGTATTAGTTTATATGATTAGGCTAATTTCTTGAAGATTGATGATATGAATTATCTTGTTCTTATGAGTTTAATTAGATCATGTATGCATTATTTGATTATTGTGTTAATTAAAATAATGATCTAAATGGTTTTAATGAACTCCATAACTTGTCCTCAAGTTATGAAAAACCAAAAGTCTTTTCTTTAAAAGTCATTAAACTCATAAGTTATGGAAATGAAAAGTTTTGAAGAGTTTCAAAACTTGCCCTCAAGTTTTGGAATTTGTAAAGTCACACTTATGAACACTTTAATTCCAAACCCTGGAATTTTAAAAGTTTAAAATTCAACCCTTATAATATTATAATATTATAAGTTTAATTATTATATATATGTATAAGAGAAGTCAGTCTTACCGTTAGTAGGCCTCATTCACGAAGTTGGTCTATAAGGGGGGTATAAGGTTACTGTTGGATTAGGTGTCTAAGCCCATAACTATTTTGGTATGTACTTGACCCGATTATGAGCATGGTCCTTTTGGGTTGCCTTCAGCATAGTAACTGATAGGATTAATTATGGAGAAAGAGGATAATTATGGTTCATTAATATATTATAAGAATAATATATTAATTGAGAAATCATATTATTTAATTAGTATTGTTCAGAAATTAATTTGGTGATTAAAAGAGACTGATTAAATTGACGGGGACTGATTATGTAAATCAGTAATATTTATAGTTTGGGCTCATGGACCTTATTGGAATAGGGTGGACGAAATCTCTATGAGAGTCCATAAGGATTTCGTCCAAGGCTTGTCCAATAAGGAGTCCATATGTTGCTTAGGGCCTAAGCAAGGAAATTAGGGTTTCCAAGTTGATAACCCTAGAAGCCTAACTATAAAAGGAACCCTAAAGGCTCCAAAAAAGGTCCCTAACCTTATAAGAGAACCCTTGGACGTTTTTTGAAGCCTCTCCTCTCTCTTTTGTTTTTCCTTGTTGCTAGTGGTGTTTGTGATTCCATTAGAGGTGCAACATTTGAGGCACTAGGCTTTCAGAAGTCAAGATCAAGAAGGATTGTGATTGTTATTGCTACATAACAATCAAGGTAATATTTCTAACCCTAATCATGTCTCAATTTCGAATTATATGCTAGTTCATAGGGTCCTATTGCTTTGGTATTCAATGTTGTATGTTCAATTTAGAAAAACCTAGATCAAAGCAATTATGGTTGCATGTACACCATATGAATGATGTTATGCTTATAACCATCAGTGGTATCAGAGACTAGGTCATTTTTCTAGTTGAATAGATGCAAAAGTGAACTGCCAAAGGATCAAAAAGTCGAATTTTTGCTGTCTGCGAAGCCGACTCTGCGAGTCCATCAGTAGACTCGACGAGTTGCATGAACTCGGCGAGTCCATCAGTGGACGCGGCGAGTCCAGGGTGCTGTTGCCGGGATTTTCGATTTTTTGAGCAGTTTTTGATGAGGATAATTACCAAAACTCGTTTTTCTTGCTTAAAATCTTTTTTTCATGTTTGTTATGGTTATCCTTATCAAAATTAATGGATTTGCTTAAATATGGATAATATAGGATTATTATGACTCAAATATTTGACCTAGTAAGTTTAAAAAGTTTCAATTTACACCCCTTAGGTTTTATAGTTTAAATTTGAACTTAAAAGTTTTAGTTTTTGAAATTTTAATAGTTAAACCCTAATATTTTGAAAAAAGTTTCAAAATTTGTCCTCAAGTTTTAGAATTTAAAATTTAATTAAAAGGTATTAATTTTGAAATATTAAATTTTAAAACCCTAGTATTTTGAAAAGTTCAAATTACACCCTTATTGTTTTATTAAATTAATTAAGTGCTTAATTAAAAGAGAGAATTAATAAATCCATAACAATATGGTTTAAGATTAATCAAATTAAAAGTATAATTTATTAATAGATTAAACCACCTAGTATTTTAAAAGTGTAAAATACACCCTTATACTATATAAAATTAAAAGTTTAATATATTATATATGCATAAGTAAAGAGTCAGTCTTACCGTTAGCAGGCCTCATTCACGAAGCTGGTCTCTAAGTGGTGTTTAAGGAAACTGCCTATAAAATGGCGATTGAATGGGTATCCACTCTTACCCACCGCACCGTTGACTAGTGGAGGGTCGTTAGCTGAACGGGTAGGATAGGACACAACCTTCCATTATAAGTATAATGAAATACAAAGTAACTAAACACTTTTATAAATTCCCAAATCTTAGTTACTTTAGGAAAAATGTGGAGTTGGTGCTAATCCATGAAATTACACATTGCACCTTGTTGATCGTTAATGGAGCGTGTATGGTTAACCGGAACACTAATATGGGACCAATGAAGGATGGCAATGGGTAGCTCGTAGATTATCATAGATCAATGGAGCGTGTGTAGTTAACCAACACATTAATTAGGTGATGGACATCTTCGAGAGTACCAAGCTAATTTGCATGGTTATCCACACCTAGTTTGTGATCCTCGGCATCCCAGTCGCAAACATGAAGGGAATAATCGAGATTAAACATGCCATTGAAAAGTTCAATGAATCTCAAAAGATATAGGAGTTTCAATTCATTTAAAACCTAATTTTCAATTTTCGTTTTTCATGGTGGAAATTGGTAAATCGTCATTTACCTACCTTCAAATATTCTGCAACTGGATTACGGCATCCCTCTTCCGAGTTGTAGAATAATCTGTTGGGTCCTAGCCTTAATATTCCATTTGGGTGTTATATTAAGGATTGAATCAACTAACTTAAATTTCTCCCGTTTTGTAGATGTCGAATTCTAACGACTATGGTCTTCCCAAACCTTTTGGAAAAGGCTTTCCTCATGAAGGTGATGTTCCACGATTAGATTGTGAAAATGGAAATCATTTTTCACTTCCTCCACCTCCTCCAATAATTCTCCCCGACCCACGTATTCGAAGACTTGAAAAGTTCAAGGTCACTCAAGCCCTTTTGGCAAGCAAACACGAAGATGGAAAGTCTGTATGTGCTCATGTCTTGGATATGAAGTTGCATATTGATAGATTGGGAATGTTGGGTGTCGATGTCTCAAGGAAGCTGGCTGTTGACTTGGTTCATCAATCACTTCCTGACTCATATAGTGAGTTAATTAGAGAGTACTATATGATGGACAACGACGTGACCCTCATTGATCTAACCTATCTGCTTATTGCAGCTGAATCAGCAATGATTTAGTGCACTGGTAAAGCAAATTTAACTGGTAGATCAACCTCCGAAACTTCCATGGACATTGACAATGACAACATTGGAAGTCCAGAAAAGTCTTCTCTTCCTAATGGAAAGGGATCGGCCAAGGTCAAACCATTTGACCAGATGGTAAAGAGAAAGGCTGAGTCTAAGATTGTCCCACGTGCTGTGCCAAAAGGGTCTGTTTGTTTTTATTTCCAAGAGAAGGGGCATTGGGTACGAAGTTGCCATATCTACCTGAAGGATCGAAAGGATGGGAGAGTCAAGATGTATGACTCTGCTTCAGGTAAGTCCATTTTCTAACTCTACTAAGTTTCTGTTTGTAGATTCTTAATACATGATGTGATAAGATTGCATTTTGATGTTTTGTAGGATCGAAGAAAAGAGAGGAAGCTTAAAGAAAGAAGTGAGCTGAGTCTGATCGCGAAGAGATGGATTTCGATCGCATGGTTCGATGATCGGATTTTTGAGCTGCTACTTAGGAGTTATGATAGATTGCTTAGGAATATTAAGAAACATAGTTTTCATTTGTAATTGCGTTGTAAGGACAAGTTTTTCGCGTTTTTATAAATAAAATAATTTTTTTTGTCTTATTTATATCCTTGCAATGACTTTTGTGAAAATTGATGCTTGTATGTTTAGCAAATTGAAAATGGATGTGATTCTTAGTTATGTTATTTGTGGTAATGTCGGAAATTTGCCAAATAAGGAAAGATTCTTATCATCCAAGTTTCAATTAGCCAAAAACTTGGAATCATACGACTTGTATTGTGTGATGAATGATAACCTTCACATTTGCAAAATTAAGACTAATTCCTTGTTCACACAAGTATGTGAGTCAAGTTAAGGACTAAAGGATCTAGTACACATTGTTGTGCATTGGTCAAGTCCACCACAAAGAACGATTAGACTTTTCGTCATGATTTACTAAAAGATTAATAAATGTGGTTATGCTTAAAAGATTAAGTATGATTCTGAATCATTGAAAAAGTTTCAATAGCAGAACGAAAAGAAGAATTAATTAGGCAGAAAGATAAAAGTTTCTCCAATCTGAAAAAAGGGAGAGCACTTTTGTATCGTGTTTTATGATCATCTTAGTGATTATAGAACCAAATCACAATTGATCCTCCAAGGACACCTTAGTGCAATTGTATGGCTAAGAAGAGGAATCGGAAATTTTTGAAATGGTTAAGTCAATTAAGGTGAATCATACTTCGTTCCAAAATCAAGTCTTAGAGTCATACTTCAAGATTGTGACTTGAGTGACACATCTTAAGAAGGTTTATAACACTCATCAAATGGGGAGTAGAAAAGTTTCTTACTCTTGCACGTTTAAAATTGGTAAGTTGTGGTGTATTGGATAAGACAAAGACTAACTAGAACCGATTGTGTGAAGTGTTTGTCTTGATAAGAATCTGCACTAACTATTGAATATTTGTTTGTCAAGGAATGTTTCTTGACCAGAGAATATTATATGTCAAGAGGTCAGTGGGAGTCTTAATGGTCTTGAATAGCTTCAGGAACTAATCAAGAATAAACCTAATTGTTTATCACTAGCACACGACTTGAGGTTTATAACCTATCGTGTTGACATATTCTTGTTTCTGTGCCATTACAGTTGATTTGACTGTGCATGTGAGTTCTATGAGTTCTCATTTGAGTGCATAAAGGCAAACACCTTAATCAATGAAAGTTCATTGATTTGTAAAGGTGAACTGTTGAACAACTTGAAAGACATGGTAGGCCCTTGTGCTGCCAAGTGGCAAGAAATTGAGATTGAACAAGTTCAGTCCATATGAGTTTGGATTTGTCACAAACGTTGTCTTATGATTATGGTTATAATAAATTCACATGAATAGGAACACATACGCCATAAAATCTAAGTGTCATAAGTTTTCTCTCCATTTCATGAAAATGATTGTGAGGAAACGCTTTCACTAAGAGAGATTTTAAGGAGATAGCAATTGTGATATTTGCGTTCTCAAATTCAGTTATGATTACGACATCCCTCTTCATAGTTCGAATTGTGAGAAATGGCAAAAGGGTCTGAACATTTGGGACTTATTGCTGTAAGTTCTAGAATTGTTTAGACACACATATGAGTTATCTAAGGAAAGGTGTATGAGTTTGAGAAGCTTAGATAAAGACTTATTGAAGCGTCTGGTATTAGAAATATGAACTAAGAAAGTCAATAAGTATTGATTTCTAAAAGTTCAGCTGATTTCTGAATACATGTCAAAGCTTTTGGGAGCATAAGTGTTATGCTGGTAAGGATATAATCATCATGTTAGTGGGAGCATGATTATTATAGTAAGTATTGCGAGTTAGCAATATTAATTATAGAAAACAAACGTTTCAATTCGCAAAGGTGCAGAGGTTGAAAAAGTTGTTTTGCTATATTAAGGGAGAGAAATTTATACTTCATTTCAAATCTAAAAGCTTAGATCGAGAAATTGTAATCAAATTTAGTCAAATGACATATATGAATGGTATGTTGAAAAGATTTAACGTAAGGGAATTCTATATATGGCAATATTATAGCAAGAGACTGGTAAAGTATCATGTCTTTATGTAAGACATTATGTGTCGTATCCCATACGCTTCGGGTATAAGATCCATTGCATATGCTATAATCTTCGCCAGTTCTGATTTTCCAAATGCCTAGGGCATTAAGAGGGAAAAAGGACCAGAACCAGATATGACTAAAATAGTTAAACAACTGTCAAGGACAATCTAAGGTTCGCTAAAGATTGGTCACTTGTGGGCAGTTGGAAGTAAAGTATTAAATGGAGCATATTGGCATTATTATGAATAGATAGGATTCAATTAAGAATGAGTTGTCATATGGCAAATATTGAAATGTTTCTATATTGGGAGTTGGATATTAAGAATCTATGTGTAGGTTAGAAACTTTTATGCAAGAAGGATGTTCAAAGGAATGTACTTTGAATATGAGACTTCTTATCTATGGAATTGTCTTGTAATAATCTCCAATAGAGTATTTTGTAATTTCGTTGGCAAAGTCTTGGTGACTTTGGTGTAATGACATTACAAAAGGGATCATTGCATAAAAGGTTAGAATCTAACACATTCTGATAGTGGCAAGAATTTGGTATTCTTACACTTATGATAAGGATTAGGAATTATGAGATGAGCATCATTAGAAATGTGTTCAATTGATTTATTTCACAAAGTAAGGACCATAGGTAAACATAGTGTGCATGCTTGGAGCATGGGATAACTATTGTTATAATTCAAGTGTTAAGTTGATTAACCCAAACATTCTACAATGAATAATGTGTAATCAATATGGTGATTAAGTAATAAGTGTTTTATTTATACTCAAAAGTTTGAGACCACATTGGATTCGATTACTCTTGTGTTTCACTTTGCATGTTTTGACTTCCCGAATAACTAGCTTATTCAAATATCCACAGCCGATCATACGTCAGAAGTAAGTATTGAGGCAAGACTGTCATGAATCCGTCTGTAGATTATCTAAAGTGTTTAGACATAGCAAAAGTTTGCTGCAGAGTTCATGAGTGCTCCTGAAATAAGATTTGAGTATTGGATTAAACCCACGCTCACTTGAATCACTTCATGGATTTTATCACGAGTGATTAGTGAGAAGATAATATATTATATTCTTGAAACCTAGAGATATGAGTTGCAGTTCACAAGTCGGTTGCACATTGATAATACGTAAACACACCAGTAACTTGGTGTTATAAAATGTATTGTTGTGTGCAATTTGATGAGTAAATAGAGCAATCATATGAGTCGAAGTTTATTCATTCCTTTTACCCAAAGTTGGATAAAAGCAATATCTATGGGCCCCTCGATGATTTAGTGATGACACCTAAGCGCTTGGCCAAGCCTAGACTAAGTTGATGTGTTCAACTAAAGTCTATTGTCAGTCGTCTTAAATCGGAAATCGGGAAACAACACATAGACAGAGAGAATGATTAGAATCCATGTCTCATGTTTATACGATATCTTGAGAATGGAGGAATATTTGATCCCTTATCTAAAGGACGCGTTACTGATAAGATCAGAGTTCGACAGCGGCTTTTGAAAGCTACGATTGCTAGTTACTGCCTATAAAATGGCAGTTTAATGGGTGTCCATTCTCACCCACCGCTTCCTTGACTGGTGGAGGGGTCGTTAGCCGAACGGGTAGGATAGGACATTAATTCTCGTTAAAAGTATAATGATAATTATAAAGTAACTAAACTTTTATTAAATTCCCAATCTTAGTTACTTTAGGAAAAATGTGAATTTGATGCTAATCCATGAAATTGCACTTTGCTCCTTGCCAAGTCGTTAGTGGAGCGTGTGTGGTTAACCGGCACACTAACTTGGACTACTAAGGGTGGAAAAGGGTAGCTTGATGTTTGTCATAGATCAATAGAGTGTGGGTGGTTTAACCGACACATTGATTAGGTGATAATTGACTTCAACTATACCAAGTAAATTTTCATGGTTATTCACACCTTGTTTGTGATCCTTGGTATCCCAGTCACAAAATTGAAGGGCATAATCGAGATTTAAACATGCCATTGAAAAGTTCAATGAATCTCAAACGAATCTAGGAATTTCAATTCAATTAAAACTTAATAATCAATTTCGTTTTTCATGGTGGAAATTGGTAAATCGTCATTTACCTACCTTCAAATATTTTGCAAGTTGGATTACGGCACCCCTCTTCCAAATTGTAAAATATTGTGTTGGGTCCTAGTCTTTGTGACAATCCGAAATTTCTATCTTGTACAGTCATTCAAATTCAATCACAGTCAGACTTGTTTATGCTATCTTTTAGCATTGTTAAGGGTCTGTTTAAGTGTTCTAAGCCTAGTACATTCAAGGATTTGGTGTTAGGAAGTATCTGCTAGAGTTCATTGTGCAGCATTCAAGCCGGAAAACTCCAAGTCTTGGAGTTTACGGCCGTAAACTAGAGATTACGGCCGTAAACTCTTGGCTGGCCGTAAACTCTTCCCATATACACGATATTCCTTCATTTTTCACCACTTCTCACACTTCTAACTTAAGAACCTCGATGTTCTCTCAACTGTCATCAAGGGTTTTCATCTTGATCTTCAAATATGTAAGTGTTTCTTCCATTTGTAAGTTGGAACCTTGCTTAATCTAGTGAAACCCTATGATTTCATCCATGATTTCATCTCTTTTGGGTAGATCTTCAAATCTTCATCACTTACACCAAAAACACATACTAGTTCTTGGACCGTGAACACCCCCTTCAAGCTTCAAAACGTAAGTAATCTTCTATATACTAGTTATCCTATAGAAGCTCTTAACATACACCCTTGAAAACAACCATTTCCAAGATAAATAAGAGTTTACGGCCATTAGCATCTCCCTTGGCCGTAAACCCTCCTCAAGATCATCATTGGCCATAAAAATCATTGGCAGTAAACATCATTGGCCGTAAACACCATGGCCGTAAACACCATGGCCGTAAACACCCTTGTGTGGCCGTGAACCCTTTTAATGCAATCATATGTGATTGTGACACTTCAATCCAATTGTTTCCTAGTCCCTAAGGTGGTTCCCTAACATGATTAGTTGTTATATACACTAATTATATCCATATATGTGTGTTCATATGCTTAATAGGATCCATTTGTGCTCGAGACTTCACTTGACACTTAGCATCCTATATCGATCTTACATTCGAATCACTCATTACAGTTGAATTCATACCCCCGTATTTTCATAGATTTCACTGTTTTAAGGGGGGGGGGGGGGGAATACATGTCTAACACAAAGATTTTGTGTTACAAAACAAAAGATTTCAATAAACTTATCAAAATGGATTTCAGTTATCATCAATTCAATTGATTTTCAAAGATTGTGTTAAAATCACATTAAGTCACCAAAAGTATTTCAAAATATTAAATTTCTTTTAAATGTTTTATAAACTTATATTTTTCCCCAGAAATCGTATTTATATATATATATATATATATATATATATATATATATATATATATATATAAGATTTAAAAGGCTTAGGACTGATAACCCACTTTGGTTCCTTTTCCTTATTTGGATGTGGGATTATAATAGTATCGGTTATTTTTCCGAGTGTCATTTAAAATTTACTTATATATATTTGTATATGAATATAAGTATAAAAGCTATTTCAGTCAATTCAAATACCCTTTGTAACATGTTGAGCAAGGGGTTGCATTCATGAATACTCGGTATCAATTCAGAAAGCACGTATAAATTATAATAGGTATAATTTATGATTCACAGAACATTAATGCACGATTCAAGTATACTAAAGTACAATGTTTTACAAGAACAAAGGTTTGATTCAAAACTAATCAAGGATATACATCTTTCAGATACATGTTAAGAATACTAATTCAAGAACATACAATCAATCATTTATTTCAGAATGATTGGGTTTTCATAACTATTATACATGTAACATTTATATACTTTTTATGAGTCATTTGATATAGGTTGTTTAATTCATTTAAGCAATATAGTTAAACTCCTGACATTATAACCAGAATCTCCAGCCGGGGATCGAAACAATGTGTGTATAGATCCATCTTGGGATTGACAACCCCGCACTCAGACTACTAGCTATAGTCAGGCATACACGCCTACGAGTGACAATTGTTATCAACAACTTTCAACACATTCATAGCGTTGGGTCAGGTCATCTAGTCAGTATGGTTATAATAACTCATATAAAAGATATTAACAATACGTTAATGTATAATTAACTAAACATAAGTACATTTTCAAAGTACTAGTTTACAAGATACAATTTACAGTATTAGATTACAATTTATAATAACAGTTGATGAAACCAGGCACACTCTAAGTTACAAGTTTACAAAAGGAATACAAATACAGAACATTGGTTTACAAACAACACGGATTTTATGTAATTAAAATTACTTTTCATATACAGCAGAAAATATAGGATTTTATGGAACAGTTTACATATTCAAGAAACAGAAAACATTCGTTCAAACATAAATACTTATGCACTCACTCAACTTTATGTTGATACTCTCTTTTCAAATTACTTGTATTCTCAGAGAAACAGTAGACAGGTACTCCTCGAGCTTGTGAGAAGATGGAGCTATTTGTGTCTTGTCTTCTTCTTTTGTATAACTATTTCGTTTCAATATACAATGATGAAAAACATGTAAATACTTATACTTTTTAAATACAGTGGTTTGTTAGTTTGCTCAAAACCCAACAATAATAACTCATATAAAAGATATTAACAATACGTTAGTGTATAGTTAACTAAACATAAGTACATTTTCAAAGTACTAGTTTACAAGATACAATTTACAATATTACATTACAGTTTATAATAACAGTTGATGAAACCAGGCACACTCTAAGTTACAAGTTTACAAAAGGAATACAAATACAGAAAATTGGTTTACAAACAGAACGGATTTTATGTAATTAAAATTACTTTTCATATACATCAGAAAATATAGGATTTTCTGGAACAGTTTACATATTCAAGAAACAGAAAACATTCATTCAAACATAAATACTTATGCACTCACTCAACTTTATGTGGATACTCTCTTTTGAAATTACTTGTATTATCAGGGAACCAGTAGACAGGTACTCCCCGAGCTTTTGAGAAGATGGAGCTATTTTTGTCTTGTCTTCTTCTTTTGTATAACTATTTGGTTTCAATATACAATGATGAAAAACATGTAAATACTTATACTTTTTAAATACAGTGGTTGTTTGTACTCTGATTACTATAATGCATGTGTTGTGATACTACAAATGAAGTCATCCACCCCCGGATGTTTCCGCCGTCTGGTTTGGGGGTGTGACAGATTGGTATCAGAGCATTATTTATAGTGAACTCAGTATATCAATCTATAAAAGATATACAAACTATAAATACATTTGGGGCTAAGAGCTCTGACTACAAGTATACTTTTTAAAAATTTAAGTATTTTTACAAGAAGTATACTAACACTTATACCTACAAGTACAGTATCATAGTCATAAGAACTTAAAAGTATTTGGATGTTGGACATTACAGTCAAACCTGGGCAGTTATGTAATCATATATGGGATTAATATAGTCTGATCAACTATATTGATTTGAGATATGACCAACATGTGTTTGAGAGTGATAGTGGTGTTGCGGCATGTCTAAAACTTACCAACCATACATATTCAGAAGAACTCTAGTACAAAACATAAAGACTGAAATACTATAGGGGTATTTTAGGAACTATATACTAATAACAAACATGTGAAAACAATAGAACAATTGAGGGTAGAACTATAAATATTAAGGGTATATTACAGTTATATATAATTAAAATTATATAGACTTAGAATATGTGATCTAGTTTCATTTCATGTTCCTTGTTTGGTTGTAGATTTAGAGCCGGGTCATTTAATCGAAGGTCGATTATACCCAAGTTATATATAACTAATATACACTTTATAGTTGTAGTAATACCTAGAACAAATCATAAAGAATACATTACTTGTTAACTGTAAGTCTCTCTCGTAGAAACTTGTATCTTTAACCTATCGTTACTAATTATATTCTATATCTCTTACCCCTATTCTCGCTTAGATAACAATGGCTGGAGTTCATCTACCCGGTGACCCATAATTTCCCGGTCAAGGACAAGATGCCGAGCCAGAAGAGAATCATGAAATTCCCTTAGATGATGATTTTACAAAAAAATTTCCTGAAGACAATGATTCTGAATCAGAAGCGTATAATCAACCACCAGTTGCTCAGAATCCTAATCCACGACAAAATTTCCAAGGTCCGACACCTTCATGGGCTGAGAACTTGGGTAGGTGCAGCCGAGAGCAAGGTCAACCCTTACCCTACAACAGAGACCGAAGCTTCTACAACATAAGTGAGGGAGGCTCTATAAACAGAATTCTTCCTATTTTGGTTTGCCGAGTGGCTCGAAATGTTGAGCTAGGAGTGGCAGCCGTTCAACAAACTGTGGAGCTTGATGCGGACACGAATGCCAATACGGATAGTATTCGTAATCTTGAGCTTGCTCATAACAGAGCAATGAGAGACAATGAAGCCTTACTGCAAGAGTTAGCTATAACTCGAGCTGAAGTCATAGAGCTTCGAGCACGCCAGACAGTGTATGAAAGACATCTGCTTAATGTGGAGCGTCAACTGGATGAGTTGAGGGTTCGTCCGAGTGATGCCCGTCGCCAGTAGGAGATACTTTACTTACCCTTTCTTTTGGTTTAAGAAATGGATGATACTCTGCTCGTTTCCTGTTCACTCTTTTGGTTATAGTTAAAGTCTGCGGATATGTTCTAACGTTATTTTTCATGTTTTTCAGTACGACCGCGAAAATTTCATTTTCGGTAGGTCAATTTGATGTCGATGTTTTCCCAGAATTTGGTATATTGTAGACCTTTTTAGGGTCAAGTTTTCCAGACTTTATGTATTCAATATGCCAATATTATCGACATGCATTTTCATACTCTTTGAAAAATAACCACTCAATTTCATATCATCCTGTTATAAGTTGTACTTGTCGTAGACTTCTATTTCCAATTCATTACAAGATTCATGTTGAACTAAATGTTTTAGTTCAGAGATATCAAAATTCATATTCAATCTTGATATCTTACCATCTTTGTATCTTTTAACTTTTATAGAAAAAGATGCCTCCTCGTAGGAATCCAAGACGTAACACTGTTAATGAAGCACCTCCGCCACCTCCGCCACCTCCACCACCACCTTCTCAATTCGATGCTGCTATGTTTCAAGCAGCGGTCACGGTGGCTATAGCGGCTGCCATGTCTCATATCAGTACTCTTGGTGCTAGTGGGTCGGGAGCTGGTGCACATCCTTCTAACCATGGAGAGAGTCATGGGCACTCAC
This sequence comes from Lactuca virosa, assembly GCF_052849685.1. Lineage (NCBI taxonomy): Eukaryota > Viridiplantae > Streptophyta > Magnoliopsida > Asterales > Asteraceae > Lactuca > Lactuca virosa. Next base: position 99,810,116 of record NC_136432.1, on the reverse strand, counting down.
GAGAGTGTACTTAAAACGTGCTCTTGTGTATAATTCAATGAGTAGTAGAACAAACATATGAGTCGAAGTTGATCTGTTCCTTCTTGGATTAGAAGCTGATATCTGGGCCCCTCGATGATTTTGTTTTGACCTATGTACCGGGCCCGGTCAGAACTAAGTTGATGTGTTCAATTGAGATCTATGTCAAACAAATCGGAAATCGGGAAACAAAATGCTGGACACAAAGTAAGACACTGTTCCATGTATTTGTCCGGCTGATATCTAGAACAGAGGATTATATGATCACTTATCTGAAATGGCGTATCATCATCTTCTCAGTTCCGAGAAACCTTGAAAAGAGCTACGATTGCTGATCGGTTCCTGAAGTCATACTTGCAGTTATAATTATTAGACTTATCCAAGTGGGAGACTGTTGGATAAGGTGTCTAAGTCCATAACTATTTCTGGTATGTACTTGACCCGACCCGGCATGGTCCATTTGGGTTGCATGGCATCATGCATTTAGATAGACTAAATGAGAGAAATAACACTTGTGGTTTATTAATATATTATAAGTTCTAATATATTAATAGTATTATTTAATTAGTATTGATCAAGAATTAATCTAGCATTAATTAAGTGATCAAAAGATGACTAATTAAATATATGGGTTGATCATGTAAATCATCCATAACTTGTATAGTATGCTAAAAGGCTCCATGGATAATCAAGTTGGGTTAAACCCATTGAATGCTCCGTGGAGGCTCCATGGGAGTTACAAACCAATGGGTCATGGAAATGAAGAGTCATGCCACATTAGGGTTTACATGGTGTAACCCTAGATGTGACACACTATATAAGCAACATGTTCTCCACCAAAATCAGCGACACTAAGAAACAAGAGGGCTAGAGCCGATTTTGCAAGTGTAAGATTCTCTCAAAGTTTACTCCTTTGCATTTGGTGTTGTGTGAAGCATTTGAGGCATCACACTTGGGGTGCTAGGCTCACAAGGTTTCAAGGATCATAATCAACAACAAGGTAAGTTATTCTATCTTTCATTCAAGTTAAAAATGTTCCCCATGTATGCTAGATAGGAATATAACCTTGGAATTCAACTTTGCATGATTATTAGACAAACATAGATCCAAGGTTATTAGGGTTGCATGTACACTTAGGAAGTGTTAGAATGCTCAAAACCCATCGGTGGTATCAGAGCCTAGGTTTGTTTGTTGTTTTTTTTTTGTGTGCAAACAGCTTGAAAAAAAAATCGTTTTTTTGTTTTCTGCTCGTATGAAAGTTTGCACATTTGTTGCTGGAAATGGACTAGAAACATTACCCTAAACTGTTTTGATGTTTTAAAGTTTGTTTTAGATGGTGTAATGTTTATGCTAATCCATTTACAATGGCAATTATTAAAATTACAAGTTTTTTTTTAAGTGTAATTTTTGATTCTTGAAAGTGTTCATATTCATGTTCTTGAACTTATGAAGATTAGATGATCATAGGAATTGTTTGTAACCTTCATGGTAGTTTAATTCATGATCATAATGTGTTTTAATGGAGTCCATAACTTGTCCTCAAGTTATGGAAAACCAAAAGTCTCACTTTTATTAAAGCCATTAAAAGAACACAAGAGTTATAAAAATGAAGAGTCTTCATTTTTATTACTCAATTAATTCATAAGTTATAAGAAATGAAAAGTTTTGGAAGTTTACAAAACTTGCCCTCAAGTTTTGGAACATGTAAAGTCTTGATTAAAACTTTAGTTCCAACCCTTAGAATTTTAAAAGTTAAAATTCAACCCTTATACTTTATAATATTATAAGTTACTAATATATATATGTATAACGTCAAGTCGTCTTACCGCTAGTACGCCTCATTCACGAAGCCGGTCTATAAGGGGGGTATAAGGTTGTTGCCTATAAAATGACAACTTAATGGGTGTCCACTCTCACCCACCGCTTCCTTGATCGGTGGAGGGTCGTTTGCCGAACGGGTAAGATAAGGACTTATAAATTCTCATTAAAAGTATGATGAATATTATAAAGTAACTAAATGCTTTTATTAAATTTCCAATCTTAGTTACTTTAGGAAAATGTGAATAAGGTGCTAATCCATGAAATTACACTTTACACTTTGTTTAAGTCGTTGGTGGAGCGTGTGTGGTTAACCGGCACACTAACTTGGACTTAACAAGGTAGGTAAAGGGTGACTTAAGGTTTACCATAGCATCGGTGGAGCGTGTGTGGTTTACCGGCACATCGATTGAGTGATAAACCTTGAGGGTACCAAGTGATTTGCATGGTTACTTCACACCTCGTTTTGTGATCCTCGGTATCCCAGTCACAAAACTTGGAGGGCACACTCGAGATTGAAACATGCCTTTGAAAAGTTCATTGAATCTCAAAAGAATCTAGGAATTTCTAAGAACCAATTAAAAACCTAATATTTATATTTCGTTTTTCATGGTGGAAATTGGTGAATCGTCATTCACCTACCTTTCAAATATGTTATAGCTTGGATTACGGCATACCTCTTCTAAGTTATAATATATTGTGATTGGATCCTAGCCTTAATATTACATTTGGGTGTTTTATTAAGGACTCTCTTAATATCTAAACTAATCTTGTCCTCTTCTTTCAGATGTCTTCAAACAATGCTGCTTCTGGCTCTAATCCTAATGGCTCCTTTACCCTTATGAACTTGTGTGGGAAAGTCACTTTTGATGGATCCAACTTCAATGAATGGATCAGAAACATCAGGATGATTACCCGCTACGAGGACAAAGAATATGTCCTTGACAAGGAGCTTAAGGAGATTGATGAGACCACTGCAACTCCCCAGGAGATCGCTGACTTCCGGGCACATGAAAGGGATGCTACAAAAGTGGCATGCATCATGTTGGCCACCATGACAGCGGAACTCCAAAAGTCCTATGAGGACTTCTACCCTTTTGAAATGCACCAAGATCTGATGGAAAGATACCATCAAAGTGCACGACAAGAGAGGTATGAAATCATATGCTCTATCATAACAACCATGATGAAGGACGGGGAATCCGTCACGAGCCACATGCAGAAAATGCAAAGGTATGTGGATCGGTTGCTGAAGCTTAATGTGAACTTCCCTGAGGAGCTTGCAATAGATATCATTTTGCACTCCTTACCATCGTGCTATGATCAATTCCGCATGACATATCACATGAATAAGGAAGAGGTCACACTCAGCAAACTTCAAGGACTCCTCAAGACCGCAGAAACAGGTCTTAAGGGTAAGTCGGTTGTTAACACTCCTACTCCAAACTCCGCCCCGGTTTTGGCAATCGGGAAAGGTCGAGGGAAGAAGAGGAAGAGCTCTTCGAAGGGTACCAAGGCTAGGACCCTTGATGGCTCTTCTTCAAGTGGAACCAAGAAAGGTTTTGTCACTCCTTCTTCTGACCCTAAAGAGGCTGAATGCTTCTATTGCCATGAAAAGTCACATTGGAAGCGGAACTACCCAAAGTACCAGCAAGATGTGAAGGATGGGAAAGTTAAACCCAACCATGCAGGTATTTACACTATCTTATCTAATAACTCACCCCATTCTAACTCTTGGGTCCTTGATACCGGTTGTGGTATTCATATCTGTTCTGATTTGCAGGGACTAAGAAGAAGTGAGAATGTGGAGCATGGAAGAATAAACTTAATCATGGGGAATAGGAAAGCTTTACCTGTCACCAAGATTGGAGTTTATACTTTATCGCTAAGTAGTGGGTTTAGTTTAGATTTGAATAAATGTTGTTATTCGCCAGAAATGGCAAGAAATATTATTTCCTTTCATGCATTGTATAAACAAGGTTTCACCTTTTCATTTGATAATGAAGTTGGTTCGATTAATGCTTTCTTTAATAATGTTCTTTATTTTAAAGCATTACCTTGTGATGATGTGTATGAAACTGTATCTGTGGTTGATAACTTAGGAAATAATGTATTGTGTATTGATTCTGTTAATGATAATAACTTGGATAAAGCATCATTATGGCATTGTCGTCTTGGACATATAAGCAAGAAACGCATAGGTCAACTCCAAAAGGATGGAGTATTGGAGTCATTTGACCTAAAGTCAGATGATAGTTGCGAATCATGCTTATTTGGAAAAATGACAAAGTCACCCTTCACAGGTTCTTGTGAGAGGGGTGAAGGTTTGTTGGATCTTATACACACGGATGTGTGTGGGCCCTTCAAACATGCCACAAGGGATGCTAATCGTTATTATTTGACTTTTACTGATGATTACAGTAGATATGGATATGTCTACTTAATCAAGCATAAGTCAGAGACTTTTGAGAGGTTTAAAGAGTTTAAACAGGAAGTCGAGAATCAATTGGGCAGGAACATTAAGATGCTTCGATCCGATCGAGGTGGTGAGTATCTTAGTTCAGAGTTCCTCGACTATCTTAGGGAATGTGGGATTATCTCACAATTGACACCTCCCAGGACACCACAGTTGAATGGTGTAGCTGAGAGGCGTAATCGAACCTTGTTGGATATGGTTCGTTCCATGATGAGTCGAGCTTCGCTACCAATCTCATTTTGGGGGTATGCCTTAGAGACTGCCGCCCATATCCTTAATCTAGTTCCCACAAAGAAAGTTGCCAAAACTCCTCATGAGATGTGGACTGGTAAAGTACCCAAACTAGAACACATTAAGATTTGGGGTTGCGAGGCTTTCGTGAGACGCGAGACTCATGATAAGCTCGAACCTCGAAGTGAGAGGTGTATTTTCATCGGCTACCCACAGAAATCCTTTGGTTACCTCTTCTCCAGACCTAGTGAGAATGTGGTCTTTGTAGCCAGGAGGGCGTTCTTTCGAGAGAGAGAGTTCATAAGCCAAGGAGACAGTGGGAGGCAAGTTGACCTTGAAGAAATTCAAGAGTCAAGTGGTGAAGGAACTTCAAACCCTAGCACTCAACTTGAGGAGGAAACTTCTGTTGAGCCAATTGACAAGTCTGTACCTCTGAGGCGTTCCACAAGGGTTAGAAATGCACCTGAGCATTACTATGGATTCCATATTACTGCGGAAGGTGATACACTTATCAGTGATGGGACACTGATAGGTCTGGATGAACCTAACAGTTACGCGGAAGCCATGGCAGGCCCTGAGTCAGCCAAGTGGAAAGAGGCAATGGATAGCGAGATACAGTCCATGTATGACAATCAAGTTTGGAACTTGGTTGAGAATGTACCAGGTCGTAAGACTGTAGGGTGCAAATGGATCTTCAAGAAGAAGACCGACATGGATGGTAATGTACACACTTATAAGGCACGACTGGTTGCAAAGGGTTTCTCACAAACTCCGGGAGTTGATTATGATGAGACCTTTTCTCCAGTGGCCAAGATTAAGTCTATTAGGGTTCTGTTAGCCATAGCTGCATTTCATGACTATGAAATATGGCAAATGGATGTCAAAACCGCTTTCCTTAATGGAAAGTTGGCTGAGGATGTTTACATGAGTCAGCCAGAGGGTTTTGTCAACACAGAGTACCCTAATGGAGTGTGTAAGCTTGAGAAATCCATTTATAGGTTAAAGCAAGCACCTCGCAGATGGAATCTTTGCTTTGATGAGAAAGTCAAAGAATTTGGCTTTTCTAGGAGTGAAGATGAATCTTGTGTATATGTCAAGGCTAGTGGGAGTATAGTTAGCTTTTTGGTATTGTATGTGGATGACATACTACTCATAGGAAATGACATCCCAACTCTGCAGGAAGTTAAGTCCTGGCTTGGGAAGTGTTTCTCTATGAAGGACCTAGGAGAAGCTGCCTATATTCTAGGGATAAGGATCTTGAGAGACCGGAGTAAAAGACTAATTGGACTTAGTCAGAGTACCTACTTGGATAAGGTGCTGAAGAGATTCGGCATGCAGGACTCCAAGAAAGGAGAGTTACCCATCCAGAGTAACGCCAGATTGAGTAAGACACAAAGCCCTAGTACTGAGGCTGAGATAGCAGAAATGAGTCGAATACCTTATGCTTCGGCTGTAGGATCGATCATGTATGCTATGACGTGTACTCGACCTGATGTAGCCTTTTCTTTGAGCATGGTTAGCAGGTATCAGGGGAACCCTGGCAAGGCACACTGGACTGCGATAAAGAATATCCTCAAGTACCTACGGAGGACTAAGGACTGGGTCCTTACCCTCGGTGGGAGTGAAGACTTGAGAGTTGTAGGGTATAGTGATGCTAGCTTTCAGACTGATACGGATAATTTCCGCTCTCAGTCAGGCTGGGTCTTTACCTTAAATGGAGGAGCAATTTCTTGGAAGAGTTCCAAGCAAGAGACAGTGGCTGATTCAACTTGCGAATCAGAGTATATAGCAGCTAGCGAGGCAGCAAAGGAGGCGATATGGCTGAAGAACTTCATTGGAGACCTTGGAGTTGTACCAGCTATTAAAGAGCCAATGGAAATTTTCTGTGATAGTGAAAGTGCAGTTGCCTTAGCCAAGGAACCAAGGGATCACGGGAGATCCAGACACATCGACAGAAAATACCATTTCATCAGACATCGAATAGAAGAAGGACTCCTCGTGGCAAAGAGGGTATCATCGGATGAGAATCCAGCAGATCCCCTCACGAAGGGACTGACTCGGGTTAAGCATCTCCAGCATGCTCGGAGCATAGGGCTGAAGGATGATAATAGATTTAGTAGTTAGATAACCTTGAAATTTGTAAAGTGTAATTGACATTAGATGATGAATAAAAGGTGTTTTATTTATGAGTAAAGTGTTGCTATCTCTTGTCGATCGTTTACTATATTTCTTTTGCATGTTTTGACTTCCAGAATAATTATGTTTGGTATATCATATTATTCGAACCTCCACAGTCGGTCATATGTCGGAAGTAGGTATGAATGAAGACTGTCATGATTGGTTGCAGAGGTCTAAGTTGTTGGACATGGCTACAACACTCATGAGTGCTCATAAGTTCTGAGCATTGGACTCAACCCACGCTCACTGGAATCACTTCATGGAATTTATCTCGAGTGATCGTGAGACGGTAATGTCATATAAGTCTTCAAACCTAGAGATATGATTTGTTACTTATGAGTTGGTTATGCACTGATTGTACGAAAACGCATTGGTAACTCGATGTTATAAAACGTGCTCTTGTGTATAATTCAATGAGTAGTAGAACAAACATATGAGTCGAAGTTGATCTGTTCCTTCTTGGATTAGAAGCTGATATCTGGGCCCCTCGATGATTTTGTTTTGACCTATGTACCGGGCCCGGTCAGAACTAAGTTGATGTGTTCAATTGAGTTCTATGTCAAACAAATCGGAAATCGGGAAACAAACTGCTGGACACAAAGTAAGACACTGTTCCATGTATTTGTCCGGCTGATATCTAGAACAGAGGATTATATAATCACTTATCTGAAATGCCGTATCATCATCTTCTCAGTTCCGAGAAACCTTGAAAAGAGCTACGATTGCTGATCGGTTCCTGAAGTCATACTTGCAGTTATAGTTAGTAGACTTATCCAAGTGGGAGACTGTTGGATAAGGTGTCTAAGTCCATAACTATTTCTGGTATGTACTTGACCCGACCCGGCATGGTCCATTTGGGTTGCATGGCATCATGCATTTGGATAGACTAAATGAGAGAAATAACACTTGTGGTTTATTAATATATTATAAGTTCTAATATATTAATAGTATTATTTAATTAGTATTGATCAAGAATTAATCTAGCATTAATTAAGTGATCAAAAGATGACTAATTAAATATATGGGTTGATCATGTAAATCATCCATAACTTGTATAGTATGCTAAAAGGCTCCATGGATAATCAAGTTGGGTTATACCCATTGAATGCTCCATGGAGGCTCCATGGGAGTTACAAACCCATGGGTCATGGAAATGAAGAGTCATGCCACATTAGGGTTTACATGGTGTAACCCTAGATGTGACACACTATATAAGCAACATGTTCTCCACCAAAATCGGCGACACTAAGAAACAAGAGGGCTAGAGCCGATTTTGCAAGTGTAAGATTCTCTCAAAGTTTACTCCTTTGCATTTGGTGTTGTGTGAAGCATTTGAGGCATCACACTTGGGGTGCTAGGCTCACAAGGATTCAAGGATCATAATCAACAACAAGGTAAGTTATTCTATCTTTCATTCAAGTTAAAAATGTTCCCCATGTATGCTAGATAGGAATATAACCTTGGAATTCAACTTTGCATGATTATTAGACAAACATAGATCCAAGGTTATTAGGGTTGCATGTACACTTAGGAAGTGTTAGAATGCTCAAAACCCATCAATAACAACCTATACCAGTAGATTCTGTGATTTGGCAATTCTTTGTCCAGATATGGTTGCTCTGGAGAGCAAAAAGATTGAGAGATATATTTGGGGACTGTCGCCCCAAATTCAGTCAAGTGTCTTAGCTTCGAGGCATGTTACCTTTGACAGTGCCAAAGAGCTAGCACAATCTCTTATTGACCACGGAGCCCGTCAAAACTCAGTAGTTGTTGCACCAGAACAACTGAAGGGAAACAACAAAAACAACAATAACAACAACAATAGCAAGATGAAGAGTTGGAACAAGAGGAAGGGCAAGTCTTCACAGGAATCCTCAAAGAAGCAGCAACTAGTTTCAGTCAATGCTGCTACTGTACCTACTGCTGTTCTTGCTAACTCTGCACCAGCTAAGCCTTATGCTGGTAACCTCCCCAAGTGCAACAAGTGCAATTTTCACCATAACGGAAATTGCCAGGAAATGCAGTGTCGTAACTGCAACAGAAAAGGGCATACTGCCGGATTCTGTAGATCACCACCTCACCCGATTAACCAAGTACATGTCGCTGGAGTAGGCCAAGCATGCTACCAATGCGGTGATGTGGGGCATTTCAAGAGAGATTGTCCAAAAGCTGGAAATGCCGGTGGAGTTGGGAGAATTTTGGCTTTGGGTCACGAAGAAGCGGTAGCAGACCCTGCGGTGGTCACGGCACGTTTCTTCTCAACAACACTTATGCATGTATTCTATGTGATTGTGGTGCTGAGAAGAGCTTTGTGAGCCATAATTTCAAACGCTTGCTAAATCAAAACTCCTAACCACTAAATGAAACTTTCACTGTCGAAATGGATAACGGGAAATCCGAATCCACCAACGATATATACATAGGATGTACTCTTACCTTGAATAACTTTTCTTTCCCAATAGACCTTATGCCGGTCTCTATCAAAAGTTTCGACGTCATAATAGGTATGGATTGGTTGTGCCCTAACCATGCTGATATCCTATGCTATGAAAGAGCCATTCATCTGAACTTGCCAACTAACGAAACTCTTATTATTTACGGCGACAAGCCCGGAACAAACCTTCAGATCATTTCTTGCATCAAGGCACAAAAGTACCTTCGCACAGAGTACTGTCCTTTCTTAGCTCACGTGGTAGACAAAAAGAAAGATGTGAAAGAAATCGCGAGCATTCCTGAGGTCTGCAACTTTCCCGCCATTTTTCCCGATGATATTCCAGGAGTACCTCCCGAACGATAAGTCGAGTTCAGAATCGACTTAATCCCTGGGGCTACCCTTGTAGCCAAATCCCCCTATCTTCTTGCACCTTCTGAGATGCAGGAATTATCCAGCCAGCTTAACGAACTCCTTAGCAAAGGTTTCATAAGACCAAGCTTCTCACCCTGGGGAGCACCGGTTTTGTTCGTGAAGAAGAAGGATGGATCATTCCATATGTGCATAGACTACCGCGAGCTGAATAAACTTACCATCAAGAATCGATATCCTTTGCCTCGCATTGACGATTTGTTCGACCAACTTCAAGGTGCGAGCTACTTCTCAAAAATAGACTTAAGATCCGGGTATCACCAGTTACGGATTTTGGAGGAGGACATTCCCTAAACCGCGTTCAGAAATCATTATGGTCAGTACGAGTTCGTAGTGATGCCATTCGGATTCACGAATACACCTGCTGTGTTCATGGATCTAATGAACAGAGTGTGTCGTCCATTCCTGGACAAATTCGTCATAGTCTTTATTGATGACATCCTTATCTACTCAAGAAGTGAAGAGGAACATGGCCAACATCTTCGTCAAGTATTGCAAACTCTTAGATCATAGAAACTGTATGCGAAGTTTTCAACGTGTGAATTTTGGATCCGGAAGGTTGATTTCCTAGGTCACGTGGTCAGTTTAGAAGGAATACACGTCGACCCTTCCAAAATAAAGGCAATTGAAAACTGGTCAGCACCCAAAACACCTACAGAAATCTGCCAATTCTTAGGTCTTGCTGGCTACTATCGCAGATTCATCCAGAATTTCTCTCGAATAGCTAAACCTCGTACCACCCTGACGCAAAAGGGTGTAACTTTTAGCTGGGGAGAAAATCAAGAAACAACGTTCCAAACGTTGAAGCAAGCTCTGTGTAGTGCACCGATCCTGTCTCTTCCTGAAAGGACAGAGGATTTTGTAGTGTACTGTGATGCTTCTAATCAAGGGATTGGATGTGTTCTTATGCAAAGGGGAAAGTTTATATCCTACGCCTCAAGACAGCTAAAGACACATGAAGTCAACTATACAAAACATGACCTTGAACTAGGAGCAGTGGTATTTGCTCTGAAGATCTGGAGACATTACTTATATGGCACGAAATGCACAATATTCACGGACCATAAAAGTCTCCAGCATATCTTCGATCAGAAAGAACTGAACATGAGACAACGACGGTGGGTGGAGCTACTGAACGACTATGATTGTGAAATTCTTTATCACCCTGGTAAAGCTAACGTAGTAGCTGACGCCCTTAGCAGAAAAGAATACTCGGGACGCCGAGTAAAGTCGTTGACCATGAAAATCCATTCACATCTGTCCACTCAGATCAGAGAGGCTCAACTTGAGGCCTTAAAACCTGAAAACGTGGCAGGTGAAACCCTCAGAGGAATGGATAAAAACTTCAAAGTTAGGGATGATGGAGTCTGTTGTTTCATGAACCGGATCTGGACACCAAAGTTTGGTGGTTACAGAGACATGGTTATGAATGAAGCTCACAAAACCCGATACTCTATTCATCCAGGTCCAGACAAGATGTATCTGGACCTCAAGAAACTATACTGGTGGCCAAACATGAAGGCCGAAATCGCTACCGTTGTGGGCAAGTGTCTTACTTGTGCCAAAGTTAAGGTAGAATACCAGACACCTTCAGGTTTATTGCAACAACCTGAAATCCCTGAATGGAAGTGGGAGCGGATTACAATGGATTTCATAACTAAGTTACCCAAGACATCGGGTGGCTATGATACTATTTAGGTAATCGTCGATAGATTAACCAAGTCCTCACAGTTCTTACTAATCAAAGAGACCGACAAAATGGAGAAGCTAACAAGAACTTATCTCAAGGAGATCGTTAGACTGCATGGTGTGCCAATATATATTATTTCAGACCGAGATAGTAGATTCACTTCTCGTTTCTGGCAGTATTTACAAAAATCTTTGGGAACTAGGCTGAACATGAGTACAGCCTACCATCCACAAACCGACGGACAAAGTGAGAGGACAATTCAAACATTAGAAGACATGTTACGAGCTTGCATGATAGACTTTGGAAAGGCATGGGATACTCATTTACCCCTTGTCGAATTCTCTTACAACAACAGTTATCACACTAGCATAAAGGCTGCTCCTTTCGAAGCCCTCTATGGCTGCAACTGCAGATCACCTCTGTGCTGGGCTGAAGTGGGTGACACGCAGCTAGCTAGAGGTCAAGTTCCTAACAGCACTCTCACAGGTCCGGAAATCATTCGGGAAATGATAAAGAAGATCGTTCAGATTCGTGAATAATTGAAAGCCTCTAGAGACCGACCGAAAAGCTACGCAGACAAGAGAAGGAAACCTTTGGAATTCCAGGTGGGAAACCGTGTTCAATGGAAGGGCTTGATATGCTTCAGAAAGCATGGAAAGCTAAATCCAAGATACGTAGGGACTTTCGAGATTCTCGCTAGAATCGGACCTGTAGCTTACAAACTTAAACTACCTCACGAACTCAGTAACGTACACCCTACTTTCCACGTCTCGAACTTGCAAAAGTATCTGTCCGACGAGACTCTTGTAATCCCACTCGATGAGATCGATATCAACGAGAGCCTCAACTTCGTGGAAGAACCAGTAGAGATCATGGACATAGAGGTCAAGCAAACGAAGCAAAGCTGTATCCCGATAGTGAAGGTTCGCTGGAATGCCAAGCGAGGACTTGAATTCACTTGGGAGCGCGAGGATCAGATGAAACTGAAATATCCTCATCTTTTCACTTAGTTATTTGTAATTGCTTAATTGCTTCAACTCTAATTTCGGGACGAAATTCTCTCTAACAGGGGGATGATGTGACAACCCGAAATTTCTATCTTGTATAGTCATTCAAATTCAATCACAGCCAGACTTGTTTCTGCTATATTTTAGCATTGTTAAGGGTCTGTTTAAGTGTTCTAAGCCTAGTACATTCAAGGATTTGTTGTTAGGAAGTATCTTCTAGAGTTCATTGTGCAGCATTCAAGCCGGAAAACTCCAAGTCTTGGAGTTTCCGACCGTAAACTAGAGATTACTGCCGTAAACTTTTGGCTGGCCATAAACTCCTCCCATATACATGATATTCCTTCATTTTTCACCACTTCTCACACTTCCAACTCAAGAAACTCGATTTTCTCTCAACTATCATCAAGAGTTTTCATCTTGATCTTCAAATATGCAAGTATTTCTTCCATTTGTTAGTTGGTACCTTGCTTAATCTAGTGAAACTCTATGATTTCATCCATGATTTCATCTCTTTTGGGTAGATCTTCAAATCTTCATCACTTAAACCAAGAACACATACTAGTTCTTGGACCGTGAACACTCCCTTCAAGCTTCAAAACGTAAGTAATCTTCTATATACTAGTTATCATATAGAAGCTCTTAACATACACCCTTGAAAACAACCATTTCCAAGAAAAATAAGAGTTTACGGCCATGAGCATCTCCCTTGGCCGTAAACCCTCCTCACGATCATGATTGGCCGTAAACATTAATGGCCGTAAACCCCATGGTCGTAAACACCATCGTCGTAAACACCCTTGTGTGGCCGTGAACACTTTTAATGCAATCATATGTGATTGTGACACTTCAATCCAATTGTTTCCTAGTCCCTAAGGTGGTTCCCTAACATGATTAGTTGTTATATACACTAATTATATCCATATATGTGTGTTCATATGCTTAATAGGATCCAGTTGTGCTCGAGACTTCACTTGACACTTAGCATCCTATATCGATCTTACATTCGAATCACTCACTACAGGTGAGTTCATACCCCCGTATTTTCATAGATTTCACTGTTTTAAGGGGGGGGGGGGGAATACATGTCTAACACAAAGATTTTGTGTTACAAAACAAAAGATTTCAATAAACTTATCAAAATGGATTTCAGTTATCATCAATTCAATTTATTTTCAAAGATTGTGTTAAAATCACATTAAGTCACCAAAAGTATTTCAAAATATTAAATTTCTTTTAAATGTTTTATTAACTTATATTTTTCCCCAGAAATCATATATATATATGTATATATATATATATATATATATATATATATATATATATATATATATATATATATATATATATATATTATTTATATAAATAAGATTTAAAATGCTTAGGACTGATAACCCACTTTGGTTCCTTTTCCTTGTTTGGATGTGGGATTATAATATTATCGGTTATTTGTCCGAGTGTCATTTAAATTTAACTTATATATATTTGTATATGTATATAAGTATAAAAGCTATTTCAGTCAATTCAAATACCCTTTGTAACATGTTGAGCAAGGGGTTGCATTCATGAATACTCGGTATCAATTCAGAAAGTACATAAAAATTATAATAGGTATAATTTATGATTCACAGAACATTAATGCACGATTCAAGTATACTAAAGTACAATGTTTTACAAGAACAAAGGTTTGATTCAAAACTAATCAAGGATATACATCTTTCAGATACATGTTAAGAATACTAATTCAAGAACATACAGTCAATCATTTATTTCAGAATGATTGGGTTTTCATAACTATTATACATGTAACGTTTATATACTTTTTATGAGTCATTTGATATAGGTTGTTTAATTCATTTAAGCAATATAGTTAAAGTCCTGACATTATAACCAGAATCTCCAGTCCGGGATCGAAACAATGTGTGTATAGATCTATATTGGGATTGACAGCCCGACACTCAGACTACTAGCTACAGTCAGGCATACACGCCTACGAGTGACAGTTGTTATCAACAGCTTTCAATGCATTCATAGCGTTGGGTCAGGCCATCTAGTCTGTATGGTTATAATTGTTGGATAAGGTGTCTAAGTCCATAACTTATTTGGTATATACTTGACCCGACCCGGCATGGTCCATTTGGGTTGCACATTACCCGAACTGTTTATATGGATAATATTATGAGAATAGTATATTTGTGACTTATTAATATATTATAAGTTATAATATATTAATATATGAAATCGTATTATTTAATTAGTATTGATCTTAAATTAATTACGAATTAATTTAGTGATCAAAAGGTGACTAATTAAATAATGGGCTATTATATTTATATAGTGTGGGCTAATACTCATTAGGAAATGGTCTAAGCTTGCATGGGAGTCCATGGATGATCCATGGAGCTTTTAACCCATGGATCCTTGGAAAAGGAAAAGACATGGGTTATTAGGGTTTGCATGGTTCATAACCCTAATCATCTACACTATATAAAGAGGCTTGTGGTGCTTGAAAAGACACTATGTGTGTGCATAAGAGTGGCCGGTTTCTAGAGTGTTAGTATACTCTCTCATAAGTTTTCCCAGTTTGTGGTGATTTGTGATTTCCATTTGAGTCATTCACATTATTGGTGCTAGGCTCTCAAACTCCTAAGGAATCAACTCATTACTAAAGGTATGTAATTCTTCTAGTATCTTTTATGATTAAAAGTGCCCCTTGCATGCTAGATAGGTTATGGACCTTGGAAAATTATTTTGCATGTATTTTAGACAAACATAGATCCAAGGTTTCTAGGGTTGCATGAACACCTTAGGAGTGTTAATTTGCTCAAAACCCAACAGTGGTATCAGAGCCAGGTTTGATTGTTTGATACTTGATGCAAAATAGCTGAAAAAGTCGAAATCTCTGCTGTCTGAACAGGGGACTCGACGAGTCCATGTACAAATTCATCCTACTCGTTGAGTAGGTTACTGCACTCGACGAGTAGGAGTCTCTGAATGCAGTTTTTCGACTTTTGCTGCTGGAAATGGACTAGAAACATTACCCTAAACTGTTTTGATGTTTTAAAACCTGTTTTAGATGGTGTAATGTTTATGCTAATCCATTTACAATGGCCAATATCAAAATTACTTGTTTATATGTGTTCATATGTTCTTGAAATTTTGATATGATGTTCATGTTCTTATGAATTATTGTTAGATCATAGGAATTATTTACTAAATTATTTATTGATTAATTCTTGATCATTTATGTGTTTTAATGGAGTCCATAATTTGTCCTCAAGTTATGGATTTCCAAAGGTCACTTTCTTTTATGCACATTTAAAACACATAAGTTACATGAAAATGAAGAGTCTTCATTTTTATGAATCTTTAATTCGTAAGTTATGAAATGAAAAGTTTTGAATAGTTTCAAAACTTGTCCTCAAGTTTTGGAATTTGTAAAGTTTCACGCACTTTAATATACTTTAATTCCAACCCTTAGAGTTTTAAAAGTTAAAATTCAACCCTTATACTATTTATAACATTTATGGTTAATTATTATATATATGTATAAGATTAAGTCGTTTTACCGTTAGTAGGCCTCATTCACGAAGCCGGTCTATAAGGGGGGTATAAGGTTGTTGCCTATAAAATGGCAACTTAATGGGTGTCCATTCTCACCCACCGCTTCCTTGATCGGTGGAGGGTCGTTAGCCGAACGGGTAGGACAATGACTTTAAATTCTCATTAAAAGTATAATGAATATTATAAAGTAACTAAATGCTTTTATAAATTCACAATCTTAGTTACTTTAGGAAAATGTGAAAATGGTTCTAACCCATGAAATTCACACTTTGTACCTTATCAAGTCGTTGGTGGAGCGTGTGTGGTTAACCGGCACACTAACTTGGACTAGTAACGATCACGAAGGGTGACTTAATGTCTATCATAGATCGGTGGAGCACGTGTGGTTAACCGACACATTGATTAGGTGATAATATTAAGGGTACCAAGTGAATTTGCATGGTTATTCACACTTTGTTTTGTGATCCTTGGCATCCCAGTCACAAAACTTGAAGGGAACAATCGAGATTGAAACATGCCATTGAAAAGTTCAATGAATCTCAAAAGAATCTAGGAATTTCAAAACCAATTAAACCTAATAATTCATTTCGTTTTCATGGTGGAAATTCGTGAATCGTCATTCACCTACCTACAAATATATTAAAGCTTAGATTTCGGCATCCCTATTTTAAGTTATAATATATTGTGTTGGATCCTAGCCTTAATATTACATTTGGGTGTCTTATTAAGGATTCGATATATCTAATCTAAACTTGTTTTCTTCTTTTCAGATGTCTTCCAACAACAATGCTTCGGGCTCTAACCCTACTGGCTCCTTCTCTCTCATGAACCTTTATGGGAGGGTCATCTTTGATGGTTCCAACTTCATGGATTGGATCCGGAACATCAGGATGATTACTCGTTACGAGGACAATGAATATGTCCTCGACAAGGAGCTAAAGGAGCTTGATGAGTCCACTGCTACTCCTGAGGAGATCGCTGAATATAGGACACATGAGATAGATGCCACCAAAGTGGCATGCATCATGATGGCCACGATGACAGCCGAACTCCAAAAGTCCTATGAGGATTATTACCCTTTTGAGATGCATCAGGATCTGATGGAAAGGTACCATCAGAGTGCTCGTCAAGAGCGGTATGAAATAATCTCCTCCATGATAACAACCCGTATGAAGGATAGCGAACCAATCACGAGCCACATGCAGAAAATGCAAAGGTATGTGGACCGTTTACTGAAACTGAATGTGAACTTCCCAGAGGAGTTGGAAATTGATATCATTTTGCACTCCTTACCCTCGTGTTATGATCAATTTCACATTACATACCACATGAACAAGGAGGAAGTCACACTCAGTAAGCTTCAAGGACTTCTGAAGACCGCCGAAAGTGGTCTTAAAAGTAAGTCGGTTGCTACTCCTACTCCTACAACTACCCCTGTTTTGGCTATCGGGCAAGGCAAACGGAAGTAGAGGAAGCACCCTTTGAAGGGTACCAAGGGAAAGTCTCTTGAAGG
Organism: Lactuca virosa; assembly: GCF_052849685.1. Lineage (NCBI taxonomy): Eukaryota > Viridiplantae > Streptophyta > Magnoliopsida > Asterales > Asteraceae > Lactuca > Lactuca virosa. The sequence continues at coordinate 99,792,761 of NC_136432.1, read as the reverse complement.
CTCCTCATCTGGAACCAAAGGTGGTTCTATCACTCTTTCTGCCATTCCTAAGGATGCTGATTGCTTCTACTGTCAGAATAAGGGGCACTGGAAGCGAAACTGCCCTAAGTACTTGCAGGATATCAAGGATGGGAAAGTGAAACCATCCCATTCAAGTATTTACACTATATTGTCTAATAACTCACCATATTCCAACTCTTGGGGTGCTTGATACAGGATGTGGTATTCACATATGTTCTGATTTGCAGGGCCTAAGAAGAAGTGAGGATGTGGAGCACGGGAAGATAAACTTAATCATGGGGAATAGGAAGATTTCACCTGTTACCAAGATTGGAGTTTATACTTTGTTGCTAGATAGTGGGTTAAAGTTAGATTTGAATAAATGTATGTACTCGTCAGAAATGGCGAGGAATATTATTTCCTTTCATGCTTTGTACAAACAAGGTTTTACCTTTTCTTTTGATAATGAAGTTGGTAGTATTGATGCTTTCTTTAATAATGTTCTTTATTTTAAAGCATTACCTTGTGATGGTGTGTATGAAGCTGTATCGGTTGTAGATAATTTAGGAAATAATGTATTGTGTATTGATTCTTCTACTAGCTTGGATAAAGCATCTTTGTGGCATTGTCGTCTTGGACATATAAGCAAGAAACACATAGGCCAGCTCCAAAAGGATGGAGTCTTGTAGTCGTTCGACCTTAAGTCGGATGATAGTTGTGAATCTTGTCTACTTGGAAAAATGACAAAATCACCCTTCACTGGTACTTGTGCAAGGGGTGAGGGTTTGTTGGACATTATACATACTGATGTATGTGGACCATTCAAAACCGCCACAAGGGATGCCAATCGCTATTATGTGACTTTTATTGATGATTTCAGTAGATATGGTTATGTCTACTTAATCAAACATAAGTCAGAAACTTTTGAAAAGTTTAAAGAGTTTAAACAGGAAGTAGAAAATCAATTGGGCAGGAACATTAAGATGCTTCGATCCGATCGAGGTGGTGAGTATCTTAGCACTGAGTTCCTTGACTATCTTAAGGAGTGTGGGATTGTCTCACAATTGACACCTCCCAGGACACCACAGCTGAATGGTGTGGCTGAGAGGCGTAATCGAACCTTGTTGGACATGGTTCGCTCTATGATGAGTCGAGCTTCGTTACCAATCTCTTTTTGGGGGTATGCCTTAGAGACTGCCACCCACATCCTTAATCTAGTCCCTACAAAGAAGGTTGCCAAAACACCTCATGAGATGTGGACTAGGAAAGTTCCCAATTTGGACCACATCAAGATTTGGGGTTGCGAGGCTTTCGTGAGGCGCGAGACTCATGATAAGCTCAAACCTCGAAGTGAAAGGTGTATTTTCATCGGCTACCCACAAAAATCGTTTGGTTACCTCTTCTATAGATCCAGTGAGAATGTGGTCTTTGTGGCAAGGAGAGGGTTCTTTCGAGAGAGAGAATTTATAAGCCAAGGAGACAGTGGGAGGCAAATCGACCTTGAAGAAATTCAAGAGTCAATTGGTGAAGGAACCTCAGACACTAGCAATCAACCTGAGGAGGAAACTCCTGTTGATCCGACTGACGAGTTTGTACCTCCGAGGCGTTCCACAAGGGTTAGGAACACACCTGAGTTTTATTATGGATTTCATATTACTACGGAAGGTGATACATTTATCAGTGATAGTACACTGGTAAATCTGGATGAACCTAACAGTGTTAAGGAAGCCATGGCAGGCCCGAAGTCTGCTAAATGGAAGGAGGCTATGGACAGCGAGATACAATCCATGTATGAAAATCAAGTTTGGAACTTGGTTAACAATGTACCAGGCCGTAAGACAGTCGGGTGCAAATGGATCTTCAAGAAGAAGAAATTCAAGAGTCAATTGGTGAAGGAACCTCAGACACTAGCAATCAACCTGAGGAGGAAACTCCTGTTGATCCGACTGACGAGTTTGTACCTCCGAGGCGTTCCACAAGGGTTAGGAACACACCTGAGTTTTATTATGGATTTCATATTACTACGGAAGGTGATACATTTATCAGTGATAGTACACTGGTAAATCTGGATGAACCTAACAGTGTTAAGGAAGCCATGACAGGCCCGAAGTCTGCTAAATGGAAGGAGGCTATGGACAGCGAGATACAGTCCATGTATGAAAATCAAGTTTGGAACTTGGTTAATAATGTACCAGGCCGTAAGACAGTCGGGTGCAAATGGATCTTCAAGAAGAAGATCGACATGTATGAGAAGGTGCACACTTATAAAGCGCGACTGGTCGCGAAGGCTTTTACTCAAACTCAGGGTATTGATTATGATGAAACCTTTTCACCAGTAGCGAAGATTAAGTCTATTAGGGTTATGCTAGCCATTGCTGCATTTCATGATTATGAAATATGGCAAATGGATGTCAAAACCGCTTTCCTTAACGGAAAGTTGGCTGAGGATGTTTACATGAATCAGCCAGAGGGTTTTGTCAGTGCAGAGTGCCCCAATAGAGTGTGCAAGCTTGAGAAATCCATTTATGGATTGAAACAAGCATCTTGAAGCTGGAATCTTTGTTTCGATGAGAAGGTCAAAGAGTTTGGCTTCTCGAGAAGTGAAGATGAGTCTTGCGTGTATGTCAGAGCTAGTGGGAGCATAGTTAGCTTTTTGGTGTTGTATGTAGATGACATACTACTCATAGGAAATGACGTCCTAACCTTGCAGGAGGTTAAATCCTGGCTTAGGAAGTGCTTTGCTATGAAGGACCTTGGAGAAGCTGCCTATATCCTAGGGATAAGGATATTAAGAGAAAGGAGTAAAAGACTAATTGGACTTAGTCAGAGTACCTACTTGGATAAAGTGTTGAAAAGTTTCAACATGCAGAATTCCAAGAAAGGAGAATTACCGATCCAAAGAAATGCCAAACTGAGCAAGGCTCAGAGCCCGAGTACAGAGGCTGAGATAGCTGAGATGAGTCAATTACCTTATGCTTCCGCTGTTAGCTCGATCATGTATGCTATGACTTGTACCCGTCCTGATGGGCCTTCGCTTTGAGCATGGTCAGCAGATATTAGGGGAACCCTGGCAAGGCTCATTGGACTGCGGTAAAGAATATTCTCAAGTACCTGCGGAGGACTAAGGATTGGATCCTTACCCTTGGTGGGAGTGATGACTTGAGAGTAGTAGGGTATAGTGATGCTAGTTTTCAAACTGATAGGGATAACTTCCGCTCTCAATCGGTCTGGGTCTTTACCCTAAATGGAGGGGCAATCACTTGGAAGAGTTCCAAGCAGGAGACGGTAGCTGATTCGACTTGTGAATCAGAGTACATAGCAGCGAGTGAAGCGGCAAAGGAGGCGATATGGCTGAAGAATTTCATCGGAGACCTTGGAGTTGTACCAGCTATTAAGGAGCCTATGGAGATTTTCTTTGACAGCAATAGTGCGGTTGCCTTAGCCAAGGAACCAAGAGATCATGTCAGATCCCGACACATTGACAGAAAATATCACTTCATAAGACACAAGATAAAAGAAGGACTCCTCGTGGCAAAGAGGGTATCGTCGGATGAGAACCTGCAGACCCCCTTACGAAGGGACTGGCGAGGGTTAGGCATTTACAGCATGCAAGGCGCATCGGGCTGAGGGACGATATTAGCTTTACAGATTAGATAGTTATTACTGAAACTTGTAAAATGTAATCGACGTTTAATGATGAATAAAAGTTGTGATTTATTTATGAGTAAGGTGTTGCTATCATTGTCAATTATTTACTATTGTTTCAGTTTTGCATATTTTGACTTCCAGAATAATAAATTTATTCAAATTCTCCACAGTCGGTCATATATCGAAAGTAGGTATGAATCAAGACTGTCATGAATTGGGATTGTAGATGACTAAAGGTGTTTAGCCATAGCAATGGTTGCTACAACATTCATGAGTGCTCATAAGTTATGAGTATTGGAATAAACCCACGCTCACTTGTATCACTTCATGGAATTTATCTCGAGTGATCATGAGACGGTAATATCATATAAGTCTTCAAACCTAGAGATATGAGTTTTTGCCTATGAGTTACGTTGTGCATTGATTGCACGAAAACGCATCAGTAACTTGATGTTATAAAACGTGCCTTTGTGTACAATTCAACAAGTAGTAGAACAGGCATATGAGTCGAAGTTTATCTATTCCTTCTTGGATTAGAAGCGATATCTGGGCCCCTCGATGATTTTGTTTTGACCTATGTATCGGGCCCGGTCAGAACTAAATTGATGTATTGATTAAGTTCTTTGTCAAACATATCGGAAATCGGGAAACAAACAGCTGGACAATAAGTAAGACATTGTTCCATGTATTTGTCCGGTTGATATCATGAGAGCAGAGGATTATATGATCACTTATCTAAAATGGCGCTTCATAGTTCAACAGAGTTTTCGAGAGCTACGATTGTCGGTTGGTTCCTGAAGCTGTATAGGAAAATATAGTTACCAGACTTATCAAAGTGGGAGACTGTTGGATAAGGTGTCTAAGTCCATAACTTATTTGGTATATACTTGATCCGACCTGACATGGTCCATTTGGGTTGCAGTTCACCCGAACTGTTTATATGGATAATGTTATGAGAATAGTATATTTGTGACTTATTAATATATTAAAAGTTATAATATATTAATATATGAAATCGTATTATTTAATTAGTATTGATCTTAAATTAATTATGAATTAATTTAGTGATCAAAAGGTGACTAATTAAATAATGGGCTATTATATTTATATAGTGTGGGCTAATATTCATTAGGAAATGGGCTAAGATTGCATGGGAGTCCATGGATGATCCATGGAGCTTTTAACCCATGGATCATTGGAAAAGGAAAAGACATGGGTTATTAGGGTTTGCATAGTTCATAACCCTAATCATCTACACTATATAAAGAGGCTTGTGGTGCTTGAAGAGACACTATGTGTGTGTGCATAAGAGTGGCCGATTTCTAGAGTGTTAGTATACCCTCTCATAAGTTTTCCAAGTTTTTGGTGATTTGTAATTTCCATTTGAGGCATTCATATTATTGGTACTAGGCTCTCAAACTTCTAAGGAATCAACTCACTACTAAAGGTATGCAATTCTTCTAGTATCTTTTATGATTAAAAGTACCCCTTGCATGCTAGATAGGTTATGGACCTTGGAAAATTATTTTGCATGTATTTTAGACAAACATAGATCCATGGTTTCTAGGGTTGCATGAACACTTTAGGACTGTTAGTTTGCTCAAAACCCAACAATAATAACTCATATAAAAGATATTAACAATACGTTAGTGTATAGTTAACTAAACATAAGTACATTTTCAAAGTACTAGTTTACAAGATACAATTTACAATATTACATTACAGTTTATAATAACAGTTGATGAAACCAGGCACACTCTAAGTTACAAGTTTACAAAAGGAATACAAATACAGAAAATTGGTTTACAAACAGAACGGATTTTATGTAATTAAAATTACTTTTCATATACATCAGAAAATATAGGATTTTCTGGAACAGTTTACATATTCAAGAAACAGAAAACATTCATTCAAACATAAATACTTATGCACTCACTCAACTTTATGTGGATACTCTCTTTTGAAATTACTTGTATTATCAGGGAACCAGTAGACAGGTACTCCCCGAGCTTTTGAGAAGATGGAGCTATTTTTGTCTTGTCTTCTTCTTTTGTATAACTATTTGGTTTCAATATACAATGATGAAAAACATGTAAATACTTATACTTTTTAAATACAGTGGTTGTTTGTACTCTGATTACTATAATGCATGTGTTGTGATACTACAAATGAATTCATCCACCCCCGGACGTTTCCGCCGTCTGGTTTGGGGGTGTGACAGCCTTAATATTTCATTTGGGTGTTATATTAAGGACTCTTATCTAATCTAAACTTTGTCTTTCTTTCTTTTCAAATGTCTTCCAACACTGCTTCTGGCTCAAACCCTACTAGCTCCTTCTCTCTCATGAACTTGTGTGGGAGAGTCATCTTTGATGGCACTAATTTCAATGAGTGGTTTAGGAACATCAGGATGGTCATTCGCTATGAGGACAAGGAATATGTCCTAGACAAGGAGCTTAATGAAATCGATGAGTCTTCTGCTAAACCTAAGGAGATTGCTGAGTTTAGGACTCATGAGAAGGATGCCACCAAGGTGTCTTGTATCATGTTGGCCACTATGACAGCTGAACTCCAAAAGTCCTATGAGGACTTCTTCCCTTTTGAGATGCACTAAGACCTGATGGAAAGATATCATTAGAGTGCTCGTCAAGTGAGGTATGAGATCATCTCTTCCATGATAACAACTAAGATGAATGATGGTGAACCCATCACGGCCCACTTGCAGAAAATGCAAAGATTTGTGGACTGTTTGCTAAAATTGAATGTGAACTTCGATGAGGAGTTGGCTATAGATATCATTCTACACTCCTTACCTCCATGTTATGATCAGTTCTGCATGACCTATCATATGAACAAGGAGGAGGTCACACTTAGCAAACTTCAAGGGCTTTTGAGGACTGCTGAAAGTAGTCTCAATGGTAAATCGGTTGTTACTACTCCTACCACCGCCCCTGTTCTGGAAATTGGACAAGGGAAGGGGAAGAAGAGGAAGGCTCCCTCTAAGAGCCGAAGGGAAAGTCTCTTGATGGATCCTCTTCAAGTGGGACCAAGGATGGTTCTACTGCTCCCTCTACCATTCCTAAGGAAGCAGGGTGTTTCTATTGTCATGATAAAGGGCACTGGAAGCGAAGCTGCCCCAAATACTTGCAGGATGTAAAGGATGGGAAGGTTAAACCCACCCATGCAGGTATTTATACTATTCTATCTAATAACTCATCACATTCTTGTTCTTGGGTCCTTGATGCAGGTTGTGGAATTCACATTTGTTCTGATTTGCAGGAACTAAAAAGAAGTAAGGATGTGGAGCACGGGATGATAAACTTGATCATGGGGAATAGGAAGGTTTCACCTGTCACCAAGATTGGAGTTTATTATTTATTGCTGAGTAGTGGGTTAGAATTAGATTTGAATAATTGTTGCTACTCGTCTGAAATGGCAAGAAATGTTATTTCCTTTCATGGTTTGTATAAACAAGGTTTTAGTTTTTCATTTGATAATGAAATTGGTGCTATTAATGCTTTTTATAATGGTGTTTTTTATTTTAAAGCATTGCCTTGTAATGGTGTATATGAAACTCTGATGGTTGTAGACAACTTAGGAAATAATGTGTTGCACATTGATTCTTCCAATGAATTGGATATGGCATGCTTGTGGCATTGTCATGTCAACAAGAAGCGCATAGGCCAACTTCAAAAGGCTGGAGTCTTGGAGTCATTCGATTTAAGGTCGGATGACACTTGTGAATCTTGTTTGGTTGGAAAGATGACTAAATCACCCTTCACTGGTACTTGTGAAAGGGGTGAAGGTTTGTTAGATCTCATACACACCGATGTGTGTGGACCCTTCAGAACCGCCACAAGGGATGCTAACCGCTTCTATGTGACTTTTATGGATGATTACAGCAGATATGGCTATATCTACTTAATCAAGCATAAGTCAGAAACCTTTGAAAAGTTCAAAGAGTTTAAACAAGAAGTGGAGAATCAGCTGGACAGGAAGATAAAGATGCTCTGATCCAATCGGGGTGGTGAGTATCTTAGTATCGAGTTCCTAGACTATCTTAAGGAATGTGAGATTGTTTCATAATTCACGCCACCTAGGACACCACAGCTTAATGGTGTGGCTGAGAGGCGCAATTGAACCTTGTTGGACATAAGTCGTTCCATGATGAGTCAAGCTTCGTTACCTATCTCATTCTGGGGGTATGCCTTAAAGACTTCCACCCATATCCTTAATCTAGTCCCAACTAAAAAGGTTGCCAAAACACCTCACGAGATGTGGATAGGGAAGGTTCCCTCGTTAGCACACATCAAGGTCAGGGGTTGCGAGGCTTTCGTGAGGTGTGAGACTCATGATAAGCTCGAACCTCGTAGTGAGTGGCGTATTTTCATCAGCTACCCACATAAATCCTTTGGATATCTCTTCTACAGACCGAGGGACAATGTTGTCTTCGTTGCTTGGAGAGGAGTCTTTCGTGAAAGAGAGCTTATAAGCCAAGAAGACAGTGGGAGGCAAATTGACCTTGAAGCGCTTCAAGAGTCAAGCGGTGAAGGAACCTCAGACACTAGCAATCAACCTGAGGAGGAAACTCCTGTTGATCCAGTTGACGAGTCCGTACCTTTGAGGCGCTCCAGTAGAGTTATTGTTCCATCTGTGTTGTATGGTTTCCATATAACATCTGAGGGTGATACATTTATCAGTGATACAACACTGGTAAATTTGGATGAACCTAACAATTACAAGGAAGCCATGGCAGGACCTGAGTGTGCTAAATGGAAAGAGGCTATGGACAGCGAGATTCAGTCCATGTATGACAATCAAGTTTGGAACTTGGTTGACAATGTACCGGGGACAGTTGGGTGCAAATGGATCTTCAAGAAGAAGACCGACATGGATGGGAAGGTACACACATATAAGGCACGACTGGTTGCGAAGGGCTTTACTCAAACTCTAGGAGTTGACTATGATGATACCTTCTCACCAGTAGCGAAGATTAAGTCTATTAGGGTCATGCTAGCCATAGCTGCATTTCATGATTATGAAATATGGAAAATGGATGTCAAAACCGCTTTCCTTAATGGAAAGTTGGCTAAAGATGTTTACATGAGTCAGCCAGAGGGTTTTGTCAATGCAAAGTACCCTAATTGTTGGATAAGGTGTCTAAGTCCATAACTTATTTGGTATATACTTGACCCGACCCGGCATGGTCCATTTGGGTTGCACTTCACCCAAACTGTTTATGGATAATTTTATGAGAATTGTATACTTACGATTTATTAATATATTATAAGTTATAATATATTAATATAAAGTCATGTTATTTAATTAGTTTTAATCTTGAATTAATTATGAATTGATTTAGTGATTAAAAGGAAGACTAATTAAATCATGGGCTATTGTATTTATATGGTGTGGGCTAATGCTCATTTGTTAATGGGCTAAGCTTATATGGAAGTCCATGGATGATCCATGGAGCTTTTAACCCATGGATCCTTGGAAGAGGAAAAGACATGGGTTATTAGGGTTTCACCCTAACCATGCACACTATATAAACAAGCTTATGTTGCATGAAAAAGACACTAATGTGTGTGTAAGTGTGGTGGCCAAAATCAAGAGTTAGTATACTCTCTCATACATTTTCCAAGTTTGTGGTGATTTGTGATTTCCATTTGAGGCATTCACATTATTGGTGCTTGGCTCTCAAACTCCAAGGAATCAACAATCAACAAAAGGTATGTAATTCATCTAGTTCTTTTATGGTTAAAAGTACCCCATGCCATGCTAGATAGGTTATAAACCTTGGAAAATAATATTTTGCATGTATCTTAGACAAACATAGATCCAAGGTTTAATAGGGTTGCATGTACACTTAGGAAGTGTTAGAATGCTCAAAACCCAACAGTGGTATCAGAGCCTAGGCTTGTTTGTTTGATACTTGATGCAAAATAGTGATAAAAAGTCGATTTTTTGCTGTATGACTGATGAACTCGCCGAGTCCATGGGGGGACTCGCCGAGTTCATGTGTAAACTCATCCTACTCGCCGAGTAGGTTCGTGCACTCGGCGAGTAGGAGCCTCAGAATGCAGATTTTCGACTTTTTGCTGCTGGAAATGGACTAGAAACATTACCCTAAACTGTTTTGGTGTTTTAAAACTTGTTTTAGTTGGTGTAATGGTTGTTCTAATCCATTTACAATAGCTTATATCAAAATTTCATGCTTTGTATGTGTTCATATAATTCTTGAAACTTTGATGATCATGTTCATGTTCTTATGAATTTAGAAGATGATAGGAATTATTTGCTGAATTGTTTAGGATTAATTCTTGATCATTTATGTGTTTTAATGGAGTCCATAATTTGTCCTCAAGTTATGGATATCCAAAGGTCACTTCTTTTAAACACACATTTAAACACATAAGTTACATAAAAATGAAGAGTCTTCATTTTAATGAACCTTTAATTCATAAGTTATGAAATGAAAAGTTTTGGATAGTTACAAAACTTGTCCTCAAGTTTTGGAATTTGTAAAGTTTCACACACTTTAATAAACTTTAATTCCAAACCCTTAGAGTTTTAATAGTTAAAATTCAACCCTTATAATGTTTATAACATTAATGGTTAATTATTATATGTATAAGATCAAGTCGTTTTACCGTTAGTAGGCCTCATTCAAGAAGCCGGTCTATAAGGGGGGTATAAGGTTGTTGCCTATAAAATGGCAACTTAATGGGTGTCCATTCTCACCCACCGCTTCCTTGATCGGTGGAGGGTCGTTAGCCGAACGGGTAGGACAATGACTTTAAATTCTCATTAAAAGTATAATGAATATTATAAAGTAACTAAACCTTTTATAAATTCCCAATCTTAGTTACTTTAGGAAAATGTGAATATGGTGCTAACCCATGAAATTCACACTTTGTACCTTACCAAGTCGTTGGTGGAGCGTGTGTGGTTAACCGGCACACTAACTTGGACTAGTAAGGATCACGAAGGGTGACTTAATGTTTATCATAGATCGGTGGAGCGTGTGTGGTTAACCGGCACATCGATTAGGTGATAATATTAAGGGTACCAAGTGAGTTTGCATGGTTATTCACACCTTGTTTTGTGATCCTCGGCATCCCAGTCACAAAACTTGAGAGGGCACAATCGAGATTGAAACATGCCATTGAAAAGTTCAATGAATCTCAAAAGATCTAGGAGTTTCAAATCCAATTAAAACCTAATAAATTATTTCGTTTTTCATGGTGGAAATTGGTGAATCGTCATTCACCTACCTTCAAATATTTTATAGCTTGGATTACGGCATCCCTCTTCCAAGTTATAAAATATTGTGTTGGGTCCTAGCCTTAATATTTCATATTGGGTGTTATATTAAGGACTTGAATCAACTAACTTGATTTTCTCCCATTGTAGATGTCTGGTTCAGACAACTATGATCTTCCCAAATCGCTTGAAACAAGCTTTCCATTTGAAGATGATGTCCCTCAACATCATGCTTCACTCCCCCCACCTCCTCCATTTATTCTCCCTGAACCACAAGCCCGAAGACTTGAAAGGTTCAAGATCACTCAAGCTCTACTAGAAATGAAACATAAAGATGGAAGACCTGTGTGCACTCATGTCTTAGGAATGAAGTCACACATAGACAAGTTGAGAATGTTGGGTGCTGTTATTTCAAGGAAGTTCGCTGTTGACTGGGTTCTTCAGTCACTTCCTGAGTCATATAGTGAGTTTATTAAAGACTACCATATGACAGATCACGACATGAACCTAATAGATCTTTCTTATTTGCTTGTTGCTGCTGAATCAGCAATGATTTGGCGCAATGGTCAAGCAAATATTGATGGAAGGTCTAATTCTCAAACTTCCATGCACATGGACAATGGTAACATTGGAAGTCCAGAAAAGCTTTCTCGTCCCAATGGAAAGGGATCGACCTTGGTCAACCCGGTTGACCAAAAGGTAAAGGGAAAGGCTAAGTCTGTGATTGTCTCGTGTACCATTCCCAAAGAGTCTATATGTTTTTATTGTCATGAGAAGGGACATTGGAAGCGAAGCTGCCCTGAATACCTGAAATATTTGAAAGCAAGTAGAGACAAAATGTTTGACTCGGCTTCAGGTAAGTCCACTATCTAACTTTGTTAAAATTCCTAATTGTTGATTCTTATTACATGATGTGACTAGGTTGCATCTTGATGTTTAGCAGGATCGAGCAAAAGGAAGGTTAAAATAAGAGTGTGCTGAATCTGATCACGAAGATGGATTTCTATCGCATGGTTCGAGGATCGGATTTTTGAGCCACTACTTAAAAGTTATGATAGATTGCTAAGAAATATGTAATAGCATAGTTTTCATTTGAAGATACATTGTAAGGAATATTTTTCCGCATTTTAATAAAGAAATAAAAGTTTTGTTTAGTTTATTTTATATTATATCCCCTTACAATGGCATTTATGGAAATTGATGTTTGTATGTTTCTAGCAATATTGGAAATATGAGTTTGATTCTCTCATATGTGGTAGTGTCTGAATTTACCAAATGAGGAAAAGTTCTCATCACCCAAGCTTCAGTTAGACAGAAACTTGGAATCATACAAGTTGTATTGTATGATGAATGAGAATTTTCATCTTTGTAAAAATTGAGACTAATTCATTGATTACATGCATATGTGAGTCAATTGAAGGACTAAGGAATTAGGTACACTGGGTGTGTGCTGGTCAAGGTCCACCACAAAGATCAATTCGTCATGATTTACTAGAGATTAGTAAATATGGTTATACTTATAAGGTTAAGTATAATTCTGTAACATTGGAAAAGTTTCAATGTATGGCAGAACGGATGAGATGAATCAAATTTGGCAGAAAGATAAAAGTTTCTCAAATCTGAAAAGATGGGAGAGTACTTTAGTATCATGTTTTTTATGATCATCTTAATGATTATGAAACCATATCACAAATTCATACTCTAAGGACATCTTAGTGCATTGTTATGACTAAGATGAGGGGTCATGAATTGTTGGAATGGTTAAAATCAAGAAGATGGATCATACATGTTTTTATGATCATCTTAATGATTATGAAACCATATCACAAATTCATACTCTAAGGACATCTTAGTGCATTGTTATGACTAAGATGAGGGGTCATGAATTGTTGGAATGGTTAAAATCAAGAAGATGGATCATACTTCGTTCCAAAACAACTCTTAGAGTCATAATCCAAGATTGTAACATTGAGTGACATAAAGTAAGGTTTAAAACACTTATCAAATGTAGTGTAAAATGTTTTCTACTCCTGTACATTTGAAATTGGTAAGTTGTGATGTCTTGGATAAGACAAAGACCAACTAAGACCAATTGTGTGAAGTGTTTATCTTGATAAGAATCTGCACTATCCCTTGAATATTTGTTTTGTCAAGGAATGGTTCTTGACTAGGGAAACTTATATGTCAAGAGGACAGTGGGAGTCTTTAAGATCCTGAAAGGATTTCAAGATATCAAGAGTAAAACCTGAGTTTTATCACTAGCACACGACTTAAGGTTTGAAATCTATTAAGTTGACATAATTCTTGTGTCTGTGTCTGTTCCTATTAAGTTGACTATGCATATGAGTTCTGTTAGTTCTAAACTGTGTGCATAACAGCTTGGAAGCATTGGTGGGCCTTGTGCTACCAGATGACAAGAAATTAAGATTGAACAAGTTCAATCCATGTAAGGCTGAATTTGTTACTAACCTTGTCTTGTGATTATGGTTTTGACAAATTCACATGGATAGGAACTCATACACCATAAAATCTAAGTGTCATAAGGTTTCTCTCCGATTCATGAAAATGATGATGAGGAAATGCTTTCACTAAGAAGATTTTAAGTAGATAGCAATTGTGATGTTTGCATTCTCAAAGTCGTTAGTGGAGCGTGTGTGGTTAACCGACACACTAACATGGACTTGTGAGAAATGGCAAAGGTCTAAACAATTAAGACTATGATTACGTCATCCCTTTTCATAGTTCTGGAAATTGTTTAGACACACATGTGAGCTATCTAAGAAAGGGTGTACGAATCTAAATTTCAGAAGTCCAGCTGATTTCTGGAAATATGTCAGAGCTAGTGGGAGCATAAGTGTTATGCTGATAATCATCATGTTAGTGGGAGCATGATTATTATGTTTAGTGTTGCAAGTTAGCAATGTTAATTATAGAAAAACAAAAGGTTTCAATTCGTAAAGTTGTAGGGGTTGAAAAAGTTGTTTTGCTATAATTAAGGGAGAGAAAATTATACTTCATTTCAATTCTAAAAGCTTAGATTGAGTTTTTAATCATCTTTAGTCAAGGATATATATATGAATTTTATGCTGGAATGGTTCAACATAAGGAAATTCTATATATATTGCGTTCTCAAATTCGATTATGATTACGACATCCCTCTTCATAGTCGATTTTTGAAAACATGGCAAATAAAAAAATATTGTAGCAAAAGACTGATCTAGTATCAGGTCTTTATGTGAGACATCATGAATCGTGTCCCATATGCTTCGGATATAGGATCGGTCACATGTGCTATAATATTCATCCGTTCTAAATTTTTCAAAATGCTTAGAGCATTAAGACGGAAAAAGGAATAGAACCGGATATGACTAAAATGATTAAGCAATTGTCGAGGACAATCTAAGGTTCACCAAAGATTGGTTGCTCAGGGACAGTTGGAAGTATGATGTAAATTGTTGGAAAGGACCATATTGACATATTCTGAAAAGAGGTAACTCTTGTTCGGAAGTGATAGTCGAAATTGGACTATGGAAATGTCTCCATAGGTGGAAGTTGTTCAATCTGTGTAAGATTAGAAACTTTTATGCAAGAAGGATGTTCAAAGCAATGTACTTTGAATATGAGAGTTCGTTTCCATAGAGTTGATCTCCTTTGGAATCCTCTGTAATGACTGATGACAAGGTTTTGGTGACCTTGTGCATAATCATTACGAGAGGATTAGTGCATATAAGTTTAAAATCTAACAGGTTTTTGGTAAATGGTAGGAATTGGGAATTCTTACATTTACAATAAGGATTTGGGATTGTGAAATGAGCATCATTGGAATCATGTTCAATTGATCTATTTCACAAAGTAAAGATCGTAGACAAACATAGTGTGCATACTTGGAGTATGGCATAACTATTGTTTAGAAAAAACAAAGTGTACATGCTAGGAGCATGGGACGACTGTTGTTTTTGTTCAAGTATTAAGTTGATTATTTGAAACATTATACAATGAATAATGTGTAATCAATATGGTGATAAATAAAAGGTGGTTTTATTTATATTCAAAAGGGTTCTGAGACCATATTGGATTCGATTATTATTGTGTTTCACTTTGCATGTTTTGACTTCCATAATAACTAGGTTATTCTTTCCGAATGATTAAGTTATTCAAACCATCCACAGTCAGTCATATGTTGGAAGTAGATATGAATCAAGACTGTCATGAGTTGGTTGTATAGGTCTAAGATGTTGGACATGGCTACAACACTCATGAGTGCTCATAAGTTATGAGTATTGGATTCAACCCACGCTCACTTGTATCACTTCATGGAATTGATCTCGAGTGATCGTGAGACGGTAATATCATATAAGTCTTCAAACCTAGAGATATGAGTTGTTACCTATGAGTTGGTTGTGCATTGATTACACGTAAACGCATCAGTAACTTGATGTTATAAAACGTGCCTTTGTGTATAATTCAACAAGTAGTAGAAACAAGTATATGAGTCGAAGTTTATCTGTTCCTTCTAGTCCTTGGAGGATTAGAAGCGATATCTGGGCCCCTCGATGATTTTGTTTTGACCTATGTACCGGGCCCGGTCAGAACCTAATTGATGTGTTCAATTTAGTTCTTTGTCAAACAAATCGGAAATCGGGAAACAAACTGCTGGACAATAAGTACGACGTTGTTCCATGTATTTGTCCGGCTGATATCATGAGAACAGAGGATTATATGATCACTTATCTAAAATGGCGCTTCATAGTTCAACAGAGTTTTCGAGAGCTACGATTGCTGGTTGGTTCCTGAAGTAACATACGCAAATACAGTTATTAGACTTATCCAAGTGGGAGACTGTTGGATAAGGTGTCTAAGTCCATAACTTATTTGGTATATACTTGACCCGACCCGGCATGGTCCATTTGGGTTGCACTTCACCCAAACTGTTTATGGATAATTTTATGAGAATTGTATACTTACGATTTATTAATATATTATAAGTTATAATATATTAATATAAAGTCATGTTATTTAATTAGTTTTAATCTTGAATTAATTATGAATTGATTTAGTGATTAAAAGGAAGACTAATTAAATCATGGGCTATTGTATTTATATGGTGTGGGCTAATGCTCATTTGTTAATGGGCTAAGCTTATATGGAAGTCCATGGATGATCCATGGAGCTTTTAACCCATGGATCCTTGGAAGAGGAAAAGACATGGGTTATTAGGGTTTCACCCTAACCATGCACACTATATAAACAAGCTTATGTTGCATGAAAAAGACACTAATGTGTGTGTAAGTGTGGTGGCCAAAATCAAGAGTTAGTATACTCTCTCATACATTTTCCAAGTTTGTGGTGATTTGTGATTTCCATTTGAGGCATTCACATTATTGGTGCTTGGCTCTCAAACTCCAAGGAATCAACAATCAACAAAAGGTATGTAATTCATCTAGTTCTTTTATGGTTAAAAGTACCCCATGCCATGCTAGATAGGTTATAAACCTTGGAAAATAATATTTTGCATGTATCTTAGACAAACATAGATCCAAGGTTTAATAGGGTTGCATGTACACTTAGGAAGTGTTAGAATGCTCAAAACCCAACACTAATAAAGTGTGTAAGCTTGAGAAATCCATTTATGGATTGAAACAAACATCTCGCAGATGGAATCTTTGTTTCGATGAGAAAGTCAAAGGGTTTGGATTTTCGAGAAGCGAGGATGAGTCTTGTGTGTATGTAAAGGCTAGTGGGAGTATAGTTAACTTTCTAGTGATGTATGTGGATGACATACTTCTCATAGGAAATGACATCCCAACCTTGCAGGAGGTTAAGTCCTGGCTTGGGAAGTGTTTCGCTATGAAGGACCTCGAAGAAGCTGACTGTATTCTGGGGATAAGGATATTGAGAGACAAGAGTAAAAGACTAATTCGACTTAGTCAAAGTAGCTACTTGGATAAGGTGTTGAAAAGGTTCAACATGATGGACTCCAAGAAAGGTGACTTACCCATCCAAGGTAATACCAAACTGAGTAAAACTCAGAGTCCAAGTATAGAGGCTGAGATACCCGAGATGCGTCGAGTACCATATGCTTCCGCTATTGGCTAGATCATGTATGCTATGACTTGTACTCACCCTGATGTGGCCTTTTCTTTGAGCATGGTCATCAGATATAAGGGGAATCCTGGTAAGGCTCACTGGATTGCGGTAAAGAACATTCTCAAGTACCTGCGGAGGACTAAGGACTGGGTCCTTACCCTCGGTGGGAGTGATGACTTGAGAGTAACGGGGTATAGTGACGCCAACTTTCAGACCGACAGAGGTAATTTACGCTCTCAGTCGGGCTGGGTATTTACCCTAAATGGAGGAGCAATCACTTGGAAAAGTTCCAAGCAGGAGACTGTAGCTGATTCAACGTGTGAATCAGAGTACATAGCAGCAAGCAAAGAGGAAAAAGGAGGCGATATGGATGAAGAACTTCATCGGAGACCTTAGAGTTGTACCAGCTATAAAGGATCCTATATGGAGACTTTCTGTGATAGCGAGAGTGCAGTTGCCTTAGCCAAGGAAATAAGGGATCATGGCAGATCCAGGCACATTGACAGAAAATATCACTTCATAAGACATCGAATAGAAGAAGGACTCCTCGTAGCAAAGAGGGTATCGTCATAGGAGAACCCAACAGATCCCCTCACGAAGGGACTGAGTAGGGTTAAGCACTTAAAGCATGCGAGGCGCATCGGGATGAAGGACGATATTAGTTTTAATGATTAGATAGTTTTTGAAACTTGTAATAGTTGAAATGTAATTGACATTTGATGATTAAATAAAAGGTGTTTTTTATTTATAAGTAATGTTACTATCTTCTGTCAATCATTTACTATTGTTTCATTTTGCATGTTTTGACTTCCAGAATAATGATATTATTCAAACTATCCACAATCGATCATACTTTGGAAGTAGGTATTGAGGCAAGACTGTCATGAATTTGGCTTGTAGATTGTCTGAAGTGTATTAGACATAACAAGGTTTGCTACAACATTCATGAGTGCTCATAAGGTCTGAGTATTGGATTAAATCCATGCTCACTTGAATCACTTCATGGAATTTATCACGAGTGATCGTGAGACGATAATATCATATAAGTCTTCAAACCAAGATATATGAGTTGTTGACTATGAGTTGGTTGTACATTGATAGTGCAAAACCACATTAGTAACTTGATGTTATAAAACAGACTATTGTGTATGATTTAACAAGTAGTTGGTACAAGCATATACTGTCGAAGTTTATCTATTACTTTTAGTCCTTGGAGGATTAAAAGCGATATCTTGGGCCCCTCGATGATTTTGTTTTGACTTATGTGTCGGGCCCATTCAGAACTCAATTGATGTGTTCGATTAAGTTCTATTTCAAACAAATCGAAAATCGAGAAAAAAACTGCTGGACAATAAGTATGACGTTGTTCCATGTATTTGTCCGACTGATATCTTGAAGAACAGAGGATTATATGATCCCTTATCTAAATAGCATGTCAGGTTTTGACAAAGGATTTTAAGAGCTACGATTGCTAGTCGGTGTTTTAGGTTCTACTTGCAATTATAGTTATTAGACTTATCCAAGTGGGAGACTATTGGATAAGGTGTCTAAGTCCATAACTATAATTGGTATGTACTTGACCCGAGAGTAGCATGGTCCATTTGGGTTGCATTTCACCAGAACAATTTGTAAGGATGGACTTTTAAGAAGAGGTTATTTATGATTTATTAATATACTATAAGTTCAAATATATTAATATGAAATCATATTATTTAATTAGTATTGATCAAGAATTAATTTGAAATTAATTTAGTGATCAAAAGAGACTAATTAAATGTAAGGGGTTGATTTGGTAAATCTATGATTCTTATAGTGTGGGCTATTTAGGTTGGGCTAAACCAACATGGTAGTCCATGGATAGTCCATGGAGCTTTAACCCATGGAGCTTTAACCCATGGAGCCTAAGTAATATGAAAGGTCAAGCACATTAGGGTTTACATGGATGTAACCCTAATCCTTGCCACACTATAAAAGGAGTCCCTTAGCTCATGAAATCGACCACTAGTGATCTTTGGAAGAGCATAGCCGATTTTGTGTGCAAGTAATCTTCTATCAAGTCCTCCATTGTTGGTGGTGTTTTGTGAAGCATTTGAGGCATCACATTTGGGGTGCTAGGCTCTTAAAGGTCCAAGTTAACAAGCTACAAGAAAAGGTATGTTATCTAACTAGTTTTTTGTTATACAAGTACCCATGTTTTGTATGCTAGTTAGGATAATGCTTTGGAAAATCAAATTGCGTGTATAATTAGAGAAAACATATATCCAAAGCATTTAGGGTTGTATGTGCACCTTAAGGTTATTAGAGTGCTCAAAACCCATCAGAAGTGTATGGTGATGTTGATGCCAGGAAAAACAGATTGAAGAAGCTTTTGGAGAATGAGCTTGTGATCAATGATTTAGGAGATGAAAAGAAGATAACAATGATGGAAATTCGGAGTGATAGAAGAGTAAGGTGGTTAAATATTTCTCATTATATTGAGAAAGTCTTGTGGTCGTTCTATCGTGATCAGTCCGGACGTGTTGGCACTTCTTTGGCAGTTCTAGGCAATCGGGGGAAAGCTCATTGGGAAGTAGTCAAGTGGATCTTGCGACACTTGAAGGGAACGCATGATGTTTGTCTGGTGTATGGTGTAAATGCATAACATCCGAACTTGGTTGGATTGATAGACTCGAACCATGAAAGTGATATGGTAATAAGTAGATCATTGGCGGTTGGTCTAATTCAGAGTCTTCTTTTGAATGTGAAGAAACCTATCATATTCTATGACATGTTATGTAATCAAAATTCTTGTGCAAAGGAGAATCCGGAAGACATGGTAACAAGGACGTTGCCTATAGAGAAGTTCAAGCTTTGCTTGGACTTGGTTAATGTTCGCAGAAGGTAAGCCCCTTCGGGGCTTGATAGGAGGATGGGAGGGGAAATTCTTGTTCAACATGGACTTCATAGGATTGTCAAGTCAAGGTGAAGATTGTTAGATGTGACTCGAGCATTTGGAGCATTCTCATGGAGCATTTGGAGCACTTAGATCTCAATGGAGCACTTGAGTTTCATGGAGCAAGTGACAAAGGAATGGATCATCTGAGATGGATTTGGATCATCTGACAAAGTAACAAATCAAGTGACAAAATGAACAAATCTTGCAAAAGGGGTTTGGAGCAACTTGGAGTGGTTTGGAGCAACTTGGAGTGGCTTGGAGTGACTTGGAGCAACTTGGAGCAAATTAGAGCAACTTGGAGCAACTGGGAGCAACTTGGAGCACTTGGAGCAACATGGAGCAACATTTAACATCATGTTGATCCATGTAAAAGGATGTTGTGCCATCCTTGGGGATGTTGCACCAAATGATAGCATGATGTGCCATCATGTCTGAAGTTGCGCCAAGGTGATGTTGAGTCAAGGAGATGTTGAACGAAGTGAAGATGTTGAGCCATGATGATGATGTTGCTCCATCAAGAAGGGAAGTTGCACCATGGAGGATATGTTGCGCCATCATGTAGCATTTTGGTACATGATGCACCATCTTGATTCCTTTTATTGTTCCATGTTGATCCATGTATGCATAGAAGATGACCATGCTCAAGAAATACACCATGTTGTGCCACCATGATGGATGTTGGACCATTAGTATTCATGATGCGCCCCTTGTGCATCATGATGCTCCACTATGGTCAAGGTGGTCCATCATGTGTGTTGCTTGAAGCTTATAGGCTATATGACATGTAAGGATGTTTTAGAAGATCTTGAATGACGGAATATGATTGGTTGTCACCTTTCATGGGCCTATGGACCAATGGGCTTAGCCCATTAGGGTTTTAGGTCTAATCCCTCAACTAAAATAGATAGCCTACTTAGTCTTTGAGGTTTCTTGTATCTTGTATCCTTAGTAACTAGGACGAATATCTGGTGAATTGTACTTGTAACCTCTGTTTGAGAACTCTGAAAAAAGAATACTCTACTCATGCCTATGGACGTAGGTCACCTTGACCGAACCACGTAAATACTGTGTCTTTGTGTGATTTTAGTTTTGCTTGTTATCCGCATTACTTCTTGACAAGGGTCATAAGAACTTGACAAGTGGCATCAGGATTTGTTTTGAGTCTTGACAAGTATCACATGTTTCCCCTAACAAATTCAATGCCACGTTCTAATATGTTCTAACAAATAAAGAGGGGGGCCATTTACCTATCTCTATCTCACTGCCGTTACCCCCGTTACTCAGTTTCCATCTTCAATTCATTTTTTCTGTCTTCATCAGTTTCCGTCTTCATCAGTTTCCGTCTTCATCAGATTTACAATGAAACTAGTTTTCCGATGTGTATCAGAAAAACAAACGAAAAGTAGTGATATGTAGGGTTTAGATAACCAGAGATTAAGGTTTAGATAATCAGAGATGAAGGTCTAAAGAGAAGGCTCGATAGTTGGTGGGTGCTCGAAAATAGGGTTAATGGAAGAGTGGTGATGCTGTAAGGTGTTAATTTCTGGTGGTGAGTTTCTCCAATTAAGGCTTCTGATGGGAAGTTCTTCAGTTAACAGTAAGAATGGTAACATCATGCCCATAACTCAAAAGCTAACTTGCTTAGCGAGAAAGAAATCACATCATGCCCACCGTTATTTGTGTTAACAATCTCCACTTTCTTCTTCTCTAAAGCAATGGCCTTCATTGTGAATGTAGAAAGAGAGGATTTTTTTTCTCAATGAAGATGAGAGAGAGAGAGGGAGGGACGTAGGCCCTATTTATTATAATAAAACTTTAAATTAAATAGAAAAAACATAAAAATATATCTAAAGGGTATTTTAGTCTTTTTAATTTTCTGAAAGACCAGAACTACAAGCAAACTAGCTTAAAATGACCACAAATCCAAAAAAGTTGGGGTTTTGACTAAAATCCAGAAAAAATACATACCACAGGAACCATTTTCGCACTTTTGTCTACTTTTAATAAAGAAAAATTAAATACCAAAGGTTCCAGTCCAACGATATCAGATGTTTCATCCCTTCTTGAGATAATGAGATTGATGGTTTAAGTCCCGTGAGACATGTATGGATTAAGAGTAGTTTAGGATTAGATTAAATTTTTTGTTAAAAAAATTAAAAATAATAATCTTTATACTTTTCTTTTTCTATCTACATATAACCCATTTAGAAATATAAAAGGAATCCAATTTTATTTTCCCAATAATATTTTAAAATAATTTTCATAAAATTTTATATGAATAAAATGTGGATAAAAAGAAAAGGTAGAAGATTATTTAATTTTCCTTTAATAAATTATTGGGTAAGTTTAAGTAAATCAATTATATTCATTTTTTTTAAAATTTAGATAACCTTTTCGGACTAACAAATACTATTTTATTAGGTATTTTTAATAAATTATAGGATAAATTACAGTAATTCATTAATCGCGTATTTGAAATAGAAAAAAAAATGTATCATTTATTATTAGGACACATTACCAAAAGAAAAAACAAATTATATTCTGGGCAAATATAAACACTTAAATTATATTATTTTTAATATTTGTACCAATGTATACGGTTGAGGTTCTCTTAATGTAATATTTTTTACTATTTAGATTTTGAGATGCGTAGTGCAAAACTCTAAGGTGGGTTCTAGAACTCAATATGGTATTAAAATTTTGGGTTCCGGTAAGCTTTTGGCTTATTTTCCTGATTTTTTATTTCACTTATTTATTCGATTTCTCCTACGATAAGTGGCGGAATCAGAAACTTTTGCAAGGGATAACACAAAAAAAATCCGATACATGCCTATTTTACAGCATAAATGAATACATTAGTTTAATGAAATTTATAAGCACAACATGATATACAAGCTTAATA
Organism: Lactuca virosa; assembly: GCF_052849685.1. Classification (NCBI taxonomy): domain Eukaryota; kingdom Viridiplantae; phylum Streptophyta; class Magnoliopsida; order Asterales; family Asteraceae; genus Lactuca; species Lactuca virosa. The sequence continues at coordinate 99,769,923 of NC_136432.1, read as the reverse complement.
TCTGATGCAACTAACTACCTCAAATAATTGCGAGAAATGACCCTAACCAGAATAGACTATCCGCATAGTAGTATCTGAGCAAGAGATAATGCATTTTTACCTTAGACCTAAAAAAACTCAATAAATCATATTTATCATAGTTTCAGTTTTGATTTTAAGTTAAATAAAAAAAAAATCTACAATCAATTTTGTCTCAATTTCTTATTTAGTTATTTGGATTTGACAACAATCAAGAAAATACTTATAATTTGTAAGGTTCTTCTAAATGCTAAACCAAGACTTTTCACAAACATGTGGCATGCCAAATTCAAAGACCACATTTAAAACTAGACTCATGCCGTTAAACATAGAAATAAATTATTTATTTCATTCCTTTACAATCAACTTTCATGCACAAGCACTTTGGAAGAAGTGTAGCAAATTCAAGGAGTAAAAGACAAAGCAATTAGTGAAAATTGAAAAACCAAAGTGACTTGGAGCAAACAAGAATAGAAAAAATATAAAGTTGAAAGACCTAATTGTGCAACATCTGGTTCCCTTAAAATAGCAATGGAATAGATTTTGAAAGATGGATATCTAATGTAAATATATAACCAATAGACAAAAATTCAAGGAATCAAGTGTTAAGATATGTGAAATTTTATAGATATAATCATTAACTGAGCAGAAGGCGATTTAGCAAATGTGGGTATATAAAATGATGAATGGAATGTGTGTAGGCCAAAGTGAGAAATCTAGAACTTAGAACTACCGAATCAAATCAAGGTTACCTTCTGGCTCCGATTTGAAATTGGAGAAATTAGGGTTGCCTTCGACTCAAATTGGAGAAATCAAGTTTACCTCTGTGTTCGTCTCTTAACTATTGGGGGCATCTTTATTTATATACCGTTGGAGCACCTCCCCTATTCTATTCACTATTGGGGGCATCTTTATTTGTAAACCGTTGGAGTATCTCCCCAATTCTATTCTTCTGCGGTCTGTCCCAGTAGTACCTTGGCAATCTAGTAGTAGCACATCTGCAACATGTTATTTTTTTTATAGTTCTCGGATGATTTTAAAGGGTAGCACGGGCTATCCCTAGCTCTACACTAGTTTCGCCCCTACCTACGATGTCTACTCCGACCACCACTACTACCATCGTACCTTTATCTAATCAATTACCTCAAGCCACAATTATGTTGAGTTTTATTCAAAATCGTTTTCCCAAAAACGCTAAAAACGGCAACAGAAGCTTTAAAAATAGAATAAACTTAAAAAAGGAATTAACCCACAAATGATCGTGTTGCAATCATTGAAAGAATAAATCAATTATAGAAGAGAAAATATTGCAACCTCTGAAGACTTTGATTGTCAATGGGGATCAGAATTTGATGAAGATGACATAAAGCTCTAAAGAATGAACTCTCTAAAATGTATCCACCAAGCAAGGATCAACCACTAAAACATGTTAGTCTTCACTTGTATTAAGTTGTTCTTAAGCCAAATAAGCCTTAAGGAGAAGCAACTTATAAACATTTAAATCTTACACCAGATTGCAAGACAAAGAGGAGAGGGAAAAACTTCTTTCCCTCGGTTTTTGGCAGCCCAAAAGGAGAGAAAAAAAAAAGAGAGAAACTATGCAAAAAAACTAGCTAGTTTTGGTTATTTACTTTTCTTTATATAATACCATATTTGTACAAGATTACCATAAAAGATCTTATATGCCCAAGAGCCATTATAGAATGATATTGTTAATGACATATGATCATATAGGGTGACATCTTATATCAAGTTACTACTAATTGATTATTTATTAGTATAATTTAATTATTAATAAATATTATCAACATTTGTATTTAATTAGAAAACTATTATTTTAAGAAAATAATATTTTACCAACATATTGTAAATTACTGTTTTTAGAAAATAATAATAAAAAAGAACAAAAACTAGCTTAATATCAAATGGTGTGAATATAAATGAAGTGTATAACTTTTTGGGCACTTAGAGTAACCATTTAGTTAAGATGCAACTAGCTAGTTATGGGTTAAATGTAAGACACTCCATCTTTTGACTTCTTAGCATGATGGCCAAAAATACATAGGGATGGAATAGGATTTCTTTTTGGATTGCTTAATACTTGACCTCATGCTTGTAAGAAGACCATACTCTTGCTTTTACCTGCCTTGATCTTTGGAGTCATGGTATGTAAATAAATGAGAGACTTTAATAGTTTTTTGGTTGGTACTTTATGCATGAAAAACCTCTCCTTTGGGCTGCCAATTGCCAAGAGTTCTCTCTCTCTCTCTCTCTCTCTCTCTCATCTTCTTTCTCGCAAATGGTGCTAGAAATGAATGTTTATAAGTTGTTTTCTATTAAGACTTATTTAGATATGTCATAATAGCTTAAAAGTAACTTATTTACAAGTGAAGACTAGCATCTTCAAGTGGTTTTATTCTTGGATTGGTGGATACATTATAAAAGGCTTCTTCTTGGAGTTATAATGTCATCTTCATTAACTTCTGAATTTCCAAAAAGAATCAAAGTCTTCAAAGATTGTATAGTTTTTATTTCTTTAGGTGTTTAATCTTTCTAAGCCTTGCAAAATGATCATTGGCGGGTAAAATATTTTTTGTTTATTCATATTTATAAAATGCTTTTGTTACTAATTACGTTGAATTTGTCACTATAATTAGATTATTTTTGAATAAAAACCCAACAATTGATATCAGAGCCAGATCGCAAGCTTGGTTAGATTATCTAATAATTTGTTAGTATCTTTGTTTTTGGAAAACATAGATGATTTTCTTTTTGCAAGAAAAATCCATACATATTTTCTATGACAACTTTATAATGTTTATAATTGTTATTTTTATGACTAGAAGTTTAGATGTATCTTTTTAGTCATAAAAGTTGTCTTAGAAAAACAAAGTGTTGTTACATATAATTTTGAGTGTGTGTGTGTGTATATATATATATATATATATATATATATATATATATATATATATATAAATGATGTGCATAAAATAGCCATGGACCTCTTATGATGTTTCATGTGTTGATTTATTTAAAATGGCTGTAATAATTTATTTATTCATTTGGTACGTGATGATTAAATAGATTAGTTTTTATTTTTATTCTTATAAGTAATAGATTAGTTTTAGAAATAATTTATTTTTTAAAAAATGTAACAAAATGAAGATGAAGGTCATTTTGGAAGATCAAATGTCAACCCATGAATTTATATAAGTTTTCTTGACTTTTATAAAATTATGTAGTTTTGAAGATTGGAGTTCTCAAAGCAAGTGGGAGGATATATTGCAACAAGTTGAAAATTAAAAGTCCCTTTATGAACCTTATATATTTTTGTGAGCACATTCATGTTGGAGCTTTTCCTCGATCAGAAGAACAACTAGCTACGACATTCGGTGTCTCCTTGGCTTCTTCTATCGTGAGCTGAAAGGCTCACCCCTTGGCCCTTAGAGCTTCAACTTTGCCCTATTGTCCATCGCTTATCCTCAAAGTTGTAGGTACGAGAGCTTGTATTGTGCCTGTTTGGTTCAAAAGAGGACATTCAACCTTGCTGCGGCCCATCTGGTTATAGTGGAAATAGATACATACTCCATGTGCTCCCTGATTACAGTCTTTGCTGTAATGTCCCTCCTTTCCGCAGTTGTAGAATATCAAAGCACAACAATATCCTTTGGGATTTCTCACACTTGTTACACTGAGGACCCGTCTGTCCCATAGACCTTGAATTGTCATGGTTGAATCCTTTGGTTGTTGGCTGAGATGGAGTTGGAGTCTGCCTTTTTTCCTTTCACTGAGTTTCCAACTCAATTTATCTTCTCCTGACATGCTCCTGCATCTCTACTAATGTCTTGTACTGATTGTGTGATACAAACTACCAGATATGATTCTTGAGCATACTTAAGTATTGATACATTTATACCTGCTCTAATGAGGCATACTCTGGGAAAAACAAGGCCCTCTCAGTGAACATCTTGGTGATCTCAGTCACTGATTCAGTGGTTTGTTTGAGTGACAGATATTCTTGAGCGAGTCACTCCCTCTTTACTTGCAGAACATACTTTTCCTTGAATTCTCAAAAAAATTGTTCCTAAGTCATTGTGCTCTTATCAGCAGGTGAATAGTGATGGGTTTTGAGCATACAAACAATCCTATGTGTGCATGCAACCCTAAATAGTTGGATCTAGGTTTTCACTATTAGACATACAAGCATTAAACACAAAAACTAGAAACCCTAGGAGGCATGTATAATTTTCGAAATTAACATAAAATTAGGGTTGAGATACATACCTTTATTGTTATGTAGTAATAACAATAATTCCTTTGAAGATATTGTCTTTGAGAACAAGTGCCACAAATGTAACACCTCTAGTGGCTCACAAACACACCAAGGAAAGAGGATGATTATGAGAAAGAGGAGAGAGGAGGGAGTTGCTTAAAATTTCGGCTCTTCTAGGGTTTCTTAGGATGACCGAAATCTAAAGGGGTGATGCTCCTTTTATAGTCAAGGTTGCTTAGTCGCAAAGCTAGGGTTTGAAGGTGGAAACCCTAGTTTCCAGCTTAAGGCCTAAACAGCCCATGGATCTCCCTTCCTTAGGCCATGGACGAAAATCCTTAGGGCCTCCCTAAGATTTTCGGCCAACCTTTCTTAGGGTGATCCAAGAGCCCAAACCACAACTATTAATTAATTGCAAAACAACCCCTACAGTTTCAATTAATTCCTTTAATCCCAAAATTAATTCAAAATCAATTTATGATTAAATATTAATTAATAATATGACTTCTAATTAATATATTATTTCTATAATATATTAATAAATCATTTATTTCAATTTATTAATCAAATTAATAAATTCTTCCTCTTCCTCAATTAATCATCATGTCTAGTTGCCAGTGTGAAGGCAACCCAAAAGAACTATGTTACTATCAATTCAAGTACATACCAAATATAGTTATGGGATTAGACACCTAATCCAACAAATAGTTCTTAGTGAAAAAGTTCCACCAGTCCTTTGCTCCTAGACGTAGAAGATTATGTGTATATCTAGACTTCAGGTTTTACGGACAAGAACAAGTGTAAAAGCATAATTCCACATCCGAGATCCATATCCTGGCAACAATTAGATCCCTGGCACCATTAAACTCAGGGGGTTTGGTGTTATTGAACTCTCGATAGGGAATTTCCTTGTCTCTAGTCGGTGTTGTAGTAGAAACTGATGAGTTTTGAGCATTCTAACACTCCTATGGTGTACATGCAACCCTAGAAACCTTGGATCTATGTTTTCTCTAATATACATGCAAATTTGATTTTTCCAAGGTTCTCATCCTAACTAGCATGTTATGGGGTACTTGAAATATAAAAACTAGTAGAATGACATACCTTGCTTGTTGCTTGGATTCCTTAAGACATTGTGAGCCTAGCACCCCAAATGTGATGCCTCAAATGCTTCACACAACACCACAACTCTTGGAATAACTTGAGAGAAGTACACTTGTGCACAAATTCGGCTAGCCCTCCCTCTCTTAGTCTTAGATGTTGATTTTGCTCCATATGAGGTTCTTTATATAGTGTGTCACATGTAGCGTTACACCATGTAAACCCTAATGTGCATGGCTTTTCATTTCCCCCATGATCCATGGGTTTTAACCTCCATGGAGCATCCATGGAGCACCCAATGGAACCTAGCCCAATCAAGTGAATCATGGATCATAAGCCCACTATATAAGAATGAATGATTTACATAATCAATCCCCATATATTTAATTAGCCTCTTTTGATCACAAAATTAATTTCAAATTAATTCTTGATCAATACTAATTAAATAATATGATTTCATATTAATATATTAGAACTTATAATATATTAACAAATCAAAAGTGTCCTTTTCTCATTTTGTCTATCCAATTGTAACGATGTCATGCAACCCAAATGGACCATGCCAAGTCGGGTCAAGTACATACTAAATATAGTTATGGACTTAGACACCTTATCCAACAGTCTCCCTCTTGGATAAGACTAATAACAATAGTTACAGGTATGACTTTAGGATCCGACCAGCAATCGTAGCTCTTCAAAGTCTCGCAAAACTAGGATGATGCGCCATTTAAGATAAGTGATCATATAATCCTCTGTTCAAGATATCAGCCGGGAAAATACATGGAACAACGTCGTACTTATTGTCCAACAGTTTGTTTCCCGATTTTCGATTTGTTTGACATAGAACTAAATTGAACACATCAATTAGGTTCTGATTGGGCCCGACACATAAGTCAAAACAAAATCATCGAGGGGCCCAAGATATCGCTTTTAATCCTCCAAGGACTAAAAGGAACATATAAACTTTGACTCATATGCTTGTACTAACTAATCATCAAATTATACACAACAACACGTTTTATAACATCAAGTTACTGATGCGTTTTCGTACTATCAATGTACGACCAACTCATAGTCAACAACTCATATCTCATGGTTTGAAGACTTATATGATATTACCGTCTCACGATCACTCGAGATAAATTCCACGAACTGATACAAGTGAGCATGGGTTGAATCCAATACTCAGAACTTATGAGCACTCATGAATGTTGCAGCAACGATTGCTATGTCTAATACAATTCAGACAAATCTACAAACCCAATTCATGACAGTCTTCTTTCAATACCTACTTCCAAAGTATGATCGACTGTGGACAATTTGAATAATATGATATACCATAACATAATTATTCTGGAAGTCAAAACATGCAAAATGAAACAATAGCAAATGATTGACACAAGAGAGTACCATACTAGTAAATAAAAACACCTTTTATTTAAACATGAAATGTCAATTACATTTCAACTATTACAAGTTTCGAAAGCTATCTAATTACTAAAACTAATATCATCCTTCAGCCCAATACGCCTCGCATGTTGTAAATGCTTTACCCTACACAGTCCCTTCGTGACGGGATCTACTGGTTTCTCATCCGATTATACCCTCTTTGCCACGAGGAGTCCTTCTTCTATTCGATGTCTAATGAAGTGGTATTTTTTGTCAATATGCTTGGATCTGTCATGATCCCTTGGTTCCATGGCTAAGGCAACTGCACTCTCATTATCACAGAAAATCTCCATAGGCTCCTTTATAGCTGGTACAACTCCAAGGTCTCCAATGAAGTTCTTCAGCCATATAGCCTCCTTTGCCGTCTCGCTTGCTGCTATGTACTATTATTCGCAAGTTGAATCAGCTAATGTCTCCTTCTTGGAACTTTTCCAAGTAATTGCTCCTCCATTTAGGGTAAAGACCCAGCTTGAATGAGAGCGGAAATTATCCCTATCAGTCTGGAAGCTAGCATCAGTATACCCCACTACTCTTAAGTCATCACTCCCACCAAGGGTAAGGACCCAATCCCTAGTCCTCCACAGGTACTTCAGAATGTTCTTCACCGCAGTCCAGTAAGCCTTGCCCAGATTCCCTTGATATCTGCTGACCATGCTCAAAGCAAAGGCCACATCAGGGCGAGTACAAGTCATAGCATACATGATCGACCCTACAACGGAAGCATATGGTACTCGACTCATCTCAGCTATCTCAGCCTCTATACTCGGGCTCTGAGTCTTACTCAGTTTGATGTTACTCTAGATCGGTAAGTCACCTTTCTTGGAATCCTGCATGCTAAATCTTTTCAGCACCTTATCCAAGTAAGTACTTTGACTAAGTCCAATTAGTATCTTACTCCTGTCTCTGAATATCCTTATCCCTAGGATATATACAGCTTCTCCAAGGTCCTTCATAGCGAAACACTTCCCAAGCCAGGACTTAACCTCCTACAAGGTTGGGATATCATTTCCTATGAGTAGTATGTCATCCACATACAATACCAAAAAGCTAACTATACTCCCACTAGCCTTAACATATACACATGACTCATCCTCGCTCCTCGAAAAGCCAAACTCTTTGACTTTCTCATCGAAACAAAGATTCCATCTGCGAGATGCTTGTTTCAATCCATAGATGGATTTCTCAAGCTTTCACACTCTATTGGGGTACTTTGCATCGACAAAAACCTATGGCTGACTCATGTAAACATCCTCAGCCAACTTTCCGTTAAGGAAAGAGGTTTTGACATCCATTTGCCATATTTCATAATCATGAAATGCAACAATGGCTAGCATAACCCTAATGGACCTAATCTTCGCAACTGGTGAGAAGGTCTCATCATAGTCAACTCTGAGAGTTTGAGTAAAGCCCTTCGCAACCAGTCGCACCTTATAAGTGTGTACATTCTCATCCATGTCGGTCTTCTTCTTGAAGATCCATTTGCACCCGACTGTCTTACGACCCGGTACATTGTCAACGAAGTTCCAAACTTGATTGTCATACATGGACTGAATCTCACTGTCCATAGCCTCCTTCCATTTGGCAGATTCAGGACCTGCCATGGCTTCCTTAAAGTTGTTAGGCTCATCCAAATTTACCAGTGTACTATCACTAATAAATGCATCACCTTCCGCAGTAATATGGAAACCATTGTAATTCTCAGGTGGGTTCCTAACTCTGGTGGAACGCCGGAGAGGTATAATCATCAACAGGAGTTTCCTCCTCAGGTTGATTGCTAGTGTTTGAGGTTCCTTCACCGCTTGACTCTTGAAGTTCTTGAAGGTCAATCTGCCTTCCACTGTTTCCTTGGCTTATGAATTCTCTCTCACGAAAGAATCCTCTCCTTGCTACAAAGACCACATTCTCACTGGGTCTATAGATGAGGTAACCAAAGGATTTCTGTGGGTAGCCGATGAAAATACACCGCTCAATTCGAGGTTCGAGCTTGTCGTGAGTCTCGTGCCTCACAAAAGCCTCGCAACCCCAAATCTTGATGTGATCTAAATTGGGAACTTTCCCAGTCCACATATCGTGAGGTGTTTTTGCAACCTTCTTGTTAGGGACTAGATTAAGGATATGGGCGGCAGTCTCTAAGGAATACCCCCAAAATGAGATTGGTAACGAAGCTCGACTCATCATGGAACGAACCATGTCTAACAAGGTTCGATTGTGCCTCTCAGCCACACCATTCAGCTGTGGTGTCCTAGGAGGTGTCAACTGTGAAACAATTCCACATTCCTTAAGATAGTCAAGGAACTAGATACTAAGATACTCACCACCTCGATCGGATCGGAGCATCTTTATCTTCCTGCCCAACTGATTCTCCACGTATTGTTTAAACTCTTTGAATTTCTCAAAGGTTTCTGACTTATGATTGATTAAGTAGACATAACCATACCTACTGTAATCATCAGTAAAAGTCACATAGAAGCGGTTAGCATCCCTTGTGGCAGTTCTGAAGGGCCCACACACATCGGTGTGTATGAGATCCAACAAACCCTCACCCCTAGCACAAGTACCAGTGAAGGGTGACTTAGTCATTTTTCCAAGTAAACAAGATTTGCAACTATCATCTGACCTTAAGTCAAATGACTCCAAGACTCCAGCCTTTTGGAGTTGGCCTATGCGCTTCTTGTTAACATGTCCAAGACAACAATGCCACAAGGATGCCTTATCCAAAGTAGTGGAAGAATCAATATGCAAAACATTATTTCCTAAGTTGTCTACAACCGACACAGTTTCATATACACCATCACAAGGTAATGCTTTAAAATAAAGAACACCATTATAGAAATCATTAATACCACCAGATTCATTATCAAATGAAAAAGTAAATCCTTGTTTGTACAAACCATGAAAGGAAATAATATTTCTCGCCATTTCAGACGAGTAACAACATTTATTCAAATCTAATATTAACCCACTACTAAGCAATAAAGAATAAACTCCAATCTTGGTGACATGTGAAGCTTTCCTATTCCACATGATCAAGTTTATCTTCCCGTGCTTCACATCCTCACTTCTTTTTAGGCCCTACAAATCAAAACATATGTGAATTCCACACCCTGTATCAAGGACCCAAGAATTAGTATCTGGTGAGTTATTAGACAATATAGTGTAAATACCTGCATGGGTGGGTTTTACTTTCCCATCCTTAACATCCTGCAAGTGCTTGGGGCAGCTTCGCTTCCAGTGCCCCTTTTCCTGACAGTAGAAGCATTGTGCATCCTTCGGGTTGGAAGAGGGAGTAGCAGAACCTCTTTTGGTTCCACTCGAAGAGGAGCCATCAAGAGACTTTCCCTTGGTACCCTTCGAAGAGGCCTTCCTCTTTTTCCCTTTACCTTGCCCGATTGCGAGAACAGCGGCTGTGGTAGGAGTAGATACAACCGTTTTACCTTTGAGACCAGTTTCGGCCGTCCTCAAAACTCTTTGAAGTTTGCTAAGTGTGACCTCCTCCTTGTTCATATGATAGGTCATACGGAACTGATCATAACATGGAGGTAAGGAGTGCAATATGATATCAATAGCCAGCTCCTCAGGGAAGTTCACATTCAACTTAAGCAATCGGTCCACAAACCTTTGCATCTTCTGCAAGTGGCCTGTGATGGGTTCACCATCCTTCATCTTGGTTGTTATCATGGAAGAGATGAGTTCATACCTCTCTTGACGAGCACTCTGATGGTATCTTTCCATCAGGTCCTGGTGCATCTCATAAGGGAAGAAATCTTCATAGGATTTCTGGAGTTCTGCTGTCATGGTAGCCAACATGATACAAGACACCTTAGTGACATCCTTCTCATGGCTAGTGTACTCAGCAATCTCCTCTGGAGTAGCAGACGACTCATCGATTTCCTTCAGCTCCTTGTCTAGGACATATTCATTGTCCTCATAACGAGTGACCATCCTGATGTTCCTAATCCAATCATTGAAGTTGGAACCATCAAAGATGATTCTCCCACAAAGGTTCATGATAGAGAAGGAGCCAGAAGGGTTTGAGCCAGAAGCATTGTTGGAAGACATCTGAAAAGGAAGAAAGACAAGTTTAGATTAGATAAAGAGTCCTTAATAAGACACCCAAATGAAATATTAAGGCTAGGACCCAACACAATATTTTATAACTTGGAAGAGGGATGCCGTAATCCAAGCTATAAAATATTTGAAGGTAGGTAAATGACGTTTTACCAATTTCCACCATGAAAAACAAAATAGACTATTAGGTTTTAATTGGATTGAAACTCCTAGATCTTTTGAGATTCATTGAACGATTCAATGGCATGTTTAAATCTCGATTATGCCCTTCAAGGTTGTAACTGGGATACCGAGGATCACAAACAAGGTGTGAATAACCATGCAAATTAACTTGGTACTCTTAACTTTATCACCAAATCGATGTGCTGGTTAACTACACATGTTCCACCGATCTATGATAAACCTTAAGCCACCCTTTTCCACCCTTGTTAAGTCCAAGTTAGTGTGCCGGTTAACCACACACGCTCCACTAACGAATTTAGCAAGGTGCAAAGTCTAATTTCATGGGTTAGCATCAATTTCACATTTTCCTAAAGTAACTAAGATTGGGAATTTATAAAAGGTTTAGTTACTTTATACTTACCATTATACTTTTAATGAGAATTAAAGTCTTTATCCTACCCGTTCGGCTAACGACCCTCCACCAGTCAAGGAAGCGGTGGGTGAGAGTGGACACCCATTAAACTGCCATTTTATAGGCAACAACCTTATACCCCCCTTATAGACCGACTTCGTGAATGAGGACGACTAACGGTAAGACTGACTTGATCTTATACATATATATATATATATATATATATATATATATATATATATATATATATATATATATATATATATATATATTATTAACTTATAATACTATAAAGTATAAAGGTTGACTTTTAAACTTTTAAAACTGTAGGGTTTGGAATTAAAGTTTTCTAAAGTGACTTTACAAATTCCAAAACTTGAGGGCAAGTTTTGGAACTATTCAAAACCTTTCATATTCAATAACTTATGAGTTTAATGATTTTAAAGAAAAGACTTTTGGAATTCCATAACTTGAGGACAAGTTATGGAGTCCATTAAAATGCATTTATATCAAGAATTACACTAACAAACAATTCGCAAATAATTCCTATGATCTACCAAAACTCATAAGCATGAACATCCACATCAACAATTTTCAAGAATCATATAAACATATATAAAACTTGAAACATTGATAATAACCTTTGAAAATGGATTAGCATAATCTTTACCACATCAAAAACGGATTTTATAAGTCCAAAACAGTTTAGGGTAATGATTCTAGTCCAATTCCAGCAACAAAACTCGAAAATATGCACACAGGACCTCCTACACGCCGAGTGCAAGAACCTACTCGACGAGTAGGATGAAGTTTCACTTGGACTCCTCGAGTCCCCCCATGGACTCAGCGAGTTCACTGAACAGTGAACAGGCCTAGGCTTTGATACCACTGATGGGTTTTGAGCATTCTAACACTCCTATGGTGTACATGCAACCCTAGAAACCTTGGATCTGTGTTTTCTCTAATATACATGCAAATTTGATTTTTCCAAGGTTCTCATCCTAACTAGCATGTTATGGGGTACTTGAAATATAAAAACTAGTATAATGACATACCTTGCTTGTTTCTTGGATTCCTTAAGACCTTGTGAGCCTAGCACCCCAAATGTGATGCATCAAATGCTTCACACAACACCACAACTCTTGGAATAACTTGAGAGAAGTACACTTGTGCACAAATTCGGCTAGCCCTCCCTTTCTTAGTCTTAGATGCCAATTTTGATCCATATAAGGTTCTTTATATAGTGTGTCACATGTAGGGTTACACCATGTAAACCCTAATGTGCATGGCTTTTCATTTCCCCCCATGATCCATGGGTTTTAACCTCCATGGAGCATCCATGGAGCACCCAATGGAACCTAGCCTAATCAAGTGAATCATGGATCATAAGCCCACTATATAAGAATGAATAATTTATATAATCAATCCTCATATATTTAATTAGTCTCTTTTGATAACAAAATTAATTCTAAATTAATTCTTGATCAATACTAATTAAATAATATGATTTCATATTAATATATTAGAACTTATAATATATTAACAAATCATAAGTGTCATTTTCTCATTTTGTCTATCCAATTGTAACGATGCCATGAAAACCAAATGGACCATGCCAAGTCGGGCCAAGTACATACTAAATATAGTTATGGACTTAGACACCTTATCCAACAGAAACAACAACAATGGTTGCAACGACAACAATACTAGTGACGGTAGCATACCATTCTTAAAACAAGGCTATCAATTTAGTCTTAATAGCTTCCAAAATTTCTGGAATCATGTCTCTTACAGAGGTTGATACCGCCGCCTCTATCCAATTACATATATAAGTCTCGCTTGGACCTAACCAGTCTGATATAGAACCAGAACCACTTGCTCTAGTGATTATTGCCATGTTAAAGATGAGAATAGGAATATATTAATTCAAATTATAGAATAAACTTGGGATAATCTTCAAATCCTTTCCATTTCCTTAGCAACTTTGTGGATTTTCTTGATTCTGTATAGAACTTGTGTTTCCAATAGTACATGCCCACACTACCTTCCACACAAATCCATACCAGATGCAATAATTGCCCTAAGGTTTCCAAGTCACTACGTTTATCTATCGATATGCCTTTTCGCATACCAAGTGTTACAAGGGCCTAATCACTCATGTTCCTAGATTCCTCTCCTAGGATTCCTTTTTTTTCACCCTACTATTTGACGAGGAAGAACTTCTACAAACATTAACTATTTACCTGAAGAATACGATTACATGCCTTTAAAATCAAGCAGTCTATTGACTGAAAGACCCGAAACTATTACGGTTAGACTTAAACGAGTGTTGTGTAATAGCACCAAATCAAACAATCTAAAACTATTTAAATATGGGAGCATGCAACCAAATAACTAATTAATCTACGTATAGGTTCTAAGAAAAATAATAACATGTAATTCTCTAGGCAATAAGGCATCATTAAGTATTAGACAGTTCCAACCAAGAATTCCTGAAAGGATCCATAGCCTACGTACTAGCATGTATTTCTAACAGTTCATATTTCAGTAGACATAACAAATATGGATATTTTGGGAATCACTTTCCTTTTTGAGCTCCGGATGACTATATACATCACATTCTTTGTATTATTCTTTTTCTAAAAATATTTGTTATATACTCAGATCCTTAGTTTGATTCTAGAATTACACGAGCGTTCATCTAATTCTCTCAAACCAAGGCTCTGATACCAACTTGTAACATCCCAATTTTCAACCCAAAAAATTTCAATTTTTTTATTCAAATATATCAGAGTATGATTACTTTATGAGAAAAAGATGATGCGAATGTACGTGTGTACAGTCGAGCCTTGCCCTTCTCATGATCCGAGGGAGTACCAAAAAAACATTAATAATCTATTGCATAAGCACGAAGCTTAGCGAGTTCCTAAAATAACATATATCACAATACATATACAAGCATACAAACTATGTCTCACGACCTTTCGTCAATCCACTGAGTGGCTCACGACCTTTCGCCGATCCACCAATAATATGTGTATTTCGACTTACGGCCTACCTACCATTTCTTTGTCAACACACCGGTCTATACGCTCCTGACCAGTCGTCGTTCCGCTGTTAACCCCTACTCTAACCGTAACGAATAGTTTAAGTACAACAACACTTAAGCACATAAAGTCTATACTTTAACTCTATTAGTACAAGCACATGGAAACTATACTTCTACTAGCTTCAAGTACACTAACATTAAGCACCTAGAGGCCATATTATTAGCTCTTTACATCCTAATATACATGGATATATATATATATATATATATATATATATATATATATATATATATATATATATATATATATATATATAGTAATGATGGGTTTTATATGTTACAAAAAAACTATAATTGGCGGAAAAACATAAACCGCAAGTTGACATGCACCCTAAAGGATCTATGTTCTCACTATGATTTGCAAACAACTATTGAATATCAAGAACCCTATAAGTACATTGCTATTATCAAAATCACCAAAGGGTTATTACTTACGTTAGTTTATTATTGCAAATAAACTAATAATCCTTCCTTACTGGTCTTGAGAAAGCAAGCACCAGAAGTCTAGTGTCTCTAATGGCTCACACCCAAACCCTAGCAAATTGGAGGCTAAAGAGGAGAGAGGAGGAGGAAGGGAATTTTTGAAATTCTCTTTGGAATGAGGTGAATTTCGAAATTCATAACCCAAGGGGGTTTATATAGGTGATAGGGAGGCTAAGGATAAGGTAGTTTCCTTTTAGATAACTCTTTCCCACTGCTTCCTCCCTATGGCATTCCAAGCTTCCTTAGAGCCCAAGAATACCTCTAGAAACCCTATAACGAACTAGAATTTCGTCCCCCCTTCTAGGTTTGAGGGCAACCCAAAAGGATTTTGCTAATAGTTTATATTAATAAATTATTTACATTAATAAATTATTTATTTTGATAAATTATTTATTTTGATTTCTAATTAATTTATTAATTATATAATAAATTAATAAACCAGTCTCTCTCTCCAAAAAATATTCTAGTTCATTACTAGGATTGAGGGCAACCTAAAAGGACTTTGCTAATAATTTAAGATTATACTAATTTAGTTATTGACTTAGACACCTAATCCACCAGTCTACCACTTGGATAAGTGTAAAACTAAATTACTGGTATAACTTCTAAATTAAACAACAAAGGGTGTTTTCCAAAGCAACTGCCGAACTCTGATCCGATCAAATATTTGTCCTTTAGATAAGTGATCAAATATTCTGCCGCTCTTCTAGATATCATATGGATATGAGACATGGATTGAAATCAATGTCATTGTCCAAAATTCTGTTTCTCGATTTCCCGATTTATGACGACTGAATTCAGACTGCTAATTGAACACATCAAATCAGTCCGGGCTTGGCCAAGCACTTCAGATGTCGACATCAAATCACCGAGGGGCCCAAAGATATCGCTTTTGCTGTTATGGAAAAAGGAACGAATAAACTTCGACTCATATTCTTGTATCTTTTACTCACCAAGTTATAAATGACACTACGTTTTATAACATCACGTTACTGATGCATTTACGTAACACCAATGCACAACCGACTTGTAAATTACAACTCATATATCTCCATTTCAAGAATATAATATATTATCTTCTCAGAATTACTCCCGATAGAATCCATGAAGTAGTTCTCTAAGCGTGGGTTTATCCAATACTCAAAATCTCCATTTTCTAAGTACTCATGAATATTGTAGCAACCATTGCAATGTCTAATCTCTATAGACAATCTACAATTCAAATCATGACAACCTTAATTCACTACTTACTTCAAAGTATGAGCGACTATGGAATTTGAATAATCAAATTATTCGGGAAGTAAAACATGCAAAGTGAAACACAATAATAAGCTAATTAACAATGGTCTCAACCCTATTAAACATAAATAATCTCTATTATTTAATCACCATTAGAATCACGACTTTATTCATTGTATAATGTTTCGAGTAATCAACTGACCATTTGAATTAAATAACATCAACTATGCCATGTTATGAACATGCATACTATGCTTCTTTGTGGTTCTTCCTTTGTGAACATATCGACTAGACACTATTCCAATGATGCTCATTTCACAATTCCAAATTCTTGTCACTGTCTAAAATGTATTGGAATTCCAACCTTACATTAATTGACCCTCTGTGATGTCGAGGCTTCTAAGTCACAGAGACTGATCCAACGATATTAAAGAATGTTCCATTGGAACTTTGTTAGTAGAAACAATTCCATGATAATGTAGGTTCAAATTCAAGGTACACTCCTTGAACACTTCTCTTGCATTAAAGTTTCCAACTCACTTGTATATTTAATAATCAACTCCCATTATGGAAACATTTCCATGTTCCCATATGACCATCAATTCTGATCAAGAATCATCTCAATCCAGAATCATGTCACTATGGTCCATCCAAATTAATAAAATACTTCCAAATGTCCACAAGCAACCAATCTTCAGTAAACCTCATAATAGTTGTTTAACAACTCTAGTCACACAAAAAATTCTAATCCTTTGTCCTCTCAATGCTCAAGGCATTTGGAAAAATCAAAATAAGTGAATATTACAACATATGTGATCGATCCTATATCTGAAGCATATGGGACTCGATTCATTGTATCCGATATCTGTTCAATCTCTTTCTATAATATTTTCATATATGGAATTTCCTATGTTGAACCATTTCAACATGATATTCACATACGTCTATGACTAAGTTCTATTAAACTATACGATCTAATCCTTTAGATTCGAAACAAAGTATGAGTGTCCTCTCCTTTAACTCTACTATAGCGAAACAATTCCTAAACTTTTCAATTTGCAAATTGAAAAACTTTGTTCCCTACGAACAGTATTGTCAACATGCAATACTAGCATAAAAATTATGCTCTCACTAGCTTTGACAAGTACCTAAAAAATCAACTGGACTTCTAGAAATCAATACTCTTGACTTTCTTACTGAAGTACAAATTTCTGTTACGCGACGTTGTGATAAGTTTCCAACTAGACTTCTTAAACTTATACACCTTCATTGGATAGCATATATGTGGGTTTAAACCCTTTCAGAACTTGCATATATATGTCATGAAAGTTCAAACAATTCCTTTCCATCTCTCACAATTCGAAATATGAAAAGGGATGTCGTAATCATATTATGAATTTGAGAATGCAATTAACATAGCCAATATCCATATTTATCTTTATCATATCTTTTAAAATCTACTAGCGAAAGTGTTTCCTCATAATCATTCTCATTAATTAGAGTGAAAACTTTGCCACCTAGATTTTATGGTGCATACCTTCCCATCCATGTGAATCTATTATTTCCAACCTAAAATCATAAGACAAGGTTTAGGATAAAACCAAATTCAAATTTAGCTTTCATTTCATGGACTGAACTTCGCTTATTCTAAATTTCTTGCCCTCTGGTAGCACAAGGGCCTACCAGTGCTTCCGTGTTGGTTGCAGCTCACCCATATTGATCAATGTACTTTCACTGACCAATGTGATTTTTTCTTTTGCGGTTAAATGAAAACATAGAACTCATAAGCATTGCCAACTCAACTAGAATCGCATAGAAATAAGAATATGTTAACCAAACACGATAGGTTATAAAGCTCAAGTCTCGTGCTAGTGATAACTAAAAGGTTTATTGTCGGTTGACTCTTGAAACTCTTGTTGGATTAGTGTCTAAGTCCATAACTATAATTGGTATATACTTGACCCGACCCGGCATGGTCCATTTGGGTTGCATGGCATCGGAACATTTGGGTAGACCTTTTAATGAGAAGAAGATATTTGTGACATATTAATATATTATAAGTTCTAATATATTAATATGAAATCATATTATTTAATTAGTATTGATCAAGAATTAATTTGGAATTAATTTAGTGATAAAAAAGAGACTAATTAAATATATGGGGATTGATTGTGTAAATCATTGATTCTTATATATGTGGGCTTATGATCCATGATTCCTTATGTTGGGTTTAACCCATGTGGTGGCCCATGGATACTCCATGGAGGTTAAAACCCATGGAGCATAAGGAATGGGTAAAGTCATGGGTTACATGGTGTAACCCTAATGTGCACACTATATAAAGACCCCATTGGTTGGTGAAATTGGCACTAGTGTATTACATAGAGGGCAAGCCGATTTCATAGAGATATAAGACTAATATCTTCTCTCATGGTTATTCCAAATGTTCATGGTGTTGTGTGAACCATTTGAGGTGTCACACTTGGGGCACTAGGCTCTTGAGCTCCATGGAATCAAGCACCAAACAAGAGGTATGTAATTCTACTAGATTTTATGTTATATGTACTTTATATTATGCTAGTTAGAACAATACCTTGGAAAATTGATATTTGCATGTATAATAGAGAAAACATAGATCCAAGGTATTTAGGGTTGCATGTACACCATAGGAGTGTTAGAATGCTCATAACCCAACAGTGGTGTCAGAGCCTAGGCTTGTTTTCACTTATACTTGATGTAAACTGCTTAAAAAACGAAGTTTTGTGCTGTCTGAACAGGGGACTCGACGAGTCCATTAAGGGACTCGACGAGTCCAAGACAAAATGCATCCAACTCGCCGAGTTGGTTCGTGCACTCGACGAGTTGGAACCCCAAACAGCATATCTTCGAGTTTTGGTGTTGGAATTGGTCTAGAATCATTACATTTGATTGTTTTGATCTGATAAAACCTGTTTTTAATGTGGTAATGATTATGTTAAACCAATTTCAATGCTATAATCAAAGTTTCAAGTGTTATATGTGTTTATGTAATTCTTGAAAAATGTTGATTATGAATGTTCATGCTTATGAGTTTTGGTAGATCATAGGAATTATGTGCAAATTGTTTGTTAGTATGATTCTTGATCTCAATGAAATTGTATGGACTCCATAACTTGTCCTCAAGTTATGGATTACCAAAAGTTTTTTATGTTTCCTTGATTTATGAGTTAGTTTAGATTAAGGAAAAAAAAATTGTGTTTTAGTTGTTTTCAATCCAAATTAATCTAGAGAAGTTCATAAAAGGTGTTTTTGTAACTTGTCTTCAAGTTATATGAAATGTCATATTTATGAATCTTAAAACTCATAAAAGTGTCATAGGTTACATAAAAGTGAAGAGTCTTTTTCATTAAATAGTATTATGACTCCATAACTTGTCCTCAAGTTATGGATGTTAAAGAGTCACTTCTTTAAAAGATGTCATTAAAAGATAAGGAGTTACATAAAAATGAAGAGTCTTCATTTTAATGTACATTAAACTCATAAGTTATGAAATGAAAAGTCTTGAATAGTTTCAAAACTTGCCCTCAAGTTTTGGAATTTGTAAAGTTACTCTTCGTGTATACTTTAATTCCAAATTGAACCCTTAGAATTTTAAAAGCTAAAATTCAAACTTTATGGACTTCATTAAATTAATTAAAATGTTTAATTAAAAGAGTTAATAATTCCATAAAGACATGGTTTAAGTTTAATTAAATTAAGAGTATAGTTTAATTAATAGATTAAACCACCAAGTATTTTAAAATTTTAAATTACACCCTTATACTATTATTATAATTTTAATTATATAAATATGTATAAGATAAAGTCAATCTTACCGTTAGCAGGCCTCATTCACGAAGCCGGTCTATAAGGGGGATATAAGGTTATTGCCTATAAAATGGCAGTTTAATGGGTGTCCACTCTCACCCACCGCTTCCTTGACTGGTGGAGGGTCGTTAGCCGAACGGGTAGGAAATGACTATAATTCTCCCTTCATTAAAAGTATAATGAAAAATACTAAGTAACTAAACACTTATAAATTCCCAATCTTAGTTACTTAGGAAAATGTGAAATAGGTGCTAACCCATGAAATTACACTTTGTACCTTACCAAGTCGATTAGTGGAGCGTGTGTGGTTAACCGAGACACTAATAAGGACTAGTAAGAGTGGCAAAGGGTAACTTGACTTTATTATAGATCGGTGGAGCGTGTGTGGTTAACCGGCACATCGATTAGGTGATAAAGTTAAGGGTACCAAGTCAATTTGCATGGTTATTCACACCTTGTTTGTGATCCTCGGCATCCCAGTCACAAACTTGAGAGGGCACAATCGAGATTCAAACATGTCATTGAAAGTTCAATGTATCTCAAAAGATCTAGGAGTTTCAAATCCAGTTAAAACTTAATTATATTTTGTTTTTCATGGTGGAAATTGGTAAATCGTCATTTACCTACCTTCAACTATTTTATAACTTGGATTACGGCATCCCTCTTCCAGTTATAAATAGGTTGTTGGGTCCTAGCCTTAATATTTCATATTGGGTGTTATATTAAGGACTTTAAATCAACTAACTTGAATTTCTCCCTTATAGATGTCTCCTTCAGACAACTATGGTCTTCCCAAATCTTTAGGAACAAGCTATCCTAATGAAGATGATATCCCAAATGGCAATCAAGGTGAAAGATCAATCCCTTTGTTGTGCATTAGTGGGACTCGAAATCATTCACTTCCTCCACCTCCTCCAATAAATCTCCCTATCCCACAAGTTTCAAGACTTGATAAGTTCTAAGTCACTCAATCCCTATTGGCAAACAAAGTCTATATGTGCTTAGGTCTTGGAGATTAAGTCACATATTGACAAGCTGGGAGAGTCGGCTGTCGAAGTCTCGAGGTAGCTGGTTGTTGACTTGGTTCTTCAGTCACTCCCTGATGACAGATCACGACATGACCCTTTAATGATCTTATCTATTTGCTTGGTGCTGCTGAATCAACAATGATTTGGAACACTGGTAAAGCAAATTTGATTAGAAGATCAACTTCCCAAAACTTCATGGACACTGACAATGGTAACACTGGAAATCCAGAAAAACTTTCTCTTCCCAATGGAAAGGGATCGGCCATAGTCAACTCGATTGACCAAATGGTAAAGAGAAAGGCTAAGTCTGAGATAGTCCCATGTACCATTCTCAAAGAGTCCATATGTGCCTATTGCCAAAGGAAAGGGGCATTGGTTGCGAAGCTGCCGAATTTACATGAAACCTCATAAGGATGGTAAACTCAAAAGTTTGACTCTACTTCAGGTAAAGTCCGTTATCTAACTCTATTAAGTCTCTTTTGGAGATTCTTAATACATGATGTAATGTAATTACATTTTGATGTTTTTTGAAGAATCAAAGGAAGCTGAAAGAAAAAGTGTGCTGATTCTGATCGCATGGTTCGATGACCATAATTTTGAGCCACTACATAAGAGTTATGAGATATTGCTTAGGAATAGATAACAACAAAGTTTTCATATGAATTTGCATTGTAAGGATAAGTTTTTCCGCAAGTTTTTAAAATAAAAGAAAATTTTTGATTTTATTTATTTTAAGTATCCTTACAAAGGCATTTGTGAAAAATTGTTGTTTATATGTTTCCATTGATAAGCAATATTGGAAAATGAATTTGATTCTTTCGTTTGTGGTGGTGTCATAATTTATCAAATAAGGAAAGATTCTCATCACCCAAGTTTCAGTTGGATAGAAACTTGGAATCATGCAAGTTGTATTGTGTGATGAATGAGATTTTTCATCTTTGGTAAATTAAGACTAATTCCTTGTTCACATTCGCATGTGAGTCAAGCGAAGGACTAAAGGATCGGGTACATTAGGTTGTGTACTAGTCAAGTCCACCACAAAGGTTGAATAAGAAGAATCAAATAAGGCAGAAAGATAAAAGTTTCTCCAATCTGAAGAGATGGGAGAGTACTTGTGTATCTTGTTTTATGATTATCTTAGTGATTATGGAACCATATCACAATTGATCCTCTAAGGACACCTTAGTGCATTTGGTGGCTAAGGAGAGGAATCGTGAATTGTGGAAATGGTTAAATCAAAAGATAAATCATACTTCATTCCAAAATCAAATCTTAGAGTCATACTCCAAGATTGAGCCTTGAGTGACATAATATTAAGAAAGGTTTACAATACTTGTCAAAAGTAGAGTAAAATGTTTTCTTACTCTTGTACATTTGAAATTGGTAAGTTGTGATGTTTTGGATAAAACAAAGACCAACTAATGCCAATTATGTGATGTGTTTGTAAAAGAATCCGCACTATCTCTTGAATATTAGGCAAGTGAGTCTTATATGTCGAGAGGACAGTGGGAGTCTTGAGATAGTTTCAAGAACTAATCAAGATTTTTGTTAATCACTAGCCCACGACTTGAGGTTTGTAACCTATCGTGTTGACATATTCTTATTTATGTGTCTATTCCAGTTAAAAGTTGACTATGCTTGTGAGTTCTATGAGTTCTCAATTGTTTGCGTAACAACTTGGAAGCAATGGTAGGCCCTTGTGCTGCCGGGTGGCAAGAAATTAACATTGAACAAGTTCAGTCCATATGTGTTTGGATTTGCCACTAACCTTGTCTTTTGATTATGGTTATGACAAATTTACATGGATAGGAACACTTACACCATAAAAAAACAAAGTTTCATAAGGTTTCTCTCCGATTCATGAAAATGATGGTGAGGAAACTCTTTCACTAAGTAGATTTTAAGTAGATAGCAATTGTGAGAATGACAAAAGATCTAAACATTATGATTACGGCATCCCTCTTCATAATTGTTTAGACACACAAGTGAGCTATCTAAGGAAAGGTGTATGATTTTGATAAAGTCTTATCAAAACATCTCGTATCAGAAATCTGAACTTTGGTAAGAAAGTCAATAAAGTATTGTTTTTCTAGAAGTCCAGCTGATTTCTGAGTACATGTCAAAGCTAGTGGGAGCATAAGTGTTATGCTAGTAAGATGATAATCATTATGATAGTGGGAGCATGATGATTATGTTGCAAGTTATCAATGTTAATTATAGAAAACAAAAGTTTCAATTCGCTTTGAAAAGTTGTTTCCCTATAATTAAAGGAGAGGATTTTATACTTCATTCCAATTCTACAAGCTTAGATTGAGATTTTAATCAACTTTAGTCAAGGATATATATGAATGTTATGTTGGAATGGTTCAACATAAGGAAATTCTATATATGTTGCGTTCTCAAAATTTCGATTATGATCACGGCATACCTCTTCATAGTTCGAATTGTGAGAATATGGCAAATAAAATTTTTTTATAGCATGAATCATGTCCCATATGCTTCGGGTATAGGATCGACTATATGAGCTATAATAGTTATCCTTTCTAAATTTTCCTAATGCTTAGGGCATTAAGAGGGGAAAAGGGATTAGAACTGGATATGACTAAAATGATTAAGCAATTGTCGAGGACAATTTGAGGTTTACCAAAGATTGGTTACTCATGGACAATTGGAAGTATAGAGTAAGGACCATATTGACATATTTTGAAAAGACGCAACTCTTGTTCAAAAAGTGATGCTCAAAATGGGAATATGGAATTGTTTCCATAGGTGGAAGTTATTTTTTGAATATGTGTAAGATTAGAGAACTTAATGCAAAAGGGATGTTCAAAGGAATGTACTTTGAATTTGAGACTTCGTTTCCATGGAATTGCTTTCCATTGGAATACTTTGTAATGTCTGTTGCCAAGTCTTTGTGACTTGTGTGCATAGTCATTACAAGGGGATCATTGCATATAAGTTTAGAATCTAACAAGATTACGGTAAATGACAAGAATTTGGTGTTCTTACATTTATTGTAAAGGATTTGGGATTGTGAAATGAGCATCATTGAAATATTGTCAATCGATCTGTTTCACAAAGAGAGGACCACATGTAAACATAATGTGCATACTTGGAGTATGGCATAGCTATTGTTTGGACGAACATAGTGTGCA
The DNA here is from genome assembly GCF_052849685.1 of Lactuca virosa. Taxonomy (NCBI): domain Eukaryota; kingdom Viridiplantae; phylum Streptophyta; class Magnoliopsida; order Asterales; family Asteraceae; genus Lactuca; species Lactuca virosa. Next base: position 99,745,583 of record NC_136432.1, on the reverse strand, counting down.
TGCTTGGAGCATGGCATGACTATTGTTTCAATTCAAGTATTAATTTGATTAATCGAAACATGAATAATGAGTAATCAATATGGTGCTTAGATAAAAGGTGTTTTTATTTACACTCAAAGTGTTGGGGCCATACAAGATTAGTATTATTTTTGTGTTTCACTTTGCATGTTTTGACTTCCAGAATAATTAGGTCATTCTTCCCGACTGACTAAGTTATTCAAACCATCCACAGTCGGTCATATGTTGGAAGTAGATATGAATCAAGACTGTCATGAATTTGGCTTGTATGATTTGTCTAATGTGCATTAGACATAGCAGTGGTTGCTACAACATTCATGAGTGCTCATAAGTTCTGAGTATTGGATTCAACCCACGCTCATTTGAATCACTTCATGAATTTTATCACGAGTGAATCATGAGACGATAATATCTTATATTCTTCAAACCTAGAGATATGAGTTGTTGACTATGTGATGGTTATACACTGATTGCACGAAAACGCATTGGTAACTCGATGTTATAAAACGAGCCTTTGTGTATGATTCAACAAGTAGTCAGTACAAGCATATGAGTCGAAGCTTATCCATTCCTTTTACCTTCGGGATAAAAGCGATATCTGTGGGCCCCTCGATGATTTAGTGATGACAAAACGTAAGTGCTCGGCCGGGCCTGGACTGATTTGATTTGTTCAATTAGTCAGTCGTCGTAAATCAGAAATTGGGAAACAACAAATGGACAGAGAGAATGATTATAATCCATGTCTCAGTCCATATGATATCTAGAATGGAGGAATATATGATCACTTATCTAATGGACGCGTCATTGATTTGTTCAGAGTTCGGCAGCAGCTTTTAAGACCTACGATTGCTGGTCGGGTTGTGAAGGCGTATTTGCAATAATAGTTATTAGACTTATCCAAGTGGGAGACTGTTGGATTAGTGTCTAAGTCCATAACTATAATTGGTATATACTTGACCCGACCCAGCATGGTCCATTTGGGTTGCATGGCATCGGAACATTTGGGTAGACCTTTTAATGAGAAGAAGATATTTGTGACATATTAATATATTATAAGTTCTAATATATTAATATGAACTCATATTATTTAATTAGTATTGATCAAGAATTAATTTGGAATTAATTTAGTGATCAAAAAGAGACTAATTAAATATATGTGGATTGATTGTGTAAATCATTGATTCTTATATATGTGGGCTTATGATCCATGATTCCTTATGTTGTGTTTAACCCATGTGGTGGCCCATGGATACTCCATGGAGGTTAAAACCCATGGAGCATAAGGAATGGGTAAAGTCATGGGTTACATGGTGTAACCCTAATGTGCACACTATATAAAGACCCCATTGGTTGGTGAAATTGGCACTAGTGTATTACATAGAGGGCAAGCCGATTTCATAGAGCTATAAGACTAATATCTTCTCTCATGGTTATTCCAAATGTTCATGGTGTTGTGTGAACCATTTGAGGTGTCACACTTGGGGCACTAGGCTCTTGAGCTCCATGGAATCAAGCACCAAACAAGAGGTATGTAATTCTACTAGATTTTATGTTATATGTACTTTATATTATGCTAGTTAGAACAATACCTTGGAAAATTGATATTTGCATGTATAATAGAGAAAACATAGATCCGAGGTATTTAGGGTTGCATGTACACCATAGGAGTGTTAGAATGCTCATAACCCAACAACTCTCAAGATCAATACGACTCCCACTGACTACTTGACATATGAGTTTTCTCTCAAGGAACATTCCTTGACGAGCTAAAGCAAATATTCAAAAGTTCGTGTGGATTATCGACAAGAATTCACTTCATAGAATAGGACTCAGTTTATCTTTTGTTTCTTTGTATGTGCTAGAGTAAGAAAACATCTTTACTCCACATATTTCAAGGTGTTTTTCAACCTTCTTAGTTGGAAATGAGTTTCAAGATACGATTTATAGTTACTAGAGTATGACTCTAAAACTTGACTGGAACAAAGTATTGTTGAGTTTTGAGCATTCTAACACTCCTAAGTGTACATGCAACCCTAAATACCTTGGATCTATGTTTTCTCTATTATACATGCAAATATGAATATTCCAAGGTATTACCCTAACTAGCATACAAAACATTGATACTTGGGTAATAAACTAGATAGAAATACATACCTTGTTGATGTAGCTTGACTCCATGTAGCTCGAGAGCCTAGTGCCCCAAGTGTGACACCTCAAATGGTTCACACAACATCACCAACACATGGAATAACCATGAAAAGAAGACACTCATGCTCAAATCGGCTAGCCCTCATATATGTATCACTAGTGCCAATTTCTTGAGCTAAAGGGGTCCTTATATAGTGTGCACATTAGGGTTACACCATGTAACCCATGACTTTACCCATTCCTTATGCTCCATGGGTTTTAACCTCCATGGAGTATCCATGGATCACCACATGGGTTAAATCCAACATAAGGAATCATGGATCATAAGCCCACATATATAAGAATGAATGATTTACACAATCAATCCCAATATATTTAATTAGTCTCCTTTTCATCACTAAATTAAGTCCAAATTAATTCTTGATCAATACTAATTAAATAACATGATTTCATATTAATATATTAGAACTTATAATATATATTAATATGTCACAAAATGTCTTCTCCTCACAAACGGTCTATCCAAATGTTCTGATGCCATGCAACCCAAATGGACCATGCCGAGTCGGGTCAAGTACATACCAATTATAGTTATGGACTTAGACACTAATCCAACAGTCTCCCACTTGGATAAGTCTAAAACTATTATTGCGTATGACTTCAAGAACCAAATGGCAATCGTAGCTCTCAAAAGCCACTGTTGAACTCTAACGTTGTAACTGAACTCTGATCTCGTCAATGACTTGTCCGCTAGATAAGGGATCATATATTCCTCCATTCTAGATATCATATGGAATGAGACATGGATTATCAATCATTCTCTCAGTCCATTTGTTGTTTCCCGATTTCCGATTCATGATGACTGACTGATTGAACATATCAAATCAGTCCTGGCTTGGCCAAGCACTCACATGTGTCATCATTAAATCATCGAGGGGCCCACATATATCGCTTTTATCCCGAAGGTAAAAGGAATGGATAAACTTCGACTCATATGGCTTGTTCTACTACTTGTTGAATCATACACAAAGGCACGTTTTATAACATTGAGTTACCAATGCGTTTTCGTGCAATCAATGTACAACCAACTCATAGTAACAACTCATATCTCTAGGTTTGAAGAATATAAGATATTATCGTCTCATTATCACTCGTGATAAAATCCATGAAGTGATTCAAATGAGCACGGGTTGAATCCAATACTCAGAACTTATGAGCACTCATGAGTGTTGTAGCACCACTTTGTCCAACATCTTAGACCTCTACAAGCCAACCCAAGACAGTCTTGATTCATATCTACTTCCAACATATGACCGACTGTGGATGGTTTGAATAACTTAGTCATTCGGAAGAATGACCTAGTTTATTCTGGAAGTCAAAACATGCAAAATGAAACACAAGAATAATTGAATCCAATATGGTCTCAGAACTTATGAATATAAATAAACTCACCTTTTATTTATCACCATATTGATTACACATTATTCATTGTATATTGTTTCAAACTATCAACATTATTCTTGAATTAAAACAATAGTTGTCCCATGCTCCAAGCATGTACACTATGTTTTCTAAACACTAGTCATGCCATACACCAAGTATGCATACTATGTTTGCCTAAACATTAGTTATGCCATACACCAAGTATGCACACTAAGTTTGTCTATGATCTTTACTTTGTGAAATAGATCGATTGAACATAATTCCAACGATTCTCATTTCACAATCCGAAATATTTACCGCAAATGCAAGAATTCCAAATCCTGCCATTTACCAAAATCTGTTAGATTATAAACTTATATGCATTGATCCTCTTGTAATGATTATGCACAAAGTCACAAAGACTTGTCAACAGACATTACAGAGTATCCCAATGGAGATCAACTCCATGGAAATATCCTTCTTGCATTAAGTTTTTCTAATCTTACACAGATTGAATAATTTCCACCTGCGGAAACATTTCCATATTCCCATTTTGACTATCACTTCTGAACAAGAGTTGCCTCTTTTCAGAATATGTCAATATGGTCCTTCCAAATTAACACTATACTTCCAACTGTCCCTGAGCAACCAATATTTGGTAAACCTTAGATTGTCCTCGACAATTGCTTAATCATTTTAGTCATTTCCAATTCTAGAATTTTCCCTTCTTAATGCCTTGAGCATTTGGAAAATTTAGAACGGATGAATGTTATAGCACATGCAATCGATCCTATATCCGAAGCATATGGGATACGATTCATGATGTCTCACATAAAGACATGATACTAGACCAGTATTTTGCTATAATATTTTTGTATCTATTTGCCAAGTTCTCATAATTCAGATTATAAAAAGGGATGCCGTAATCATAATCGAATTTTAGAACGCAAATAATGGACCCATATATAGAATTTCCTTATGTTGAGCCATTCCAACACAAAATTCATATATATCCTTGACTAAATAACCCATATATAGAATTTCCTTATGTTGAGCCATTCCAACACAAAATTCATATATATCCTTGACTAAATATGATTAAAACCTCAATCTAAGCTTTTAGAATTGAAATGAAGTATAATTTCCTCTCCCTTAATTATAGCAAAACAACTTGTCAACCCCTGCAACTTCACGAATTGAAACTTTTGTTTTCTATAATTAACATTGCTGTCTTACAATACTGTTTATAATTATCATGCTTCCACTAACATGAGAATTATTGGCATAACACTTATGCTCCCACTAGCTTTGACATGTACTCAGAGATCAGCTGGACTTCTAGAAATCAATACTATATTGACTTTCTTACCAAAGTTCAAATTTCTGATACGAGATGCTTTGATGAAAATTTATCAGGATCATACACCTTTCCTTAGATAGCACACATGTGTGTCTAAACAATTTCAGAACTATGAAAAGGGATGCCGTAATCATAGTCTCAATTGTTCAGACCTTTGTCATTCCTCACAAGTCCATGTTAGTGTGTCGGTTAACCACACACGCTCCACTAACGACTTTGAGAATGCAAATATCACACTTGCTATCTACCTAAAATCTACTTAGTGAAAGCGTTTCCTCACCATCATTTTCATGAATCGGAGAGAAACCTTGTGACACTTGGATTGTTTATGGTGTAAGTGTTCTTATCCAAACTCATATGGACTGAACTCAATCTTACTTTCTTGCCATCTGGCAGCACAAGGGCCTGCCATTGCTTCCAAGTTGTTATGCAACCAATTGAGAACTCTCAGAACTTATATGCAAAGCCAACTTTCACAGGAATGGGCACAGAAGTAGGAATATGTCAACACGATAGATTATAAACCTCAAATCGTGTGCTAGTGATGAACTACAGGTTTTATTCTTGATTAGATCTTGAAGTTTTTCCAAGATCTCTAAGACTCCTACTGTCCTCTTGACATATAAGACTCACTTGTCAAATATTCAAGAGATAGTGTGGACTCTTTATCAAGACAAACACTTCACACAATTGGCCTAAGTTGGTCTTTGTGTTATCCAAAACATCACAACTTACCAATTTCAAATGTACAAGAGTAGGACACTGTCACTCTTACATTTGACAAGTGTTATAAACCTTTCTTTAAGATATGTCACTCAACTTACAGTCTTGGAGTATGACTCTAAGACTTGTTTGGAACGAAGTATGAATCATCTTCTTGATTTAACCATTTCCACAATTCTTGATTCCTCTTCTTAGCCATAGGAATGCATTAAGATGTCCTTAGAGGACTAATTGTGACATGATTTCTAAATCATTAAGATGATCATAAAACATGATACTAAAGTACTCTCCCATCTTTCAGATTTGAGATACTTTTATCCTTCTGCCTGATTTGATTCTTCTCATTCGTTCTGCCATACATCGAAACTTTTCGAACGTTTCAAAATTATACTTAAACTAGTAAGTATAACCATATTTACTAAACTTTAGTAAATCATGACGAATAGTCTTATCGATCTTTTGTGGTGGACTTGATCAATGCACCAGAATGTGTACTCGATCCCTTAGTCCTTCACTTGACTTACATATACATGTGAAAAAGGAATTAATCTTAATTTTCCAAAGATGAAAATTCTCATTCATCATACTATACAACTTGCATGATTTCCAAGTTTCTATCCAACTGAAACCTTGGGTGATGATAATTTTTCCTTATTTGGTAAATTATGACACTACCACAAACGAAAGAATCAAGTCCATTTTTCCAATATTGCTATCAATGGAATCATATAAACAACCATTTTTCACAAATGCCACTGTAAGGATATTTAAAATAAATATAAAATTAAAACCTTTTTATTTTATTTCAAAACTTTGCGGAAAAAACTTATCCTTACAGTGCAAATGCATATGAAAAACTTGTTGTTATCTATTCCTAAGCAATATATCATAACTCCTAAGCAACAGCTCAAAAATTCTGATAACCGAACCATGCGATCGAAATCCATATTCGCGATCAGAATCAGCATATACTTCCTTTAAGTTTCTTCACTTTTCTTTGATTCTTAAAACAACAACATGTGACCCAGTCACATCATGTAATGAGAATCTCATAATAGAAACTTAACAGAGTTAGATAGTGGACTTCACCTGAAGTAGAATCAAACATCTTGACTTGATCAACCCTATGATCCTTCAGGTAAATAGGCAGTTTTGTAACCAATGCCCCTTCCTTTGGCAATATAAACATATGGACTCTATGGAAATGGTACACGTGACTATCACAGACTTAGACTTTCTCTTTGCCATTTGGTCAACCAAGTTGACTATGGTCGATCCCTTTCCATTAGGAAGAGAAAGTTTTTTCTGGATATCCAATGTTACCATTGTCAATGTCCATTTAAGGTTTTGGGAAGTTGATCTTCTTAATCAAACTTGCTTTACTAGTCCTCCAAATCATTGCTGATTCAGCAACACCAAACAAATAGATAAGATCATTTAAGGGTCATGTCATAGTCTTTTTCATAGTAGTCCCAAAGGAACTCACTATGTGACCTAGAAAGTGATTGAACATCCAACTTTCTTAAGACTTTGACGCCCAACTCTCCCGGCTTGTCAATATGTGACTTGATCTCCAAGATGTGAGCACACATAGACTTTTCTTGCCAATAGGGCTTGAGTGACCTTGAACTTGTGGGTTAGGGAGAATAATTTGGAGGAGGTGGAGGAAGAGAAGTTCCAAGAGATTTGGGAAGATCATAGATGTCTGAACTAGACATCTTTTGGGAGATATTCAAGATAGTTGATTTAAAGTCCTTAATATAACACCTAATATGAAATATTAAGGCTAGGACCCAACACAATATTTTATAACTTGGAAGAGGGATGTCGTAATCCAAGCTATAGAATATTTGATGGTAGACGAATGACGATTCACCAATTTCCACCATAAAAACGAAATAAATTATTAGGTTTCTAATTGGATTTGAAACTCCTAGATCTTTTGAGATTCATTGAACTGTTCAATGGCATGCTTCAATCTCGAGTGTGCCCTTCAGGTTTTGTGACTGGGATGCCGAGGATCACAAAACAAGGTGTGAAGTAACCATGCAAATTACTTGGTACTCTTAAATGTTTATCACCCAACCGATGTGCCGGTTAACCACACACGCTCCACCGGCCTATGATAAACTTTAAGAAACCCTTTGCCTTCCTTGTTAAATCAAGCTAGTGTGCCGATTAACCACACGCGCTCCACTAACCGATTTAAGCAAAGTGCAAAGTGTAATTTCATGGGTTAGCACCTTATTCACATTTTCCTAAGTAACTAAGATTGGCAATTTATAAGTGTTTAGTTACTTAGTATTTATTATTAATACTTTTAATAAAGGGAGAATTATAGTCCTTGTCCTACCCATTCGGCTAACGACCCTCCACCAGTCAAGGAAGTAGTGGGTGAGAGTGGACATCCATTAAACTGCCATTTTATAGGCAGTAACCTTATACCCCCTTATAGACCGGCTTCGTAAATGAGGCCTACTAACGGTAAGACTGACTTGCTCTTATACATATATATATTATTAACTTATAATATTATAAAGTATAAGGGTTGAATTTTTAACTTTTAAAAACCTAAGGGCTTAATTTGGAATTAAAGTATTCATGAAAGAAAACTTTTCAAATTCCAAAACTTGAGGGAAAGTTTTGAACTATTCAAAAACTTTTCAATTCCATAACTTATGTGTTTAAAGTAGTTTTAATTCAAAAAACTCTTCAAGTTCCATAACTTGAGGACACGTTATGGAAGACTTTAAACCATTAAAGAATGTGACTTTTCTTTATTCATAACCTATGGAAATATTTATTTGTTTTATGAATCTTAAATGTGACTTTTCATCTAACTTTAGGACAAGTTACAAAAGCACATTTTAGAATCAACTCTTAGATTAATTTGGATTGAAAACAACAATTTCACATAACATTCCTATTAATCTAAGCAACTCATAAGAACAAGATAATCCATTCAAACTTTTTTCATGTAATTAGCCTAACCATTAAACTAATACAAAATATGAATCTATTGACAATTATCTTTGAAATTGGATTAGAATGAACATTACCACATCAAAAACAGGTTTATAGGTTCAAAAACATCTTAGGGTAATGATTCTAGTCCAATTCCAGCCTTTAAAGTCGAAAATATGCTGTCAGGGGGTCCTACTCGTCGAGTGTATGAACCTACTCGACGAGTAGGATGAGTTTCCTCATGGACTTGGCGAGTCCATCAATGGACTCGGCGAGTGCAGTGCCCAGACAGCCCGAAAATCGATTTTTTCAGCATTTTTCAGCACTTTGCATCAAGTATAATTGAAAACAAGCCTAGGCTCTGATACCACTGTTGAGTTTTGAGCATTCTAACACTCCTAAGTGTACATGCAACCCTAAATACCTTGGATCTATTTTTTCTTTATTATACATGCAAATATGAATATTCTAAGGTATTACCCTAACTAGCATACAAAACATTGATACTTGGGTAATAAACTAGATAGAAATACATACCTTGTTGATGTAGCTTGACTCCATGTAGCTCGAGAGCCTAGTGCCCCAAGTTTGACACCTCAAATGGTTCACACAACATCACCAACACATGGAATAACCATGAGAAGAAGACACTCATGCTCAAATCGGCTAGCCTTCATATATGTATCACTAGTGCCAATTTCTTGAGCTAAAGGGGTCCTTATATAGTGTGCACATTAGGGTTTCACCATGTAACCCATGACTTTACCCATTCCTTATGCTCCATGGGTTTTAACCTCCATGGAGTATCCATGGATCACCACATGGGTTAAATTCAACATAAGGAGTCATTAATCATAAGCCCACATATATAAGAATGAATGATTTACACAATCAATCCCCATATATTTAATTAGTCTCCTTTTTATCACTAAATTAAGTCCAAATTAATTCTTGATCAATACTAATTAAATAACATGATTTCATATTAATATATTAGAACTTATAATATATTAATATGTCACAAAATGTCTTCTCCTCACAAACGGTCTATCCAAATGTTCCGATGCCATGCAACCCAAATGGACCATGCCGAGTCGGGTCAAGTACATACTAATTATAGTTATGGACTTAGACACTAATCCAACAAGAATGACTCACCTATGATCGAACCACTTCCAACAATGTTCAATTCCTCTTCTTAGTCATACAATTATACTAAGATTTTCTTGCAGGGGTCAGTTGTGATACAATTTTCACAATTACTAAGATGATCATAAAACATGATACTAAAGTACTCTCATTTCCTTTCAGATTGGAGAAACTTTTATCTTTTTGCCTGATAGATTTTTCTTATTCGTTCTGCTACTCTTTGAATCTTTTCAAAGTATCAGAATTATGCTTAATCTTATAAACACAACCATATTTACTAAAACTTTAGTAAATCATGACGAATAGAGTTATTGTCCTTTGTGGTGGATCTGAAGAGTTCATATCGACATGCACCAGATCCATTAGTCTTTCAATTGACTCACATAAACATGTGATCAATGTATTAGTCATAATTTTCCAATGAACAAGATTCTCATATACTATACAATACGACTTGTACAACACCAGGTATCTATCCAGCTAGTGACGATATTTCTTTTCACTTGGTCAATTATGACAATACCATAAGCGATATCATAAGAATTAAATCCACAATTAATAATGCTAATATTAGAAACGTAACCAACACTTTCAAAAATGTCATTGCAAGGAAATATAAATATGGCAACCAGATAAAACAAAATTTCACCTTATTGAAAATAAAAAAAATTTGGAACTTGTCTTTACAATACATAAATTGAAAACTATGTTTCTAGACATTTTCGAAGAGTAATAGTAATCTATTAAATAATCCTAACTCTTTAGTAGTAGCTCCAAATTCTGATCTTCTAGCCATGTGACCAAAGTCCATTTCTCACGATCAGAATTCCTCACCTTGCTCAAGCTTCCTTTCTTTCTCGTAGATCCTTTAATACTATCAAAATGTGATCATCACATAATGTATTAAGAGTCAATGAATAGGAACCTATAAGACCATGGAGACAGATAATGGATGTACCTGAAGTAGAGTCACATGACTTGACTTTACTATCTTTAAGATCTTTCAGGTATTTTGGGTAGCTTTGTTTCCAATGCCCTTCTATTGGTAGTAAAAATAAATGGACTATTTGGGGTCAACACATGGAATGATAACAAAACTATCCTTTTTCTCTTTAACATACAATCAAACAATTTGATCTTGGATGACCTCTTTCCATTGGGAAGAGAAATCTTTTCTGGACCACCATTGTCAATGTCCATGGAAACCTAGAAATTAGACCCAATAAGCATCTATGCTTTAGATGTGTTCTTAATCATTTCTACTTTAGCAACAATCGACATTTGGGTCAAATCAATTAGGGTCATGTCTATATTTCTCATATAAAAGTTCTTAATGAACTTGTCATATGACTTTGGAAGTGAAAGAAGAACCAAATCAATGGATCACTTCCTTAGGAAAAGGACACCCATTCTATCCAACTTGTCAATGTACGATTTCTTTTTAGAACATGCATACACACAAGGTATTCGTCTTGATGTTTATATGCCAATAAGGATTGAGTAGTCCCGTATCTTTCAACTAGAGGAAAACGTGACATTGGGAGAGTCACAGGAGGAGGAGGTGGAAGAAAGATGATGTCTAGTTCCATCATTTCCTAAGGAAGGGAAAACAATTTCACCTTGACTTGAAATTAGAAGACGATCTCTAGAAGACTGAGGAAAACTATTTCCTTAAGAACGAGGAAGACCATTTATAAAAGATATTTTAAAAATAGGTGAAAAGGAGAATTCAAGTTAGTTGATTTTAATCCTTAATTATTAACCGATAAATTAAGGCTAGGATCCATATTTTCGATTCGAACTTTGAAGAGGGATGTCGTAATCAAATTCAAATCTATTTTAGGTAGGTAAGGCTTTTACCAATTCCAATCTTATGAAACTCCTAGATCTCTTGATATTCATTGATTCTTATAAATGGCATGTTTAATCTCGGATTGCGCTCTCACTTTTGTGACTGGGATGTTGAGGATCACAAACGAGATGTGAATAACCATGCAAACCCGCTTGACAACCTTGGTGTCATTTATCATCTCACATTGATGTGCCGGTAAACTACACACACTTCATCACCAATGATAATTTTCAATATGTCCATCATATCTCTTTATAGTCCCTTTTAGTGTGCCAGTTAACCACACATGCTCCACTAACGACACATAAAGCATGATGTGTGTTTTCATGGATTAACATACTTTTTACATTTTTCCTGAAGTAACTAAGAGTGGTATTTTAAATATTGTTTAGTTACTTTATATCATTATAATTGTTAATGAGATTATGTCATATCAAATCCGTTCGGATAACGACCCTCCACCACACATGAGAGCGGTGGGTGAGAGTGGACACCCATTAAACAAACATTTTATAGGCCGCTTCCTTATACCCTCTTTAATAGCATGGTTTCGTGAATGAGGCGTACTAGCGATTTGAATGCCTTGTCTTATACATATATTATATTAATCTTTTACTTATATATAGTATAAGGTGTATTTTAAAACTTTTCTAAAATACTAGATTTAAGTTTAAAATTTTGAAATTAATATAAAATTAATTTAATTTAAAAATAAAACAATTTTTGATTTAATCTTTATCTTTTAATTAAACAATTAATTAATTTAATTAAATCAATATGGATTAAATAATTATTTACAGTTAAACAATTAATAAAAATAATTGAATTTAACCTTATCCTAAGCCTTCTATTTTTCAAAAAAGGGCTAGGGTTTACTAGGTTTTAGTTGTTCAAATTTTAAGGCTCTTAAAATAACAAATAAGGAAACAAGGCAAATCCTAGAAAGGATCTTTAAATTTCGAAATTAGGCAAGGGGGCTAGGGTTTCTAAAACCCTTGCAAATTTCGAAAATACTAGGGTTTCAAGAACCCTATGGAATTTTCGAAAATACCTCCTTAGGGATTAGTTTCTATAAACTCTAATTTTGATCTATTCAACTTTGTACAAGATCAATGAGAACAATGGCTCTGGTACCATTAATGAGTTTTATATGTTACAAAAAAAACTAATTTTGGCGGAAAAACATAAACCCTAAGTTCACATGCACCATAAAGGATATATGTTCTCACTATGATTTGCAAACAACTATTGAACATCAAGAACCCTATAAGTACATTTCTATTTTTGAAATCACTAAAGGATTATTAGAAAATACTTACCTTAGTTTATTATTGCAAATAAACTAATAATCCTTCCTTATTGGTCTTCAGAAAGCAAACACCAAAAGTCTCGTGTCTCTAATGGCTCACACCCAAACCCTAGCAAATTGGAGGCTAAAGAGGAGAGGGGAGGATGAAGGGAATTTTTGAAATTCTCTTTGGAAAGAGATGAATTTCGAAATTCATAACCCAAGGGGATTTATATAGGTGATATGGAAGCTAAGGATAAGACATGTTTCCTTTTAGATAACCCTTTCACATTGCTTCCTCCCTAAGGCATTCCAAGCTTCCTTAGAGCCCAATAATACCTCTAGAAACCTTCTAGAAACCCTATAACCATCTAGAATTTCATCCCTCCTCCCAGTGAGGTTCTAGAATTGGTCAATGTTCAACTTTTTAACATTGTCACCTTTAGTCCTTCCACTTTTTATTAATCCAATTAATCCCAAAATTAATTCTAATTAATTTCTGATTAATTCTTAATTAAACAATACAATTTCTAGCTAGTATATTATTCTTATAATATATTAATAAATTATTTATTTTGATTTCTAATTAATTTGTTAATTATATAATAAATTAATAAACTAGTCTTTCTCTCCAAAAAGCATTCCAGTTCATTACTAGGTTTGAGGGCAACCTAAAAGGACTTTGCTAATAATTTAATATTATACTAATTTATTTATTGGCTTAGACATCTAATCCAACAAGTAATACATATTATAGTGAGATAACGCATCTGAACAATTACTTAGACGATTAACAACTATCCTTCTGACGATTCAACTGGCAGGTAACGCGCCTATTAAGTATTAACCTATAATATTATAACTTATTAATATCTATGGAAATCTGGTAGAAGTTAGATCCTTCACTAATTCCAAATATACTTTCATGGCTATCAAATAAGGATATGCCAGGCACGACAGTTGGGAGACAAGATCATTTCGACATATAGCTTTTCTTAAATCTAATAACCAAGCCAACATGCCCATTTTAAACACTTTTCCCGTAAGTAGACCAATCAGAATATTTAACTGTAATTAATGACTAATATGGTACTTATAGGTTCCTAATAACGGTTATAAACATAATTATAAGTTACCCTAAAAGCCTAATAAGCATAGCTTAACTTACTGAGATTTCTAGCGAAAAACCTGAAAGTCATGGGAGGAACCTATATACTAAGCACTTTTTTCTGCCCAATTCTCTGCTTCCCCAGAGCCTTGTTAAAATGAGATTCCTCAGAACCCCGAAGAACTCCAGCAAATTTGGAATCAGAAGGAAAGAGATATGAGAGTTTTGGTGTGAAGAATGAGGGGCTTGAAAACTGCTATTTATAGAATCTGAATGGGCGTGTCATGCTTACCTACCTCGTGCGTTGTCCCTATAGTAGGTACGGAGGTGGCTCCGGTCTTGCCACGTGTCGGACGCTGACTGGTGTTGCGTCGCCCTAGCCGGGTAAAATCGTGAATTTTCAAAAATTCATATCTTTTGCATACGAGATTCATTTTTGACGTTCTTTATATCCACACATAGCTATCAAAGAGTACTATAACTTTAACAATCTATGAAGATTACACTACAAAAAAGCATGCAAAATTCATAAATTCTTCATACGGACTCCGTTCTCGATGTTCTTCATATTCACATATTGGTATTTACGAGATCTTCAACTCTGGTTTACATCGTTTTGTCTAACACTCACTTTTTTTAGATTACTTAAGCTAATAAGAAACTTATCTCTTATTCACTTTTTACGACATGCTTTGCTGTATAGGGCTGCACGCAAAACCTAGAACAATCATAATTTGTTCATACAAAGTCATATTTCGTATTGACGTCTACTACACATTTATGATGATTAATTTGGCTAAAAGGTAATATATTTCTACTTAGAATTTTATAAACAACCAGTTTATATTAAATTCTACTGTAGAGTGAAATCGGGGTGTTACAATATATATATATATATATATATATATATATATATATATATATATATATATATATGTATGTATGTATGTATCAATTAATTTTCTAAATGATTGATTATTTACATAAATCATTTTTCATAAAGATCACTTCATATTCTATAATGATTAAAATTCTCTGTTTATGAGACTAAATCGTTTAATAAGAATTATAATGTAAATATCAATATTTTGTAAATAACAAGTTCTATATATAAACACTTTTGACTTAAACTTGTTTTAAATCCAACTTATTTAAGATATTGTTATCTTTATTATATAAATGATATTCACATATTCCAACTTCAATAAATGGATTTTAAAAGGCAAATAATGTAGTTTATTTGATAAATGTGAATCTTTTTATATATATAAAAGATTACTAACGATATTTTCACTTAGATGTAGAGAAAATAATTATTAAAGAACTATACACTATGATGCATGACTTCCTTTCAAATAAATATCTACGATTTAGCACAAGATACCAAATCAACTTTATTAACAACTATAGTCGTTGTAATTATATTTTACATGTTAAAGCATAATTGTGAAACATTTGTTGTAGTTTTCAAGTATAAAGTTGAGATACAAACCAATAGAATCATCTAAAGCCTTAGTGATAATAAATGATGAATTAAACCTTTCTAGATAACGTTTACTTTCTAATCGGCAGAAATTATCTTCATTTATACTTTTAGGATTATACCTTGAGCACTATCAATTATACTTTGAATACAAACAAAAATTAATAAGTAATTGTAACACTTTGCAAATTTAGTATAGAAAGGCTCCATATTTATCTTACTTAATGTATTGTGAATTTGAAGCCTATGTTAGATTAAAACTTTTAAACCTAGTATCTACTAATTACATATATGTAAAATACTCTAAAATGTTGCTTAAATTATCTATACAAACCCACCAGGAGTAAGTTCTCTTATTCCAATGAAAACTTACTTATCAGAAAAGAAAGTTTCTAATGACAAAGCAAGTGGGAGGCACATGGAACTTGACGCATCTCAAGAACCATAGCCAGATGTAGCAGAAGATGACACTAGTTTCAATAAGAAATTATTAAAATTGAATAATAGTTATTCATAAACATAAAATGTTCGCATTAATAGTACAAATCATCTATGACTTTAGAAATGTGAAATCTCTCATTGGTGAGTTCTTCTTGATAGTTTATGGCAAATCCATCAACTACCTAAATGCTATATCAGGTCTTGAATCTGATAAATGACTTAAAGTCATGAACACTGAGATGTAATCCATTTCTAGTAATCAAGTATGGGCTTGATAAATCCTACTTCCGATAGCAAGTCTAAAAGGAATAAGTAATTCTTTTAGAAAGAATATACACATGGAGATCCATACACATTTAGCAAAACTTGTTATAAAATGATTTTCTCATGTCATTGGTTATGATCTTTATCATACTCATGTCATTGGCTATGATCTTTATCATACTCATGTCATTGACCATGATTAAACCTTTTAACAAATAGCTATGATGAGATCAACAAAAAATATTATTTACAATAATTGCATATTCTTCATATCAGATATGGCAAATAGATTTCAATAAACAACACTTTTCTTAATAGATATCTAATTGAAGATATCTATATAGTTTAGTCTGAAAGTTTTCTTAATCCATGTTATCCTAACAAAATGTGTACGACTTAAGATCCACTTGTTGATATAAAACAAACATCGTAAGGTTGGAATCGTCATCTTAATATGAAATCATCATCTTAAGCAAACATACATGTTATCCTAACAAAATAGCCATTTTATGTCCGCAGGGACGAACCGAGTGAAAAAAATAATAATACAGAGACGGTCTGAGTTAATTTTTAAAATGAGAGACTTAACGTACTTTTTGGCACCTACATGAGGGACAATTTGTTTAATTATATATATATATATATATATATATATATATATATATATATATATATATATATATATATATATATATATATATTGCATGCAACTGGAATGAAAAGGGCATTAGTATGCGGATAATGTAATCCCAAGCAAACCGAAACCCATATATGGCATTATCCACCTTAAAGTTGAACTCTTGTTGCAAGGAAAATTGGAGATGTAGGTGATAAATATAGTTGAGGCATTAAGAACATAAATTCTCAGCATTAGGAGGGAAATCCTTGTGGTTGTTTCAATTTTGGATATGTTTACAACGTTC
This sequence comes from Lactuca virosa, assembly GCF_052849685.1. Lineage (NCBI taxonomy): Eukaryota > Viridiplantae > Streptophyta > Magnoliopsida > Asterales > Asteraceae > Lactuca > Lactuca virosa. The sequence goes on along the minus strand of NC_136432.1, from coordinate 99,728,440 downwards.
GCAATACAATTTGTGGTTTGCAGATATTTTAAACCACAATATACGATGCGGTTTGCGGTTTATGCTTACAAAAATATTGTTCAAATTAGTAATTCAAACCGCTCTTTTTTTGCTTGACTGCGAATATTTTGGACAACTTTTGTTGTTACTTTTTACTATTAAAAATAATTTATTTTTTACATATTAAATAAAACACATCTAACTAATGTCATTTTTCGATATTAGTAATTAAGTATAACTATCGTTTAACATAGTTATATAGTAATGCATATAAAACTATACTACACAATATTTTTAGATATTTATCAAACACCCAAATCACCTCACCGTGTCAAACCACATAACGTGGTTTAGAACCTTCGCGGTGCATTTTTACGGTCTTTAAAAACCTTGAACTGCACATACAGTGCAATTTGTGTTTTGACTTCAAACTTACCAGAGACACCGCTAGTTGCAATATTGAGTTCATCTTGTATCGGGTCATGGGCTGAGCCGGGTCAAGTAGATGACCCACGACCTTAACCCGTAAAACTTGGTTTGATGGTTCTAAAGCCTCATTTTTACACCGACAGTATAAACTGCTTATTAGACTAGCACGACGGTATCAGGTGTTGTCATTTCTCATTGTGGTCGAGGGTTCAAGTCCCCTCGGCGACAAATATGGATTTTAGGTGTAATATAAGAATATGTTAGATTTGTTGTTCAAAAAATTATATTTATTGTTTAGAATTCAAAATTTGTTCTAGTTAAAATATCAAATGTGTAGAATATTGAAATAGAAAAGGGATTTCGTTTGCAGCGCCAAGCCTTTTATAATAACTCTGTCATGGTACCCACTCTTTTAATGGTTCTTAGTACACAGTTTCTGCAGTCTCTATTATTTCACATGCACATACGATCTCCCAAATCAAGCTCTCTACTGTCTTTATCTTTCTTAATAGATTTCAAATTGTCTTTGTAACAGTTTTCGTCTTTACTTGTTGTGGCTACAGTGTGCCGGGGAAATGAATAACCGATAACAAACTCTACCATAGGATCGGTTGTGATAAAATGTATAAACATTAGTTTCGATATTCAGACAAGTAGGTATAATTTAAGTGTTTAAATATATGGAAAACAAAAAAACCCTAAAAAAAACTCTAAAAATCATAAAAATGCATAAAAAAATACTTATAGATCATCATTTTTTTTTGACTTTATATTATGAAAAATCGCAGCTTTTTATATAATTTTGTTGAAATTTAAAAAAAAAAATCAATTTTTTAATTTTTTTTCAACGAATTTATAAAAAAAACTACGATTTTTTCATAATATAAAGTCAAAAAAAAGATTTGCGATCTCAAAATATTTTTTTATGCATTTTTAGGGTTACTTTTAGAGTTTTTTTGTTTTCCATATTACCTTTCCATATATATATATATATATATATATATATATATATATATATATATATATATGAGGTTAGGGAGTATATATTACAACCTCACCTAAGTTTACGTACTGAACCTTTAAACGGTGTCTTCTTAACTTAGTAAATATATCCGATTTAGTTTTCACTTGGTAAATATATCATCCCGATATCATTTCTTACCTTAATTATCCTATAATTCATATAGCAATCACGGACGACAAGTAATTCAGTATAATCTACTCTGTATGCAATAATAAATAATAAGAAGAAAATCATTTGGAAAAAACTTGTTTTAGGAAATCATGTTGTGTTTTAGGTAGGATACGATTCATTAGGAAATCACGTAGTATTTTTTCTAGGAAAATTATTAACTAATAAAACGACGTAGTTTAATGAGTTTTAGTATCTAAGCCTAGTTAGGTCTGTAATGTAGATCCATTTTTCCATATATATATATATATATATATATATATATATATATATATATATATATATATATATATATATATATATGGTTGTCATGTATGTATGTTAAGTATAGAACCATCAAAATTGACTTCATTTTGATTAAAAAAACTTAATTTTCGTTTGTTGTTAGCTTCTTCTTATTGGTTTTGAAGTCATATTCTTTTTAAATTTCGTGATTCATCCCTAACGTCTATGTATTTTTAATGTGTTTTTTCCAAGGTTGTAAAAATCGCTCGACGGTGACTCGACGGTCGACTGGTGTTAAGGGATTATTCGGTATTGGCAGGGATTAATCGGGGACCATAGATTATTAATAAAATATTAAAATTAATCAAATATTAATATATTTTAAGAAAAACAAGTACTTCAAAATTAGAAAATAAGAAAATTTGGAATTTGAAAATTTGAAAATTTGAAAATACGAAAATATGAACATTTTGGTATAATATTTGAAAATTTGAAAATTTTGGAGCAAAAAAAAGTTAATTTTTTTTATTTTTATTAATTTTTAAAATTTTTTTTGACCTTTTTTGACTTTTTTTTACTTTTTTGACTTTTGTTCACTTTTATTGACCGATTAATCCCGTCAAGACCGATTAATCCCGCCAAACCCAATTAATCCTAAATTTCTGATTAATATCCTAATCCTCGACGGTGGAGAATGCCAAACAATTAATCCACGATTAATCGCCGATTAATCCCGATTTCTGCAACCATGGTTTTTTCTTTAGACTTCTAGTAGGCTTCATAACTTCCTCCGGCACCTACCTTATGTATATTTGCATGTTTTTTTTGATGGCTAATAGACAAAGGTTTATTGGGTCTTTTGATAAACACTTTCAATTTTTCACTGTATTTTTTTGTATTAATTTTTAATACGGAGATGTAAAGGAAGTTGGTAAAATACTCTTATACACGGTTTGTGGATCCAGGGGCGCACCTTTTTTGGGGCCAGGAGGGGTTGTGCCCCCCCCCCCCCCCTGAATTCTGGGCTAGAAGTAGAGTATATATGTGTAATTTTCGGAATTATAGGCCCAACAATGTGAGTTTTGGGCTGTGGCCCTCCTGAGTCCTGATCAGTGATCCAATGTTTGTTCAATTGTTTGCCAAGAAGCGATCCAAGAGAGAGACCATCGATCGTTCAGTAAAGCTTCCGCCTTCCCCCCAATCTCCCAGGCCCTGTCCTCAATCTTCGCTCAATCGCGACTCCGACAAATCGAAGCCAGTCGTCGCCACTCGCCTGCTCGTCGCTGTTGGGCGCTGGTTGCTGCGGATCTGCGATGCTGCTACAGTGCTACCTGCTGCTGACGGATGACCTGCTGTTCTTCAATCTGCACGATTGCACAGCTGCAATTATGTTGCAATCCCCAATTCCCTTCCACAGGTATGCTTTCAGCTTTGAGCTTTCAAGTTTCAATTCCGCTGCTGAACTGATATGTGTTATTGTGTAGAATAAACGTATGAACTGATATGTTGGAATTTTAGGAATCAACTAATTTTACGAGCCTGTTTTATGAACTGATATGGAACTGATTACTGATATGTCTAGAATGAACTGTTTTGTTGCTTTTCCTCTATATTTGATTGTTGTTGGAGTTTTAGAATCAACTAATTATATATTGCTTATTTTCTTATGAATTGTTTTTTGATTTTGATTTTTATAGGTACAGTCTTGGGAAATATGAAAACCATTCATTCTTTCTTCAAAAGAAGGGTTGATAATGAAGAAATTCATGATAAAATTGAAGAGATTAAACGTCACAAAGCTTCAACAAGTGAACCACAACCACAAAACATAAAAATCAACAAGAGAATGATAGGAATGAAGCCACACAGTCAAATCCTAATGAGGTGGTCCGGGCGGATCTTAAGGAACTAGAAAGAGATCCCGCTAAAAGAAAACAAATGTGGGAATATCCGGTTAACTTAAGGGAAGAAGTAAGACGAGCTTATATGAGTTTAGGACCTTTCCAAATACGTCTTAAAGAATATCATGCTAAAGGTTCAAAGAAACATCCTTGTAGATTCCAATATTCTTGGTTCAACATTTTCCCTAATTGGTTAGAATATTCTCCAACAACACATGCATCCTATTGTTTTATTTGTTTTATATTTAACGATAAACCAAGTGTGTCCCATGGTTATGATGCATTTACTGTTAAAGGATTTTACAATTGGAAGAAAAATAATGACGGGAAAAATTGTGCATTCTTCAAGCACATTGGTTGTTCACAACATAGAAATGCTGTTGCATTCGCTGAAAATTTGATGAACCAAGAAGCACACATTGAAAATATCATAATGAAGCAAAATGAAGAGCAAATATTGAAGAATCGTTTACGATTAAAATCTTCGATTGACATAGTTCGTTGGTTGACATTCCAAGCGTGTGCTTTACGAGGACATGATGAATCTCCTAATTCCAAAAATCGTGGTAGTTTTTTGCAACTACTAAAACTTCTAGCATCTTATAATGATGAAGTTGCAAATGTTATATTAGAGAAAGCTCCTTATAATTCAAAATATACTTCTGGAGAAATTCAAAAAGAAATTCTTAGTATTATTGCAAATAAAGTTAGAAAGCATATTCGTAGTGAAGTGGGTGATTCATATTTTTGTGTCATGGTTGATGAGTCACGGGATGAGTCTAAAAAAGAGCAAATGGCGATAGTTTTGAGATTTGATGACGTAGAAGGGATCATACGGGAAAGGTTCTTGGATTTGGTTCATGTTAGGGATACCTTATCATTAACCCTAAAAACAAATATGTGGAGACAACTTTTACACTATCAGTTTGATGTTAGTAAAATTCGTGGCCAAAGTTATGATGGTGCTAGTAATATGAGAGGGGAATGGAACGGATTACAGGCACTTGTGCTTAAGGATTGTCCTTATGCATATTATGTTCATTGCTTTGCTCACAGATTACAACTAGCCTTGGTAGCTGCTTCAAGGGAAATTATTCCTGTACACTAATTTTTCACAAACTTGATTTTTTAATTAATGTACTTTGTGCTTCCAGTAAGCGTCATGATGAGTTACAAAAGGCGAAGGCAACTGAGATTGAACAATTATTGGAACTAGGTGAAATCGAATCAGGCAAAGGATTGAATCAAGTTGGGAAATTAAGAAGAGCTGGTGATACACGTTGGGGTTCTCATTTTCGTTCTGTTGCAGTTTGCTTAACATGTTTGATTGTACACGTGTTGTTATCCAGGGAATAATTGATGACGTATCTGCTACTTATTCTCAACGCGGAGATGCTGATGCAGCTTACTGTCTCCTAAAATCATTTGAGTTTGTGTTTATTCTTCACTTGATAAAGGAAGTAATGGGGAAAACTGATGTACTTTCTCAAGCTCTACAAAAGAAATCTCAAGATATTCTTAACGCCATGGAGTTAGTTTCAGCAACAAAGGAAAGTCTAAATGAATTCAGAAATAAGGGATGTGACTCTTTACTTGCACATGTAAAGTTTTTTTGTGAAAAATATCAAATAGATATGCCAGATATGAATGCTCCATATACTTTTACGCGATACCGGCCTCGAAAAACAGATAATCATGTTACTTTTGAACATTTTTATCGGCTGCATTTGTTTACAGCCACATTGGACAAACAGTTACATGAGTTGAATAGTAGATTCAATGATCAGGCGATGGAGCTATTAAGTCTTAGTTCTACTTTAGTTTCAAAAGAACACCCTAAAGTGATTAAAGTTGATCAAATTTGTCGTCTTGTTGAGAAGCATTATCCCGAAGATTTTACGGAGCAAGAGATAATTCAATTAAGATATCAATTGGAGATTTTTAATATTGATATGACAAAGAATCACAAGCTTAGTGGTGTATCAAATATTGCGGATTTATACAAGGGTCTTGTGGAAACTCAGAAACGTGAGACGTATTATTTGATTGATAGAGTGGTGCGATTAATCTTGACACTTCCAGTTTCCACCGCAACAACAGAGAGGAGATTTTCAGCAATGAAAATATTCAAGAACCGTCTTCGCAACAACAGAGAGGAGACTTTCTCGCAAACAACTTGGTGGTTTACATAGAAAGAGAAACTGCTGAAAACATTGATTCGAAGTCGGTAATTGATGAATTCAAAGACCTTAAAGGTCGTCGGGCTGAGTTGTAATTCTTTTTCTAGTTATTTTTTGTGTTTATTTGCAAAAGGAAGTTTGGTTTTTTTTGTATGTAAGAACGTTAATTTTATTTAATAATACTTTCGGCAAATCGCCCCCCCCCCCCCCAAAAAAAAATTGTTCAAGCTCCGCCCCTGTGTGGATCAAAATTAAATCTATAAAACCCCAAAAAATGTAACATCCCAAACACAGTAGTAAAATTTTCATTTTTCAATCACCCAAAAATACAACAAAATTGTTTCAAAACAACCATAATATAAATATTGTCATCATCAGAGTAAAATCAAATGTATATGCGGAATAAAAGCCAAGGGAAGTGTTGTGCGATCACATCGGGCCCTTCCCTTTCATACCAGAAGTACCTGAAATGTTAAACAAGTGTCATGGGCTACCCCCAGGGTCTAACATCCAAGGGCCATGGGTTACCCCAATGGTCTTTCATGCAATTGCCATGGTTTATCACCATTGTCTTTCATACAAATGCCACGAGCTACCCCCGGGGTCTTCCATGCAAGTATCACCAAGACAAATAGCATCCTACACGATCCAGTTGGTCGGTATTGGTGCCTTCGACCCATAAGTACAGTGAGAAGACTCACCTCTTAGAAGATGATCAACCACTACTTCTCTCACCACCGAAAATACAGATGCTATACACCACTTATATAGTTACACAAGATAAACCCTTAACCCTCCTTCCAAAACTAGGAGTTTGACCTAAAGTCAACTCAAGTCAAAAGTCAACAGTCAAAGTTGACTTCAGTTGGTCGCCACGTCATGGCCATCCATGACCGCGACGTGGCCCACACACGACAAAACAAACGATCATTTCCCATATGTCACGCCGTGTCGACCTAAGACCACGCTGTGAGCACTAGGTTCTTGACAGCTTAATGGGTTAATCCGTTTCCTTCAATCCCAAGATCTTCAAAGCTCAAATCTGGTCCTTACTATGTTCTAGATGGGTAAAGTTTCGAAATTTATCCCTTAATACCTCCAAGAGATCAAGATCTCAAAACCTAGGTCCAATAAAGGCAAAACATGACATGGAATTAACCATTAAGCACTTAATCTCTTAAGTTTTTTGTGACCTTGTCCATCAGCTCCATCCAACATGAAAACTAACATAAAAAATTGTGATTTACAGACATGCATGTCTTGAAATATTAGGTCAAAATAAGGGTTATGACCAAAAATCTCATGCATGGCTAAAAAATCCAACCACACTTCAGATCCAAACCCTCAACCACTCCAAATGACCCAGAGATTCATAAAGTTCCAACCTTTATGGGATCTCACCTCCCCAACTAACAAGAACATGAAGAATATGGGACCAAACTAAAGATCTAGCAACTTAACAACATAAAGGTGGAGTCTTGGACACTTACAGAGGTCTAAAAGTGTGTTAAGATGAGAAATAAGGGATTTTTTTCCAGATCTTTGCTCACTACTTCCTCTGTCACACTCCCGAACCAGATGGCGGAAACATCTGGGGGCTCGTGTGACTAACAATTGAATTAGCATCACAATGAATATACATGAAACATAACACATTTATCCCAACATTACATATAACAACCAACATTGTTCACATCAAGTACATTGTTAAAAATTACATAAGTTCAAAGTATTAATAGTACGCTGAGTGATGTTACACAAAATAATTCCATACATACTTGAAAATCTTCCTGCTTAACGATTACCTGAGAATACAAGTTATTTTGGAAAACGTTCAACATATATAATGTTGGTGAGTTCATAAGTATGTTTGGATAAAAGTCTTTGTATCTTTCGTAAAAACCCAGAAAATCCGATATTTTCTGTAAAATGTCTGAAAATGATGTGAAAATCAAGTATATATGCATGTGTAAATTTCATAGTAGTAACATATATGAATGTAGTTTAGGTTTCTTTGTATTGTAAGTAAGTGATAATTGAATATTAATATTTCCCCAGAAAATCCGATATTTTCTAATTTATTATAATGTCGAGGTTCTTATATCGTTTAATAAGTTGTTTTGTATTGACACGATTGAAGGGTTAATCTCCGAAATGTTAAATTGGTATTGGAATCTCTTTATGAGCCGTTATAACCATACATGATAATGACTAGGTTTCCTGTCTTGGCATTTTCCAAATGCCGGTATTGCTCAAGGTTTTGTCGCCCTAGACTGGCCTAGTCTAGCTGTAGCGAACAGCTAAGGCATGGGGGGTCACCCCATATAGATATATACACAAACTCTCGCTCTCCCTCCAGGAGGCTCTGATTATAACTACAAGCTACGATTGTACACTCAAAGGTTCCAACCGACACGTCTCACTAGATTCTCAACCTTTCATACTATGTTTAATATTTACGTGGATGTTGTACGTTATCAAATCCAAAGGTACATGTATAAGTATACTGTAACAACGTAAATTTTCAAAACAATTTTTTATTTTTAAAAACATACTTTCAATCACACGATGACATAAAACATAATGTATTCACTGTCTCATAACAAAACATGTCCCAGAATCTCTATAACATAAACTCCATGAGTGTGTACGGATCATGTCGGCGCCTTCCCTCGATCCTCGCTAGTACCTGAAACACATAACACAACAACGGTAGGCATAAATGCTTAGTGAGTTCCCCAAAATACCACATACCACACATACGCCTTTCCAGGCCATAACTCTGTAGGATCTTCCGATCCATGTGTCTCAGGGGACTTCCGTCCCGAATCACGGTAGACCTTCTGGTCCTACCCGTATCGACCTTCCGGTCTGTAACCTCCTGACCTTCCGGTCCATGTCATCTTGACCTTCCGGTCCATATCATCTTGACCTTCCGGTCCTTACCATACATAACATACATAGCACATACATATCACATAACCTCATATAGTACATACATCTCATAGCAGACAAGACCTTCCAGTCACACATAGGTACCCTTCCAGGTACAGTATAGTGAGAAGACTCACCTCAATGAAGTCGGATAAACTCTCGTGCTCAAGGTCCCGACTTAGCTTCCTCCTATTATTCAAATACATTCCCGATCAATATTCTCTCATAGCCTCATCTCTACAGATTGGGTAGAAGGCCATTCTACCCTTCCCTGAACTCTCTTGAATCAGTCTTGACCAGAACCCTAAAGTCAACGAAAGTCAATGGTCAAACTTTGACCGAATCGTCGAGTGCACATGGGCGGCTCGGCGAGTCCATGCGGGTTCTCTGAATCCTTCTAGCCTCTTTGGCTCGTCGAGTCTTCGTCCCACTCGACGGATTACACCTGTCACGAATCGCGGGGCAACCCCGACTCGACTTGTCGAGTCCACTTATGGACTCGGCGAGTTGCTTCCATGTTCTTACTCAAATGGCCTTCTAAGGCCAGATCTGCTTCCCTAACTATCAGATCTACCCTTCAAGTGCTCAAATGTCACGTAAAGGTGCAACCTTTACGTGCATGCAACCCACATCAAGTCATAAATGGAGAAATAACTCTAAAAATGGCAACCTAGTCTGCAATCCTCCATGAACTCACATAAAGTAGAATGGGGAAGGTTCTCTGGACCTCTATGGGTCCAGATCTGAGGTCTAACCCAGCAAGGGACCATAAACTCAACTTTTCAAACCTTAAAAGGTTATAGAAAACCCTAAATCATAGATCTTAACCCAAAACAGAAAGGAAGTTCGATTTGATACCTCAACAGTGTAGATATGAACTTGAAAACCCTGGATCTACAGCTCCCTTGACCTCCTCTTGTTGGAAACCACTTCTCCTTCGCTAAAACACTCAAGAAATGATGAATTAGCCTTCCTCTTGCACTACAAGCTTTCTCTCTGCTCTCTAGGGTTTCTCAGGAGTGCATTGTCCGCAAATGGAGGCTATAAAGGCCTTTAAATAGGGCAAAGACCCCGAGAATTAGGGTTTCCAATTACAGCGCGGACTCGCCGAGTCCACGTATCGACTCGTCGAGTCCTTCATTAAATCAGACAAGAAATGTGCGATCCTACTCGATGAGTCTGAGCGCCTACTCGTCGAGTCCTTCCCTAAAACTCAAAATAAATACTTAAAATAAGATACCTGGGAATCCGGATGTTACAATTCTCCCCCACTAGAATCAGACTTCGCCCTCGAAGTCTTGCTCGACAAACAATTTTGGATACTGCTCCCGCATCTCCAACTCCGGCTCCCAAGTCAGCCTGGACCCTTTCCGATGTTGCCACTGGACCTGCACCAGGGACACTTCCTTGTTCCTCAGAACCTTGATCTTCCGATCCCGGATCGCGATTGATCTCTCAACATAATTCAGGCTCGCATCTACCTGAATATCCTCCAGCGGTACCACCGCCGACTCGTCGGCTATACATTTCCTCAACTGAGACACGTGGAAGGTATCATGAATCTGGCTCAACTCTGTAGGTAGCTCCAACCGATAAGCTACCCTGCCTACCCTCGCGGTCACCCTAAACGGACCGATGTACCGGGGCCCCAACTTGCCCCTCTTCCTGAATCGGATCACTCCTTACCAGGGAGATACTTTCAGGAATACGAAGTCTCCTACCTGGAACTCAAGCTCGGATCGTCGTCTATCCGCATAACTCTTCTGACGACTCTGAGCTGTCAATAACCTCTGTCTAACCTGGTGTATCTGCTCTGTCGTCTGAAGCACTATCTCAGTGCTACCCATCACATGCTGCCCTACCTTTCCCCAGCAAATGGGAGTCCGACACCTCCTCCCATACAACAGCTCGAAGGGAGGCATGCCAATACTCGAATGGTGGCTGTTGTTGTAGGAAAACTCAGCGAACGGCAGATACGTGTCCCAACTTCCTCCGAAGTCCAACACACATGCTCGGAGCATGTCCTCGAGCGTCTGAATCGTCCGCTCACTCTGTCCGTCCGTCTGGGGGTGGTAAGCGGTACTGAAATGCAACCTGGTGCCCAACTCCTCGTGGAACTTCTTCCAGAACCTGGAAGTGAAACGTACATCTCGATCTGACACAATCGAGATCGGCACCCCATGCCGCGATACCACCTCCCTCACATTCAACTGTGCCAACCTCTCAGCAGAAGAGCTCTCACTGATAGCAAGAAAATGTGCGCTCTTCGTCAGCCGGTCGACGATCACCCAAATTGCATCGACACCCCTCGCGGTCCTCGTCAATTTGGTGATGAAATCCATGGAAATCTGTTCCCACTTCCACTGGGGAACCTCAAGCGGCTGCAACTGCCATGCGGACGCTGGTGCTCGGCCTTAACCCTGCGACAGGTCAAGCACCTCTCGACAAACCATGCTACATCCCTCTTCATACAGGGCCACCAATAATCTTTCTTCAGGTCCAAATACATCTTAGTGGCCCCGGGATGGATCGAGAATCTCGATCTATGCGCCTCCTCCATCAAAATGGTACGTGCCCCACCTGCATACGGCACCCAAATCCGACCTTGAAAGGTCATTAGCCCTCGGCTATCGGTAACGAACTCAGACACCTGCCCGATCACCCGCTCCCTCTTGCGGTTCTCTGGTCTCACGGACTCTGCCTGGGCCTCCCGAATGGTGTCCAATACCGGAGTCATCACTGTCAATCGCATACAAGTGTCTCGAATCGGGGCGCTCTCCGCCCTACGACTCAGCGCATCAGCTACAACATTAGCTTTGCCCGGGTGGTACAGGATCTCACAATCGTAATCCTTTACCACGTCCAACCATCTCCTCTGGCGCATATTCAGATTGGGCTGATCCAACAAATACTTCAAGCTCCTATGGTCCGTGTATATGGTACACCGAACCCCATATAAATAGTGACGCCATATCTTGAGGGCGAACACCACTGCCCCCAATTCCAGATCGTGGGTGGGATACCTCGTCTCATGAGGCTTCAGCTGCCTCGATGCATACGCTATCACATGCCCCCTCTGCATAAGTAATGCACCCAACCCTGATATCGATGCGTCCCAATACACCACCAAATCCTCCATCCCTTCCGGGAGGGCTAACACAGGGGCTTCGCATAACTTCTGGCGAAGTGTCTCAAACGAGTTCTGCTGCTCCGGACCCCATGAAAAAGCAACACCCTTCCGGGTCAACCTGGTGAGAGGCATGGCGATCTTGGAGAAATCTCTGATAAATCTCCTATAGTAGTCGGCCAATCCTAGAAAGCTCCTGATCTCGGTGGGTGATCTTGGCACCTCCCACCTCATACCCGCCTCGATCTTGGCCGGATCGACCAAAATCCCATTCTGGTTGACGATATGTCCCAAGAACTGGACCTCCCGTAACCAGAACTCGCACTTGGAGAATTTGGCATAAAGCCTCTCCGTCCTCAATACCCCGAGGATCTCTCTCAGATGCTCCTCGTGCTGCTCTCTAGATCTCGAATACACCAGTATGTCGTCGATGAACACGATCACCGAACGATCCAACATCGGTCTGCACACCCTGTTCATGAGATCCATGAACGCTGCTGGTGCATTGGTGAGCCCGAAAGGCATCACCACGAACTCGTAATGCCCATAACGAGTCCTGAATGCCGTCTTCTGGATATCCTCATCACGCACTCTCGTCTGATGATATCCAGACCTCAGATCAATCTTGGAGAACCAAGACGCTCCCTACAACTGATCGAACAAATCGTCGATCCTCGGTAATGGGTAACGGTTCTTGACCGTCAGCTTGTTCAACTCCCGGTAATCAATACACATCCGGTGTGAACCATCCTTTTTCTTGACAAAAAGGATCGGCTCTCCCCAAGGTGAGCTACTCGGCCTGATAAATCCCTTTCCCAGCAGCTCCTGAAGCTGCGAGGATAACTCCTGCATCTCTGGCAGAGCAAGGCGATAAGGCGCCTTGGCGATAGGCGCTGCCCCCGGAACCAAATCAATACGGAACTCTACCTGCCTCTCGGGAGGCACTCCCGACAACTCCTCGGGAAAGACATCCGGGAACTCACGCACTATCGGAACGTCATCCATCGAACTTGGCCTCCCAGCGGCCTCTCGTGTGTTCATCACATAAGCTACAAACCCGCTGCAGCCCTGCTGTAAACTCTGTCTCGCTCTGGCGGCTGAACAAAACGCCGACCCACATCGTGTACCCTCGCCGTACACCGTAAGTACTCCCCCACTAGGGTCTCGTATCATCACCAACTGTCGCTCGCAGTCTATAACAGCCCCAAACCGGCTCAACCAATCCATGCCGACTATGACACACACGTCCCCCATCGCTATCAGGACCAGATCTATCGGGAACTCAACACCGAAGATATCGAGTATACATCCTCGAATCACATCCGTAGCTTACACCGCTCGCTCGTCAGCTATGGAAACTCGTAGAGGTCGACTCAACGCCTCTCGTTGGCTACTGATGTGCCGACTAAACGCTATTGACACAAATGATCGACTCGCACCCGAGTCAAATAGCACTAAGGCAGGTACAGAACTCACAAGAAAAATACCTACGCATATCATAATATAAGCACAATATCTCAATTTAGCATAAATAAATAGAGAATACATACCAGCCACAACATCTGGCGCTGCGCGGACCTCCTCCGCTGTCAACTGGAAAGCTCTCCCACGAACCTTCGGTGCCTCGGCCTTCGCCGACCGAACCTCGGTAGTCCTAGCAGCAGGTACAAATCCCTGTGCTGATCCCTGATGTAACTACGGGCACTCGGCCTTCCGATGGCCAGTCTGGTTGCAATGAAAGCAAACCATAAATCCCTTGGGTCAATCCTTGGCGATATGCCCCTCCTTGCCACATTTGTAGCAAGCACCTGATCGACAGACCCCATCATGTCCCTTGCCGCACTTCCCACAAGTGCGGCCCTTCTGGCCTCCAGATCTCGTATCAACGGACTTTGCCCGCTTGCCTGCCGGCTGAGACTGTGCCGGCCGCCGATCCATCCTCTGAGACTCGGTCTCCTCCCTGACCTGAGTCTCCAACTCAATCTCCCTCTTTCGGGCATTTGCCTGGAGCTCAGCAAATGTCCGGTAAGTCGAGTTCGACACGAACTCCCTAATATCCCTCCTCAAAACGCCCAAATACCGGCTCATGCGTGCCTGCTCAGTAGACACCTGCTCAGGGCAGAACATCGCCCTCTCATGAAACTTCCTAGTAACCACAGTAACCGAATCAGTATCCTGCTTGAGGGTCAAGAACTCCTGAACCAACCGTTCCCTCTCCACTGGGGGAACATACTCATCTCTGAACATGGTGGTGAACCTCTCCCAGGTCACTGCTGAAATCTCTGCAAGAGTGAAGCTCGCTGTCACGAACTTCCACCAATCCTTCGCTCCCAAGCGAAGCTGGTTCAACGCGAATCGTACCCTCAGATGCTTCGGACATGAACACGTATAGAAGCATCCTTCGATATCAGAAATCCATCTCATCGCAGCAATTGGATCTTGCGTCCCATCAAACTCTGGTGACTTCGTGTTGCTGAACTCCCGAAACAACAACGAGTCACCTCCCTGAGGCCTGGCAGCAGCCACAGCTGCAGCAGCTGCAGCCTCCGTCACCGCGGCGTACCGCTCATCAAAAGTCTCAATCAACGTGGTCTTGATAGACCCAAACATCTCCGGAATCTCGGCTCGAATCGCCGCTGCCACCTCATCTTGGATGATCTGACGAAGCTCCTCGTCACTCACGCCGCTAGGCTCAGGTCGGTGGCGTGTCCCAACCATGATGTCTCTGAAATACAACATAATAATATCAGAGACTCGCTCGAGCATACTCGCACTCGATAACTCAACCCTAGTTGTTCCTTAGTACCCAAAGGATTCTTACTTAGAGTGCGTACTGCTCCGATGTCTTCAGTAGTACAGGCCCTATACTACCGTCCACACCGCATCAGTATTCACCCTAAGTCCTCCTCCTTGGATCCCAGATCACAAGCACCCTACATCTCGCTGGCATAGGCTACCCTTCGGTAGACCTCTCATAAGCTCCGCACTGCTATCTACTCCCTCTCAAGCATCACATAGCAGCAGAAATATCCCTAGGCTAAGACATCACAAATCAGGCCACTCTAGTCGTAATATGAATACCTAGCCTACTCTAGCATGCATATCATATCATATCTCATAACACATAATGTAAATGTATTTTGGGAAATCACCGTTCGGGCGCTGGCTGATCGTACACACTGCTTCCTTCTGCCTTTCTCAAAATCTTTTACTCTCTTAGAAAAATTGTTTATTTTAGGAAAAACTTTCTCAATCCCCAGTTTGAGTTCAGATTCATCCGAAGATGCATCCGAATCCCTCAAACCAAGGCTCTGATACCAACTTGTAACAACGTAAATTTTCAAAACAATTTTTCATTTTTAAAAACATACTTTCAATCACACGATGACATAAAACATAATGTATTCACTGTCTCATAACAAAACATGTCCCAGAATCTCTATAACATAAACTCCATGAGTGTGTACGGATCATGCCGGCGCCTTCCCGCGATCCTCACTAATACCTGAAACACATAAAACAACAACTGTAAGCATAAATGCTTAGTGAGTTCCCCAAAATACCACATACCACACATACGCCTTTCCAGGCCATAACTCTGTAGGATCTTCCGATCCATGTGTCTCAGGGGACTTCCGTCCCGAATCCCGGTAGACCTTCCGGTCCTACCCATATCGACCTTCCGATCCGTAACCTCCTGACCTTCCGGTCCATGTCATCTTGACCTTCCGGTCCATATCATCTTGACCTTCCGGTCCTTACCATACATAACATACATAGCACATACATATCACATAACCGCATATAGCACATACATCTCATAGCATACAAGACCTTCCGGTCACACATAGGTACCCTTCCAGGTACAGTATAGTGAGAAGACTCACCTCAATGAAGTCGGATAAACTCTCGTGCTCAAGGTCCCGACTTAGCCTCCTCCTATTATTCAAATACATTCCCGATCAATATTCACTCATAGCCTTATCTCTACAGATTGGGTAGAAGGCCATTCTACCCTTCCCTGAACTCTCTTGAATCAGTCTTGACCAGAACCCTAAAGTCAACGAAAGTCAATGGTCAAACTTTGACCGACTCGTCGAGTGCACATGGTCGACTCGGCGAGTCCATGCAGGTTCTCTGAATCCTTCTAGCCTCTCTTGGCTTGTCGAGTCTTCGTCCCACTCGACGGATTACACCTGTCACGAATCGCAGGGCAACCCCGACTCGACTCGTCGAGTCCACTTATGGACTCGGCGAGTTGCTTCCATGTTCTTACTCAAATGGCCTTCTAAGGCCAGATCTGCTTCCCTAACTATCAGATCTACCCTTCAAGTGCTCAAATGTCACGTAAAGGTGCAACCTTTACGTGCATGCAACCCACATCAAGTCATAAATGGAGAAATAACTCTAAAAATGGCAACCTAGTCTCCAATCCTCCATGAAGTCACATAAAGCAGAATGGGGAAGGTTCTCTGGACCTCTGTGGGTCCAGATCTGAGGTCTAACCTAGCAAGGGACCATAAACTCAACTTTTCAAACCTTAAAAGGTTATAGAAAACCCTAAATCATAGATCTTAACCCAAAATAGAAAGAAAGTTCGATTTGATACCTCAATAGTGTAGATCTGAACTTGAAAACCCTGGATCTACAGCTCCCTTGACCTCCTCTTGTTGGAAACCACTTCTCCTTTGCTAAAACACTCAAGAAATGATGAATTAGCCTTCCTCTTGCACTACAAGCTTTCTCTCTGCTCTCTAGGGTTTCTCAGGGGTGCATTGGCCGCAAATGAGTCTATAAAGGCCTTTAAATAGGGCACAGACCCCGAGAATTAGGGTTTCCATTTACAGCGCGGACTCGCCGAGTCCACGTATCGACTCGTCGAGTCCTTTATTAAATCAGACAAGAAATGCACGATCCTACTCGGTGAGTCTGAGCGCCTACTCTCCGAGTCCCTCCCTAAAACTCAAAATAAATACTTAAAATAAGATATCTGGGAATCCGGATGTTACATATACAAAGTTCAATAATTATGTGAAGGTATAGTTACAATCTACTAATCATGTAAATTTCAGTCCAAGCCCAATTAGCATGTAAATGGATCACAAAGGCCCAATAACATGTAAGTGGGTAATTTGGGCCCAATAGGCATGTAAATGGACCACAAAGGCCCAACAAACATGTGACTCATAATTCAGGCCCAAATTAACATGTAAATGGGTCGGATGGCCCAATAACCATGTCGTGGAAATTATTGGGCTCGATATACACTTGAATGGGCCCCTACGGCTCATTGGCCATGCAACGTGAATATTAGGCCCAATAACATTGTTATCGATGTATTTCACCCATTTGTTATTATTTCGTTGATTGTTTTAGTTCGAAGTGTAAAAACTACGTTCTTGGCCATTATGCCTCAAATTTTCAATTAAAGCCCAAAGTTTTGTAAAAATAACACTTTAGTCCATAATTTATAAAAAATTGTAATTTTGTCCCAAAGTTTTAGAAATTCACGGATTTAATACAAAAATTTATATTTTTACATTTATGGCCCAGTTTTGCAGGAAAATGCATTTCCAGCCCCTTGTTTATTAAAATTGACACTTTCGGCCCAATTTTGATAAAAGTTACATTTTTGGTCCAATTTAGAAATAAATGTTATCTTCACCCTTAAATTTGGTTTATTTACATTTATGACTCAAACTTTGCTCAAATAATATTTTTAGTCCCAAAACTTTCATTTTTCGCAAATTTCGGCCCAAAACCGTGAGGCCCAAATTCTTGGCCCATTAAGCTAAAATTTTCATTTTTGCCCCTTTGGAAAACATGCTTATCATAAAAATACATTTTTATACAAGTAGGACCTGTTTGATCCTTATAAAAACATAAATATCGCTTTTTACCCTTATCTTTTGTTTTCTTGACAATTTTGGCCCTTAACAAGGTTTTTGCCTTAGATTTTAATATCATAAACATATAACACTTTTAACTTGATAAGATGATGTATAAGGTGTCTTAGTTCGTGGATCTTAACTCAATGTTATTTAAAATGTCGATATTTGCGAAGATCTAACACATTTTTGCAAAATAAGCTAAGAAATCACACAAGACATGCATATAACACATAGATCTACACATTTTACTTGTATTCTCCCCCAAAAATCATGTAAAAACCGAAAACAAGGGGGTATGAACTCACCTTTGCTTGATGTTTCGGTTTTTGAAGAAAGAATGGAAATGATTTTGGTCCTAGCAACACCTTGAAGTGGATCTCGAGCTTATGAAGCTTCTAAGGTGTGATCATGGAATAAAACTATGTAAGAAGGAGTTTTTCATGTTAAGATGAAAGAAGATACTTGTGTTTGACAATAACTTACCAAAGATTGGAATGACTTGATGAAGATCCTTATAACTCTAGCCAATTTTCGAGATCTTGGAGAAAAGGAGAAGATTCTTTGAGAGTGTTTGGAGAGTGCTTGGAAAGTGTTTGGAAGAGTGTGGGTTTGTGTGCTTAGCTCTCGGCCAAGATATCAAGAAGATAGAGGAGAGAAGGATGAGGTGACTTTGCATGGAAATATGAGAGACCATGCATTGTTACATGGTGAACAATATGGAGGTAGCACCTCCAAAGTCAACCCCCCCTCCATTTTATCTTTCATTTTTTTTTTGTTAAATGGTGTTGGGCCGAGAGTTTGGGCCAAAAATGTAGGAATGGAATAGTTTGAGCCCAATAAACTTTAGTTAGGATTTTTGGAACCTAATCATAAAAGTTTCGGCCCATTGGGCCCCTATAAACACTTACGGCCCAAATAGAATAAAAGAATGGGTTTATGGCTCACTAAGGTTAAATGGATTAGTTATGGCCCAATAAGGCCCATTAGGGTTAGAATGAATCATTCTAGGCCCAAATGGTCCAAAATGTTATAGATTTGTGAATTGGATCCATTTAGAATCCAAATAGGGTTTCCAAGCCCATAATAGTTGAATTGGATGCTTATTGGTCCATCAGGCCCAACAAGGAAATCCTAGTCTAATATGGACTCCATCCGGAATTCTTAGGGTTTTCAGACTCTTTGATGAACATGAAAGGTGAATTTAAATGAGCACTGAGTGATATTTTCTTAGAGTATATGTTTTACAATAGTTGAATGATTACACGAGAATAGAATTTCCTAGCTAAAATGCTAGTTGTGACATCATCCCCCCGTTAGAGGGAATTTCGTCCCGAAATTCTTTTGAAAACTAGGTTTGTGAAGGAAAGAGTAAGTGAGGGTACTTTTGCTTCATTTGGTCTTCACGTGCCCACGTGAATTCCGGTCCACGTTTAGCGCTCCATCGTACCTTCACAATCGGAATACGATTTTGCTTTGTACGCTTCACTTCCCTGTCCATAATCTTAACTTGTTCTTCAACAAACAGGAGATTCTCGTTTATCTCAATCTCTTTCAAAGGAACGACAAGGGTTTCATCTACTAGACACTTTTTCAGATTCGAGACGTGGAACACTGGGTGTACGTTGCTGAGCTCGACAGGTAGCTGCAACTTGTAAGCCATTGGACCAATCTGGGCAAGAATCTCGAACGGTCCAATGTATTGTGCGTTCAATTTTCCTCGTTTCCGAAAGCAAATCATTCATTTCCAAGGAGAGACCTTTAACAACACGCGATCTCCGACTTGAAATTCTAATGGCTTTCGCCGCTTGTCAGCATAGCTCTTCTGTCGGTCTCGCGATGCTTGAAGTCGAGCTTTGATTTAGACTATCTTTTCGGTCGTCTCACGGATGATTTCGGGTCCTATAAGAACACTGGTCGATGATTTCCCTTTTGCTAGTTGAGTGTCACCCACCTTGGCCCAGCATAGGTGCGATCTGCACTTACGACCATAAAGAGCCTCGAAGGGAGCAACCTTGATGCTCGTGTGATAACTGTTGTTATAGGAGAACTCGATCAGAGGCAAGTGGGTATCCCATGACTTGCCGAAGTCGATCACGCAAGCTCGGAGCATATCATTGAGTGTCTAGCTGTGTTCCCATTGCCTTCTGAAGAGATTGCCAGAATCTTGAAGTGAATATGCTATCGCGATCCGAGATAATAGATACTGGCACTCCATGGAGTCTCACAACCTCCTTAATGTAGATTCGGGTGAGTTTTTCCATCTTGTAGGACTCTTTTATTGGCAGGAAATGAGCAGATTTTGTTAATCTATCGACAATTACCCAGATAGAATCCAATCCCGTCTACTGTCTTTGGCAATTTGGTCACGAAGTCCATAGTAATCCTTTCCCATTACCACTCGGGTATCACTTGTTGTTGCAATAGTCTCGAGGGATTTTGGTATTCCACTTTCACTTTGGCGCAAGTAAGACACTTGCCCAAAAAAGTAGCTATCTCTGCGTTCGTATTAGGCCACCAATATTGCTGCTTGATATCCAAATACATTTTATCTAACCCCGGATGAATAGAATATCGCGTATTGTGGGCTTCATGCATGACTTTCTCTCTGAATCCCCTAATTTTGGGAACCCAGATTCTATTCATGAAGTAGTGGGTTCCGTCGTCTTTAAATTCGAGCTCCTTCTCCATTCCACGTAGTGATTCACTAGCAACATTCTCCGGCTTCAACGCGTCCAGTTGGGCTTCTTTGATTTGTGAGGCTAGATGAGACTGGATAGTGATTGACAGAGTCTTCGCACAACGACTTGAATACTCCTTTCGGCTCAGGGCATCGGCTACCACGTTAGCCTTGCCTGGATGGTATTTGATCTCACACTCATAATCATTTAACAGCTCAACCCATCTTCGCCGCCTCATGTTTTGTTCCTTTTGATTTAGAATGTGTTGGAGGCTCTTGTGGTCTGTAAAGATGGTGCACTTGGTACCATATAGGTAGTGCCTCCAAATTTTCAAGGCGGAGACCACCGCCCCCAATTCGAGATCATGCGTGGTATAATTTACTTCATGAGTTTTCAGTTGTCTGGATGCATAAGCAATTACCTTCTCTCGTTGCATGAGGACACATCCTAAACCTTGATTCGAAGCATCACAGTAAACTATGAAGTCTTCGGTTCCCTCCGGTAAGGATAGCACTGGAGCACTAGAGAGGGCTTGATTCAAGGTTTGGAAGGCAAGCTCTTGCTTCTCGGTCCATTTGAAGGGTATGCCTTTTTGTGTCAATGTGGTGAGGGGTTTGGCTATCTTGGAAAAGTTCTGAATGAATCTTCGATAGTAGCCTGCAAGACCCAAGAATTGGCGAATTTCTGTTGGTGTTGCCGGAATTGCCCAGTTTTCGATTGCTTTGATCTTGGAGGGGTCCACATGTATTCCTTCCTGACTTACTACATGGCCCATAAAGTTTACACTGCGGAGCCAGAATTCGCACTTGGAGAGTTTCGGATACAGCTTTTCAGCCCGCAGGGTTTCTAAAATCTGTCGGAGATGTTGGCTATGATCTTCTTCACTTCGAGAGTACACGAGAATATCATCGATGAAAACGATTATGAATTTATCAAGGAATGGGCGGCAAAATCGATTAATGAGGTCCATAAATGCAGTGGGGGCATTTGTTAGACCAAAGGGCATTACGACGAATTCGTAATGACCGTAACGAGTTCGGAAAGCAGTCTTAGGAATGTCCTCATCTCGGACTTTGAGTTGATGATAACCGGATCTCATATCTATATTTGAAAAGTAACTAGCTCCTTGGAGCTGGTCAAATAGATCATCGATTCATGGAAGTGGATACCAGTTTTTGATGGTGAGTTTGTTTAATTCCCTATAGTCGATGCACATCCTGAAGGATCCGTCTTTCTTTTTAACGAAAAGAACCGGAGCTCCCCGTGGTGAGAAGCTAGGTCTGATGAATCCTTTACTCAGGAGTTCGCTTAGTTGGCTTGATAATTCTTGCATATCAGTAGGAGCCAACCTATAGGGTGATTTGGCGATTGTAGTTGCTCCAGGTACTCGGTCGATTCGGAATTCGATTTGTCGTTCTGGGGGTATTCCCGGAAGATCTTCTGGAAACACATCCGGGAAGTCACACGCCACTGGGATGTTGTGAATGCTCGCTTCCTCTTTGGTTTTATCCACCACATGTGCAAGGAATGCGTAGTTCTTCTTTTGTAGACACTTTTGTGCCTTGATACATGAGATAAGGTGAAGGTTTGCGTTGGGTTTATCTCCGTAGATTATTAGGGTTTTGTGATTGGGAAGATGAAGACGAACGACCTTCTCTTGACACATAATATCGGCATGATGGGGGCTTAACCAATCCATGCCGATGATCACATCAAAACTCCTAATATTTACTGGCATCAAATTTATTTGGAAAGAGTGGTTGTTTAATGCTAACGTACATCCTATATAGACATCTTTGGTTGTTTCCGTTTTCCCATTAGCCATTTCCACCGTAAAGGCTTCGTTGAGCTTCTGGGGTTGTTGATTTAGCAAGTGTTTGAATTTATTACTAACGAAACTTCATTCCGCCCCACTATCAAATTAGATGCATGCATACGAGTTGTTAAGTAGGAACGTACCGGTGACAATGGTTGGGTCCTGCACTGCTTCACCCTGACCCATTGTCAACACTCTCCCTGCTGCCCCTGCCCCTTGATTGTTCGCGTTGGGGCAGTTTCGCCTGAAATGCCCGGTTTTCCTACATTCGTAACAGGTATAGCTGGCTCCAGCATTGGTGTTGTTATTGTTATTGTTGTTGTTGTTGTTATTGTTGTTGTTGTTTTTGTTGTTATTGTTGTTGTTGTTGTTGTTGTTTGTCATCTGGTTCTGTTGAAGCTGAGTCCTACAATACTTTGATGTATGTACCTTCCGGTTGCACCTTGTGCAATTCATCTCCCTGCACTCTCCGTGATGGTGGAAGTTGCATTTGTTACACTTGGGGAGATTTCCTGAATACTGCTTTGGAGCATTTGGCGTGGATGAGGTTGGAGCATGTGGTGTGGTGGTAGCTTGTGTTGCAGCATGGACGAACACCGTTTGTTGCTTCTTAGACGATTCCGAGTTCTGCTTTCCCTTTCTCTTGTTATTTTTCCCCTTCTTGTTCTCACCTTCTTTCTTGACCTCCGCTTCTGATGTTTTGGCACCCTTCTTGTTGCCATGATCATAGGCCAGTCTCTTGGCACTATCAAACGTCTCAGGGTTTGCCGCAATGACATTTCCTTGGATAGGTGCAGTCAATCCCCAGATAAACCTCTCGATCTTTTTCCCTTCTGAGGTGATCATTCCGGGACACAGAAGAGATAGCTTACTAAACCTAGATATGTATGCGTCGATATCGGAGTTTTGAACCTTGAGGTTCCACAACTCTTGTTCCATCTCCTGGATTTCGCCTCTTGGACAGTATTCAGCCAGTATCATTTCCTTAAGCTCTTCCCAGGGCATCGCGTTCGCCACCGGGAGTGTCATGGCCTCTATGTGGCCATTGCACCAGAAGAGGGCTTGATCAATGAAGGTGCAAGCTGCGAACTTGACCTTACACTCATCTGGACACCCGCAAATTTCAAAAACGGATTCTATTTTCTCGATCCATCGCTTCGGGGCTATTACGCCTCCTGTCCTGTTAAAGGTTCTAGGTTTGGCGTTGGTGAAGTCCTTGTAGGTGCATGTTCGAGCGGCTCCGTGGTTTGTTCCCTGATTTGTGCTTCCGGCTCCCTGCCCGTTTCCTTCTCCGTTGTTTCCATTGCGAATATGTGCAAGTGCTACAGTGACCGCAGCGGACACTGCTGCCTGGAATGCAACCGAGTTTATCTCAGGTGGGGTCGGTGTTGCGTTGTTTCTACGGTTGGGTCTTTGAGGCATCTTTCTGTCATGGAACGGAAAAATGTTGAGTGCCTATTGTTTTGTGAGTTTGGATGTGTATTTAAGTAATTTCATGCATTAACATAAAACAGGAAAATAAAACACATAGCAGATGACAACGTCATGATAAAACATAAAGCATTTTCATTAATACTAATAGTTTTGATACATGATAATTTTCCAGACGGCATACAGTACATGGGAAAATATAAAATCCGGCAGCATGACGACCCTATGAGTAGTGTGGTCACTTAAACATAGAGTCAATAGTACATAGCATAGATCACATAAACATAATACTAACGATAGATACGGATGGTCCTAGTCATGGTGGGATATGCCAGGGGGTGGTGCTGAGGAAGTGGATGCTCCCTGAAGGCGAGCCACCTGTCGCTCCGCGTCTCGAAGTCGAGCCTCCCACCTCACCTGCCTCATGTGGAATTCCCGGATAACCTCTCGCGTTTCCTGCTCTGCCCTCTCAACCCTAGTTCGCATCTGGTGCATCTGATCAGCGGTACTCTGAGTCAGATCTCCGATATCCCTCAATCGTCTCACCATGACTGGAAGTGCTCGGTCAGCCGGTCCTCCATCCCTCAAGTCATAGAACTCTCGAGCCATGCCAAACGGGGGTCGTTGTCCTTGTTGTCTGCTCCACCTCCAAATGTCGATACCCCAGGGAGGGGTAGGGCCGTTAGGGCCCATTCGGTGAGCTGGCACCCGCACTGGGTATGGTGGGTTGATGACTACGGACTCCGCGTCCGAATCATCATCGTTGTCGTCCTCAGACTCTTCTTCTTTGACATCTGCCATAGGTCCGCGGGTCCCTCTTCGATTTCTTCTTCCGGTTCCTCCTCTTCCCGGGGTTCTCTTCAGATTCCTCATTAGACTCTTCTAGCCATCCGTTATTTCCCTGATTGGGGAAATAAGGATCTCCGGGAAGGTGTAAACCAACCATAATGACTGTGCGAGAGTGCATAAATAAATCACGTTTTGATTATCCCTATAGTATATTTTTAGTTATTTAAGTTTGGGTTTCCTAGAGTTATTGGAGAGTGAGGTAAGCTTTTGGATTCATTTCCCGCTATGATTACTCCCAAACACATGTTGATCATATTCTGAATAAATACAGTTGATCAGACTATATTTATCCCTAATATGACTACATAACTGCCCAGGTTTAATCATAGTGTTCAATTTCCTCCAGAAGCTTTTATTAGTTATTGTTAGGTTATTATTCTAATATGCGCACATAAGTGTGAAGTTTTTGTTTTGTTCAGAGTTATTTAGTCCCATTGTGTTTATAGTTGCATATCATGTATGGTTAGATATGCTAGTTCACTATAAACATTGCTCTGATACCAACCTGTCACACCCCCGAACCAGACGGTGGAAACGTCCGGGGGCTCGTGTGACTAACAATTGAATTATCATCACAATGAATATACATGAAACATAACAAATTCATCCCAACATTACATATAACAACCAACATTGTTCACATCAAGTACATTGTTAAAAATTACATAAGTTCAAAGTATTAATAGTACGCTGAGTGATGTTACACAAAATAATTCCATACATACTTGAAAATCTTCCTGCTTAACGATTACCTGAGAATACAAGTTATTTTGGAAAACGGTCAACATATATAATGTTGATGAGTTCATAAGTATGTTTGGATAAAAGTCTTTGTATCTTTCGTAAAAACCCAGAAAATCCGATATTTTCTGTAAAATGTCTGAAAATGATGTGAAAATCAAGTATATATGCATGTGTAAATTTCATAGTAGTAACATATATGAATGTAGTTTAGGTTTCTTTGTATTGTAAGTAAGTGATAATTGAATATTAATATTTCCCTAGAAAATCCGATATTTTCTGATTTGTTATAATGTCGAGGTTCTTGTATCGTTTAATAAGTTGTTTTGTATTGACACGATCGAAGGGTTAATCTCCGAAATGTTAAATTGGTATTGGAATCTCTTTATGAGCCATTATAACCATACATGATAATGATTAGGTTGCCTGTCTTGGCATTTTCCAAATGCCGGTATTGCTCAAGGTTTTGTCGCCCTAGACTGGCCTAGTCTAGCTGTAGCGAACAGCTAAGACGTGGGGGGTCACCCCGTATAGATCTATACACAAACTCTCGCTCTCCCTCCAGGAGACTCTGATTATAACTACAAGCTACGATTATACACTCAAAGGTGCCAACCGACACATCTCACTAGATTCTCAACCTTTCATACCATGTTTAATATTTACGTGTATGTTGTACGTTATCAAATCCAAAGGTACATGTATAAGTATACGAAGTTCAATAATTATGTGAAGGTATAGTTACGATATACTAATCATGTAAATTTCAGTCCAAGCCCAATTAGCATGTAAATGGATCACAAAGGCCCAATAACATGTAAGTGGTTAATTTGGGCCCAATAGGCATGTAAATGGACCACAAAGGCCCAACAAACATATGACACATAATTCAGGCCCAAATTAACATGTAAATAGGTCGCATGGCCCAATAAACATGTCGTGGAAATTATTGGGCTCGATATACACTTGAATGGGCGCTTAAGGCCCATTGGCCATGCAACGTGAATATTAGGCCCAATAAAATTATTATCGATGTATTTCACCGATTTGTTATTATTTCGTTGATTGTTTTAGTTCGAAGTTTACCGAATTGAATATAAAAAGTCCTCTTTTTGTAAAAACTACGTTCTTGGCCATTAAGCCTCAAATTTTCAATTAAAGCCTAAACTTTTGTAAAAATAACACTTTAGTCCATAATTTATAAAAATTTGTAATTTTGTCCCAAAGGTTTAGAAATTCACGGATTTATACAAAAAATTTATATTTTTACATTTATGGCCCAGTTTTGTAGGAAAATGCATTTCCAGCCTCTTGTTTATAAAAATTGACACTTTCGGCCCAATTTTGATAAAAGTTACATTTTTGGTCCAATTTAGAAATAAATGTTATCTTCACCCTTAAATTTGGTTTATTTACATTTATGACTCAAACTTTGCTCAAATAATATTTTTAGTCCCAAAACTTTCATTTTTCGCAAATTTGGGCCCAAAACCGTGAGGCCCAAATTTTTGGCCCATTAAGCTAAAATTTTCATTTTTGCCCCTTTGGAAAACATGTTTATCATAAAAATACATTTTTATACAAGTAGGATCTGTTTGATCCTTATAAAAACATAAATATCGCTTTTTACCCTTATCTTTTGTTTTCTTGACAATTTTGGCCCTTAACAAGGTTTTTGCCTTACATTTTTATATCATAAACATATATCACTTTTAACTTGATAAGCTGATGTATAAGGTGTTTTAGTTCATGGATCTTAACTCAATGTTATTTAAAATGTCGATATTTGCGAAGATCTAAGACATTTTTGCAAAATAAGCTAAGAAATCACACAAGACATGCATATAACACATAGATCTACACATTTTACTTGTATTATCCCCCAAAAATCATGTAAAAACCGAAAACAAGGGGGTATGAACTCACCTTTGCTTGATGTTTCGGTTTTTGAAGAAAGAATGGAAAGGATTTTGGTCCTAGCAACACCTTGAAGTGGATCTCGAGCTTATGAAGCTTCTAAGGTGTGATCACGGAATAAAACTATGTAAGAAGGAGTTTTTCATGTTAAGATGAAAGAAGATACTTGTGTTTGACAATAACTTACCAAAGATTGGAATGACTTGATGAAGATCCTTAGAACTCTAGCCAATTTTCGAGATCTTGGAGAAAAGGAGAAGATTCTTTGAGAGTGTTTGGAGAGTGCTTGGAAAGTCTTTGGAAGAGTGTGGGTGTGTGTGCTTAGCTCTCGGCCGAGATATCAAGAAGAGAGGGGAGAGAAGGATGAGGTGACTTTGCCTGGAAATATGAGAGTCCATGCATTATTACATGGTGAACAATATGGAGGTGGCACCTCCAAAGTCAACCCCCCTCCATTTCATCTTTCATTTTTTTTTGTTAAATGGTGTTGGGCTGAGAGTTTGGGCCAAAAAGGTAGGAATGGAATAGTTTGAGCCCAATAAACTTTATTTAGGATTTTTGGAACCTAGTCATAAAATTTTCAGCCCATTGGGCCCCTATAAACACTTACGGCCCAAATAGAATAAAAGAATGGGTTTATGGCTCACCAAGGTTAATTGGATTAGCTATGGCCCAATAAGGCCCATTAGGGTTAGAATGAATCATTCTAGGCCCAAATGGTCCAAAATGTTATAGATTTGTGAATTGGGTCCATTTAGAATCAAAATAGGGTTTCCAAGCCCATAATAGTTGAATTGGATGCTTATTGGTCCATCAGGCCCAACAAGGAAATCCTAGTCTAATATGGACTCAAACCAAGATTCTTAGGGTTTTCAGACTCTTTGATGAACATGAAAGGTGAATTTAAATGAGCACTGAGTGATATTTGCTTAGAGTATATGTTTTACAATAGTTGAATGATTACACGAGAATAGAATTTCCTAGCTAAAATGCTAGTTGTGACATCCTCCTTCTTCCAACAAGATCTTCCAAAAGCACCAAAATGAGCTTCAACATTGGAGGAAAAGAATTAGGGTTTCTTCAGTGCTTAGGAAGGTGATGGAGGATGAGGATGAACAAACCCTAGCCCCCACACTCCTTTAAATATGGCTCAAACTCTGTGTATTAGGGTATGACCCAAACCGTTCTCCACTTCGTGGCCACCTAGCGCCACGACGTGGCACCCATTTAAGATACGTAGGTCCAAACCACTTTGCCACGTCGTGGTGATGAAATCACCATGTTGTGGCCATCCAAAATTTCAAACTTAAACAATTAAAATTAATACCTCGGGAATCGGATGTTACAACTCTCCCCCACTTGAATCAGACTTCATCCTCGAAGCCCGGTACTACGCATAACTCAGGGTAATGCTCTCTCTTCTCCTCCTCAGGATCCCACTTCCACTATGAACCCTTCCGGTGTTGCCATTGCACTTTAACTAAGCCCACCACTTTTTTCCATAAGGTTTCTGTCTTCCTATCAACGATCGCAATTAATCTCTATACATAGTTCAGGCGCTCATCAACCATAATATCATCTAAAGGAACCACTGCGGAATAATCAGATAGACACTTCCGCAACTAAGAGACATGGAATGTGTTGTGGATCTGGATAAGGTCATCAGGTAGGTCCAACCGGTACACAACCTTTCCCACCTGGGCGATAATCCTGAAGGGACCAATATACCGACGGCCCAACTTGACCCGCTTCCGGAATCGGATGACACCTTCAGAAGTACGTAATCTCCCACCTAAAACTCGAGGTATGATCATCGCCGATCAACATAACTCTTCTGGAGACTCTACTTGGTCTGTAGTCGACCTCATACCTATTGAATCAAACTGGTGGTCCTGAGTACTGTTGAATCTATGTGTCCAAGAATCATTATGGAGTGATATTGCTAATAATATATGATCCTATAGGGTCACACCTTTATCAAGTTGACACATTTTGTATATTTATTATTAATATTATTATTAATAAATAATATCAATTCTTTTATTTAATTAGGGAATAATTATTGTTTTGTGAAAACAATAATTATAAGAGAGTATAACTAGTTATTATTTCATATGGTATGAACTAATAAGTCATGCACACCATTTTGGACTAGTTGGATTCTTTTGTCTTTTACCTAAAGACAATGTTTATATTTTATAAACTTAGAGTTTATAAAAATTAAAGAATCCACTTCTTTTCAAGATGTATGGCCAAAAATATTAAAATATGGGGATTGCTTGTCGACCTCCATGCTTTGTCTCCCATGCCTCTAAAGGCTACAAATACTTTAGAGTATTTTATTATATAGCCCATACTTTATATTTAAATAATGTGTAGGCTTTACTTTCCATGGTAGTATATAAAGGAGAGTAAGAGGCTTGCCAAAAGTTGCTAGTTTTTTTGTCTTATTTCTCCTCTTGAATCATATGGTCGAAATTCTCTCTACTCTTCCTCCTCTCTCTCTTTTGAAGTTAGTTTGGTGGTTTAGAAGCCTTCTTGAGTTGTTTTATTTAGTGATTATTTGAGTTAAGCACTTAAAGGCTTAAGAAACTCAAGAATACAAGAAGGAACTAGCATTCCAAGTGCCTTACTCTTGATGGTGGATACTTGTAGAGAATATCATATTCTTTGATCTTTCTATCTTCATCAACACCCCAAAACCAAGTGGGTTCAAAGGCTTCAAAGGTTGTCTTTCTAAACACTCTTTGGTTGTGTTTTTTTTTCATTCTAACATCTATAAATGGATCCATGATGGTTTGGTTTTGTTATGAACTAAAAATAGACTTGTTATTTTTAAAGTCTTCCGTTGCCGGTTTTTGTGAAAACAAACTTATATTTTGTATCAAAATCCAATAGTGGTGTCAGAGCCATCTTTTATATGTTAGAATGATTTTTTATGTTTGATAGTCTTTGGTTTTTGGAAAACAAGCATGGGTTTCTTTTGGTTAAGAAAAATCCATATTTGTCTTCATTGACAACTTCTTGGTTAAAATTGTTTATTTTTATATATAACCATTTTTCATGCATTTTTGTTATATAAAAGTTGTCTTAGAAAAAACAAAGAGTTGTTTGTTATAATATTTGATATGTTGTTGTGTATAAACAAGTCATTTGGACCTTTGTGTTGTGTTTGGTTGATATTTATTTATTCATAAGATGTAATAGATAAATAGGTATTTTTTCATTTGTTGATTTGATGTAATAAATTAGTTAGACTAGTTGTATTTATTTTTAAATGTAACAAGATGAAGAAATGACCACCTTGAACATGACTTATCCATTTAAGATCATAATCCTAACCATAAGCTTCTACTTTTGATTTTGGGGTTAATTATAGTCTTAATGGTTTAAGTGTTGCAACTTTCACAACATGAAGATTTGAAGTCCTTTTGAAAGCAAGAGTTGACTTGGAATGTGGGAGCTTGAAGACTTTTTGAAATGTCCCTTAAGTCCTGTAGGAAAGACTTAATAATCCTTGCGATGGCTCACAAAAATTATTACTAGACCTGACTTGGTTGATACACATTATAATCCATGCATGTGATGTTTATTTTTATGTTATTGTATGTTATGTGTATGAAAATGAGTTTTACATGTCAAAATTTTTTTTAACATAAGATAATATCACTTGGATTTTGAGTAAAACAACATTTAAAAGATAAAATAAAATGTTTATAAATGAATATTTATAAAAACGTTTTTACCGGTTAAAAATCGATTTTCGTTGAAAATTGTTTTATTGTAAAACTTATAAATACCCAACTTTAAAATATTTGAAATGGTTTAAAATATGTTTAAACATTATATAAACTCCATTTCTTTATAATAAATAAGGAGTTTTTATTAAAAAGACTAAAATCACTTTATAGTATTATAATGACAAATAATAAAATTAGTGATTATTTTTGCGTCGAAACCTAATATATGATATTTGTGTTTTAAACGTAACTCAACATGTTAATATTATGTTTTATGTATGCTAAATGAGATTTAAAACATAAGTACCATCATCCAAGTTTTGGTTTATCAAAATATGACTTTTATCATAAGATGCATAAAATTGAGTTTATAAAATAAAACGAGTTTATTTTGTAAATTCATGAAGTCATAAGTTTTTGATTGTTAAAAGAAGATTTAAAATAGTGACTTTATAACTCATCCAAAACTCCAAATCTTAAGTATAAAATAAAGTTTTATTAAGACTATTACCGGTTCTTAAAACTGATCTACGACCAGACTTTGAAATATCGGGTTTTAGTTTATAATTGATCACGGCTAATGACAAATAAAATGAAGTTTTATTTGGCACCTAAAGAACCTCATAACAAGTGATATGAATTTTACAAAAATGTACATGAATTTTTGGATGCATGTAATATTCCTGAGACCATGTTTTTATAAAATATAAATGTAAAACATATATAAAACCTTTTCTAAAAATGCAAGTCATTGCCGTCCTTTTGAAGAACACTCTTTATCATTTGTATGATCTTAGTGTCACAGGGTCACATGGACATTAGGATTATGATGTTCGGGGTAGTTTTGTAGTTATGGACATTAGGATTATGATGTTCAGGGTAGTTTTGTAGTTTCTGGTTTCGAAAGGGTCACATTGTCACTGGTTACTTACAATAATACTACAAGTTGTTTCAAGTAGGATGACTTGATCGGAATCTTGTGTGATAAAGGTCACCTAAGCATGAGAGGTTTGAGGCATAGATGAGATAAACATGCCAAGCTAAGCAATAGTTTTTTATGATCCCATAATCTAGGAGTTACATATCATATGAAATTGGTAATTGCTACCTACCGAGTTTGATTAGGTTTATAGGATAAAGGTCACCTAAGCACTTACTTGTTTCGTTACTTGGATCCTAGACTTTAATAAATTAATGTTTTAAGAAACAGTAAAAGGTATTAATTTTTAAAGACTAAATATTGAAAATACTAAATGAAACTTTGTTAAATTCTGTTGATAATTGTTAATAATTTTACGCCCTGCAAAATCTCTCTCTCTCTCTTGTTGAGTTTCAAGAGACATTAACATTTTATGGTGATAATTTCTATAATTGGTATAATATCTTGAGGTTCCACCTTATGATAAATAGAAATTATATATACTGAAGATCTCATACCTGAATAACCTCTGCAAGTCAGTCAGTCTGATCATGCTACTTTGATGGAAGTATTATAGTGATAATGTTGATGTGTCTCACATCATACTGGTGTGATTAACCATGACTTGCTGAAAGTTTTGGATAATTATGAAACATATCAGATGTCTCATCAAGTAAAACAGATATTCAATCAGAACACTAGAAAGTACTTCAAGTTTGTTCAAGCATTGAATAAAAGGAAGTATAAGAGATTGTGCACTCATATAGACTTATAGTTCAATTAAGGGAAATACAGCATAAACCCATAAATCAAGAAAGGACCAAATGATTAGTGTTGTTTCTATTGTGGAAGAAACTAGACCCTAACAGCGGAATTGCTCCTTTAATCTTATCGAGCTAAATAAGTCTGACTTGGACAAGACTTCAAATATCTATATGATAGAACTATTTATTTTTCCATCATTCACTTGAGTATGTTATACTTCAGGTGACACTAATAATTGATATTATGTGTTGATGATTGGAAGAAATAATCAACTGATTACAAACGAATGATATTTAGTGTTGAAGATATAACAAGTGTTGTTATAGTTTTTATTTAAACAATAAATGTTTTGTAACTATTCTTATAGGGACATATAATAGTTGTAATTTATGAATAAATCTAGATTCAATTATCGTTTAATGGATGTTCACATTCATGATATGAAATGATGCATTTTATGTTAAATAATATTTTCTCATAATGATAGTGATGAAGTAAATCTATAAGCTTTCATTAAATTGATAGTTCTAATCATAACACCTAAATGATCAAATGATATTTGATTGAAACTCATCTATGTCATAATCAGCATGACTATAGAAATAAGAAATACATATACCAACTTCAAAAGGATGGAATTTTTGAAGGAAAATGAGCTTGATTCATTTGATATATGTGGATCCTATTTACATGGGAAGATGATTCACAAATGTCTTTACCTATTAGTAGTTAAAGAAAAAAAGGCTTGACAAATAATTATACATAAGTGATGTATGTAATATTTTCAATCCACGAATAGATTTGGTGATAGATACTTGATCAATTTCACTGACGACTTTTATTATTTACTGTTGAAACTTTTGATTTGCTCAAATTGTTTCATAGTGAAGATTGAAATACAACTTAATGAGATCACCGTTAAACTTTCGTTGTGATAAAGAAAATGAGTTTTGTAAATTAAGTCTTCTTGGAACATCTTAAGAGTTGTAGAATCGATTCACAACTCATTCTGTCAAAAACACCCACTCGTCATTAGTATGGTTCTCGTGGCACAAGATCAACTGGTCACTTGGATCTATCTTTTGATGTTCGAGGTAGCCTTCGAATTCTCTAGTGGGATAGGGTCACCTGGCCACTGGTTGAATGTCGATAGTACAAGTTTTTGAAGAGGATAAAACATAGACCTTAAAGTCTATTATATGGTGTTTTAAAGATCTATTTACTTTATAAATTTTTGGAATTATGCTCACTGCAACAAATATATATTGAATATATATTTCCAACCAAACAAGTGGATTTGATACTTATATTAGACTAAGGATGAAATGGTTTATCCTTATTTAAAAGGTAGAGAGTTATAGAGCTTATTTTAGACAATAAGCTTAACTACTCTAGCATCTACTAACTGCATTTATATAGATTATCCTAAATGATTGTTTAGGATGAAGTTTCTACTAATCTCACTAATTGTCATTCCATAAGACAAGTGATTAGAAAGTTCCTGTTCTAAGCGGGAGCAATTTGGAGCTTTAAGAGCTAAAGAACCATAAACTAAATGCGTCATAGTTTGGAACTAGGAAGTTTTAAACTGTTTTTGAATATGCTCAATAGTTGATCGGAAACTAATGAAACACATAGAGATGAATTCATGTATGATTATCAAGTATATGCTTGATTAATATTCCTCGATATAGTTTGACTACAAACAGTAAGTGAGTTTTCAGAGGAGAAAACATACATGAAAGAAAATCTTTCCAAGATTTAAGCTAACATCTCAAAGTAAGAATCTTCTTTCTTATAAGTTAATTACATAATGTGATTTAATTATGAATCAAGATGACTATTGTGTTTTCTACAAAGCTAGTGGGAGCACAATAACATTCCTAGTGTTATATGTAGTCGACATATTAATTCTTGGAATAAAGATCTATATAGATAGATCATGTAAACTTAAAGGGTTAAGTAAAATTGAATTAATTGTCAAGGATCTTAAAAGAGCTTAAGATAAAGGACTCTGAGAGAGTTATCTTGTCAAATACCACATGGCATGATTTTGAGAAAAATCATAGTGCAAATGTTTTTGAACTAGATAATATGATTGTATTCCATATGCTGCGGCAATTAGATTAATCATATATGTCATGATTATGCATAAATGCCAAATGAGTCGTATGCTTAGAGCATGTCGAATGATACCAGTATAATATGAGAACAAGTCATTGTGTGACTTAGGAACATTCTAAAGTACTTGAGAGAACTAGAGGCATATTCCTAATATACGGAGTATCTGAAAGAAAGCTATGTTTAAAGTTGTTACACATGTGCCAAATTTTCAAATAGATTGAGATGATTCTTATTCACAATCGAGCGTGTCTTCATTATGAATGAAGAGAAAGATACATGGATAGTGTTTCCATGTAAATTTTAATTATAGTTACAAATCAAAGTTAGAGTACATTGTGGTTTGGAGAACCACATACAAAGATGCTTAATGTATAGTTCATTATAAGTATGAGTAATCTCATTATGTAAGTATTGGTATCTAATTCATATTCAAGCATCTAATACATTGTCAATAGTTTTCTTTATATACGAGTTATATATAATTGAATAAGTTGTATTCGCAAAGTTTATACAAATCAAGTTTGT
This sequence comes from Lactuca virosa, assembly GCF_052849685.1. Classification (NCBI taxonomy): domain Eukaryota; kingdom Viridiplantae; phylum Streptophyta; class Magnoliopsida; order Asterales; family Asteraceae; genus Lactuca; species Lactuca virosa. The sequence continues at coordinate 99,693,056 of NC_136432.1, read as the reverse complement.
CAAATCTGCTTAACAAGGAGCCTTCATTATCTAAAGCATGAAAATCAAGCTGGTGCTATAGGAACTTGTTGATATAAGTAGATGTATTTGATTGAAATTTAGTATTTGGATATTGGAACAATACAAGCAACATATATTGTAATGAATTGATATATTGCATATGAATCTTTCATTGAATAATTGTTGTGTTCTAATATTAGCATGTTTAAATCTTTGAATAACTAGGTTATTCTAAATGTCCATAGTCGTTCATAGTTGTGGGAGCATCTATGAGGTAAGACTAATATGAGTGGATTGGTTGATTTTCATGGAGATGAAAATTGCAAGAACTGCTGCCAACTTCATAGGTACTTGATTAGGAGAATAAATATTGGACTTGACCCGCATCAAAATCACTTTATGGATCGTAGTCAAGAGTGATATTTTGATCAAGGTTGTATCTTTGTATTCTTAGACCTAAGATACATATTTGGGACTTGAAGTTTAGGAATTGTTGTGCTTTGACATGGTTTAACATTGTTCCGTTAAAGGCAGTTATAAGGGCCATCGTTGGGTACGACATGAACTACATTGACGGGCGTATGTAGTCGATATGTGATTTGTCCCTCTTATTCATTGAGAGTTTGACATCTAAGGCCTTACTAAAAGTTGAACACTAAATGAGATTGATGGCGATCCATATCTCATATTCGACATGATGTCTGAGACAAAGGAATAACTGATACCACACCTTTAGTAACAATTGTAGCTTAGAGCTCATGGAATTGGCTATTGATGAGATGACACCCTTCATATGTTGTTAGGGGCGGTAGCCCGTTGCTAGACGTCAGCTACTGTCTATGTCAGTCTATAATGAATCTTGTGCAAGTGGGAGATTGTTGAATCTATGTGCCCAAGAATCATTATGGAGTGATATTGCTAATAATATATGATCCTATAGGGTTACACCTTTATAGTTGGCACATTTTGTAGATTTATTATTAATATGATTATTAATAAATAATATCAATTCTTGTATTTAATTAGGGAATAATCATTGTTTTGTGAAAATAATGATTATAAGAGAGTGTAACTAGTTACTATTTCATATGGTATGAATTAATAAGTCATGCACAACATTTTGGACTAGTTAGATTCTTTTGTCTTTTACCTAAAGACAAACTTTATATTTTATAAACCTAAAGTTTATAAAAATTAAAGACCCGTCCTCTTTTCATGAGGTATGGCCAAAAATATTAAAATATGGGGGTTTCTTGTCAACCTCCATGCTTTGTCTCCCATGCCTTTAAAGGCTACAAATACTTTAGAGTATTTTATTATATAGCCATATTTATATTTAAATAATGTGTAGGATTTACTTTGCGTGGTAGTATATAAAGGAGAGTAAGAGGTTTGGAAAAGTTGCTAGTTTTTGGTCTTATTTCTCCTCTTGAAGCATATGGCCGAAATTCTCTCTACTCTTCCTCCCCTCTCTCTTTTGAAGTTCGTTTGGTGGTTTAGAAGCTTTCTTGAGTTGTCTCCTTTCGTTCTTATTTGAGTTAAGCACATAAAGGCTTAAGACACTCAAGAATACAAAAAGGAACTAGCATTCCAAGTGCCTTACTCTAGATGGTGGATACTTGTAGAGAATATCATATTCTTTGATCTTTCTATCTTCATCAACACCCCAAAACCAAGTGGGTTCAAAGGCATCAAAGGTTGTCATTCTAAACACTCTTTGGTTGTGTTTTTTATTTCATTCTAACCTCTATAAATGGATCCATGATGGTTTGGTTTTGTTATGAACTAAAAATAAACCTGTTATTTTTAAAGTCTTTCGTTGCCGGTTTTTGTGAAAAAAAACTTATATAGTGTATCAAAACCCAACAAGTACTACTTCCGTACTCCCCATAACCCAATGTTCGACCTCCCTCGAACAAACCGGGGTCTGACACTTCCTCATGTACAACATCTCGAAAGGTGGTCGATCAATACTGGCATGATATCTATTGTTGTAGGAGAACTCGGCTAGTGGAAGATAAGTATCCCAACTCTGGCTAAAATTCAACACACACTCCCTGAGCGCATCCTCGAGTATCAGAATAGTCCGCTCACTCTGTCTATCAGTATGGGGGTGATACGATGTGCTGAAATATAGCTGAGTACCCAAATCCTCATAAATTTCCTCCAAAACCTGAAGGTGAAGCGAACATCTTGATCTGAAACCATTGAAACTAGCACTCGGTGTCGATCCACCACCTCCCTGATGTAGATGTCAGCCAATTTCTCAGCAAAAATGCTCTCAGCAATAGGAATGAAATGAGAACTCTTGGTCAATCTATCAATGATGAACCAAATGGAATCAACCCCACACGTCGTCCTCGGAAACTTCGTGATAAAATGCATGGCGATCTCCTCCCATTTCCACATTGGAATGGGTAACGACTGCATCTTTCCATGGGGTCTCTGATGTTCGGACTTGACTTTCCAACAAGTCAAGAACCGCTCCACAAGCCATGTTACCTCCCTCTTCATACAGTGCCACCAGTAACTCAATCTCAAGTCTATGTACTATTAGGTTTTATAGGTTACAAAAAATCATGTGGTGGAAATTAACTTAACTCTTAAGTTTACATGTAACGTAATTGGATCTATGTTTTCACTATTGAAAGCTATAATCTACGAACATCAAAGAACCCTATGGAAGCCCTAGTATTTTCAAAAATCATAAATAATTTAGGGTGTCCATACCTTTTGATTATTCTGGTAAATAACCAATGAAATCCTTCTTCAAAAGCTCTTGGAAGCAAGCACCAGAAATCTCGTGCCTTTGACAGTTCACACCCAAACCATAACAACTAAGGAAACTTGAAGAGAGAGGAGAGGGTATGTAAATTTTCGGCTATCCTCTTGGGAGAAGTAAATGGCCGAAAAGGGGTAGCATAAGGACCCTATTTATAGTTGATAGGAAAACCCTAGGTAACCCTTACTTGATTAAAATAATATTATTTTAAATCAGGTAATTATCTAGTCATATTATCTATATAGAATATTCCAGAAACCCTAATTTGGCTCCTTAAAACTCTCCATCACATTGGAAGGTTCTAGAATCCCCTCTATTTAACTATTAAACAATTACGGCTTTAGTCCTTGCACTTTTAATTAAACCAATCAATCCAAAACTAATTATAATTAATTTCCGATTAATTCTTAATTAAATAATAATATTTCTAATTACTATATTATTCTCATAATATATTAATAAATATTTTATTGCTATTTATTAATCATATAATAAACCAATAAATCAGTTTCTCTCTCTCTCTAAAAGTCATCCTATTCAAATACAAGGTTTGAGGGCAACCCAAAAGGACCTTGCTTTTAATTCAAGTATATACCAGTTTAGTTATTGGCTTAGATACCTAATCCAACAATCTCTCACTTGGATAAATCTATAACTACAATTGCAAGTGTAACTTCTAAGTTAAACTGCAAAGGGTGCTTCCCAAAGCAATTCCAGACTCTGATCTGATCAGACAATAGTCCTAAGATAAATGATCAAATATTTCTTCGTTCTACAAAATATCCTATGGAAACAAGACATAGATTAGAACCAATCTCATTGTCGAAAATTCTATTTCCCGATTTCCTAATTTGTGATGACATCATAAAACTTCTAATTGAACACATCAATTTAGTCATGGTTGGGCCCAACATTGTAAGTCAACACCAAATAACCGAGGGGCCCAAAGATATCGCTTTTCCTGTTAGGAAAAAAGGAATGAATACACTTTTACTCATATGCTTGTATCATTTACTCACCAAATCATACATGACACTACGTTTTACAACATCATGTTACTGATGCGTTTTCGCAATACCAATGCACAACTGACTTGTAAATTACAATTCACATATCTCCGTTTTAAGAATATAAGATATTATCGTCTCATAATTACTCGTGATAGAGTCCATGAAGTAATTCTCTGAGCGTGGGTTTATCCAATACTCAAATCTCCAATTTCTAAGTACTCGTGAACGTTGCAACAACACAATTGCTATGTCTAATCTCCTTAGACAATCCACAATCTAATCCATGACAGTCTTCATTCAATACTTAATTCCTAAAGTATGAGCGACCGTGGAGTTTCGAATAATCAAATTATTCACGAAGTAAAACACGCAAATCGAAACATAGGAATAAATAATTGACAAAGGTAGTAAACAAACTCATAAATAATCTCTATTATTCAATCACCAAAATCAATTACATTTATTATGTTACAAGTTTCGAACCAATGCTCCTAGCATGCTGATTATGCTTAACCCTACTCAGAGCCTTCGTGAAAGGATCTGCAAGATTGTCTTCTGATGACACTCTCCTTACTATGAGATGACCTTCTTCAACTGTATGTATGATATAATGGTACTTTCTGTTGATATGTCTGGATTTACCATGATCTTTGGGTTCTTTGGTCAAAGCAACTGCTCCTTCGTTATCGTAGAAAAGTTCCATTGTCTCCTGAATGGTCGGAACTACTCCGAGATCGCCATTGAAATTATTCAACCAAGACGCTTCCTTTGATGCTTCACTTGCTTCTATGTACTCTGATTCACTTGCTTCTTGGAACTTTTCCAAGTGATTGCTCCTCCATTTTATAGGAATACCCAGCAAGATTGAGAACGAAGGTTGTTTCTATCTGTTTGAAAATTGGTATCACTGTACCCACTCACTCTCAACGTATCACCACCACCAAGGATAGGAATCAAGTCCTTTTTCCTTTGCAGATACTTGAGAATGTTCTTCACTGCTATCCAATGAGCTCTGCCATGATTTCCCTGAAAGCGACTATCCTCGCTTAAAGCAAACGACACATCAGGGCGAGTACATGTCATATCGTACATGATCGATCCTACAAACGAAGCTTATGTGATTCGACTCATTTCCACTATATCTTCATCTGGACTAGGGCTTTAAGTCTTACTCAAAGTAGCATTGCTTTGGATAGGTAGCTCTCATTTCTTGGAATTTTCCATACTAGAATCTTTTAGTACCTTATCCAAGTATGTACTATGACTAAGACCAATTAGTCTTTTCTTTCTATCCCTTAAAATTCTTATCCCAAGAATATATGCAACTTCCCCTAGATCCTTCATGGCAAAACACTTCCCAAGTGAAGATTTCACTTCTTGCAAGGTCAGAATGTCTTTTCCCATAAGTAGTAGAACTAGGAAAGTTACTATACTCCCACTATCCTTGACATACACACAAGACTCATCCTCGGTCCTAGAGAAACCAAATTATTTGACTTTCTCATGGAAGAAAATATTCCAGCTGCGAGGCGCTTGTTTCAATCCATAAATCGATTTCTCAAGATTACACACTCTATTAGGATGTTTTGCATCTACAAAACCCTCTGGCTGACTCATGTAAACATCTTTAGCCAACTTATCGTTAAGGAAAGCGATTTTGACATCCATCTGCCATATTTAATAATCATGAAAGGCAGCTATGGCGAGCATTATCCTAATAGAATTTAGCTTGGCCACTGGTGAAAAGGTCTCATCATAGTCAATCCCTGGGGTTTGAGTAAAGCCTTTTGCCACCAATCATACCTTGAAAGTGTGTACCTTTCCATCCATGTCGGTCTTCTTTTTAAAGATCCATTTCCAACCCACTGTCTTTCGATCAGGTTCTTGATCAACCAAATTCCAAAGTTGGTTATCATATGAGGACTTGATCTCGATGTCCATTGCCTCTTTCCACTTGGCAGCTTTAGGGCCTGCCATTTCTTCCTTGTAGTTAGCTGGCTCATCCAAATTTACCAGTGTACGATCACTGACATGTTGGATTAGTGTCTAAGTCCATAACTATAATTGGTAAGACTTGACCCGACTCGGCATGGTCCATTTGGGTTGCATGGCATCGGGACATTTGGATAGACCTTTTGTGAGAAGAAGACATTTGTGACATATTAATATATTATAAGTTCTAATATATTAATATGAAATCATGTTATTTAATTAGTATTGATCAAGAATTATTTTGGACTTAATTTAGTGATCAAAAGAGACTAATTAAATATATGGGGATTGATTGTGTAAATCATTCATTCTTATATATGTGGGCTTATGATCCAAGATTCCTTATGTTGGGTTTAACCCATGTGGTGACCCATGGATACTCCATGGAGGTTAAAACCCATGGAGCATAAGGAATGGGTAAAGTCATGGGTTACATGGAGTAACCCTAATGTGCACACTATATAAGGACCCCTTTAGCTCAAGAATTTGACACAAGTGATACATATGTGAGGGCTAGTCAATTTGAGCTTGGAGTGTCTTCTTCTCATGGTTATTCCAAGTGTTCATGATGTTGTGTGAACCATTTGAGGTGTCACACTTGGGGAACTAGGCTCTCAAGCTTCATGGAGTCAAGCAACAACAACAAGGTATGTATTCTATCTGTTTTATTACTCTAGTATCAATGTTTTGGTATGCTAGTTAGGATAATACCTTGGATATTCATATTTGTATGTATAATAGAGAAAACATAGATCCAAGGTATTTAGGGTTGCATGTACACTTAGGAGTGTTAGAATGCTCAAAACCCAACAGTGGTATCAAAGCCATGGGTTGTTCTCTGTTATATTCATGCAAATGTTTGATTTTCAAAGTTGAAAAAAAAAGAAAAAAAAACATGAAGTTTGTCAAATTTTAAGATAATTACTTGTTTTGTGAAAAACTAATTATTTGTAAAATTTGAATCATTTGCTATATGAGTTGAATTAGGTCAAATTTAGTAAAAGATAAAATGAGATGATTATTTTATTAGTTTTAAAAGTTTGATCTAAATGTTTTAAGGAGTTACAAATTTTGTCATAAAATTTTGGAGCTAAAAAGTTTTTTTAAAGTTGTGATCTTAAGTGTTTTGAAACCTCCATAAGTTATGTATATGAAAAGGTTTTAAAAAAAATTTATTCAAAGTTTTTATGGAGTTACAAAATTTGGTGTTAATGTTTTAAAGAATTCCATAACTTATTCTTAAGTTATGAAACATGAAACGTTTCATCATAAAACAAGCATTTAACTCCATAAGCTATGGATTACTAAAAGTTTTATGTTTCCTTGATTTATGAGTTAGTTTAGATTAATTGAATTTTTTTTTGTATTTTAGTTGTTTTCAATCCTAATTAATCTAGAGGTAGTTCATAAAATGTGTTTTTGTAACTTGTCCTCAAGTTACATAAAAGGTCACATTTATGAATCTTAAAACTCATAAAAGTGCCATAGGTTACAAAAAAAAATGAAGAGTCTTTTTCATTAAATAGTATTATGACTCCATAACTTGTCCTCAAGTTATGGATGTTTAAGAGTCACTTCTTTAAAAGTGTTATTAAAGAATAAGAGGTTACATAAAAAATGAAGAGTCTTCATCTTAATGAACCATTAAAATCATAAGTTATGAAATGAAAAGTTTTGAATAGTTTCAAAAACTTGCCCTCAAGTTTTGGAATTTGTAAAGTTTTCACTTATGAATTCTTTAATTCCAAGTTAAGCCCTTAGAATTTTAAAAGTTAAAATTTAACCCATATACTTTATAATATTATAAGTTAATAATATTTATATATATGTATAAGACTAAAGTCGTCTTACCATTAGTAGGCCTCATTCACGAAGTCGGTCTATAAGGGGGGTATAAGGTTACTGCCTATAAAATGGCAGTTTAATGGGTGTCCACTCTCACCCACCGCTTCCTTGACCGGTGGAGGGTCGTTAGCCGAACGGGTAGGACAAGGACTATAATTCTCCCTTCATTAAAAGTATTAATGATAAATACTAAGTAACTAAACTCTTATTAATACCCAATCTTAGTTACTTAGGAAAATGTGAATTTGGTGCTAACCCATGAAATTACACTTTGCACTTTGCATAAGTCAGTTAGTGGAGCGTGTGTGGTTAACCAGCACACTAGCTTGATTTAACAAGGTAGGAAAAGGGTAACTTAATGTTTATCATAGTATCGCTGGAGCGTGTGTGGTTAACCGGCACATCGATTGAGGGGTAAATATTAAGGGTACCAAGTATATTTGCATGGTTATTCACACCTTGTTTTGTGATCCTCGGCATCCCAGTCACAAAACCTGAAGGGCACACTCGAGATTGAAACATGCCTTTGAAAAGTTCAATGAATCTCAAAAGAATCTAGGAGTTTCAAAACCAATTAAAACCTAATAATACATTTCGTTTATCTTGGTGGAAATTGGTGAATCGTCATTCACCTACCTTCAAATATTTTATAGCTTGGATTACGGCATCCCTCTTCCAAGTTATAAAATAGTTTGCTGGGTCCTAGCCTTAATATTTCGTATTGGGTGTTATATTAAGGACTTTAGATCAACTATCTTGAATATCTCCCAAAAAGATGTCTGGTTCAGACATCTATGATCCTCCCAAATCTCTTGGAACTTCACTTCCTCCACCTCCTCCAATTATTCTCCCTAACCCACAACTTCAAGGTCACTCAAGCCCTATTGGCAAGCAAGGTCTATGTGTGATCGCATCTTGGAGATGAAGTCACATATTGACAAGCCGGGAGAGTTGGGTGTCAAACTCTTGAGAAAGTTGGTGGTTCAGTCACTTTCTAAGTCACATAGTGAATTCCTTTGGGACTACTATGAAACAGACTATGACATGACCCTTAATGATCTTATATATTTGCTTGGTGCTGCTGAATCAGCAATAATTTGGAGCACTGGGAGAGCAAATTTGATTTGTAGATCAACTTCCCAAACTACCATGGACATTGAAAATGGTAACATTGGATATCTAGAAAAGCCTTCTCTTCCCAAGGAAAGGGATTGACCATGGTCAACTAGGTTGAACAAATGGTAAAGAGAAAGGATAAGTCTACGATAGTCCCATGTACCATTCCCAAAGACTCCCTATGTTTCTCTTGCCAAAGGAAGGGGCATTGATTGCGAAGCAACCTATTTACCTGAAAGATCATAAGGTTGATCAAGTCAAGAAGATTGGCTCTACTTCAGGTAAAGTCCACTATCTAACTCTGTTAAGTTTCTATTCTGAGATTCTTGTTACATAATGTGACTGGGTTACGTGTTGATGTTTTAAGAATCAAAGAAAAGTGAAGAAACTTAAAGGAAGTATATGCTGATTCTGATCGCGAAGATGGATCTCGATCGCATGGTTCTGTGATCAGAATTTTGAGTTGTTGCTTAGGAGTTATCATATATTGCTTAGGAATAGATAACAACAAAGCTTTTCATGTTCTTTTTCACTGTAAGGATAGTTTTTCCACAAAGTTTTTAAAATAAAAGAAAAAAAAATTTGATTTTATTTAGTTTAAAATATCCTTACAATGGCACTTGTGAAAAGGAAAAAAAATTGTTGCTTATATGATTCCATTAATAGCAAGAGTGGACATATGAATTTGATTCTTTCATTTGTGGTAGTGTCTAAATTTTCCAAATAAGGAAAGATTCTCATCACCCAAGTTTCAGTTGGATAGAAACTTGGAATCATGCAAGTTGTATAGTATGATGAATGAGAACTTTCACGCATTGGAAAATTAAGACTAATTACTTGTTCACATGGATGTGTGAGTCAAGTAAAGGACTAAGGGATCGAGTACACATTCTTGTGCACTGATCAAGCCACCACAAATGTAACTTGAGTGACACATCTTAAAGAAGGTTTATTAACACTAGTAAAATGTAAGAGTAAAAGGTTTTCTAGTCTTGTACATTTGAATTTGGTAAGTTGTGATGTTTTGGATAAAACAGAGACCAACTTAGGCCAATTGTGTTAAGTGTTTGTCTTGATTAGAATCCACACTATCTCTTGAATATTTGGCAAGAAAGTCTTATAGGTCAAGGAGACAGTGGGAGGCTAAAAGATCCTGAAATAGTTTCAAGAACTAATCAAGAATAAAACCTGTATTTCATCACTAGCACACGACTAGAGGTTTATAACCTATCGTGTTGACATTTCTGTGCCCATTCCAGTAAAGTTGGCTATACATTTGAGTTCTACATGTTCTTAATTGTTTGCATAACGACTTGGAAGAAATGGCGGGCCCTGTAGTTAAGATTACACAAGTTCAATCCATATGAGTTTGAATTTGTCACTAACCTTGTCTTTTGTCTATGGTTTTGACAAATTCACATGGATAAGAACACATATACCATAAAATCTAAGTGTCACAAGGTTTCTCTCCGACTCATGAAAATGATGGTGAGGAAACACTTTCACTAAGTAGATTTTAAAAAGATAGCAACTGTGATATTTGCAGTTCTCAAAGTCGTTAGTGGAGCGTGCATGGTTAACCGACACACTAACATGGACTTATGAGAAATGGCAAAGGTCTAAACAATTGAGACTATGATTACGACATCCCTTTTCAGAGTTCTGAAATTGTTTAGACACACATGTGAGCTATCTAAGAAAAGGTGTATGATTTTGATAAAGTCTTATCAAAGCAATCTCGTATCAGAAATCTGAACTTTGGTAAGAAAGTCAATAAATTATTGACTTCTAGAAGTCCAGCTGTTTTCTGGATACATGTCAAAGCTAGTGGGAGCATAAGTGTTATGCTAATAATCATCATGTTAGTGGGAGCATGATAATTATGATAAGTATTGCAAGTTAGCAATGCTAATTATAGAAAACAAAAGTTTCAATTCGTGAAGTTGTAGGGGTTGAAAAAGTTGTTTTGCTATAATTAAGGGAGAGGATATTATACTTCATATCAATTCTAAAAGGCTTAGAGTGAGATTTTAAGCTTAGATTGAGATTTTAATCATCTTTAGTCAAGAATATATATATGAATTTCATGTTTGATTGGTTCAACTTAAGGAAATTCTATATATTGCGTTCTCAAAATTCGATTATGATTACGGCATCCATGTTCATAGTCAAATTTTGAGAATATGGCAAACAAAAAATTATTATGGCAAAAGACTAGAACCATGTCTTTATGTGAAACATCATGAATCGTGTCCCATTTACTTTGGGTACAAGATCGATTACATGTGCTATAATATTTACCCTTTCTGAATTTTCTAAATGCCTTGGGGAATTAAGGGGAACAATGTCTAGAATTAGATATGACTAAAGTGATTAAGCAATTGTCGAGGACAATCTAAGGTTTACCAAAGATTGGTTGCTCAAGGACAGTTGGAAGTATACTGTTTAATATTGGAAGGACCATATTGACATAGTCTGAAAAGAGGCAACTCTTGTTCAGAAGCGGTAGTCAAAATGGGAATATTGAGTTGTCTTCATAGGTGGAAGCAATCTGTGTAAGGTTAAAGAAACTTAATGCAAGAAGCATGTTCAAAGCAATGCACTTTAAATATGAGACTTAGTTTCCATGGAGTGGATCTCCATTGGAATACCTTATAATGACTGTTGACAAGTCTTTGTGACTCTGTACATATTCATTACAAGAGGGTCAGTGCATATAAGTTTAAAATCTAAACAGATTTCGATAAATGATAGGAATTTGAAATTCTCACATTTTTCGATAAGGATTTGGGAGTGTGAAATTAGAATCATTGAAACTATGTTCAATTGGTTTATTTCACAAAGTAAGGATCATAGAAAAACATAGAGTGCATACTTGGTGTATGGCAAAGCTATTGTTTTGAAAAACATAGTGTACTTGCTTGGAGCATGGGACAAATAGTGTTTTAATTCAAGTATAAAGTTGATAAAACCAAAACAATGAATAATGAGTAATCAGTATGGTGATAAATAAAAAGTGTTTTATTTATATTCATAGGTTTTGATACCGTATTAGATTCATTTATTCTTGTGTTTCACTTTGCATGTTTTGACTTCCATAATAACTAGGTTATTCTTCCAGAATGACTAAGTTATTCAAACCATCCACAGTCGGTCATATGTTGGAAGTAGATATGAATCAAGACTGTCATGGGTTGGCTTGTAGAGGTCCAAGTTGGCGGACAAAGTTGTGCTACAACACTCATGAGTGCTCATAAGTTCTGAGTACTGGATTCAACCCGCGCTCATTTGAATCACTTCATGGATTTTATCACGAGTGATCATGAGACGATAATATCTTATATTCTTGAAACCTAGAGATATGAGTTGTTACTATGAGTTGGTTGTACATTGATTGCACGAAAACGCATTCGGTAACTTGATGTTATAAAACGTGCCTTTGTGTATGATTCAACAAGTAGTAGAACAAGCCATATGAGTCGAAGTTTATCCATTCCTTTTACCTTCGGGATAAAAGCGATATCTGTGGGCCCCTCGATGATTTAGTGATGACACATGTGAGTGCTTGGCCAAGCCAGGACTGATTTGATTTGTTCAATCAGTCATTCGTCATAAATCACAAATCGGGAAACAACAAATGGACAGAGAGAATGATTTACAATCCATGTCTCAGTCCATATGATATCTAGAATGGAGTAATATATGATCTCTTATCTAATGGACAAGTCATTGACAAAGGCCAGAGCTCATCGACAAGGTCAGAGTTCGACAGCGGCTTTTGAGAGCTACGATTGTTAGTTGGTTTTTGAAGTCATACTCAATAACAGTTTTAGACTTATCCAAGTCGGAGACTGTTGGATTAGTGTCTAAGTCCATAACTATAATTGGTAAGACTTGACCCGACTCGGCATGGTCCATTTGGGTTGCATGGCATCGGGACATTTGGATAGACCTTTTGTGAGAAGAAGACATTTGTGACATATTAATATATTATAAGTTCTAATATATTAATATGAAATCATGTTATTTAATTAGTATTGATCAAGAATTATTTTGGACTTAATTTAGTGATCAAAAGAGACTAATTAAATATACGGGGATTAATTGTGTAAATCATTCATTCTTATATATGTGGGCTTATGATCCAAGATTCCTTATGTTGGGTTTAACCCATATGGTGACCCATGGATACTCCATGGAGATTAAAACCCATGGAGCATAAGGAATGGGTAAAGTCATGGGTTACATGGAGTAACCCTAATGTGCACACTATATAAGGACCCCTTTAGCTCAAGAATTTGACACAAGTGATACATATGTGAGGGCTAGTCAATTTGAGCTTGGAGTGTCTTCTTCTCATGGTTATTCCAAGTGTTCATGATGTTGTGTGAACCATTTGAGGTGTCACACTTGGGGAACTAGGCTCTCAAGCTTCATGGAGTCAAGCAACAACAACAAGGTATGTATTCTATCTGTTTTATTACTCTAGTATCAATGTTTTGGTATGCTAGTTAGGATAATACCTTGGATATTCATATTTGTATGTATAATAGAGAAAACATAGATCCAAGGTATTTAGGGTTGCATGTACACTTAGGAGTGTTAGAATGCTCAAAACCCAACATGACAAACATGTCACCATCTATAGTTATATGAAAACCATAGAACTCAGGTGGCATGCTAACTCTACTAGAACATCGAAGAGGTATTGAATTGTCAAAGGGTTCAACAAGAGTCTCATCCTATGGTTGAGAGCTAGTATATTCTAAGTTTCCTTCATTGGTTGACTCTTGAATATCTTCAAGGTCAATTGTACTCCCACTGTCCTCTTTGTATATGAGCTCTCTCTCACGAAAGACTCCTCTTCGTGCTACAAAGACCATGTTCTCACTACGTTTGTAGAACAAATATCCAAAAGACTTTTATGGGTAACCAATGAAAATACACCTGTTACTTCTAGGGTCTAGCTTGTCATGAGTCTCTCATCTAACGAAAGCTTCACAACCCCAAACCTTGATATGTGCTAATGAGGGAAATTGTGAGGTGTTTTGGCAACCTTCTTGGTAGGGACAAGACTGAGGATATTGGTGGCTATCTCTAAGGCATACCCCCATAAAGAAATGGGAAGAGAAGCTCGACTCATCATGGAAAGAACCACGTATAACAAGGTCCGATTACACCTCTCAGCCACACCATTAAGTTGTGGTGTCCTAGGAGGAGTCAAATTTGAAGCTATTCCACATTCCTTGAGATAGTCATGGAACTCGATACTAAGATACACTTCGCCTCTATCAGATCTGAGCATCTTTATCTTCTTGTCTAATTGATTCTCAACTTCATGTTAAAACTCTTTGAACTTTTCAAATGCTTATGATTTAAGTTTAATTAAGTAAATATAGCCATATCTGCTATAATCATTTGTAAAAGTTACATTAAACTGATTAGCATTCCTTGTGGTAGATCTGAAGGGTCCATACACATCTATGTGTATGAGATCCAACAAACATTCACCTCTTTCACAAGATCCAGTGAATGGTGATTTTGTCATCTTGCCCAAAAGAAAAGATTGGCATTCATCATATGGCATTAAGTCAAATGATTCCAACACTCCATCCTTTTGGATTTAGGCGATGCGTTTCTTGTTAATGTGCCCAACGCAAATAACAGTTTCATACACACCATTACAATGTAAAGCTTCAAACATAAAAATACCATTTTTGTAAACCAAAATCGAACCATTCACATCATAATTTGAATATCGTAAGCCTTGTCTAAATAGTGCATAAAAAGAAATAATGTTTCGCGTCATTTCTGACGAATAGAAACAATCAACTAAGTCTAATATAACATCACCACCAAGCACAAGACTATAACTTCCAATCTTGGTAACATGAGAAGATCGCCTATTGCCCATGATCAAATTCATCCTTCCATGCTCCACCTCCTCACTTTCTCTTAGCCCCTGCAAATCAGACCAAATGTGAAAACCACATCCTGTATCAAGGACCCAAGAACGAGTAGATTATAAGTTATTAGTTTGAATAGTGTAAATATCTGCCAATGTTGGCTTCACTTTTCCATCCTTGATGTCTTGCAAGTACTTGGGGAAACTTCGTTTCCAATGGCCCTTTTCATTGTAATTGAAGCAAGTAGCCTCTTTGGGATCACTAGCAGAAGGAATGTCAGAATTGGTCTTTGCTTTTGGGCCATTGCTAGACGACCCAACACGGGCCTTGCCCTTCCAGTTCGTCTTAGGAGCACCTTTCCTCTTCTTTCCTTTGTTTTGCCTAATGGAAATGACGGGAGCACTGGTAGCTGTAGATTTTTGATTTTTCTTCAAACCCGCCCTAACTGTCTACAATAGGTTGTGGAGTTGGGCCAATGTGGTATCAGTATTGTTCAAATGATAAGCCAATATGAACTGATCATAACAAGGTTGCAAGGAATAAAGGACCATATCAATGGCTAATTCCTCGTCAAAATTCACATTAATCCTTTGAAGGAGCTCCACTTATCTTTGCATCCTTTTCACATGACTGCAGACCGACTCCCATTCCTTCAACTTGCAAGCCATGAGGGCTTTGACAAGCTCATACTTTTCTTGACGAGCTCTCTTGTGAAACTTTTCCACAAGATCCAAGTTCATCTCATATGCCCAGTAGTCCTCATAAAACCTTTGAAACTCAGGAACCATGGTGGCAACCATGACGCAAGCAACCTTAGTCGTGTCGTCATAATGTTTCTTGTATAAGGCTATTTCTTCACGAGTAGTAGTGGCTTCATCGATCTCAACAAGCTGTTTTTCAAGGACATACTCTTTGCCCTCGTATCAAAGAGCCATCTTGATGTTACTCATCCAATCATTATTGTTCGTGCCATCCAATGTCACCTTGGACACAATCGAGAGTAGCGAGAAGCTTTGGGTAGAGGTTTGAGAAGCAGAAGCATCACCAGGAGTAGACATATATAGAGAAAAAGTAGTTTTAGTTAGATGACATAAATCCTTAATATTTTAACCCATAATAAATATTTAAGGCTAGGATCCAAAATAAGAATTCACAACTAAGAAAAGGGATATCATAATCTTATCATGAATTTATGAAGGTAGGTAAAACAATTCACCAATTTCAAACTATGAAATTCCTAGATCTTTTGAGATTTATTTAATCTTATCAATGACATGTTTAATCTCAGATTATCCTCTTCTATTTGTGAATGAGATTTCGAGGATCACAAACAAGATGTGAATAACCATGCAAATATGCTTAACAACCTTGATGTCATTTATCATATCTAATTAATGTGTCAGTTAACCACATGTGCTCCATTAACAATGATAATTTTTTAGATGACCATTATTACTCTTTATAGTCACTATTAGTGTGATGGTTAACCACACACGCTCCACTAACTATATATAAAGTATAATGTGCAATTTCATGGATTAACATACTTTTCACATTTTTCCTAAAGTAACTAAGAGTGAGATTTTTTCAAAATAGTTTAGTTACTTTATATCCATATAATTATTAATGAGATTATGTCCTATCAAATCCATTCGGCTAACGACCCTCCACCATACAAGAGAGTGGTGGGTGAGAGTGGACACCCAATGACGATCATTTTATAGGTCGGTTCCTTAACTCACCTTATAGTATGGCTTTGTGAATGAGGCATACTAGCGATTTGACTGACTAGTCTTATACATATAATATTATTAAACTTTTAATTATATATAGTATAAAGTGCATGTTTATTTTCGAAATTAATATAAAAATTAATATAGTTTAAAATAAACCAATTATGATTTAATCTTTATCTTTTAGTTAACTGTTAATTAAATTAATTTAAATCATATAAGGATTAAATATTATTTACTATTAAACTATTAATTAAATAATTTGAATTTAATCTCAATCGTTACCCTACTAGATTTTCGAAAATTAAGGGTATAGAGATTATCCAATTTAATTATTCTATTTTAACCAATTAAAACAATAATTATCAAATAACTAAACCCTAATATCCCTACCATATTATCAAAACTTAGGGAGGAGGCTAGGGTTTCTAGAACACTAGCCCAAGTCGAAAATATCATCCTTTAGGGTTTAATTTCTATAAAACCTAATTTGATATATTCAACTATTTTGCATATTCAATTGAAAACATTGGGCTTTGATACCACTGATAGGTTTTATAGGTTACAAAAAATCATGTGGCCGAAAATAACTTAACTCTTAAGTTCACATGAAACCTAATTGGATCTATGTTTTCACTATTGAAAGATATAATATATGAACATCAAAGAACTCTATAGAAACCCTAGTATTTTCTAAAATCATAAATAAGTTAGGGTTTACATACCTTTTTATTATTCTTGTAAATAACCAATGAAATCCTTCTTCAAAAGCTCTTGGAAGAAAGCACCATAAATCTCGTGTGTCTGATGGTTCACACCCAAATCCTAGCAACTAAGGAAACTATAAGAGAGAGGAGAGGGAAGGTAGATTTCTGGCTATCCTCTTGGGAGAAGTAAATGGCCAAAAATGGATAGCCTAAGGACCCTATTTATAGGTGATAGGAAAACCCTAGATAATTTACTTTATTAAAATAATATTATTTCAAATTAGGTAATTATGTAGTTTCCTAAATATCCATATTATGTATATGAAATATTCTAGAAACCCTAATTTAGCTCCTTAAAACCACCCACCACCTTGGAGGGTTCTGGAATCCCATTTTGTAATACCCCGATTTTCAAATATAACATTTTTGATCCTTGGAATGAGTTTTGTTTGCAATATGGCCCATAGTTGCATTGTCGTAATTTTTGGGCAAATCAGGGTACGCTGGGCGTACCAGCATGGTACGAATGGCGTAAGGTTTTAAATGGAACGACGTCGTTTTGGGATTACGCTTGGGGTACAATGTGTACACTGGGCGTACTCCGTCTGGGCGAAAACCCTAATTTTAAGGGTTTGGACCCTTTATATTGATCCTTAAGTTGCATTTCTTCACCCCATTCCCAGCCTCCATCTTTAGAATCGTCTTCTCTTGCAAACCCTAGCCCCATTGTTGCACTTTGAAGCTTGAGTGTGTGTTTTGTGTGTTCCAAAGGAAGAATAAGGTGGTGGTGAAGCTTGGAAGCTAGAAGCAAGCTTCGATCTAAAAGTTTTGCATCCTTCTCCATCTTTAGAAGGTAAAAAGTTCCCACCTTGATGAATAAGTTGCTAGATCTAGCTTGCATGATGAAAATATGATCTTTTGTCCTAAATATGGCCTTTCTTGTGTATGACATGTTACGGAACGTTTGGGCTGTCCTTTTGGATGTATTTCCATGTCTTGAGCCATAACAATATGACCTTGGCCCCTGAGATTCCTTCATGCAACCCATTAAGTGCTTTAGTGGTTAAGAAAGGTTAGGGTTTTGTTGTTGGGATTGATCTAGACATGTAGAACCATAAAGTTGGAAAATTTATTGTGTGGGTTGCCATTTGGGGCTAAGACTGAAAGTTAGACGTAGTGTCTTGAGGAATTAAGCCCTCAAAATGAAGTTGTTAAGCCATTCCGTATGTTGGGCGTAACTGTAGTACGCTGGGTGTGCGCCTGAGGGGAGCCGTATCTGGATTACGAGTACACGGGGCGTACGAGCCGAGTACGTTGGGCGTACTCGATCTGGGTTGACGTTTCTTGATTTTACTTTGACCAAGTTTGACTTTAGGTCAAACTTGAGGATTTTTTATTGGTGATTAAGATTTTATTGGTTTTGATGTTGGTGGAGCCGCATGATCAAGCAGAGTAGCGAATAGCATATCACGTTGTTCTCGGGTTTCTTCATTTCAGGGGAGTTTTGCCTCATTGTACCATGGGTCGAAGGTACCAATGTCGGCCCACTAGGTTTCGGTTATCTGTTAGAAGAGATATGCCTTAGGGATTGTATATAGTCATGTAGGATAGACTGGGGACTCTTGATCTAGGCTTTCTTACCTGTTCCTTGTTTGGTTGTGGTTCTAGAGTAGGATCACCTGTATGGGTGTCTATCTCACCTCTGATTATATACAGTCATGCATTTCTTGGATTATTACTATTTAGTACGTCGCTATGCTATAGTGATCGGTTAGATCTGTATTTTGGTATCGAGTATGCTGCTATGCTGTAGTGATCTGAAAGATTTGTATCTTGGTGCCGAGTATGTTGTTATGATGTAGTGATCTGCTACATCTATATCTTGGTGTCGTGTATGTTGTTATTCTGTAGAGATCTATTAGATCGATATCCATGTATGTAGGATGTTGCTATGCTATAGTGCACCGTTGGATCTGTATGTTACATGTACTTACTGGTTATCATCTGGTGGAGTGCCCTAGGGACTGTCTGTGGTCATGTAGGATAGCCTGAGAACTCTTGGTCTAAGCGTTCTTCCCTGTTCCTTGTTTGGTTGTGGCTCTAGAGTAAGGTCATCTGTTCGGGTGGCTATCTTACATCTGGCTACTTATGGATACACATTTCATGGAGGTTAGCTGGTACTAGGATTATGTGCTGTGAGAGGACTAGTAGGCGGGAGTGAGCTGTATGATTGCTATTTGTCTGTATTATGTGCCTACTTGATCCTTGTTTGTTTATATGTCGATATATGGTGGTAGTGAGTTGAGGCGGTCCCGCTTTGTTCTGTAGGCCAAGATAACCGATGTAGGCCGGCTGTAAGCCGAAGTCATGGAGGCTCTGGCAGAGCGGTTGGCTTGAGGCGGTAGGCCAACATACCCAGGGTATTCCAGCCCGATGGCTGAGTGGACCTGATGCATGCTTGTATGTTTATCGTATGGGGTATTTTTGGAGAAACTCACTAAACTTTATGTTTACCTAGTGGTTTATGGTTTCAGATATCATCGATGATTGGGGGAAGGCGAGGGCGGGACTGTACACACTCATCAACAACATTGAGAATTCTCCGTTTTCTATGATACTCTGATTTTTAATAAATCTAATTTGGAATAAACGGTTTTCTTAAAGATGAATTTATAAATTGGAAAGTTTTACCTTAATAAAAATGAAAAATTTTAGTTGTGAAAAATGGGACGTTACACTTTTGTTTAACTATTGAACAATTACAGGTTTAGTCCTTGCACTTTTAATTAAACCAATTAATCCCAAAATTAATTATAATTAATTTCTGATTAATTCTTAATTAAATAATATTGTTTCTAATTAATATATTATTCTCATAATATATTAATAAGTCTTTTATTTCTATTTATTAATCATATAATAAATCAATAAATCTGTCTGTCGCTCTAAAAGTCATCCTGTTAAATTATTAGGTTTGAGGGTAACCCAAAAGGACTTTGCTTTTAATTCAAGTATATACCAATTTAGTTATTGGGTGGATCAAAAATTTCGACCTATAAGCCACCTCTAATAATGTCTGTATAACCCCACCAGCAACCGTAAGCCTAACCCTGCCACATTAAGTCAGCACTCCACGACTATCCCTAAAAAATAACAAAATATGACCCCCTAATCCTTTCTTCCTTCCAATTTTCCCTGTCCAACCCCTCTATTTTTTCCTTATTGTTCAATTCTAACAGTGGTTATGTCACACCCCCGGCCGAGGTGGCGGAACACGCCGGGCTGTGTGACTAATTTCATGGATCACAGGTAAACTGAATATATAACACAAGTACAACAATAAACAAAATAGCATTCGTGTTCTATCTTGATATTTGAATACCAGATTTTTACAAATAATAATATACATGAATTGCCTTAACAGATAGGCATATAATACAACAACAAGTAAACTAGGTCACCTATAATCCAATCCGTGTTGAATTTATGTTTAATGATTTCTTGAGAATACATGTAGTTTTGAGGGTGAACACAAGGTTGGTGAAAGTTACGGGTTTTCTGCTAATAGCAGTGATACTTTTAAAAAGTCTAAAAAGTATTTTCTTTGTATGTATCACAGTAGTTAAAACAGTGGTTGCAATGAGTCTTTAAATGACAAAATGTATTTTTATATAAGTAAATCCATACTTAAAAATATGTTTGTAAAGAGTCTTTGAAAGACAAAATGTATCTTTGTATAAGTAAATCTATACTTAAAACTATATTTGTAAAGAATCCTTGAATATTCTTGAAAACCAATTGTACTATTACATAAGTAATTCCATTCTTAAAATAGTTATAAAAGTAACCAAGCCCATAGTTTGTAGTGAGAGTGAGAGAGATTCCACTTAATGTTTATAGTGAGTCCTATAACCGATCTATATGACAAGATGTACCCTCCTATAACGCTTCATTGGTCGTTGTGGTAACAATTGTAGACACTTATCGTCCACTTCGATTGTGGGGATGTCAACCCTTTATAGATTTATACATGTGTATCTCGCTCCGAAGATTAATAGTTATAGTAGTCTGGGTATGCTAAGTGTTTAGACTCAGATAATGAATATAGTCTTACTAAAAAGCCCTTAACTAAAAAGTATGTGAATAACTATCAACCCTAACTTAATTGTGGTTAAGTCACTAGGCATAATGAATTTTATTGTATAAAGTTTATGAAAGCCGAGTATCCTTGGTATGTATGTAAAAGTGTAATGTACTCGCTTTTATAAAGATGTATGTTTCAGAGTAATGAACATATGTACAAGTATAAACTTTATGTATTTAAAAATATAAATATACATAAATAGTAATAGCTTGAATCCTTGAAATACTACAAAGTTTTATAATGTGCTTGTTATAATATACAATGTCACATAAAAGTCATATATTTTTGTATCATGCAACATTTGTTTGTAGACTAGTTATTTAATGATGAAATAACCATAATACGTATACAAAAAGTTTATACTAGTTTATTTGTAACAATATGTTACATTGTTAAATAACATTTTTATAAACTAGACTGATTGTATTTTCGTATAAAAGGATAATTTGTTTGTAAAAACGAAGCATATAGGCACATGTAGAAAAGAGTAGAAAAGAGAAGGTACAAGGGAGACTCCAGAAGAGGGGTTCTAGTGGGAGGAAACTATCAACAATAGTAGCTCGAGTGGGGGTGTTTGGCAACGGATCGCATTGGGAAGGAAGGGAAGATGCGACAGAGCTGCTACTCGGCAATGGTGGAACAAGTGAGTGGACGGGGGCTGCTCCGACAACCTTTTCTTCTCGGTTTCCTTTTTTTTATTTTGAAAGAACCCAATGAAGGGAAGGGTGTTTGCGTTTGATGTTTCACAGGAAAGGAAGCTAAAGGAGAAGAGAGGCCGGTCCAACTGATGGGAAGATGTAGGAAGCAAAACAAGGGTTGTTTCCCTTCTTGTTCACCGGAAAAACGAGCACCACCTCCGGTGGTTCTTGACAGTTCACGAAGATGAAGAAGAAAGGAAAAGAGTTGCTGGTCTCTTGTGTTTGCACAAGAAAAATACCCACTTCAGTGGTGTGTTCTTGACAGAAAATCAAAAAAATAATGAAAAACATTAACAAAAATCTACAGTGGTGTTTTTTTTGCTTGAAACTACATAAGGAAGAGGGAAGAAGAAGAAACATAAATCAACTGGTTGTTTTGGGGGTTGGTTTCTGATGGCGAACTGCAACAGAGACACATGGAGATGGAGGTGTTTGTAGTGTTTTGTAATGTGGTGTTTGAGTGTTCTAACAGGTTGAAGAAGAAGTGAACGTAAGCTTCAAACCAAATGAAGGATTTTAGAGTACAATTACAATATTTAGTGGGTCTCATATCTGTGAAATGTTTGAGTGTGATTTTAGGTTCTATAGATACATGAGAGATAAAGTATATGTGTAGTTTTGTATAAAATGATTTTTTTGCACATATGGTTGATTTTAAATCAAGATAGGGGAGGCATGGGTGTGATTTTGGGAAGATTTTGGAATTGTATAAGATTTGTTCTTCAAGATTTGAGCTGATAAAATAAATGATTTTTGGTTTTACAATTTAAAGATATTGTGTACAAATAAAATGTAGTGTATTTTATCATGTAACTCTCGTTTCTCGATTCTCATGCCATCATACGATTTCTTAATTTTTTTTCTGAAAGTGCCAGCTTGTTATCCTGGTCGTGGTGATTCTAGATATGCAGACGAAATTCAACTCCGGTATACGAAACTCCGCGAAATGACGGTTAAATTTTGCGTATAATTAAGCTGAAAACGTCTAATTTTTCAACTTTTGAAAATATTAATATTTTTGATAAAAATATTTCGATTATAAAATCAAATATTAGACTAGAGCCTGAGTCCAAAAATACTTTCGGAATTTCCATATGAGGTGTGCAAGTCCCTCAATGGATAGAAACGGTTTTAAGAGTTTTAAGAAAAACAGTATTATACTGACTTTGGATTCTTAAAACGGTCGTATCTTTTACATACGAACTCTGTATTGGACGTTCTTCATATTTTTGGAAACAGGTAAACATGTACTACGAGATTGAAGTGTTTACCTTCCTCATGCCTGCTTAATACAAATTTTCAGTTTTTCAGACGTATTAACTAGGGCAGAAGTTTGTGTTGTTTTGATTCGTTTGTGATATTCCGTAATTGAAAGTAGGATATCATCTCGTATTTTATTTTAGTTGTAATGACACTATATATTTATAAAAATATGCATAAAAGCTCAATAGATCAGATTGAAAAGGGGTTCGTGGTGAACTGACTGTCTACAATTTTAGACCTAAATTCTAGGATGTCATAGGCGAGAAAATAACCATCCTCAGACAAAAATATCTAATAGATATACTTGTTGCCTTGTGGCTCAAGGCACCTTCGACAACATTGGCCTTCCCCAGGTGATACAAAATCTCGCAGTCATAATCCTTCACTACATCCAACCACCTCCGTTGTCTCATATTCAGATTCGGCCGATCCATCATGTATCTCAGGCTCTCTGTCAGTGTAAATAGTGCACCTAACCCCATACAAGTAATGCCTCCAAATATTCAGGGCGAAAACCACATCCCTAACTCCAATTTGTGCATCGGGTAATTCACCTCATGAGGCTTTAACTTCCTCGAAGCGTAAGCAATCACGTTTCCTATCTGTATAGGTACTAGTCCCAATCCTGAGATCGACACGTCTTGATTAACCATAAAATCATACATACCCTCGGGAAGTGTGAGAAACGGAGCCTCGTATTATCTCTGTGAAAGTTTCTCGAAAGTTACCTGCTGATCAGGCCCTCGTCGGAAAGTTACATTCTTCTTCGTCAAACGGGTCAATAGTACAAAAATCTTATAGAAATCCTGGATAAATCTCCGATAAAAACCCGCGAGTCCAAGAAAACTCCGAATCTCGGATGGTTTCCTTTGAACCTCCCACTACATCACTACCTCAATCTTGGTTGAATCAACCAATATACCATTCTGGTTGATGATGTGCCCCAAGAACCGCACCTCACGCAACCAAAACTCATACTTGGAGAACTTGTCATAAAGCTTCTCCCTCCTCAGGGTCTCCGAAACCCCTCGTAGATACTCCTCTTGCTACTCATTGGTCGTGGAGTAAACCAAGATGTCATCAATGAATACAATCACTGACCGATCCATCATCGTCCTACATACCCGATTCACGAGATCTATGAATGCTGCTGGTGCATTGGTGAGCCCAAAAGGCATCACCACAAACTCATAATGGTCGCAGTGCATCCTGAAGGTTATATTCTATACAATCTCATCCCTAAACCTCATCTGATGATATCCTGATTGCAAATCAATCTTGGAAAACCAAGATGCACCTTTAAGAATGTCGGATAAATTATCTATCCTCAGGAGCAGATAACGTTTCTTCACCGTTAACTTATTCAACTCCTGGTAGTCAATGCACATCATATGTGAACCATCCGTCTTCTTTACGAACAGAATCGGTGCTCCCCATGGCGAACTACTCAGCCTGATAAATCCTTTGTCTAGTAACTCTTGTAGCTGGGTAGACAACTCCCGCATCTACGGAGGTGCTAAACAATATGGTGCCTTGGCTATCGGAGCCGCACCGAGAGCCAAAGCAAACTAGAACTCAACCTAACTCTTGGGAGACACTTCAGAAATCCTCGGGAAACACATCAGGAAACTCCTAAACAATAGGCACATCACCCACAACCACTACCCTCTCTACTAGAGCATCCATCATATATAACAAAAATATGGAACACCCCTGCTGAAGATAACTCCCAGCTCTCACAGCTAAACAGACAGTCGGTCCATGCAGAGCACCTTCACCATGAATAACCAGTTCTCCCGCACTTGAGGTTCGAACTCTCACGAACTGGTGGTCACAATCAATCATAGCCCCATTAGGGCCCAATCAGTCGATCCCCACAATAACCTTCGACCCTCACAGAGGAATCGGTACAAGATCAATCGAGCATCTCTCACTGAACATATTCATAACACATCCTCGATGAACCCTCGAAACACTCACTAAATGATCATCCGCAATCTCTACCTCCAATGGATAATCCAAAATCTCGGGAGCATCATTAAACTTCTTACTATGTACAAGAGATGGAAGCGATCGGGTAGCTCCCGAGTCAAACAAAATATGAGCTGGCATACCATTCACTAAAAATTTCCCTATTACAAAACTAGATAAATATAAGCATAAATACGAAAAGCATTAAAAGATATGATAAAGATACATATGAGTAACCACATATGGTACTGTTCGTGCTTCCTCGACTGTTAATTGGAATGCCCTTCTCTTCACCACGGGAGCTTCTGCCTTGCCCTGGCGGCCATCATTAATCCTCAAGGTGGCTGGTGTTGGGGTCATCACAGCTCCTACTATTAATCTAGGGCACTTGACCTTCTTGTGGCCCGTCTAATTGCAGTGGAAGCAAATAAGACCTGATACCTGGGGACAATCCCTTTTCATGTGACCAATCTTGCCACACCTATAGCAGCCCAAAACACTAACTCGACACGCCTCATCATACGGTTTCCCGCACTTTCTGCATCGGCTTCGGCCCTGCTAGCCTCTAGATCGCGAGTCAAACACCTTTGGCTTCTTCCCGGAGCCTTCTGCTGACTGAAACTGAACCTACTTCTACTTCCTAAGAAGCTTCAAATCAATTTCCCAGTCTCGGGCCCTAGCAAACATGTCCTCCAATGTCCTGCAACTGGATATGCACACAAACTCTCGAAGGCCATCCATCAACATGTCATGATATCTCATCTTTTTCATCTCCTCGACCGCCACATACTACTGAACCAACAAAACTCCCTCTCTCGAAACTTGGCCTTGATCTCCACCCCAGTCTCTGTAATCTGGTGAAGGTCCTGGAACTCCCTCGGCAGCTATTGCACCTCAATCGCCGACGCAAACTCAACCCGAAACCTCGACACAAAATCCTACCAAGTCAAGGTGGACACAGCCGCAGATCCTGCAACATGAACAACCTCTTCCCACAAGTCACGATCTCGATCTCTCAGAAGGTAGGATGCGAACCCCACCTCTGACCCCTCAGGGCAAAACCTTGTTCACTGAGCATTCTCAATGTAAGCGATCCATCAACTGCTAGAAATTGGGTCCTTATCCCCAAAGAACTCTAGGGATCTAAGAGCATTGAACTCCCTGAACGAGAGTGTCTGTTTCCTTAACTAACATTCTGCGATCTCAGCCCTAAAATCCCCGAGACGCTCATCCAAAAGCTCCATTATCCCTTCCTTGATGGTACCAAAAATCACAAGGGTGGCCTCCATAATATCCTGAGTAATCTGTGATAAACTCGCACAACCACTAATCGATCGGTTCTGTGCCAAAGCCAGAACCGGAGCCAAGAACTCCTCCGCGAGTGGTTACCGCATTGAAATACAAACATACAAATGATAAGAATAAACTAAAGGGAACTATCACTCTGCAAGCTCCTTAGAATCTCTGAAGCCATCCTTGACTAGAGTACAGATCCCGTGCTTTCTGTAGTATGGGCCCAATGCTACCTTCCACACCTATCAGTACTTTCCTCAATAACCATCTTGAATCCTCTAAGTCACCCCATTAAATCCAAAAACACAAAATCCCTATGCTAAGCAGCATACATATCCCACTATGGCACTCCCTAGGCTCTCCTAGTAACCCATGACTTACTCGCCTCTACAATACTAGGAACTTCTATCAACACCGCTGGTTTCCTTATATATGCAAACTATACACAAAATGGGACCACATAAACTATCGAATAAATGATTCTACCCTAAGCCCACAACCAAATAAGCAACATGAAATAAGACTAAACCAATCATTCTTGGGCTATATGATCATAATCGTATACACATTTTAAAGCATACACTTACCAATTAACTAAGCCGATATAAATCCCAAGTAATACATATCATCCAATCCCCTAGGCTATAAGGCATCACACAAATCAGGAAATTCTAGCATATGATTCCTGTAGGTATCCTTAGCCCTACTCTAGCATGCAATTTTCACATAACAAGAATACTAGTCATAATACTTAGGTATCGGTATTTTGTAAATTACTTACTTGAGCTCAGCTGATTGTAAACATCACAACCCCTTTTATTTGTAAAAACCTTTTAGGAAAACTCAATTTCCTTTAAAAAGATTATCAATCCCTCAGTTTGAGTTCTGACACACCAAGAGTGTGCCCGAATACCTCAAACCAAGGCTCTGATACCAACTTGTAACATCCTAAAAACTGTGGTAAAATTTTCATTTTTCAATCACCCAAATATACAACCAAATTGTTTCAAAACAAACATAGTATAAATATTCTCATCATCAGAGTAAAATCACATGTATATTCGAAATAAAAACCAAGGGGAGTGTTGTGCGATGACTTCAGACCTTTCCCTTTCGAATCATATGTACCTGAAATGTTAAACTACAAAACCGTAAGCATAAAACTTAGTGAGTCCCCCTAAATACCACATACCATACATACAATTTGATGGGTTTTGAGCATGCTAACACTCCTATGGTGTACATGCAACCCTAGAAACCTTGGATCTATGTTTTCTCTATTATACAGGCAAATATTCATTTTCCAAGGTTCTTAACCTAACTAGCATGTTATGGGGTACTTGTAATATAAAACTTTAGTAGAGTAACATACCTTTTCTTGTGGTTGATTGCTTGGAATCTTGAGAGCCTAGCACCAACAATGTGGATGCCTCAAGTGGAATCACAAATCACCAAAACACCTTGGAAGACTTGAGAGAATAGTATGCACCAAGTAGAAATCGGCCCACCCTTTGTACTCACACACTAGTGTAATTTCATGTGCCAAAGACCTCTTTATATAGAATGGAGGATTAGGGTTACATTCATGTAAACCCTAATACCCATGACCTTTCATTTCCATAGGATCCATGGGTCAAAAACTCCATGGACTATCCATGCAAGCTTAGCCCAACCTAAATGAACTTGGCCCATTCTATATATATAAGAGTCCATATTTAATTAGTTCCTTTTGATCACTAAATTAATTCTTGATCAATACTAATTAAATAATATATTAATAAATCATAACTATACTATTCTCAAAAGATTATCCATACAATTTGTTTCGGTGAAGTGCAACCCAAATAGACCATGCCCGGTCGGGTCAATGACATAGCAAATATAGTTACTGACTTAGACACCTTATCCAATAGTCTCCCACTTGGATACGTCTGGTAACTATAGTTGCAAGTATGACTTCAGGAACCGACCAACAATCGTAGCTCTTAAAACTCTGTTGAACTATGAAGTGACATTTTAGATAAGTGATTACATGGAACAATGTCGTACTTATTGTCCAGCAGTTTGTTTCCCGATTTCTGATTTGTTTAACATAGAACTAAACTGAACACATCAGTTTGGTTCTGATCGGGCCCGACACATAGGTCAAAACAAAATCATCGAGGGGCCCATATATCGCTTTTAATCCTCCATGGACTAAAAGGAACAGATAAACTTCGACTCATATGCTTTTTCTACTACTTGTTGAATCATACACAAAGGCACGTTTTATGACATCAAGTTACTGATGCGTTTTCGTACAATCAATGCATAACCAACTCATAGGCAACAACTCATATCTCTAGGTTTTAAGACTTATATGATATTACCGTTTCACGATCACTCTAGATAAATTCCATGAAGTGATACAAGTGAGCGTGGGTTTAATCCAATACTCAGAACTTATGAGCACTCATGAATGTTGTAGCAACTCTTTGTTATGTCCAACACCTTGGACATCTACAAGCCAAATTCATGATAGTCTTGATTCATACCTACTTCCAACATATGACTGACTGTGGAGAGTTTGAATAAAGTAATTATTCTGGAAGTCAAAACATGCAAAGTTGAAACAATAGTAAACGATTGACACAAGATAGCAACACCTTACTTATAAATAAACAACAACTTTTATTTAATCATCAAATGTCAATTACATTTTACAAGTTTCAGAAATAGCTATCTAATTTGTAAAACTAATATCGTCCTTCAGCCCGATGCGCCTCGCATGCTGCAAATGCCTAACCCTAGCCAGTCCCTTTGTGAGGGGATCTGCTGGGTTCTCTTCTGACGATACCCTCTTTGCCACGAGGAGTCCTTCTTCTATGTTATGTCTTATGAAGTGATATTTTCTATCAATGTGTCTGGATCTTCCATGATCTCTCAGTTCCTTGGCTAAGGCAACCGCACTATTGTTGTCACAGAAAATCTCCATAGGCTCCTTTATAGCTGGTACAACTCCAAGGTCTCCGATGAAGTTCCTCAACCATATCGCCTCCTTAACCTCTTCACTCGCTACTATGTACTCTGATTCACAAGTCGAATCAGCTACTGTCTCCTGCTTGGAACTTTTCCAAGTAATTGCTCCTCCATTCATGGTAAAGATCTAGCCCGACTGAGAGTGGAAATTATCCCTATCAGTCTGAAAGCTAGCATCACTATACCCCACTACTCTCAAGTCATCACTCCCACCAAGGGTAAGGACCCAGTCCTTAGTCCTCTGCAGGTACTTGAGAATGTTCTTCATCGCAGTCCAGTGAGCCTTGCCAGGATTCCCCTGATATATGCTGACCATTCTCAAAGAAAAGGCCACAGCAGGGCGGGTACAAGTTATAGCATACATGATCGAGCGAACATCGGAAGCAGATGGTAATCGACTCATCTCAGCTATCTCAGCCTCTATACTCGGACTCTGAGCCTTGCTCAGTTTGGCATTACGTTGGATCGGTAAGTCATATTTCTTGGAATTCTGCATGTTGAACCTTTTCAACACTTTGTCCACATATGTGCTTTGACTAAGTCCAATTAGTCTTTTACTCCTTTCACTCAATATCCTTATCCCTAGGATATAGACAACTTCTCCAAGGTCCTTCATAGCGAAACACTTCCCAAGACAGGACTTAACCTCCTACAAAGTTGGGATGTCATTTCCCATGAGTAGTATGTCATCCACATATAATACCAAAAAGCTAACTATACTCCCACTAGCCTTAACATATACACAGGACTCATCTTCGCTCCTCAAAAAACTAAATTATTTAACTTTCTCATCGAAACAAAGATTCCATCTGCGAGATGCTTGTTTCAATCCATAGATGGATTTCTCAAGCTTAAACACTCTATTAGGGTGCTTTGCATCGACAAAACCCACTGGCTGACTCATGTAACCATCCTCAGCCAACTTTCCATTAAGGAAAGTGGTTTTGACATCCATTTGCCATATTTCATAATCATGAAATGCAGCTATGGCCAGCAACACCCTAATAGACTTAATCTTCGCTACTGGTGAGAAGGTCTAATCATAGTCAACTCCCGGAGTTTGAGTAAAGCCCTTTGCAACCGGTCGCGCTTTATAAGTGTGTACATTCCCATCCATGTCGGTCTTCTTCTTGAAGATCCACTTGCACCCGACCGTTTTACGACACGATACATTGTCAACCAAGTTCCAAACTTGATTGTCATACATGGACTGAGTCTCGCTATCCATGGCCTTCTTCCATTTGGCAGATTTAGGGCCTACCATGGCTTCCTTAAAGCTGTTAGGTTCATCCAGATTTACCAGTGTATTGTCACTGATAAATGCATCACCTTCCGTAGTAATATGAAAACCATAGTAATGCTCTGGTGGATTCCTAACTCTTGTGGAACGCCTCAGAGGTACGGATTCATCAACAAGAGTTTCCTCCTCAGGTTGACTGCTAGGGTTTGAGGTTTCTTCACCGCTTGACTCTTGAAGTTTTTCAATGTCAATTTGCCTCCGACTGTTTCCTAGGCTTATAAAATCTCTTTCTCGAAAGACCCCTCTCCTTTCCACAAAGACCACATTCTCACTAGGTCTGTAGAAGATGTAACCAAAAGAATTTTGTGGGTAGCCGATGAAAATACACCGCCCACTACGAGGTTCGAGCTTGTCCTGAGTCTCACGTCTCACGAAAGCCTCGCAACCCGAAATCTTGATGTGGTCTAAATTGGGAACTTTCCCAGTCCACATCTCGTGAAGTGTTTTGGCAACCTTCTTAGTAGGGACTAGATTAAGGATATGGGCGGCAGTCTCTAAGGCATACCCCCAGAATGAGATTGGTAACAAAGCTCGACTCATCATGGAATGAACCATGTCTAACAAGGTTCGATTGCGCCTCTCAGCCACACCATTAGGCTGTGGTGTTCTGGGAGGTGTCAATTGTGAAAATAATTCCACATTCCTTAAGATAGGCAAGGAACTCTATAACAAGATACTCTCCTCCTCGATCGGATCGGAGCATCTTAATGTTCCTGCCCAACTGATTCTCCATTTCTTATTTAAACTCTTTGAATTTTTCAAAGGTTTCTGACTTATGCTTGATTAAGTAGACATAACCATATCTACTGTAATCATCAGTAAAAGTCACATAGAAGCGGTTAGTATCTCTTGTGGCGGTTCTGAAGGGTCCACACACATATGTGTGTATGAGGTCCAACAAAACTTCACCCCTAGCACAAGTACCAGTGAAGGGTGACTTTGTCATTTTTCCAAGCAAACAAGACTCGCAACTATCATCCGACTTTAAGTCAAATGACTCCAAGACTCCAGCCTTTTGGAGTTGGCCTATGCGCTTCTTATTAACATGTCCAAGAAGACAATGCAACAAGGATGATTTATCCAAACTAGTGGAAGAATCAATATGTAATACATTATTTCCTAAGTTATCTACAACCGACACAGTTTCATATACACCATCACAAGGTAATGCTTTAAAATAAAGAACATTATTATAAAAAGCATTAATACCACCACATTCATTATCAAATGAAAAAGTAAACCCTTGTTTGTACAAAACTTGAAAAGAAATAATATTTCTCGCCATTTGAGACGAGTAACAACACTTACTAAAATCTAACACTAACCCATTACTTAGCAACAAAGAATAAACTCTAATCTTGGTGAAAGGTGAAGCTTTCCTATTCCCCATGATCAAGTTTATCTTTCCTTGCTCCACATCCTCACTTCTTCTTAGGCCCTGCAAATCAGAACATATATGAATACCGCAACCTGTATCAAGAACCCAAGAAGTAGTATGTGGTGAGTTATTAGACAATATAGTGTAAATACATGCATGGGTAGGCTTGAGCTTCCCATCCTTAACATCTTGCAGGTACTTGGGGCAGTTTCGTTTCCAGTGCCCCTTTTCCTGACAATAGAAGCATTGAGCTTCTTTTGGGTTGGAACAAGGAGTGACAGAACCACCTTTGGTTCCAATTGAAGAGGAGCCATCAAGGGACTTTCCCTTGGTACCCTTTGAAGGGGTCTTCCTCTTCTTCCCTCTACTTTGCCCGATTGCCAGAACAGGGGCGGCGGTAGGAGTAGGAGTGGTAACCACCGATTTGCCTTTAAGACCAGTTTCAACGGTCTTCAAAAGCCCTTGAAGTTTGCTAAGCGTGACCTCCTACTTGTTCATGTGATATGTCATTTGGAATTGATCATAATAAGTAGGTAAGGAGTGAAATATGAGATCAATAGCCAACTCCTCGGGGAAGTTCACATTCAACTTGAGAAAACGGTCCACAAACCTTTCCATTTTCTACATGTGGCCCGTGATGGGTTCACCATCCTTCATTCGGGTTGTTATCATGGAAGAGATGATTTCATACCTCTCTTGATGAGAACTTTGATGGTAGCGGTCCATCAGGTACATGTGCATCTCAAAAGGGTAAAAGTCCTCATAGGACTTCTGGAGTTCATCTTTCATTGTGGCCAACATGATACATGCCACCTTGGTAGCATCTCTCTAATGTGCCCAAAAGTCAGCGATCTCCTCCGAAGTAGAATTAGACTCATCAATTTCCCTCAGCACCTTATCGAGGACATATTCCTTGTCCTAGTAACGTGTGACCATCCTGATGTTCCTGATCCAATCATTAAAGTTTGAACAATCAAAGATGACTCTCCCACGAAGGTTCATGAGAGAGAAGGAGCCAGTAGGGTTTGAGCCAGAAGCAGCATGGTTGGAAGACATCTGAAAAGAAGAAAGAGAAGTTTAGATTAGATATGGAATCCTTAATAAGACACCCAAATGTAATATTTGATGGGTTTCGAGCAATACATCATTCCTATTGTGTACATGCAAACCCTAATAGCTTTTGGATCTAGTTTGTCTAATGAACATGCAATTGAATATCCAAAGCTATAAACCCTAGATCTATCATATAAGAACTGAAACAAGGGTTTAGTAATTACCTTTGATTGTTATATAGTAATAACAATCAATTCCTTGCTTTGATTGGCTTCAGAAAGCTTAGTGCCTCAAGTGTTGCACCTCTAATGGAGTCACAAACACCACTAAGCAATTGGATGAAGGAGAGAAGAGAGGGGAGGCACCAAAAAAAAGGCTGGAAACCCTAATCCAAGTGTTAGCCACGTTTTTGGTGCCCAGGGGTTCCTTATATGCTTAGGCTATTAGGGTTATCCAACAAGGAAACCCTAATTTGACTGCTTAAGCCCTAAGCAGCCCATGGACCCCTTCTAGAACATGCCTTGGACGATTTCTAATGGGCTTCCCCATAGAATTCGTCCAACCTATTATTCCAAGGTGATCCATAGCCCAATTGCAATTATCCTATAATTACAATTCCAGTCCCCTAAGTTTAATTAATCTCTTTTAGTCACAAAATTAATTCTTAATTAATTCTTGACTAATATTAATTAAACAATATGATTTCTCCTTTAATATATTATTCTTATAATATATTAATAAATCATAATTAAACCTTTCTCTCCTTAATTCATCCTACATATTGCTATGGTGAAGGCAACCCAAAAGGACCATGCTCATAATCGGGTCAAGTACATACCAAAATAGTTATGGACTTAGACACTAATCCAACAGTCTCCCACTTGGATAAGTCTAATAACTTTTTTGCATAACTTCAGAACCTGATCAGCAATCGTAGATTTCAAAAGCCGTTGTCAACTCTGATCTTATCAGATACGCGTGTCCTTTAGATAAGGGATCATATATTCCTCCATTCTCAAGATATCGTATAGACACATGACATGAATTTGATCATTCTCTCTATACGGTTTCCCGAATTCCGATTTATGACGACTGACAACAGACTACAATTGAACACATCAACTTAGTCCCGGCTTGGCCAAGCGCTTAGGGTCATCTCTAAATCATCGAGGGGCCCACAGATATCGCTTTTATCCCACTTTGGTTAAAAGGAATGGATAAACTTTGACTCAAATGCTCGCTTGCACCTACTGATCGAATCACACACAACAATAAGTTTTATAACACCAAGTTACTGGTGCGTTTACTTATCATCAATGTGCAACCGCCCAACAAATAACAACTCACACGTCTCGGTTTCAAGAATATACAATATTATTGTCTCACAATTACTCATGATAAAAAGATGAAGTGATTCAAGTGAGCGTGGGTTTAATCCAATACTCTAATCTTATCAAAGCACTCATGAACTCTGCAGCAAACTTGTGCTATGTCTAAACACTCTAGACAATCTACAGACATATTCATGACAGTCTTCCTTCATACCTACTTCCAACGTATGACCGACTGTGGAGGTTCGAATAACCCAGTTATTCTGGAAGTAAAAACATGCAAAATGAAACACAACAATAATACTTAATCCTATATGGCCCCAAAACATTTGAGCGTAAATAAAACACTTTTATTTAAACACCATATTGATTACTCATTATTCATTGCTTACTGTTTCAAAAAATCAACTTATTTCTTGAATTATAACAATAGTTGTCCATGCTCAGGGCATGCACACTATGTTTCCTATGGTCCATGCTTTGTGAAATAGATCAATTGGAAACTTTTCCAATGATGCTCATTTCACAATTCCTAATCCTCAACGATAGTGTTAGAATACAAGGTTCTTGCCACTACTAGAATATGTTAGATTCTAACATTTTATGCAACGATCCTTTCGTAAAGTCATAGCACAAAAGTCACCAAGACTTGGCCAATGAAAATACAAGGTTCTCTATCAGAAATTGTTACAAAACAATTCTATAGATGTGATGTCTCTCACTCAAAGTACATTCCTTTGAACATCCTTTTTGCATAAAATTTTCTAATCTAGACATAAGTTCTTAATTTCCAACTCCCAATATGGAAACATTTCCATATTTGCCATATGATAACTCATTCTTAATAGAATCTTATCTATTCATAATAATGTCGATATGGTCCATCCAACACTATACTTCCAACTACTCACATGCAACAAATCCTTGGCGAACCTTAGATCGTCCTTTGATAGTTGTTTAATTATTTTAGTCAAAAACCGTTCTAGTCCCTTTTCCCTCTTAATGCGCTAAGCATTTGGAAAATTTTAGAATGATCAAACATTATAGCATATGCAATCGATCCTATACCCGAAGCGTATGGGACACGATTCATAATGTCTTACATAAAGACATGATACTTTACCAGTCTTTTGCTATAATATTTCTAATTGCCATGTTCTCACAATTTTGATTATGAAAAGGGATGCCGTAATCATAACCAAATATTGAGAATGCAATTATTCTTTCCATATATAGAATTTCCTCATGTTAAACCATTCCCACACAACATTCATATGTATTTGACTAAATTTGATTAAAAATTTCACAATCTAAGCCTTTAGATTTGAAAGGAAGTATAATATTCTCTCCCTTAATTATAGCAAAACAACTTTTCAACCCCTACAACTTTGCAAAGTGAATCTTTGTTTTCTATAATTAATATTGCTAACTTGCAATACATGAAATAATAATCATGCTCCCACTATCATGATGATTATTTTCTTACCAGCATAACACTTATGCTCCCACTAGCTTTGACATGTATTCAGAAAACAACTGAACTTCCAAAGAACAATGCTTATTGAATTCCTTAAGTTCGTATTTCTAATACTTGATGCTTTGATAAGCCTTTATCTAAGCTTCTTAAACTCATACACCTTTGCCTTAGAAAGCTCATATGTGTGTCTAGACAAATTCAGACCTTATGTTACTAAGTCCCAAATGTTCAGACTAACTCTCAAATCTCACGATTCGAACTATGAAGAGGGATGCCGTAATCATAATCGAATTTGAGAATACAATTTTCACAATTGCTATCTTCTTAAAATCTCTCTTAGTGAAAGCATTTCCTCACAATCATTTTTATGAAGGAGGGAAACCTTATGTCACTTAGATTTTATGGTGTATGTGTTCCTATCCATGTGAATTTGCCAAAACGAAGGTTTGCGACAAATCCAAAACATATGGACTGAACTTTCTCAATCTTGATTTCTTGCCTCATGGTAACACGAGTGCCCACCATGTCTTCCAAATGGTTTAGCAACTCATCCTTACTTATCAATGTACATTCCATTGATCAAGGTGCTTTGTATTTATGCAGTCACATGACAACTCATAGAACTCACATGCATAATTAACTCAATTGGAATGGCACATAAAAAGAGTATGTCATTCACGATAGGCTTTAAACCTCAATTCGTGTGCTAGTGATGATCAACTAGGTTTAACTCTTGATTTGTTCTTGAAACCTTTCAAGACCGTTAAGACTCCCACTGACTCCTTGACATATAAGATTCTCTTGTCAAGAAACATTCCTTGACAAAACAAATATTCAAGAGTTAGTGTAGTTTTTATCAAGACTATCACTTCACATAATTGGTTCTAGTTGGTCTTTTTCTTATCCAAGACATCACAACTTACCAATCTTAAATGTGCAGGAATAAGAAGAGTTTTTCCAATTCCACATTTGTTGAGTGTTATAAACCTACTAAAGACGTGTCACTCAAGTCACAATCTTGGAGTATGACTCTTAAGACTTGATATTGGAACGAAGTATGATTGACTTATCGATTTAACTATTTCCATAATTCTCGATTCCTCTTCTTAGACATGCAAATGCACTAAGACTCAATTAAGAAATAGTTCTTAATCATTAAGACCTATCATAAAACACAATAAAAGGTACTCTCCCTTCTTCTTAGAATAGAGAAACTTTTATCTTTCTGCCTACTTGATTCTTCTTATTCGTTCTACTATTGATTGAAACTCTTTCGATCAACTCAGAATTATACTTAATCTTATAAGTATAACCATATTTACTAAACTTTAGTAAATCATGATGAATATCTTTATCACTCTTGTGGTGGACTTGATCAACGCACAACCTAGTGTACTCGATCTCCTAGTCCTTCTCTTGACACTTTGCCAAAGAATTAGTCTAATTTCCAAATATGAAGTTTCTCATTCATCACGCAACCTAGTTGTATGATTCAAAGTTTCTGTCCAATTGAAACTTGGACGATGTGAATCTTCCCTTATTTGGCAAATTCTCGACATTTCCACAAATAACATAATTAAGAATCAAATCCATTATTGCTAATAATAGAAACAATTAAACATCAATTTTTCATACACAGCATTTCAAGGATAAATAAATAAGACAAAATCAAAATTTATTTTATTGCGGAAAAATTTGTCCTTACAATGCAATTCAACTAAAAAACTATTCTATTTCATATTTCTTATCATTCTATCCTAAATCTAGAGTAGCAACTCAAAAAAAATCTGATCTTCGAATCCATGTGATCGAAATCCATTTCTTCATGATCAGATTCAACACGCTTCTTCCTTAAGCTTCCCCTCTTTTCTTTGATCCTGCAAAACATCAAAATGTAATCTTATCACATCATGTATTAAGAATCAAAAATAGGAACTTACAGAGTTAGATAATGGATTTTACCTGAAGTAGAGCCATATTCCTTGACTCTCTCATCTCTTAGATCTCTCAGGTAGTTTGGGCAGCTTCGTCTCCAATGCCCCTTCTCTAGGCAATAAAAGCAAATGGACTCCTTTGGCACATCACATGGGACAATCTCATGCTTAGTCCTTTCTGGACTTCCAATGTTGCCAGTGTACATTGAAGTTTGGGAGTTTGATTCACCAGACAAATTTGCTGGACCAGCACGCCAAATCATTGCTGATTCAGCAGCTATAAGGAAATAGGTGAGATCAATGAGGGTCACGTCGTGGTCCATCATATAGTACTCTCTAACGAACTCACTATATGATTTAGGAAGCGACTGAAGAACCCAGTCAACAGCCAACATCTCTGAGATATCGACACCTATCATCCTTAACCTATCAATGTGTGACTTTATCTCCAAGACGTGTGCACACACATGTTTCCCATCTTCGTGTTTACTTGCCAATAGGGCTTGAGTGAGCTTGAACTTTTCAAGCCTTTGAACTTGTGGGTTAGGGAGAATAATTGGAGGAGGTGGAGGAAGTGAAGCATGACTCTCATTTCCTTGATCGTATCGTGGAACGTCATCTTCATTTGGAAGGCTTGTTCCAAGGGACTTGGGAAGACCATTGTAAGATTTAGACATCTATAAAACGGGAGAAAATTCAAGTTAGTTGATAAGAATTCTTGATGTAACACCCAAAAGAAACATCAAGGCTAGGATCCAACACAATACTCTACAACCTAGAAGAGGGATGCCGTAATCTAGTTGCTGAATATTTGAAGGTAGGTAAATGACGATTTACCAATTCCCACCATGAAAAACAAAAATGAAGTTTAAGTTTTAAATGAATTGAAACTCCTAGATCTTTTGAGATTCATTGAACTTTTCAATGGCATGTTTAATCTCGATTATGCCCTTCTATTTGTGACTGGGATGCCGAGGATCACAAATAAGGTGTGAATAACCATACGAATCTACGTGATGCACTCAATGATACTATCACCTAATCAATGTGCCGGTTAACCACACACGCTCCATTGATCTATGATAAACATCGATCCACCCTTCACAACCAATGTCAACCCCAAATTAGTGTGTCGGTTAACCACGCACGCTCCACTAACGTTTGGCAAGGGTGTGAAGTGTAATTCCATGGATTAGCATACAATTTCACATTTTTCCTAAAGTAACTATGATTTGGGAATTTGTAAAAGCATTTAGTTACTTTGTACTTCATTATAATTATAATGGGAGGTTTCGTCCTATCCTACCCGTTCGGCTAACGACCCTCCACCAGTCAAGAGTGTGGTGGGTAAGAGTGGATACCCATTCAATTGCCATTTTATAGGCAATTTCCTTAAACACCCCTTATAGACCAGCTTCGTGAATGAGACCTACTAACGGTAAGACTGACTGTTTACTCATTCATATATATATAATATTAGACTTTTAATGTTATATATAGTATAGGGTGTATTTTACACTTTTAAAATACTAGGTGGTCTAATTTAATAAATTATACTTTTAATTTAATTAAATGTAAACCAAAACTTTATGGATTTATTAACTCTCTTTTAGTTATACACTTTAATTAATTAACAAAACCATAAGGGTGTAATTTGAACTTTTCAAAATGCGAGGGTTTTAGAATTTAACATTTCAAAATCAAACTTTTAATCAACTTTTAAATTCCAAAACTTGAGGGCAAGTTTTGAAACTTTTCAAAACATTTGGGATTAGAATTTAAATATTTCAAAATTAACTTTTAATCAAAAATTTAAATTCCAAAACTTGAGGGCAAGTTTTGAAACTTTTCAAAACATTAGGGTTTAACTATTCAAATTTCAAAAACAAAACTTTTAAGTACAAATTTAAACTATAAAACCTAAAGGGGAAAATTGAAACTTTTTCACAAGATAATTCAAATCTAAATTACAAATAATCAATCTTTATCTAATAAAACAAAAGATTATCTAAATTTTGACAATTATCTTCTATTTTGGCAAGGATAATCTCCAAATATTGATAAAAATCGGATTTTATTAATTAAAAAACGTTTTAGGCAATTATCCACAGCCAAAACAGGTCAAAATCCTGAAATCTGCTCCATCTACGACTCTGACTCGTCAGGTCTAGCTTGGGCTCGTCGAGTTCACTATGGACTCGGCGAGTTCAGCCATGGACTCGGCGAGTCCAGCCCCCAG
The DNA here is from genome assembly GCF_052849685.1 of Lactuca virosa. Lineage (NCBI taxonomy): Eukaryota > Viridiplantae > Streptophyta > Magnoliopsida > Asterales > Asteraceae > Lactuca > Lactuca virosa. Next base: position 99,652,866 of record NC_136432.1, on the reverse strand, counting down.
AAACAAAAAATTTTCGATTTTAAGCATGAATAATCAACTATAGCATCAAATACATCAAACAAACAGCCCTAGGCTCTGATACCACTGATGGGTTTCGAGCAATACATCATTCCTATGGTGTACATGCAAACCCTAATAGCTTTTGGATATAGTTTGTCTAATGAACATGCAACTGAATATCCAAAGCTATAAACCCTAGATCTATCATATAAGAACTGAAACAAGGGTTTAGTAATTACCTTTGATTGTTATATAGTAATAACAATCAATACCTTGCTTTGATTGGCTTCAGAAAGCTTAGTGCCTCAAGTGTTGCACCTCTAATGGAGTCACAAACACCACTAAGCAATTGGATGAAGGAGAGAAGAGAGGGGAGGCACCAAAAAACGGCTGGAAACCCTAATCCAAGTGTTAGCCACGTTTTTGGTGCCCAAGGGTTCCTTATATACTTAGGCTATTAGGGTTATCCAACAAGGAAATCCTAATTTGACTACTTAAGCCCTAAGCAGCCCATGGACCCCTTCTGGAACATGCCTTGGACGATTTCTAATGGGCTTCCCCATAGAATTCGTCTAACCTATTATTCCAAGGTGATCCATAGCCCAATTGCAATTATCCTATAATTACAATTCCAGTCCCCTAAGTTTAATTAATCTCTTTTAGTCCCAAAATTAATTCTTAATTAATTCTTGACTAATATTAATTAAACAATATGATTTCTCCTTTAATATATTATTCTTATAATATATTAATAAATCATAATTAAACCTTTCTCTCCTTAATTCATCCTACATATTGCTATGGTGAAGGCAACCCAAAAGGACCATGCTAATAATCGGGTCAAGTACATACCAAAATAGTTATGGACTTAGACACTAATCCAACAATATTAAGGCTAGGACTCAACACAATACTTTATAACTTGGAAGAGGGATGCCGTAATCCAAGCTATAAAATATTTGAAGGTAGGCGAATGGCGATTCACCAATTTCCACCATGAAAAACCAAATAAATTATTAGGTTTTAATTAGATTGAAACTCCTAGATCTTTTGGGATTCATTGAACTTTTCAATGGCATGTTTAAATATCGATTGTGCCCTCTCAAGTTTTTTACTGGGATGCCGAGGATCACAAACAAGGTGTGAATAACCATGCAAATTAACTTGGTACCCTTAATCTTTATCACCTAATCGATGTGCCGGTCACCCACACGCGCTCCACCGATCTATGATAAATAGTAAGTCACCATTTGCCACTCTTACTAGTCAATGTTAGTGTGTCGGTTACCCACACACACTCCACCAACGAGTTGGTAAGGTACAAAGTTTAATTTCATGGGTTAGCACCAATTTCACATTTTCCTAAAGTAACAAAGATTGGAAATTTATAAAAGGTTTAGTTACTTTATATTTATCATTATACTTTTAATGAGAATTATAGTCCTTGTCCTACCCGTTCGGCTAACGACTCTCCACCAGTCAAGGAAGCGATGGGTGAGAGTGGACACCCATTAAGCTGTCATTTTATAGGCAACAACCTTATACCCCCCTTATAGACCGGCTTCGTGAATGAGGCCTACTAACGGTAAAGCTGATTTGTTCTTATATATATATATATATATATATATATATATATATATATATATATATATATATATATATATATATATACTATTAACTTATAATACAATAAAGTATAAGGGTTGAATTTTAACTTTTAAAACTCTAGGGTTTGGAATTAAAGTTTTCTAAAGTGACTTTACAAATTCCAAAACTTGAGGGCAAGTTTTGAAACTATTCAAAACCTTTCAACTTCATAACTTATGATTTTAATGGTCTATTAAAATGAAGACTCTTCATTTTATGTAACCTATGGTTCTTTAATGACTCTTTAAAGAAGTGACTTTTGGTAATCCATAACTTGAGGACAAATTATGGACTCTGTCAATAACATTTAGATCAAGAATTACATCATCAAACAATTTGCAAATAATACCTATGATCTACCAAAACTCATAAGCATGAACATTTATATCAACAATTTCAAGAATCATATAAACATATATAAAACTTGAAAGTTTGATAATAACAATTGTAAATGGATTAGAATAATCATTACCACATCAAAAAACAAGTTTTATAAGTCCAAAACAGTTTAGGGTAATGATTCTAGTCCATTTCCAGCAGCAAAACTCGAAAAACTGCACACAGGGCCTCCTACTCGTCGAGTGTAAGAACCTACTCGACGAGTAGGATGAATTAACACATGGACTCGTCGAGTCCCCCCATGGACTCGGCGGGTTCACTGAACAGTGAGCAAAATTTTCGACTTTTTCAAGCATTTTGCATCATGTATATAGAAAACAAGCCTAGGCTTTGATACCACTGATTGGTTTTGAGCATTCTAACACTCCTATGGTGTACATGCAACCCTAGAAACCTTGGATATATGTTTTCTCTATTATACATGTAAATATTCATTTTCCAAGGTTCTTAACCTAACTAGCATGTTATGGGGTACTTGTAATATAAAACTTTAGTAGAGTAACATACATTTTCTTGTGGTTGATTGCTTGGAGTCTTGAGAGCCTAGCACCAATAATGTGGATGCCTCAAGTGGAATAAAAAATCACCAAAACACCTTGGAAGACTTGATAGAATAGTATGCACCAAGTAGAAATCGGCCCACCCTTTGTACTTACACACTAGTGCCATTTCATGTGCCAAAGACCTCTTTATATAGTATGGAGGATTAGGGTTACATTAATGTAAACCCTAATACCCATGACCTTTCATTTCCATAGGATCCATGGGTTAAAAACTCCATGGACTATCCATGCAACCTTAGCCCAACCTAAATGAACTTGGCCCATTCTATATATATAAGAGTCCATATTTAATTAGTTCCTTTTGATCACTAAATTAATTCTAAATTAATTCTTGATCAATACTAATTAAATAATATGATTTCATATTAACATATTATAACTAAAAATATATTAATAAATCATAACTATACTATTCTCAAAAGATTATCCATACAAATTGTTTCGGTGAAGTGCAGCCCAAATGGACCATGTCGGGTCGAGTCAAGTACATACCAAATATAGTTATGGACTTAGACACCTTATCCAACACAATTTTCATGATCTTCCCCTATGGTCTTTTCCCTAGAATGCCATGGGAAACCCCCAGGGTGTTACAACCAAGTGTTATGGGCTACCCCCATGGTATTTTGTTGAAATGTCATGGGCTACCCCAATAGTCTAAAATCCAAGTGTCATAGGCTACACACATGGTCTTTAATGCCATTTCCATGGGCTACCCCCATGGTCTTTCATACAAATGTCACGGGCTACCCCCGAGGTCTTCCATGCAAGTATCACCAAGACAACTAGCATGCTACACGATCCAGTGGGTTGCATTGGTGTCTTCGACCTACAAGTACAATGAGAAGACTCATCTCTCATACAATAATCAACTGCTACTACTCTCACTGTCGAAAATATGAATGCTATACACCACCTATACATTCACTCAGGATAAACCCTTGGCCCTCCTTTCAAAACTAGAAATTTGACCAAAATTCAACTCAAGTCAAAAGTCAACGGTCAAAGTTGACTTTAGTCGGCTGCTACGTCGTGGCCATCCATGACCACATCGTGGCCCACAAATAACAAAACAGAGGTGATTTCCCAGACGCCACATCATAGCAACGTAAGGCCACACCGTGGGCACTAGGTTCTTGACAGCTTAATGGGTTAAGTTGTTTCCTTCACTCCCAAGAGCTCTAATGCTCAAATCTAGTCCTTCCAATGGTCTAGTGGGTAAAGCTTCTAACTTTATTCCTTAGTACCCTCCAAGAGATCATGTTCTCAAACCCTAGATCCAATAAAGGCAAAACATGACATGGACTTAACCATTAAGCACTTAATCGCAAAAGTTCCTTGCCCATCATCTCTAGAGGAGCTTCTAACACCAAAACTAACATAAAAATTGGTGCTCTACATACATGCATGTCCAATGCATGTATTGAACTCATATTAGGACAAAATAAGCGTTATGACCAAAAATGTCATGCATGACTCAAAAATCCAACCATACTTCAGATCTAAACCCTCAACCACTCTAAATGACATAGAGTTCATAATATTGCAACCCTTTATGGGATCTCGCCACCCCAAATAACAAGAACAAGAAGACTATTGGACCAAACTAAAGATCTAGCAACTTAACAACATAAAGGTGGAGTCTTGGACACTTAAAGAGGTGTAAAAGTGTGCTAAGATGAGAAATAGGAGCTTTCTTTCTGGATCTTGGCTCACTACTTCTTCCTTCTTCCCACAAGATCTTCCAAAAGCACCAAAATAAGCTTCAAAAATGGAGGAAAAGAATTAGTGTTTCTTCAGGGCTTAAGAGGGTGATGGAGGCTGATGATGAACAAAACCTAGCCTCCGCATACCTTTATATATGGCTCAAACCCCGTGGATTAGGGTTTGGCCCAAAATGTTCGCCACGTTGTGGCCACCTAGCGTCATGGCGTGACACCCATTTAACATACGCGAGTCCAAACCACTTTGCTACATCGTGGTGATGCCATCACTACATCGTGGTCATCAAGATTTTCAACCTTAAATAATTAAAATTCATGCGTTGGGATTCGGATATTACAAAAAAATATATACAAATCCTAACATAAGCTCTAATAGAGGACGCAAGAAAGATGGTAAAGAGATTTGGTTCTATTTTGTTAAAACTATGTAGTTTTTTATGGTTCTATACATAATATTAGCTACATAACAACCATATTTTCCCAAGCTCATATATATATATATATATATATATATATATATATATATATATATATATACACATACATACATACATACATACATACATACATACATATATATATATATATATATATATATATATATATATATATATATATATATATATATATATATATATATATATCAACGGACATATTTTCTTGTATAAAACATAGTGTTTTGATATCTTTTTACGTAAACAGAAATTACACATCAGTAATATATTTTTGAAGAATTTGTAAGAGTTTTACTATATGTACCTCTTATTCACATAAAAAAATTAAACATGGGATACACAAAGCCTCAAACACTCACACAAAGGGGTACGACAAGCAATTGGTGATACGTATAGAATTAGACATTAGTAATTACTTTGATGCATTCTATGTTTATCTAAGATGGAGAGGTTAGGTTTATGACGTAATCATCTTAACAAACTAACAGTTGATATGTATGACATTGTTTTATATAATATAGTTGAACTAGTCAAATTTTTGTGTGTTGCGTAGAATAGAAAAATATTGCTAAAATATTATATATATATATATATATATATATATATATATATATATATAGATATATATATATATATATATTGTTTTTAATAGGTATGTATTGACATAATATTTTTTACTTTAAGTTTTTATATATAATCGCAACTATTTTGAACAATATTACATAATGATATGTACCCACTATTTATGTATTATTTGATGTTATTATTATTTATATTTATCGTTCATTATTTTTAAAATCATTTAGTATTATTAAATTGTGAAATATCCTAAAAATACGGTCCAAATTTATTTTTTAAATTATTAAATTAAACCGTAGTTATTATAACAATTCATCAAAACATCCAATCATGTTCATAAATCAGAGTATCTATATCAAAACATCCAAGTAAAACATCCCAGACTAAACATAATGATGTGTGCAATGTAGTCATCCCGAGCTCTTCCCTTTGCTACCAGAAGTACCTGAAACCAAATCTGAAAACTGTAAGCAAAAAGCTTAGTGAGTCTCCACAAACTACCACATACCATACACATATCACATAATCACATAATAACATATCATAGGCCCCGCCCGCTTCATCGGGCCCCACCCGACATCAGACCAAAATCCGGAATCGGGCCCCGCTCGGCATCGAGCAAAGCTCAGTATACATATAAACATATTAACAAATACACATATAATAATCACATAACATAAACATATAAACATTCCTCGGTCCCCGCCTGACATCGGACCGAAATCCGGAAGCATACTAACATTTTTTGGGCATTACCAGACATTGGATCGAAATCTGGAAACATACAAAATATAGACACATGCAAGAATCACGAAGACATCAAGCATACAAACATTCCTCGGGCATCGCCCGACATCGGACCGAAATTCGGAAAGCATATAACCATTCATCGGGCACCCCCCCGCATCGGATTGGAATCCGGAAACATATAATCATACAAATGGGCCGACATTGGTGCCTTCGACCCGTTCCTGTAGGAGGAAACTCACCTCGCACTGCTGAAGTCCCGCGGATATAACTTTAGTTGCTGGATGACAGATTCCCGAACTGTTAACATCAAATCGACACCCAATTAATAATTGGGTTCCAATAAATAACCATAAGTCCCTGCTTGGGGTAAAAGAATACTTTACCTCTAACCTAGCTTGATTCAATCCCAAGGCCCAAACACACATTTTGAAGGACTAAAAGCCAACCAATGATCCAAGGCCCAACATATGGCCCAATGTTCCAAATTGGGCCCAACGCTTTGAATGGGTCTTAACCTAAGGCCTATCCAAATATTCTAGTCCATATACTTCTTCTTGGATGGCCCATCAATAGCCCAATCACCAAAGCCCAACAGAAAGGCCCAACGCAAGGCCCAAATAAGGTTAGGGTTTTCACATAAAATGACGATTATGGTTAAGTGTTCTTACCTAACCCATTAAGGACTTAATCCATTAAGTCCATCACTCCACTAGGCCAAACATACAATGTAATTGGGCATAAGTCATACTTCAATCCACTGGTCCAAATGCGGGTCCCGACAACTCCAAAACCAATACATCCAAAATTAGGGTTTTCTAAACCCTAATTAGAGTTTCCAACCCGATCGCGTTCCAATTAGACAATTCGTTGAGTTTTTAGGTTTATTAATGTTAATTAAGTCGGGCACCACCCACTACCACCTCGGGGTAGTGGTGGTCAGTGGCGGCTCACGGCGGAAGCCACCACCTCGTGGTGGTGGTTATGATTCTAGACCAAAACATGTCTAAGCATCTAAACTAGCAATCCAATCAAACAATTCACACCGCCACCCAAGACGGCGGCTGGTGGACGCAGAAGGCGGCAGCCACCACCTCACGGTGGTGGTGGTGGGTTTTCTTTGGATTTTCCGACCATACAAATATATTATACAACATATTATCCAAAATGAAACACACGTAATATAACACACACACACACAACCACCCTTGTGGCGGCAGGCGGTGGTCGGAGATGATAGCCACCACCTCACGGTGGTGGTGATGGCTCTCTTGTTTCCCGATCATGCAACACACACCAGCACACATACGTCCTTGCACAAGATATGAGCACAACCACCCACCTGGTGGTGTATGGCAGACGAAGACGACACGAACGACGGCAACAACAGCACCATCAACGGCATCCACCATGGTTGGCTGCCATGGTGGTTCTCCACGACTTCCACTCGACAAAAAACTCGCAGACATGCGCATCCACATCACGAGCCACCAACACTGCCACCATTTCTCGGTGATAACAGAAAACACACCCATTTCGCCAACCCACGAGACAGTAGGCGACGGCCGGAGGGCACCAGCGTTACGGAGCGGCCGCATGGCGGCGACGACGATAGCAAGACGTGATGGGAATATGAAGATGGTGGAGAGGTGATTGCGTCATTGACGGAGAAGGGTATTGCAGTTCAACCGGTCTCCCACATTCACAGCGTCGGCTCGAGTTCGCATCCCATGTCTTTGCCGGTCAATGAAAGCAGCGGCGATGTTCGCTGGTCCTTGTGTGGTTAGGAGGTGGCGGCGGCTGAGAGGCTACACATGGTGGCGGCTGAAGAGGTTGGCGGCTGGAGAATATGATCTAGGGTTAGGGTTTGCTTTGGTGGTGCTTTCACAACACGGAAGGGGAATGACGGGTCTTAAACTCGTCATTAGTATGGTTCTCGTGGCACAAGATCAACTGGTCACTTGGATCTATCTTTTGATGTTCGAGGTAGCCTTCGAATTCTCTAGTGGGATAGGGTCACCTGGCCACTGGTTGAATGTCGATAGTACAAGTTTTTGAAGAGGATAAAACATAGACCTTAAAGTCTATTATATGGTGTTTTAAAGATCTATTTACTTTATAAATTTTTGGAATTATGCTCACTGCAACAAATATATATTGAATATATATTTCCAACCAAACAAGTGGATTTGATACTTATATTAGACTAAGGATGAAATGGTTTATCCTTATTTAAAAGGTAGAGAGTTATAGAGCTTATTTTAGACAATAAGCTTAACTACTCTAGCATCTACTAACTGCATTTATATAGATTATCCTAAATGATTGTTTAGGATGAAGTTTCTACTAATCTCACTAATTGTCATTCCATAAGACAAGTGATTAGAAAGTTCCTGTTCTAAGCGGGAGCAATTTGGAGCTTTAAGAGCTAAAGAACCATAAACTAAATGCGTCATAGTTTGGAACTAGGAAGTTTTAAACTGTTTTTGAATATGCTCAATAGTTGATCGGAAACTAATGAAACACATAGAGATGAATTCATGTATGATTATCAAGTATATGCTTGATTAATATTCCTCGATATAGTTTGACTACAAACAGTAAGTGAGTTTTCAGAGGAGAAAACATACATGAAAGAAAATCTTTCCAAGATTTAAGCTAACATCTCAAAGTAAGAATCTTCTTTCTTATAAGTTAATTACATAATGTGATTTAATTATGAATCAAGATGACTATTGTGTTTTCTACAAAGCTAGTGGGAGCACAATAACATTCCTAGTGTTATATGTAGTCGACATATTAATTCTTGGAATAAAGATCTATATAGATAGATCATGTAAACTTAAAGGGTTAAGTAAAATTGAATTAATTGTCAAGGATCTTAAAAGAGCTTAAGATAAAGGACTCTGAGAGAGTTATCTTGTCAAATACCACATGGCATGATTTTGAGAAAAATCATAGTGCAAATGTTTTTGAACTAGATAATATGATTGTATTCCATATGCTGCGGCAATTAGATTAATCATATATGTCATGATTATGCATAAATGCCAAATGAGTCGTATGCTTAGAGCATGTCGAATGATACCAGTATAATATGAGAACAAGTCATTGTGTGACTTAGGAACATTCTAAAGTACTTGAGAGAACTAGAGGCATATTCCTAATATACGGAGTATCTGAAAGAAAGCTATGTTTAAAGTTGTTACACATGTGCCAAATTTTCAAATAGATTGAGATGATTCTTATTCACAATCGAGCGTGTCTTCATTATGAATGAAGAGAAAGATACATGGATAGTGTTTCCATGTAAATTTTAATTATAGTTACAAATCAGAGTTAGAGTACATTGTGGTTTGGAGAACCACATACAAAGATGCTTAATGTATAGTTCATTATAAGTATGAGTAATCTCATTATGTAAGTATTGGTATCTAATTCATATTCAAGCATCTAATACATTGTCAATAGTTTTCTTTATATACGAGTTATATATAATTGAATAAGTTGTATTCGCAAAGTTTATACAAATCAAGTTTGTCAAATCTGCTTAACAAGGAGCCTTCATTATCTAAAGCATGAAAATCAAGCTGGTGCTATAGGAACTTGTTGATATAAGTAGATGTATTTGATTGAAATTTAGTATTTGGATATTGGAACAATACAAGCAACATATATTGTAATGAATTGATATATTGCATATGAATCTTTCATTGAATAATTGTTGTGTTCTAATATTAGCATGTTTAAATCTTTGAATAACTAGGTTATTCTAAATGTCCATAGTCGTTCATAGTTGTGGGAGCATCTATGAGGTAAGACTAATATGAGTGGATTGGTTGATTTTCATGGAGATGAAAATTGCAAGAACTGCTGCCAACTTCATAGGTACTTGATTAGGAGAATAAATATTGGACTTGACCCGCATCAAAATCACTTTATGGATCGTAGTCAAGAGTGATATTTTGATCAAGGTTGTATCTTTGTATTCTTAGACCTAAGATACATATTTGGGACTTGAAGTGTAGGAATTGTTGTGCTTTGACATGGTTTAACATTGTTCCGTTAAAGGCAGTTATAAGGGCCATCGTTGGGTACGACATGAACTACATTGACGGGCGTATGTAGTCGATATGTGATTTGTCCCTCTTATTCATTGAGAGTTTGACATCTAAGGCCTTACTAAAAGTTGAACACTAAATGAGATTGATGGCGATCCATATCTCATATTCGACATGATGTCTGAGACAAAGGAATAACTGATACCACACCTTTAGTAACAATTGTAGCTTAGAGCTCATGGAATTGGCTATTGATGAGATGACACCCTTCATATGTTGTTAGGGGCGGTAGCCCGTTGCTAGACGTCAGCTACTGTCTATGTCAGTCTATAATGAATCTTGTGCAAGTGGGAGATTGTTGAATCTATGTGCCCAAGAATCATTATGGAGTGATATTGCTAATAATATATGATCCTATAGGGTTACACCTTTATAGTTGGCACATTTTGTAGATTTATTATTAATATGATTATTAATAAATAATATCAATTCTTGTATTTAATTAGGGAATAATCATTGTTTTGTGAAAATAATGATTATAAGAGAGTGTAACTAGTTACTATTTCATATGGTATGAATTAATAAGTCATGCACAACATTTTGGACTAGTTAGATTCTTTTGTCTTTTACCTAAAGACAAACTTTATATTTTATAAACCTAAAGTTTATAAAAATTAAAGACCCGTCCTCTTTTCATGAGGTATGGCCAAAAATATTAAAATATGGGGGTTTCTTGTCAACCTCCATGCTTTGTCTCTCATGCCTTTAAAGGCTACAAATACTTTAGAGTATTTTATTATATAGCCATATTTATATTTAAATAATGTGTAGGATTTACTTTGCGTGGTAGTATATAAAGGAGAGTAAGAGGTTTGGAAAAGTTGCTAGTTTTTGGTCTTATTTCTCCTCTTGAAGCATATGGCCGAAATTCTCTCTACTCTTCCTCCCCTCTCTCTTTTGAAGTTCGTTTGGTGGTTTAGAAGCTTTCTTGAGTTGTCTCCTTTCGTTCTTATTTGAGTTAAGCACATAAAGGCTTAAGACACTCAAGAATACAAAAAGGAACTAGCATTCCAAGTGCCTTACTCTAGATGGTGGATACTTGTAGAGAATATCATATTCTTTGATCTTTCTATCTTCATCAACACCCCAAAACCAAGTGGGTTCAAAGGCATCAAAGGTTGTCATTCTAAACACTCTTTGGTTGTGTTTTTTATTTCATTCTAACCTCTATAAATGGATCCATGATGGTTTGGTTTTGTTATGAACTAAAAATAAACCTGTTATTTTTAAAGTCTTTCGTTGCCGGTTTTTGTGAAAAAAAACTTATATAGTGTATCAAAACCCAACAAGTACTACTTCCGTACTCCCCATAACCCAATGTTCGACCTCCCTCGAACAAACCGGGGTCTGACACTTCCTCATGTACAACATCTCGAAAGGTGGTCGATCAATACTGGCATGATATCTATTGTTGTAGGAGAACTCGGCTAGTGGAAGATAAGTATCCCAACTCTCGCTAAAATTCAACACACACTCCCTGAGCATATCCTCGAGTATCAGAATAGTCCGCTCACTCTGTCTATCAGTATGGGGGTGATACGATGTGCTGAAATATAGCTGAGTACCCAAATCCTCATAAATTTCCTCCAAAACCTGAAGGTGAAGCGAACATCTTGATCTGAAACCATTGAAACTAGCACTCGGTGTCGATCCACCACCTCCCTGATGTAGATGTCAGCCAATTTCTCAGCAAAAATGCTCTCAGCAATAGGAATGAAATGAGAACTCTTGGTCAATCTATCAATGATGAACCAAATGGAATCAACCCCACACGTCGTCCTCGGAAACTTCGTGATAAAATGCATGGCGATCTCCTCCCATTTCCACATTGGAATGGGTAACGACTGCATCTTTCCATGGGGTCTCTGATGTTCGGACTTGACTTTCCAACAAGTCAAGAACCGCTCCACAAGCCATGTTACCTCCCTCTTCATACAGTGCCACCAGTAACTCAATCTCAAGTCTATGTACTATTAGGTTTTATAGGTTACAAAAAATCATGTGGTGGAAATTAACTTAACTCTTAAGTTTACATGTAACGTAATTGGATCTATGTTTTCACTATTGAAAGCTATAATCTACGAACATCAAAGAACCCTATGGAAACCCTAGTATTTTCAAAAATCATAAATAATTTAGGGTGTCCATACCTTTTGATTATTCTGGTAAATAACCAATGAAATCCTTCTTCAAAAGCTCTTGGAAGCAAGCACCAGAAATCTCGTGCCTTTGACAGTTCACACCCAAACCATAACAACTAAGGAAACTTGAAGAGAGAGGAGAGGGTAGGTAAATTTTCGGCTATCCTCTTGGGAGAAGTAAATGGCCGAAAAGGGGTAGCATAAGGACCCTATTTATAGTTGATAGGAAAACCCTAGGTAACCCTTACTTGATTAAAATAATATTATTTTAAATCAGGTAATTATCTAGTCATATTATCTATATAGAATATTCCAGAAACCCTAATTTGGCTCCTTAAAACTCTCCATCACATTGGAAGGTTCTAGAATCCCCTCTATTTAACTATTAAACAATTACGGCTTTAGTCCTTGCACTTTTAATTAAACCAATCAATCCAAAACTAATTATAATTAATTTCCGATTAATTCTTAATTAAATAATAATATTTCTAATTACTATATTATTCTCATAATATATTAATAAATATTTTATTGCTATTTATTAATCATATAATAAACCAATAAATCAGTTTCTCTCTCTCTCTAAAAGTCATCCTATTCAAATACAAGGTTTGAGGGCAACCCAAAAGGACCTTGCTTTTAATTCAAGTATATACCAGTTTAGTTATTGGCTTAGATACCTAATCCAACAATCTCTCACTTGGATAAATCTATAACTACAATTGCAAGTGTAACTTCTAAGTTAAACTGCAAAGGGTGCTTCCCAAAGCAATTCCAGACTCTGATCTGATCAGACAATAGTCCTAAGATAAATGATCAAATATTTCTTCGTTCTACAAAATATCCTATGGAAACAAGACATAGATTAGAACCAATCTCATTGTCGAAAATTCTATTTCCCGATTTCCTAATTTGTGATGACATCATAAAACTTCTAATTGAACACATCAATTTAGTCATGGTTGGGCCCAACATTGTAAGTCAACACCAAATAACCGAGGGGCCCAAAGATATCGCTTTTCCTGTTAGGAAAAAAGGAATGAATACACTTTTACTCATATGCTTGTATCATTTACTCACCAAATCATACATGACACTACGTTTTACAACATCATGTTACTGATGCGTTTTCGCAATACCAATGCACAACTGACTTGTAAATTACAATTCACATATCTCCGTTTTAAGAATATAAGATATTATCGTCTCATAATTACTCGTGATAGAGTCCATGAAGTAATTCTCTGAGCGTGGGTTTATCCAATACTCAAATCTCCAATTTCTAAGTACTCGTGAACGTTGCAACAACACAATTGCTATGTCTAATCTCCTTAGACAATCCACAATCTAATCCATGACAGTCTTCATTCAATACTTAATTCCTAAAGTATGAGCGACCGTGGAGTTTCGAATAATCAAATTATTCACGAAGTAAAACACGCAAATCGAAACATAGGAATAAATAATTGACAAAGGTAGTAAACAAACTCATAAATAATCTTTATTATTCAATCACCAAAATCAATTACATTTATTATGTTACAAGTTTCGAACCAATGCTCCTAGCATGCTGATTATGCTTAACCCTACTCAGAGCCTTCGTGAAAGGATCTGCAAGATTGTCTTCTGATGACACTCTCCTTACTATGAGATGACCTTCTTCAACTGTATGTATGATATAATGGTACTTTCTGTTGATATGTCTGGATTTACCATGATCTTTGGGTTCTTTGGTCAAAGCAACTGCTCCTTCGTTATCGTAGAAAAGTTCCATTGTCTCCTGAATGGTCGGAACTACTCCGAGATCGCCATTGAAATTATTCAACCAAGACGCTTCCTTTGATGCTTCACTTGCTTCTATGTACTCTGATTCACTTGCTTCTTGGAACTTTTCCAAGTGATTGCTCCTCCATTTTATAGGAATACCCAGCAAGATTGAGAACGAAGGTTGTTTCTATCTGTTTGAAAATTGGTATCACTGTACCCACTCACTCTCAACGTATCACCACCACCAAGGATAGGAATCAAGTCCTTTTTCCTTTGCAGATACTTGAGAATGTTCTTCACTGCTATCCAATGAGCTCTGCCATGATTTCCCTGAAAGCGACTATCCTCGCTTAAAGCAAACGACACATCAGGGCGAGTACATGTCATATCGTACATGATCGATCCTACAAACGAAGCTTATGTGATTCGACTCATTTCCACTATATCTTCATCTGGACTAGGGCTTTAAGTCTTACTCAAAGTAGCATTGCTTTGGATAGGTAGCTCTCATTTCTTGGAATTTTCCATACTAGAATCTTTTAGTACCTTATCCAAGTATGTACTATGACTAAGACCAATTAGTCTTTTCTTTCTATCCCTTAAAATTCTTATCCCAAGAATATATGCAACTTCCCCTAGATCCTTCATGGCAAAACACTTCCCAAGTGAAGATTTCACTTCTTGCAAGGTCAGAATGTCTTTTCCCATAAGTAGTAGAACTAGGAAAGTTACTATACTCCCACTATCCTTGACATACACACAAGACTCATCCTCGGTCCTAGAGAAACCAAATTATTTGACTTTCTCATGGAAGAAAATATTCCAGCTGCGAGGCGCTTGTTTCAATCCATAAATCGATTTCTCAAGATTACACACTCTATTAGGATGTTTTGCATCTACAAAACCCTCTGGCTGACTCATGTAAACATCTTTAGCCAACTTCTCGTTAAGGAAAGCGATTTTGACATCCATCTGCCATATTTAATAATCATGAAAGGCAGCTATGGCGAGCATTATCCTAATAGAATTTATCTTGGCCACTGGTGAAATGGTCTCATCATAGTCAATCCCTGGGGTTTGAGTAAAGCCTTTTGCCACCAATCATACCTTGAAAGTGTGTACCTTTCCATCCATGTCGGTCTTCTTTTTAAAGATCCATTTCCAACCCACTGTCTTTCGATCAGGTTCTTGATCAACCAAATTCCAAAGTTGGTTATCATATGAGGACTTGATCTCGATGTCCATTGCCTCTTTCCACTTGGCAGCTTTAGGGCCTGCCATTTCTTCCTTGTAGTTAGCTGGCTCATCCAAATTTACCAGTGTACGATCACTGACATGTTGGATTAGTGTCTAAGTCCATAACTATAATTGGTAAGACTTGACCCGACTCGGCATGGTCCATTTGGGTTGCATGGCATCGGGACATTTGGATAGACCTTTTGTGAGAAGAAGACATTTGTGACATATTAATATATTATAAGTTCTAATATATTAATATGAAATCATGTTATTTAATTAGTATTGATCAAGAATTATTTTGGACTTAATTTAGTGATCAAAAGAGACTAATTAAATATATGGGGATTGATTGTGTAAATCATTCATTCTTATATATGTGGGCTTATGATCCAAGATTCCTTATGTTGGGTTTAACCCATGTGGTGACCCATGGATACTCCATGGAGGTTAAAACCCATGGAGCATAAGGAATGGGTAAAGTCATGGGTTACATGGAGTAACCCTAATGTGCACACTATATAAGGACCCCTTTAGCTCAAGAATTTGACACAAGTGATACATATGTGAGGGCTAGTCAATTTGAGCTTGGAGTGTCTTCTTCTCATGGTTATTCCAAGTGTTCATGATGTTGTGTGAACCATTTGAGGTGTCACAGTTGGGGAACTAGGCTCTCAAGCTTCATGGAGTCAAGCAACAACAACAAGGTATGTATTCTATCTGTTTTATTACTCTAGTATCAATGTTTTGGTATGCTAGTTAGGATAATACCTTGGATATTCATATTTGTATGTATAATAGAGAAAACATAGATCCAAGGTATTTAGGGTTGCATGTACACTTAGGAGTGTTAGAATGCTCAAAACCCAACAGTGGTATCAAAGCCATGGGTTGTTCTCTGTTATATTCATGCAAATGTTTGATTTTCAAAGTTGAAAAAAAAAGAAAAAAAAACATGAAGTTTGTCAAATTGTAAGATAATTACTTGTTTTGTGAAAAACTAATTATTTGTAAAATTTGAATCATTTGCTATATGAGTTGAATTAGGTCAAATTTAGTAAAAGATAAAATGAGATGATTATTTTATTAGTTTTAAAAGTTTGATCTAAATGTTTTAAGGAGTTACAAATTTTGTCATAAAATTTTGGAGCTAAAAAGTTTTTTTAAAGTTGTGATCTTAAGTGTTTTGAAACCTCCATAAGTTATGTATATGAAAAGGTTTTAAAAAAAATTTATTCAAAGTTTTTATGGAGTTACAAAATTTGGTGTTAATGTTTTAAAGAATTCCATAACTTATTCTTAAGTTATGAAACATGAAACGTTTCATCATAAAACAAGCATTTAACTCCATAAGCTATGGATTACTAAAAGTTTTATGTTTCCTTGATTTATGAGTTAGTTTAGATTAATTGAATTTTTTTTTGTATTTTAGTTGTTTTCAATCCTAATTAATCTAGAGGTAGTTCATAAAATGTGTTTTTGTAACTTGTCCTCAAGTTACATAAAAGGTCACATTTATGAATCTTAAAACTCATAAAAGTGCCATAGGTTACAAAAAAAAATGAAGAGTCTTTTTCATTAAATAGTATTATGACTCCATAACTTGTCCTCAAGTTATGGATGTTTAAGAGTCACTTCTTTAAAAGTGTTATTAAAGAATAAGAGGTTACATAAAAAATGAAGAGTCTTCATCTTAATGAACCATTAAAATCATAAGTTATGAAATGAAAAGTTTTGAATAGTTTCAAAAACTTGCCCTCAAGTTTTGGAATTTGTAAAGTTTTCACTTATGAATCCTTTAATTCCAAGTTAAGCCCTTAGAATTTTAAAAGTTAAAATTTAACCCATATACTTTATAATATTATAAGTTAATAATATTTATATATATGTATAAGACTAAAGTCGTCTTACCATTAGTAGGCCTCATTCACGAAGTCGGTCTATAAGGGGGGTATAAGGTTACTGCCTATAAAATGGCAGTTTAATGGGTGTCCACTCTCACCCACCGCTTCCTTGACCGGTGGAGGGTCGTTAGCCGAACGGGTAGGACAAGGACTATAATTCTCCCTTCATTAAAAGTATTAATGATAAATACTAAGTAACTAAACTCTTATTAATACCCAATCTTAGTTACTTAGGAAAATGTGAATTTGGTGCTAACCCATGAAATTACACTTTGCACTTTGCATAAGTCAGTTAGTGGAGCGTGTGTGGTTAACCAGCACACTAGCTTGATTTAACAAGGTAGGAAAAGGGTAACTTAATGTTTATCATAGTATCGCTGGAGCGTGTGTGGTTAACCGGCACATCGATTGAGGGGTAAATATTAAGGGTACCAAGTATATTTGCATGGTTATTCACACCTTGTTTTGTGATCCTCGGCATCCCAGTCACAAAACCTGAAGGGCACACTCGAGATTGAAACATGCCTTTGAAAAGTTCAATGAATCTCAAAAGAATCTAGGAGTTTCAAAACCAATTAAAACCTAATAATACATTTCGTTTATCTTGGTGGAAATTGGTGAATCGTCATTCACCTACCTTCAAATATTTTATAGCTTGGATTACGGCATCCCTCTTCCAAGTTATAAAATAGTTTGCTGGGTCCTAGCCTTAATATTTCATATTGGGTGTTATATTAAGGACTTTAGATCAACTATCTTGAATATCTCCCAAAAAGATGTCTGGTTCAGACATCTATGATCCTCCCAAATCTCTTGGAACTTCACTTCCTCCACCTCCTCCAATTATTCTCCCTAACCCACAACTTCAAGGTCACTCAAGCCCTATTGGCAAGCAAGGTCTATGTGTGATCGCATCTTGGAGATGAAGTCACATATTGACAAGCCGGGAGAGTTGGGTGTCAAACTCTTGAGAAAGTTGGTGGTTCAGTCACTTTCTAAGTCACATAGTGAATTCCTTTGGGACTACTATGAAACAGACTATGACATGACCCTTAATGATCTTATATATTTGCTTGGTGCTGCTGAATCAGCAATAATTTGGAGCACTGGGAGAGCAAATTTGATTTGTAGATCAACTTCCCAAACTACCATGGACATTGAAAATGGTAACATTGGATATCTAGAAAAGCCTTCTCTTCCCAAGGAAAGGGATTGACCATGGTCAACTAGGTTGAACAAATGGTAAAGAGAAAGGATAAGTCTACGATAGTCCCATGTACCATTCCCAAAGACTCCCTATGTTTCTCTTGCCAAAGGAAGGGGCATTGATTGCGAAGCAACCTATTTACCTGAAAGATCATAAGGTTGATCAAGTCAAGAAGATTGGCTCTACTTCAGGTAAAGTCCACTATCTAACTCTGTTAAGTTTCTATTCTGAGATTCTTGTTACATAATGTGACTGGGTTACGTGTTGATGTTTTAAGAATCAAAGAAAAGTGAAGAAACTTAAAGGAAGTATATGCTGATTCTGATCGCGAAGATGGATCTCGATCGCATGGTTCTGTGATCAGAATTTTGAGTTGTTGCTTAGGAGTTATCATATATTGCTTAGGAATAGATAACAACAAAGCTTTTCATGTTCTTTTTCACTGTAAGGATAGTTTTTCCACAAAGTTTTTAAAATAAAAGAAAAAAAAATTTGATTTTATTTAGTTTAAAATATCCTTACAATGGCACTTGTGAAAAGGAAAAAAAATTGTTGCTTATATGATTCCATTAATAGCAAGAGTGGACATATGAATTTGATTCTTTCATTTGTGGTAGTGTCTAAATTTTCCAAATAAGGAAAGATTCTCATCACCCAAGTTTCAGTTGGATAGAAACTTGGAATCATGCAAGTTGTATAGTATGATGAATGAGAACTTTCACGCATTGGAAAATTAAGACTAATTACTTGTTCACATGGATGTGTGAGTCAAGTAAAGGACTAAGGGATCGAGTACACATTCTTGTGCACTGATCAAGCCACCACAAATGTAACTTGAGTGACACATCTTAAAGAAGGTTTATTAACACTAGTAAAATGTAAGAGTAAAAGGTTTTCTAGTCTTGTACATTTGAATTTGGTAAGTTGTGATGTTTTGGATAAAACAGAGACCAACTTAGGCCAATTGTGTTAAGTGTTTGTCTTGATTAGAATCCACACTATCTCTTGAATATTTGGCAAGAAAGTCTTATAGGTCAAGGAGACAGTGGGAGGCTAAAAGATCCTGAAATAGTTTCAAGAACTAATCAAGAATAAAACCTGTATTTCATCACTAGCACACGACTAGATGTTTATAACCTATCGTGTTGACATTTCTGTGCCCATTCCAGTAAAGTTGGCTATACATTTGAGTTCTACATGTTCTTAATTGTTTGCATAACGACTTGGAAGAAATGGCGGGCCCTGTAGTTAAGATTACACAAGTTCAATCCATATGAGTTTGAATTTGTCACTAACCTTGTCTTTTGTCTATGGTTTTGACAAATTCACATGGATAAGAACACATATACCATAAAATCTAAGTGTCACAAGGTTTCTCTCCGACTCATGAAAATGATGGTGAGGAAACACTTTCACTAAGTAGATTTTAAAAAGATAGCAACTGTGATATTTGCAGTTCTCAAAGTCGTTAGTGGAGCGTGCATGGTTAACCGACACACTAACATGGACTTATGAGAAATGGCAAAGGTCTAAACAATTGAGACTATGATTACGACATCCCTTTTCAGAGTTCTGAAATTGTTTAGACACACATGTGAGCTATCTAAGAAAAGGTGTATGATTTTGATAAAGTCTTATCAAAGCAATCTCGTATCAGAAATCTGAACTTTGGTAAGAAAGTCAATAAATTATTGACTTCTAGAAGTCCAGCTGTTTTCTGGATACATGTCAAAGCTAGTGGGAGCATAAGTGTTATGCTAATAATCATCATGTTAGTGGGAGCATGATAATTATGATAAGTATTGCAAGTTAGCAATGCTAATTATAGAAAACAAAAGTTTCAATTCGTGAAGTTGTAGGGGTTGAAAAAGTTGTTTTGCTATAATTAAGGGAGAGGATATTATACTTCATATCAATTCTAAAAGGCTTAGAGTGAGATTTTAAGCTTAGATTGAGATTTTAATCATCTTTAGTCAAGAATATATATATGAATTTCATGTTTGATTGGTTCAACTTAAGGAAATTCTATATATTGCGTTCTCAAAATTCGATTATGATTACGGCATCCATGTTCATAGTCAAATTTTGAGAATATGGCAAACAAAAAATTATTATGGCAAAAGACTAGAACCATGTCTTTATGTGAAACATCATGAATCGTGTCCCATTTACTTTGGGTACAAGATCGATTACATGTGCTATAATATTTACCCTTTCTGAATTTTCTAAATGCCTTGGGGAATTAAGGGGAACAATGTCTAGAATTAGATATGACTAAAGTGATTAAGCAATTGTCGAGGACAA
The DNA here is from genome assembly GCF_052849685.1 of Lactuca virosa. Classification (NCBI taxonomy): domain Eukaryota; kingdom Viridiplantae; phylum Streptophyta; class Magnoliopsida; order Asterales; family Asteraceae; genus Lactuca; species Lactuca virosa. The sequence continues at coordinate 99,632,072 of NC_136432.1, read as the reverse complement.
TCTAAGGTTTACCAAAGATTGGTTGCTCAAGGACAGTTGGAAGTATACTGTTTAATATTGGAAGGACCATATTGACATAGTCTGAAAAGAGGCAACTCTTGTTCAGAAGCGGTAGTCAAAATGGGAATATTGAGTTGTCTTCATAGGTGGAAGCAATCTGTGTAAGGTTAAAGAAACTTAATGCAAGAAGCATGTTCAAAGCAATGCACTTTAAATATGAGACTTAGTTTCCATGGAGTGGATCTCCATTGGAATACCTTATAATGACTGTTGACAAGTCTTTGTGACTCTGTACATATTCATTACAAGAGGGTCAGTGCATATAAGTTTAAAATCTAAACAGATTTCGATAAATGATAGGAATTTGAAATTCTCACATTTTTCGATAAGGATTTGGGAGTGTGAAATTAGAATCATTGAAACTATGTTCAATTGGTTTATTTCACAAAGTAAGGATCATAGAAAAACATAGAGTGCATACTTGGTGTATGGCAAAGCTATTGTTTTGAAAAACATAGTGTACTTGCTTGGAGCATGGGACAAATAGTGTTTTAATTCAAGTATAAAGTTGATAAAACCAAAACAATGAATAATGAGTAATCAGTATGGTGATAAATAAAAAGTGTTTTATTTATATTCATAGGTTTTGATACCGTATTAGATTCATTTATTCTTGTGTTTCACTTTGCATGTTTTGACTTCCATAATAACTAGGTTATTCTTCCAGAATGACTAAGTTATTCAAACCATCCACAGTCGGTCATATGTTGGAAGTAGATATGAATCAAGACTGTCATGGGTTGGCTTGTAGAGGTCCAAGTTGGCGGACAAAGTTGTGCTACAACACTCATGAGTGCTCATAAGTTCTGAGTACTGGATTCAACCCGCGCTCATTTGAATCACTTCATGGATTTTATCACGAGTGATCATGAGACGATAATATCTTATATTCTTGAAACCTAGAGATATGAGTTGTTACTATGAGTTGGTTGTACATTGATTGCACGAAAACGCATTCGGTAACTTGATGTTATAAAACGTGCCTTTGTGTATGATTCAACAAGTAGTAGAACAAGCCATATGAGTCGAAGTTTATCCATTCCTTTTACCTTCGGGATAAAAGCGATATCTGTGGGCCCCTCGATGATTTAGTGATGACACATGTGAGTGCTTGGCCAAGCCAGGACTGATTTGATTTGTTCAATCAGTCATTCGTCATAAATCACAAATCGGGAAACAACAAATGGACAGAGAGAATGATTTACAATCCATGTCTCAGTCCATATGATATCTAGAATGGAGTAATATATGATCTCTTATCTAATGGACAAGTCATTGACAAAGGCCAGAGCTCATCGACAAGGTCAGAGTTCGACAGCGGCTTTTGAGAGCTACGATTGTTAGTTGGTTTTTGAAGTCATACTCAATAACAGTTTTAGACTTATCCAAGTCGGAGACTGTTGGATTAGTGTCTAAGTCCATAACTATAATTGGTAAGACTTGACCCGACTCGGCATGGTCCATTTGGGTTGCATGGCATCGGGACATTTGGATAGACCTTTTGTGAGAAGAAGACATTTGTGACATATTAATATATTATAAGTTCTAATATATTAATATGAAATCATGTTATTTAATTAGTATTGATCAAGAATTATTTTGGACTTAATTTAGTGATCAAAAGAGACTAATTAAATATACGGGGATTAATTGTGTAAATCATTCATTCTTATATATGTGGGCTTATGATCCAAGATTCCTTATGTTGGGTTTAACCCATGTGGTGACCCATGGATACTCCATGGAGATTAAAACCCATGGAGCATAAGGAATGGGTAAAGTCATGGGTTACATGGAGTAACCCTAATGTGCACACTATATAAGGACCCCTTTAGCTCAAGAATTTGACACAAGTGATACATATGTGAGGGCTAGTCAATTTGAGCTTGGAGTGTCTTCTTCTCATGGTTATTCCAAGTGTTCATGATGTTGTGTGAACCATTTGAGGTGTCACACTTGGGGAACTAGGCTCTCAAGCTTCATGGAGTCAAGCAACAACAACAAGGTATGTATTCTATCTGTTTTATTACTCTAGTATCAATGTTTTGGTATGCTAGTTAGGATAATACCTTGGATATTCATATTTGTATGTATAATAGAGAAAACATAGATCCAAGGTATTTAGGGTTGCATGTACACTTAGGAGTGTTAGAATGCTCAAAACCCAACATGACAAACATGTCACCATCTATAGTTATATGAAAACCATAGAACTCAGGTGGCATGCTAACTCTACTAGAACATCGAAGAGGTATTGAATTGTCAAAGGGTTCAACAAGAGTCTCATCCTATGGTTGAGAGCTAGTATATTCTAAGTTTCCTTCATTGGTTGACTCTTGAATATCTTCAAGGTCAATTGTACTCCCACTGTCCTCTTTGTATATGAGCTCTCTCTCACGAAAGACTCCTCTTCGTGCTACAAAGACCATGTTCTCACTACGTTTGTAGAACAAATATCCAAAAGACTTTTATGGGTAACCAATGAAAATACACCTGTTACTTCTAGGGTCTAGCTTGTCATGAGTCTCTCATCTAACGAAAGCTTCACAACCCCAAACCTTGATATGTGCTAATGAGGGAAATTGTGAGGTGTTTTGGCAACCTTCTTGGTAGGGACAAGACTGAGGATATTGGTGGCTATCTCTAAGGCATACCCCCATAAAGAAATGGGAAGAGAAGCTCGACTCATCATGGAAAGAACCACGTATAACAAGGTCCGATTACACCTCTCAGCCACACCATTAAGTTGTGGTGTCCTAGGAGGAGTCAAATTTGAAGCTATTCCACATTCCTTGAGATAGTCATGGAACTCGATACTAAGATACACTTCGCCTCTATCAGATCTGAGCATCTTTATCTTCTTGTCTAATTGATTCTCAACTTCATGTTAAAACTCTTTGAACTTTTCAAATGCTTCTGATTTAAGTTTAATTAAGTAAATATAGCCATATCTGCTATAATCATTTGTAAAAGTTACATTAAACTGATTAGCATTCCTTGTGGTAGATCTGAAGGGTCCATACACATCTATGTGTATGAGATCCAACAAACATTCACCTCTTTCACAAGATCCAGTGAATGGTGATTTTGTCATCTTGCCCAAAAGAAAAGATTGGCATTCATCATATGGCATTAAGTCAAATGATTCCAACACTCCATCCTTTTGGATTTAGGCGATGCGTTTCTTGTTAATGTGCCCAACGCAAATAACAGTTTCATACACACCATTACAATGTAAAGCTTCAAACATAAAAATACCATTTTTGTAAACCAAAATCGAACCATTCACATCATAATTTGAATATCGTAAGCCTTGTCTAAATAGTGCATAAAAAGAAATAATGTTTCGCGTCATTTCTGACGAATAGAAACAATCAACTAAGTCTAATATAACATCACCACCAAGCACAAGACTATAACTTCCAATCTTGGTAACATGAGAAGATCGCCTATTGCCCATGATCAAATTCATCCTTCCATGCTCCACCTCCTCACTTTCTCTTAGCCCCTGCAAATCAGACCAAATGTGAAAACCACATCCTGTATCAAGGACCCAAGAACGAGTAGATTATAAGTTATTAGTTTGAATAGTGTAAATATCTGCCAATGTTGGCTTCACTTTTCCATCCTTGATGTCTTGCAAGTACTTGGGGAAACTTCGTTTCCAATGGCCCTTTTCATTGTAATTGAAGCAAGTAGCCTCTTTGGGATCACTAGCAGAAGGAATGTTAGAATTGGTCTTTGCTTTTGGGCCATTGCTAGACGACCCAACACGGGCCTTGCCCTTCCAGTTCGTCTTAGGAGCACCTTTCCTCTTCTTTCCTTTGTTTTGCCTAATGGAAATGACGGGAGCACTGGTAGCTGTAGATTTTTGATTTTTCTTCAAACCCGCCCTAACTGTCTACAATAGGTTGTGGAGTTGGGCCAATGTGGTATCAGTATTGTTCAAATGATAAGCCAATATGAACTGATCATAACAAGGTTGCAAGGAATAAAGGACCATATCAATGGCTAATTCCTCGTCAAAATTCACATTAATCCTTTGAAGGAGCTCCACTTATCTTTGCATCCTTTTCACATGACTGCAGACCGACTCCCATTCCTTCAACTTGCAAGCCATGAGGGCTTTGACAAGCTCATACTTTTCTTGACGAGCTCTCTTGTGAAACTTTTCCACAAGATCCAAGTTCATCTCATATGCCCAGTAGTCCTCATAAAACCTTTGAAACTCAGGAACCATGGTGGCAACCATGACGCAAGCAACCTTAGTCGTGTCGTCATAATGTTTCTTGTATAAGGCTATTTCTTCACGAGTAGTAGTGGCTTCATCGATCTCAACAAGCTGTTTTTCAAGGACATACTCTTTGCCCTCGTATCAAAGAGCCATCTTGATGTTACTCATCCAATCATTATTGTTCGTGCCATCCAATGTCACCTTGGACACAATCGAGAGTAGCGAGAAGCTTTGGGTAGAGGTTTGAGAAGCAGAAGCATCACCAGGAGTAGACATATATAGAGAAAAAGTAGTTTTAGTTAGATGACATAAATCCTTAATATTTTAACCCATAATAAATATTTAAGGCTAGGATCCAAAATAAGAATTCACAACTAAGAAAAGGGATATCATAATCTTATCATGAATTTATGAAGGTAGGTAAAACAATTCACCAATTTCAAACTATGAAATTCCTAGATCTTTTGAGATTTATTTAATCTTATCAATGACATGTTTAATCTCAGATTATCCTCTTCTATTTGTGAATGAGATTTCGAGGATCACAAACAAGATGTGAATAACCATGCAAATATGCTTAACAACCTTGATGTCATTTATCATATCTAATTAATGTGTCAGTTAACCACATGTGCTCCATTAACAATGATAATTTTTTAGATGACCATTATTACTCTTTATAGTCACTATTAGTGTGATGGTTAACCACACACGCTCCACTAACTATATATAAAGTATAATGTGCAATTTCATGGATTAACATACTTTTCACATTTTTCCTAAAGTAACTAAGAGTGAGATTTTTTCAAAATAGTTTAGTTACTTTATATCCATATAATTATTAATGAGATTATGTCCTATCAAATCCATTCGGCTAACGACCCTCCACCATACAAGAGAGTGGTGGGTGAGAGTGGACACCCAATGACGATCATTTTATAGGTCGGTTCCTTAACTCACCTTATAGTATGGCTTTGTGAATGAGGCATACTAGCGATTTGACTGACTAGTCTTATACATATAATATTATTAAACTTTTAATTATATATAGTATAAAGTGCATGTTTATTTTCGAAATTAATATAAAAATTAATATAGTTTAAAATAAACCAATTATGATTTAATCTTTATCTTTTAGTTAACTATTAATTAAATTAATTTAAATCATATAAGGATTAAATATTATTTACTATTAAACTATTAATTAAATAATTTGAATTTAATCTCAATCGTTACCCTACTAGATTTTCGAAAATTAAGGGTATAGAGATTATCCAATTTAATTATTCTATTTTAACCAATTAAAACAATAATTATCAAATAACTAAACCCTAATATCCCTACCATATTATCAAAACTTAGGGAGGAGGCTAGGGTTTCTAGAACACTAGCCCAAGTCGAAAATATCATCCTTTAGGGTTTAATTTCTATAAAACCTAATTTGATATATTCAACTATTTTGCATATTCAATTGAAAACATTGGGCTTTGATACCACTGATAGGTTTTATAGGTTACAAAAAATCATGTGGCCGAAAATAACTTAACTCTTAAGTTCACATGAAACCTAATTGGATCTATGTTTTCACTATTGAAAGATATAATATATGAACATCAAAGAACTCTATAGAAACCCTAGTATTTTCTAAAATCATAAATAAGTTAGGGTTTACATACCTTTTTATTATTCTTGTAAATAACCAATGAAATCCTTCTTCAAAAGCTCTTGGAAGAAAGCACCATAAATCTCGTGTGTCTGATGGTTCACACCCAAATCCTAGCAACTAAGGAAACTATAAGAGAGAGGAGAGGGAAGGTAGATTTCTGGCTATCCTCTTGGGAGAAGTAAATGGCCAAAAATGGATAGCCTAAGGACCCTATTTATAGGTGATAGGAAAACCCTAGATAATTTACTTTATTAAAATAATATTATTTCAAATTAGGTAATTATGTAGTTTCCTAAATATCCATATTATGTATATGGAATATTCTAGAAACCCTAATTTAGCTCCTTAAAACCACCCACCACCTTGGAGGGTTCTGGAATCCCATTTTGTAATACCCCGATTTTCAAATATAACATTTTTGATCCTTGGAATGAGTTTTGTTTGCAATATGGCCCATAGTTGCATTGTCGTAATTTTTGGGCAAATCAGGGTACGCTGGGCGTACCAGCATGGTACGAATGGCGTAAGGTTTTAAATGGAACGACGTCGTTTTGGGATTACGCTTGGGGTACAATGTGTACACTGGGCGTACTCCGTCTGGGCGAAAACCCTAATTTTAAGGGTTTGGACCCTTTATATTGATCCTTAAGTTGCATTTCTTCACCCCATTCCCAGCCTCCATCTTTAGAATCGTCTTCTCTTGCAAACCCTAGCCCCATTGTTGCACTTTGAAGCTTGAGTGTGTGTTTTGTGTGTTCCAAAGGAAGAATAAGGTGGTGGTGAAGCTTGGAAGCTAGAAGCAAGCTTCGATCTAAAAGTTTTGCATCCTTCTCCATCTTTAGAAGGTAAAAAGTTCCCACCTTGATGACTAAGTTGCTAGATCTAGCTTGCATGATGAAAATATGATCTTTTGTCCTAAATATGGCCTTTCTTGTGTATGACATGTTACGGAACGTTTGGGCTGTCCTTTTGGATGTATTTCCATGTCTTGAGCCATAACAATATGACCTTGGCCCCTGAGATTCCTTCATGCAACCCATTAAGTGCTTTAGTGGTTAAGAAAGGTTAGGGTTTTGTTGTTGGGATTGATCTAGACATGTAGAACCATAAAGTTGGAAAATTTATTGTGTGGGTTGCCATTTGGGGCTAAGACTGAAAGTTAGACGTAGTGTCTTGAGGAATTAAGCCCTCAAAATGAAGTTGTTAAGCCATTCCGTATGTTGGGCGTAACTGTAGTACGCTGGGTGTGCGCCTGAGGGGAGCCGTATCTGGATTACGAGTACACGGGGCGTACGAGCCGAGTACGTTGGGCGTACTCGATCTGGGTTGACGTTTCTTGATTTTACTTTGACCAAGTTTGACTTTAGGTCAAACTTGAGGATTTTTTATTGGTGATTAAGATTTTATTGGTTTTGATGTTGGTGGAGCCGCATGATCAAGCAGAGTAGCGAATAGCATATCACGTTGTTCTCGGGTTTCTTCATTTCAGGGGAGTTTTGCCTCATTGTACCATGGGTCGAAGGTACCAATGTCGGCCCACTAGGTTTCGGTTATCTGTTAGAAGAGATATGCCTTAGGGATTGTATATAGTCATGTAGGATAGACTGGGGACTCTTGATCTAGGCTTTCTTACCTGTTCCTTGTTTGGTTGTGGTTCTAGAGTAGGATCACCTGTATGGGTGTCTATCTCACCTCTGATTATATACAGTCATGCATTTCTTGGATTATTACTATTTAGTACGTCGCTATGCTATAGTGATCGGTTAGATCTGTATTTTGGTATCGAGTATGCTGCTATGCTGTAGTGATCTGAAAGATTTGTATCTTGGTGCCGAGTATGTTGTTATGATGTAGTGATCTGCTACATCTGTATCTTGGTGTCGTGTATGTTGTTATTCTGTAGAGATCTATTAGATCGATATCCATGTATGTAGGATGTTGCTATGCTATAGTGCACCGTTGGATCTGTATGTTACATGTACTTACTGGTTATCATCTGGTGGAGTGCCCTAGGGACTGTCTGTGGTCATGTAGGATAGCCTGAGAACTCTTGGTCTAAGCGTTCTTCCCTGTTCCTTGTTTGGTTGTGGCTCTAGAGTAAGGTCATCTGTTCGGGTGGCTATCTTACATCTGGCTACTTATGGATACACATTTCATGGAGGTTAGCTGGTACTAGGATTATGTGCTGTGAGAGGACTAGTAGGCGGGAGTGAGCTGTATGATTGCTATTTGTCTGTATTATGTGCCTACTTGATCCTTGTTTGTTTATATGTCGATATATGGTGGTAGTGAGTTGAGGCGGTCCCGCTTTGTTCTGTAGGCCAAGATAACCGATGTAGGCCGGCTGTAAGCCGAAGTCATGGAGGCTCTGGCAGAGCGGTTGGCTTGAGGCGGTAGGCCAACATACCCAGGGTATTCCAGCCCGATGGCTGAGTGGACCTGATGCATGCTTGTATGTTTATCGTATGGGGTATTTTTGGAGAAACTCACTAAACTTTATGTTTACCTAGTGGTTTATGGTTTCAGATATCATCGATGATTGGGGGAAGGCGAGGGCGGGACTGTACACACTCATCAACAACATTGAGAATTCTGCGTTTTCTATGATACTCTGATTTTTAATAAATCTAATTTGGAATAAACGGTTTTCTTAAAGATGAATTTATAAATTGGAAAGTTTTACCTTAATAAAAATGAAAAATTTTAGTTGTGAAAAATGGGACGTTACACTTTTGTTTAACTATTGAACAATTACAGGTTTAGTCCTTGCACTTTTAATTAAACCAATTAATCCCAAAATTAATTATAATTAATTTCTGATTAATTCTTAATTAAATAATATTGTTTCTAATTAATATATTATTCTCATAATATATTAATAAGTCTTTTATTTCTATTTATTAATCATATAATAAATCAATAAATCTGTCTGTCGCTCTAAAAGTCATCCTGTTAAATTATTAGGTTTGAGGGTAACCCAAAAGGACTTTGCTTTTAATTCAAGTATATACCAATTTAGTTATTGGGTGGATCAAAAATTTCGACCTATAAGCCACCTCTAATAATGTCTGTATAACCCCACCAGCAACCGTAAGCCTAACCCTGCCACATTAAGTCAGCACTCCACGACTATCCCTAAAAAATAACAAAATATGACCCCCTAATCCTTTCTTCCTTCCAATTTTCCCTGTCCAACCCCTCTATTTTTTCCTTATTGGTCAATTCTAACAGTGGTTATGTCACACCCCCGGCCGAGGTGGCGGAACACGCCGGGCTGTGTGACTAATTTCATGGATCACAGGTAAACTGAATATATAACACAAGTACAACAATAAACAAAATAGCATTCGTGTTCTATCTTGATATTTGAATACCAGATTTTTACAAATAATAATATACATGAATTGCCTTAACAGATAGGCATATAATACAACAACAAGTAAACTAGGTCACCTATAATCCAATCCGTGTTGAATTTATGTTTAATGATTTCTTGAGAATACATGTAGTTTTGAGGGTGAACACAAGGTTGGTGAAAGTTACGGGTTTTCTGCTAATAGCAGTGATACTTTTAAAAAGTCTAAAAAGTATTTTCTTTGTATGTATCACAGTAGTTAAAACAGTGGTTGCAATGAGTCTTTAAATGACAAAATGTATTTTTATATAAGTAAATCCATACTTAAAAATATGTTTGTAAAGAGTCTTTGAAAGACAAAATGTATCTTTGTATAAGTAAATCTGTACTTAAAACTATATTTGTAAAGAATCCTTGAATATTCTTGAAAACCAATTGTACTATTACATAAGTAATTCCATTCTTAAAATAGTTATAAAAGTAACCAAGCCCATAGTTTGTAGTGAGAGTGAGAGAGATTCCACTTAATGTTTATAGTGAGTCCTATAACCGATCTATATGACAAGATGTACCCTCCTATAACGCTTCATTGGTCGTTGTGGTAACAATTGTAGACACTTATCGTCCACTTCGATTGTGGGGATGTCAACCCTTTATAGATTTATACATGTGTATCTCGCTCCGAAGATTAATAGTTATAGTAGTCTGGGTATGCTAAGTGTTTAGACTCAGATAATGAATATAGTCTTACTAAAAAGCCCTTAACTAAAAAGTATGTGAATAACTATCAACCCTAACTTAATTGTGGTTAAGTCACTAGGCATAATGAATTTTATTGTATAAAGTTTATGAAAGCCGAGTATCCTTGGTATGTATGTAAAAGTGTAATGTACTCGCTTTTATAAAGATGTATGTTTCAGAGTAATGAACATATGTACAAGTATAAACTTTATGTATTTAAAAATATAAATATACATAAATAGTAATAGCTTGAATCCTTGAAATACTACAAAGTTTTATAATGTGCTTGTTATAATATACAATGTCACATAAAAGTCATATATTTTTGTATCATGCAACATTTGTTTGTAGACTAGTTATTTAATGATGAAATAACCATAATACGTATACAAAAAGTTTATACTAGTTTATTTGTAACAATATGTTACATTGTTAAATAACATTTTTATAAACTAGACTGATTGTATTTTCGTATAAAAGGATAATTTGTTTGTAAAAACGAAGCATATAGGCACATGTAGAAAAGAGTAGAAAAGAGAAGGTACAAGGGAGACTCCAGAAGAGGGGTTCTAGTGGGAGGAAACTATCAACAATAGTAGCTCGAGTGGGGGTGTTTGGCAACGGATCGCATTGGGAAGGAAGGGAAGATGCGACAGAGCTGCTACTCGGCAATGGTGGAACAAGTGAGTGGACGGGGGCTGCTCCGACAACCTTTTCTTCTCGGTTTCCTTTTTTTTTATTTTGAAAGAACCCAATGAAGGGAAGGGTGTTTGCGTTTGATGTTTCACAGGAAAGGAAGCTAAAGGAGAAGAGAGGCCGGTCCAACTGATGGGAAGATGTAGGAAGCAAAACAAGGGTTGTTTCCCTTCTTGTTCACCGGAAAAACGAGCACCACCTCCGGTGGTTCTTGACAGTTCACGAAGATGAAGAAGAAAGGAAAAGAGTTGCTGGTCTCTTGTGTTTGCACAAGAAAAATACCCACTTCAGTGGTGTGTTCTTGACAGAAAATCAAAAAAATAATGAAAAACATTAACAAAAATCTACAGTGGTGTTTTTTTTTGCTTGAAACTACATAAGGAAGAGGGAAGAAGAAGAAACATAAATCAACTGGTTGTTTTGGGGGTTGGTTTCTGATGGCGAACTGCAACAGAGACACATGGAGATGGAGGTGTTTGTAGTGTTTTGTAATGTGGTGTTTGAGTGTTCTAACAGGTTGAAGAAGAAGTGAACGTAAGCTTCAAACCAAATGAAGGATTTTAGAGTACAATTACAATATTTAGTGGGTCTCATATCTGTGAAATGTTTGAGTGTGATTTTAGGTTCTATAGATACATGAGAGATAGAGTATATGTGTAGTTTTGTATAAAATGATTTTTTTGCACATATGGTTGATTTTAAATCAAGATAGGGGAGGCATGGGTGTGATTTTGGGAAGATTTTGGAATTGTATAAGATTTGTTCTTCAAGATTTGAGCTGATAAAATAAATGATTTTTGGTTTTACAATTTAAAGATATTGTGTACAAATAAAATGTAGTGTATTTTATCATGTAACTCTCGTTTCTCGATTCTCATGCCATCATACGATTTCTTAATTTTTTTTCTGAAAGTGCCAGCTTGTTATCCCGGTCGTGGTGATTCTAGATATGCAGACGAAATTCAACTCCGGTATACGAAACTCCGCGAAATGACGGTTAAATTTTGCGTATAATTAAGCTGAAAACGTCTAATTTTTCAACTTTTGAAAATATTAATATTTTTGATAAAAATATTTCGATTATAAAATCAAATATTAGACTAGAGCCTGAGTCCAAAAATACTTTCGGAATTTCCATATGAGGTGTGCAAGTCCCTCAATGGATAGAAACGGTTTTAAGAGTTTTAAGAAAAACAGTATTATACTGACTTTGGATTCTTAAAACGGTCGTATCTTTTACATACGAACTCTGTATTGGACGTTCTTCATATTTTTGGAAACAGGTAAACATGTACTACGAGATTGAAGTGTTTACCTTCCTCATGCCTGCTTAATACAAATTTTCAGTTTTTCAGACGTATTAACTAGGGCAGAAGTTTGTGTTGTTTTGATTCGTTTGTGATATTCCGTAATTGAAAGTAGGATATCATCTCGTATTTTATTTTAGTTTTAATGACACTATATATTTATAAAAATATGCATAAAAGCTCAATAGATCAGATTGAAAAGGGGTTCGTGGTGAACTGACTGTCTACAATTTTAGACCTAAATTCTAGGATGTCATAGGCGAGAAAATAACCATCCTCAGACAAAAATATCTAATAGATATACTTGTTGCCTTGTGGCTCAAGGCACCTTCGACAACATTGGCCTTCCCCAGGTGATACAAAATCTCGCAGTCATAATCCTTCACTACATCCAACCACCTCCGTTGTCTCATATTCAGATTCGGCCGATCCATCATGTATCTCAGGCTCTCTGTCAGTGTAAATAGTGCACCTAACCCCATACAAGTAATGCCTCCAAATATTCAGGGCGAAAACCACATCCCTAACTCCAATTTGTGCATCGGGTAATTCACCTCATGAGGCTTTAACTTCCTCGAAGCGTAAGCAATCACGTTTCCTATCTGTATAGGTACTAGTCCCAATCCTGAGATCGACACGTCTTGATTAACCATAAAATCATACATACCCTCGGGAAGTGTGAGAAACGGAGCCTCGTATTATCTCTGTGAAAGTTTCTCGAAAGTTACCTGCTGATCAGGCCCTCGTCGGAAAGTTACATTCTTCTTCGTCAAACGGGTCAATAGTACAAAAATCTTATAGAAATCCTGGATAAATCTCCGATAAAAACCCGCGAGTCCAAGAAAACTCCGAATCTCGGATGGTTTCCTTTGAACCTCCCACTACATCACTACCTCAATCTTGGTTGAATCAACCAATATACCATTCTGGTTGATGATGTGCCCCAAGAACCGCACCTCACGCAACCAAAACTCATACTTGGAGAACTTGTCATAAAGCTTCTCCCTCCTCAGGGTCTCCGAAACCCCTCGTAGATACTCCTCTTGCTACTCATTGGTCGTGGAGTAAACCAAGATGTCATCAATGAATACAATCACTGACCGATCCATCATCGTCCTACATACCCGATTCACGAGATCTATGAATGCTGCTGGTGCATTGGTGAGCCCAAAAGGCATCACCACAAACTCATAATGGTCGCAGTGCATCCTGAAGGTTATATTCTATACAATCTCATCCCTAAACCTCATCTGAAGATATCCTGATTGCAAATCAATCTTGGAAAACCAAGATGCACCTTTAAGAATGTCGGATAAATTATCTATCCTCAGGAGCAGATAACGTTTCTTCACCGTTAACTTATTCAACTCCTGGTAGTCAATGCACATCATATGTGAACCATCCGTCTTCTTTACGAACAGAATCGGTGCTCCCCATGGCGAACTACTCAGCCTGATAAATCCTTTGTCTAGTAACTCTTGTAGCTGGGTAGACAACTCCCGCATCTACGGAGGTGCTAAACAATATGGTGCCTTGGCTATCGGAGCCGCACCGAGAGCCAAAGCAAACTAGAACTCAACCTAACTCTTGGGAGACACTTCAGAAATCCTCGGGAAACACATCAGGAAACTCCTAAACAATAGGCACATCACCCACAACCACTACCCTCTCTACTAGAGCATCCATCATATATAACAAAAATATGGAACACCCCTGCTGAAGATAACTCCCAGCTCTCACAGCTAAACAGACAGTCGGTCCATGCAGAGCACCTTCACCATGAATAACCAGTTCTCCCGCACTTGAGGTTCGAACTCTCACGAACTGGTGGTCACAATCAATCATAGCCCCATTAGGGCCCAATCAGTCGATCCCCACAATAACCTTCGACCCTCATAGAGGAATCGGTACAAGATCAATCGAGCATCTCTCACTGAACATATTCATAACACATCCTCGATGAACCCTCGAAACACTCACTAAATGATCATCCGCAATCTCTACCTCCAATGGATAATCCAAAATCTCGGGAGCATCATTAAACTTCTTACTATGTACAAGAGATGGAAGCGATTGGGTAGCTCCCGAGTCAAACAAAATATGAGCTGGCATACCATTCACTAAAAATTTCCCTATTACAAAACTAGATAAATATAAGCATAAATACGAAAAGCATTAAAAGATATGATAAAGATACATATGAGTAACCACATATGGTACTGTTCGTGCTTCCTCGACTGTTAATTGGAATGCCCTTCTCTTCACCACGGGAGCTTCTGCCTTGCCCTGGCGGCCATCATTAATCCTCAAGGTGGCTGGTGTTGGGGTCATCACAGCTCCTACTATTAATCTAGGGCACTTGACCTTCTTGTGGCCCGTCTAATTGCAGTGGAAGCAAATAAGACCTGATACCTGGGGACAATCCCTTTTCATGTGACCAATCTTGCCACACCTATAGCAGCCCAAAACACTAACTCGACACGCCTCATCATACGGTTTCCCGCACTTTCTGCATCGGCTTCGGCCCTGCTAGCCTCTAGATCGCGAGTCAAACACCTTTGGCTTCTTCCCGGAGCCTTCTGCTGACTGAAACTGAACCTACTTCTACTTCCTAAGAAGCTTCAAATCAATTTCCCAGTCTCGGGCCCTAGCAAACATGTCCTCCAATGTCCTGCAACTGGATATGCACACAAACTCTCGAAGGCCATCCATCAACATGTCATGATATCTCATCTTTTTCATCTCCTCGACCGCCACATACTACTGAACCAACAAAACTCCCTCTCTCGAAACTTGGCCTTGATCTCCACCCCAGTCTCTGTAATCTGGTGAAGGTCCTGGAACTCCCTCGGCAGCTATTGCACCTCAATCGCCGACGCAAACTCAACCCGAAACCTCGACACAAAATCCTACCAAGTCAAGGTGGACACAGCCGCAGATCCTGCAACATGAACAACCTCTTCCCACAAGTCACGATCTCGATCTCTCAGAAGGTAGGATGCGAACCCCACCTCTGACCCCTCAGGGCAAAACCTTGTTCACTGAGCATTCTCAATGTAAGCGATCCATCAACTGCTAGAAATTGGGTCCTTATCCCCAAAGAACTCTAGGGATCTAAGAGCATTGAACTCCCTGAACGAGAGTGTCTGTTTCCTTAACTAACATTCTGCGATCTCAGCCCTAAAATCCCCGAGACGCTCATCCAAAAGCTCCATTATCCCTTCCTTGATGGTACCAAAAATCACAAGGGTGGCCTCCATAATATCCTGAGTAATCTGTGATAAACTCGCACAACCACTAATCGATCGGTTCTGTGCCAAAGCCAGAACCGGAGCCAAGAACTCCTCCGCGAGTGGTTACCGCATTGAAATACAAACATACAAATGATAAGAATAAACTAAAGGGAACTATCACTCTGCAAGCTCCTTAGAATCTCTGAAGCCATCCTTGACTAGAGTACAGATCCCGTGCTTTCTGTAGTATGGGCCCAATGCTACCTTCCACACCTATCAGTACTTTCCTCAATAACCATCTTGAATCCTCTAAGTCACCCCATTAAATCCAAAAACACAAAATCCCTATGCTAAGCAGCATACATATCCCACTATGGCACTCCCTAGGCTCTCCTAGTAACCCATGACTTACTCGCCTCTACAATACTAGGAACTTCTATCAACACCGCTGGTTTCCTTATATATGCAAACTATACACAAAATGGGACCACATAAACTATCGAATAAATGATTCTACCCTAAGCCCACAACCAAATAAGCAACATGAAATAAGACTAAACCAATCATTCTTGGGCTATATGATCATAATCGTATACACATTTTAAAGCATACACTTACCAATTAACTAAGCCGATATAAATCCCAAGTAATACATATCATCCAATCCCCTAGGCTATAAGGCATCACACAAATCAGGAAATTCTAGCATATGATTCCTGTAGGTATCCTTAGCCCTACTCTAGCATGCAATTTTCACATAACAAGAATACTAGTCATAATACTTAGGTATCGGTATTTTGTAAATTACTTACTTGAGCTCAGCTGATTGTAAACATCACAACCCCTTTTATTTGTAAAAACCTTTTAGGAAAACTCAATTTCCTTTAAAAAGATTATCAATCCCTCAGTTTGAGTTCTGACACACCAAGAGTGTGCCCGAATACCTCAAACCAAGGCTCTGATACCAACTTGTAACATCCTAAAAACTGTGGTAAAATTTTCATTTTTCAATCACCCAAATATACAACCAAATTGTTTCAAAACAAACATAGTATAAATATTCTCATCATCAGAGTAAAATCACATGTATATTCGAAATAAAAACCAAGGGGAGTGTTGTGCGATGACTTCAGACCTTTCCCTTTCGAACCATATGTACCTGAAATTTTAAACTACAAAACCGTAAGCATAAAACTTAGTGAGTCCCCCTAAATACCACATACCATACATACAATTTGATGGGTTTTGAGCATGCTAACACTCCTATGGTGTACATGCAACCCTAGAAACCTTGGATCTATGTTTTCTCTATTATACAGGCAAATATTCATTTTCCAAGGTTCTTAACCTAACTAGCATGTTATGGGGTACTTGTAATATAAAACTTTAGTAGAGTAACATACCTTTTCTTGTGGTTGATTGCTTGGAATCTTGAGAGCCTAGCACCAACAATGTGGATGCCTCAAGTGGAATCACAAATCACCAAAACACCTTGGAAGACTTGAGAGAATAGTATGCACCAAGTAGAAATCGGCCCACCCTTTGTACTCACACACTAGTGTAATTTCATGTGCCAAAGACCTCTTTATATAGAATGGAGGATTAGGGTTACATTCATGTAAACCCTAATACCCATGACCTTTCATTTCCATAGGATCCATGGGTCAAAAACTCCATGGACTATCCATGCAAGCTTAGCCCAACCTAAATGAACTTGGCCCATTCTATATATATAAGAGTCCATATTTAATTAGTTCCTTTTGATCACTAAATTAATTCTAAATTAATTCTTGATCAATACTAATTAAATAATATATTAATAAATCATAACTATACTATTCTCAAAAGATTATCCATACAATTTGTTTCGGTGAAGTGCAACCCAAATAGACCATGCCGGGTCGGGTCAATGACATAGCAAATATAGTTACTGACTTAGACACCTTATCCAATAGTCTCCCACTTGGATACGTCTGGTAACTATAGTTGCAAGTATGACTTCAGGAACCGACCAACAATCGTAGCTCTTAAAACTCTGTTGAACTATGAAGTGACATTTTAGATAAGTGATTACATGGAACAATGTCGTACTTATTGTCCAGCAGTTTGTTTCCCGATTTCTGATTTGTTTAACATAGAACTAAACTGAACACATCAGTTTGGTTCTGATCGGGCCCGACACATAGGTCAAAACAAAATCATCGAGGGGCCCATATATCGCTTTTAATCCTCCATGGACTAAAAGGAACAGATAAACTTCGACTCATATGCTTTTTCTACTACTTGTTGAATCATACACAAAGGCACGTTTTATGACATCAAGTTACTGATGCGTTTTCGTACAATCAATGCATAACCAACTCATAGGCAACAACTCATATCTCTAGGTTTTAAGACTTATATGATATTACCGTTTCACGATCACTCTAGATAAATTCCATGAAGTGATACAAGTGAGCGTGGGTTTAATCCAATACTCAGAACTTATGAGCACTCATGAATGTTGTAGCAACTCTTTGTTATGTCCAACACCTTGGACATCTACAAGCCAAATTCATGATAGTCTTGATTCATACCTACTTCCAACATATGACTGACTGTGGAGAGTTTGAATAAAGTAATTATTCTGGAAGTCAAAACATGCAAAGTTGAAACAATAGTAAACGATTGACACAAGATAGCAACACCTTACTTATAAATAAACAACAACTTTTATTTAATCATCAAATGTCAATTACATTTTACAAGTTTCAGAAATAGCTATCTAATTTGTAAAACTAATATCGTCCTTCAGCCCGATGCGCCTCGCATGCTGCAAATGCCTAACCCTAGCCAGTCCCTTTGTGAGGGGATCTGCTGGGTTCTCTTCTGACGATACCCTCTTTGCCACGAGGAGTCCTTCTTCTATGTTATGTCTTATGAAGTGATATTTTCTATCAATGTGTCTGGATCTTCCATGATCTCTCAGTTCCTTGGCTAAGGCAACCGCACTATTGTTGTCACAGAAAATCTCCATAGGCTCCTTTATAGCTGGTACAACTCCAAGGTCTCCGATGAAGTTCCTCAACCATATCGCCTCCTTAACCTCTTCACTCGCTACTATGTACTCTGATTCACAAGTCGAATCAGCTACTGTCTCCTGCTTGGAACTTTTCCAAGTAATTGCTCCTCCATTCATGGTAAAGATCTAGCCCGACTGAGAGTGGAAATTATCCCTATCAGTCTGAAAGCTAGCATCACTATACCCCACTACTCTCAAGTCATCACTCCCACCAAGGGTAAGGACCCAGTCCTTAGTCCTCTGCAGGTACTTGAGAATGTTCTTCATCGCAGTCCAGTGAGCCTTGCCAGGATTCCCCTGATATATGCTGACCATTCTCAAAGAAAAGGCCACAGCAGGGCGGGTACAAGTTATAGCATACATGATCGAGCGAACATCGGAAGCAGATGGTAATCGACTCATCTCAGCTATCTCAGCCTCTATACTCGGACTCTGAGCCTTGCTCAGTTTGGCATTACGTTGGATCGGTAAGTCATATTTCTTGGAATTCTGCATGTTGAACCTTTTCAACACTTTGTCCACATATGTGCTTTGACTAAGTCCAATTAGTCTTTTACTCCTTTCACTCAATATCCTTATCCCTAGGATATAGACAACTTCTCCAAGGTCCTTCATAGCGAAACACTTCCCAAGACAGGACTTAACCTCCTACAAAGTTGGGATGTCATTTCCCATGAGTAGTATGTCATCCACATATAATACCAAAAAGCTAACTATACTCCCACTAGCCTTAACATATACACAGGACTCATCTTCGCTCCTCAAAAAACTAAATTATTTAACTTTCTCATCGAAACAAAGATTCCATCTGCGAGATGCTTGTTTCAATCCATAGATGGATTTCTCAAGCTTAAACACTCTATTAGGGTGCTTTGCATCGACAAAACCCACTGGCTGACTCATGTAACCATCCTCAGCCAACTTTCCATTAAGGAAAGTGGTTTTGACATCCATTTGCCATATTTCATAATCATGAAATGCAGCTATGGCCAGCAACACCCTAATAGACTTAATCTTCGCTACTGGTGAGAAGGTCTAATCATAGTCAACTCCCGGAGTTTGAGTAAAGCCCTTTGCAACCGGTCGCGCTTTATAAGTGTGTACATTCCCATCCATGTCGGTCTTCTTCTTGAAGATCCACTTGCACCCGACCGTTTTACGACACGATACATTGTCAACCAAGTTCCAAACTTGATTGTCATACATGGACTGAGTCTCGCTATCCATGGCCTTCTTCCATTTGGCAGATTTAGGGCCTACCATGGCTTCCTTAAAGCTGTTAGGTTCATCCAGATTTACCAGTGTATTGTCACTGATAAATGCATCACCTTCCGTAGTAATATGAAAACCATAGTAATGCTCTGGTGGATTCCTAACTCTTGTGGAACGCCTCAGAGGTACGGATTCATCAACAAGAGTTTCCTCCTCAGGTTGACTGCTAGGGTTTGAGGTTTCTTCACCGCTTGACTCTTGAAGTTTTTCAATGTCAATTTGCCTCCGACTGTTTCCTAGGCTTATAAAATCTCTTTCTCGAAAGACCCCTCTCCTTTCCACAAAGACCACATTCTCACTAGGTCTGTAGAAGATGTAACCAAAAGAATTTTGTGGGTAGCCGATGAAAATACACCGCCCACTACGAGGTTCGAGCTTGTCCTGAGTCTCACGTCTCACGAAAGCCTCGCAACCCGAAATCTTGATGTGGTCTAAATTGGGAACTTTCCCAGTCCACATCTCGTGAAGTGTTTTGGCAACCTTCTTAGTAGGGACTAGATTAAGGATATGGGCGGCAGTCTCTAAGGCATACCCCCAGAATGAGATTGGTAACAAAGCTCGACTCATCATGGAATGAACCATGTCTAACAAGGTTCGATTGCGCCTCTCAGCCACACCATTAGGCTGTGGTGTTCTGGGAGGTGTCAATTGTGAAAATAATTCCACATTCCTTAAGATAGGCAAGGAACTCTATAACAAGATACTCTCCTCCTCGATCGGATCGGAGCATCTTAATGTTCCTGCCCAACTGATTCTCCATTTCTTATTTAAACTCTTTGAATTTTTCAAAAGTTTCTGACTTATGCTTGATTAAGTAGACATAACCATATCTACTGTAATCATCAGTAAAAGTCACATAGAAGCGGTTAGTATCTCTTGTGGCGGTTCTGAAGGGTCCACACACATATGTGTGTATGAGGTCCAACAAAACTTCACCCCTAGCACAAGTACCAGTGAAGGGTGACTTTGTCATTTTTCCAAGCAAACAAGACTCGCAACTATCATCCGACTTTAAGTCAAATGACTCCAAGACTCCAGCCTTTTGGAGTTGGCCTATGCGCTTCTTATTAACATGTCCAAGAAGACAATGCAACAAGGATGATTTATCCAAACTAGTGGAAGAATCAATATGTAATACATTATTTCCTAAGTTATCTACAACCGACACAGTTTCATATACACCATCACAAGGTAATGCTTTAAAATAAAGAACATTATTATAAAAAGCATTAATACCACCACATTCATTATCAAATGAAAAAGTAAACCCTTGTTTGTACAAAACTTGAAAAGAAATAATATTTCTCGCCATTTGAGACGAGTAACAACACTTACTAAAATCTAACACTAACCCATTACTTAGCAACAAAGAATAAACTCTAATCTTGGTGAAAGGTGAAGCTTTCCTATTCCCCATGATCAAGTTTATCTTTCCTTGCTCCACATCCTCACTTCTTCTTAGGCCCTGCAAATCAGAACATATATGAATACCGCAACCTGTATCAAGAACCCAAGAAGTAGTATGTGGTGAGTTATTAGACAATATAGTGTAAATACATGCATGGGTAGGCTTGAGCTTCCCATCCTTAACATCTTGCAGGTACTTGGGGCAGTTTCGTTTCCAGTGCCCCTTTTCCTGACAATAGAAGCATTGAGCTTCTTTTGGGTTGGAACAAGGAGTGACAGAACCACCTTTGGTTCTAATTGAAGAGGAGCCATCAAGGGACTTTCCCTTGGTACCCTTTGAAGGGGTCTTCCTCTTCTTCCCTTTACTTTGCCCGATTGCCAGAACAGGGGCGGCGGTAGGAGTAGGAGTGGTAACCACCGATTTGCCTTTAAGACCAGTTTCAACGGTCTTCAAAAGCCCTTGAAGTTTGCTAAGCGTGACCTCCTACTTGTTCATGTGATATGTCATTTGGAATTGATCATAATAAGTAGGTAAGGAGTGAAATATGAGATCAATAGCCAACTCCTCGGGGAAGTTCACATTCAACTTGAGAAAACGGTCCACAAACCTTTCCATTTTCTACATGTGGCCCGTGATGGGTTCACCATCCTTCATTCGGGTTGTTATCATGGAAGAGATGATTTCATACCTCTCTTGATGAGAACTTTGATGGTAGCGGTCCATCAGGTACATGTGCATCTCAAAAGGGTAAAAGTCCTCATAGGACTTCTGGAGTTCATCTTTCATTGTGGCCAACATGATACATGCCACCTTGGTAGCATCTCTCTAATGTGCCCAAAAGTCAGCGATCTCCTCCGAAGTAGAATTAGACTCATCAATTTCCCTCAGCACCTTATCGAGGACATATTCCTTGTCCTAGTAACGTGTGACCATCCTGATGTTCCTGATCCAATCATTAAAGTTTGAACAATCAAAGATGACTCTCCCACGAAGGTTCATGAGAGAGAAGGAGCCAGTAGGGTTTGAGCCAGAAGCAGCATGGTTGGAAGACATCTGAAAAGAAGAAAGAGAAGTTTAGATTAGATATGGAATCCTTAATAAGACACCCAAATGTAATATTTGATGGGTTTCGAGCAATACATCATTCCTATTGTGTACATGCAAACCCTAATAGCTTTTGGATCTAGTTTGTCTAATGAACATGCAATTGAATATCCAAAGCTATAAACCCTAGATCTATCATATAAGAACTGAAACAAGGGTTTAGTAATTACCTTTGATTGTTATATAGTAATAACAATCAATTCCTTGCTTTGATTGGCTTCAGAAAGCTTAGTGCCTCAAGTGTTGCACCTCTAATGGAGTCACAAACACCACTAAGCAATTGGATGAAGGAGAGAAGAGAGGGGAGGCACCAAAAAAAAGGCTGGAAACCCTAATCCAAGTGTTAGCCACGTTTTTGGTGCCCAGGGGTTCCTTATATGCTTAGGCTATTAGGGTTATCCAACAAGGAAACCCTAATTTGACTGCTTAAGCCCTAAGCAGCCCATGGACCCCTTCTAGAACATGCCTTGGACGATTTCTAATGGGCTTCCCCATAGAATTCGTCCAACCTATTATTCCAAGGTGATCCATAGCCCAATTGCAATTATCCTATAATTACAATTCCAGTCCCCTAAGTTTAATTAATCTCTTTTAGTCACAAAATTAATTCTTAATTAATTCTTGACTAATATTAATTAAACAATATGATTTCTCCTTTAATATATTATTCTTATAATATATTAATAAATCATAATTAAACCTTTCTCTCCTTAATTCATCCTACATATTGCTATGGTGAAGGCAACCCAAAAGGACCATGCTCATAATCGGGTCAAGTACATACCAAAATAGTTATGGACTTAGACACTAATCCAACAGTCTCCCACTTGGATAAGTCTAATAACTTTTTTGCATAACTTCAGAACCTGATCAGCAATCGTAGATTTCAAAAGCCGTTGTCAACTCTGATCTTATCAGATACGCGTGTCCTTTAGATAAGGGATCATATATTCCTCCATTCTCAAGATATCGTATAGACACATGACATGAATTTGATCATTCTCTCTATACGGTTTCCCGAATTCCGATTTATGACGACTGACAACAGACTACAATTGAACACATCAACTTAGTCCCGGCTTGGCCAAGCGCTTAGGGTCATCTCTAAATCATCGAGGGGCCCACAGATATCGCTTTTATCCCACTTTGGTTAAAAGGAATGGATAAACTTTGACTCAAATGCTCGCTTGCACCTACTGATCGAATCACACACAACAATAAGTTTTATAACACCAAGTTACTGGTGCGTTTACTTATCATCAATGTGCAACCGCCCAACAAATAACAACTCACACGTCTCGGTTTCAAGAATATACAATATTATTGTCTCACAATTACTCATGATAAAAAGATGAAGTGATTCAAGTGAGCGTGGGTTTAATCCAATACTCTAATCTTATCAAAGCACTCATGAACTCTGCAGCAAACTTGTGCTATGTCTAAACACTCTAGACAATCTACAGACATATTCATGACAGTCTTCCTTCATACCTACTTCCAACGTATGACCGACTGTGGAGGTTCGAATAACCCAGTTATTCTGGAAGTAAAAACATGCAAAATGAAACACAACAATAATACTTAATCCTATATGGCCCCAAAACATTTGAGCGTAAATAAAACACTTTTATTTAAACACCATATTGATTACTCATTATTCATTGCTTACTGTTTCAAAAAATCAACTTATTTCTTGAATTATAACAATAGTTGTCCATGCTCAGGGCATGCACACTATGTTTCCTATGGTCCATGCTTTGTGAAATAGATCAATTGGAAACTTTTCCAATGATGCTCATTTCACAATTCCTAATCCTCAACGATAGTGTTAGAATACAAGGTTCTTGCCACTACTAGAATATGTTAGATTCTAACATTTTATGCAACGATCCTTTCGTAAAGTCATAGCACAAAAGTCACCAAGACTTGGCCAATGAAAATACAAGGTTCTCTATCAGAAATTGTTACAAAACAATTCTATAGATGTGATGTCTCTCACTCAAAGTACATTCCTTTGAACATCCTTTTTGCATAAAATTTTCTAATCTAGACATAAGTTCTTAATTTCCAACTCCCAATATGGAAACATTTCCATATTTGCCATATGATAACTCATTCTTAATAGAATCTTATCTATTCATAATAATGTCGATATGGTCCATCCAACACTATACTTCCAACTACTCACATGCAACAAATCCTTGGCGAACCTTAGATCGTCCTTTGATAGTTGTTTAATTATTTTAGTCAAAAACCGTTCTAGTCCCTTTTCCCTCTTAATGCGCTAAGCATTTGGAAAATTTTAGAATGATCAAACATTATAGCATATGCAATCGATCCTATACCCGAAGCGTATGGGACACGATTCATAATGTCTTACATAAAGACATGATACTTTACCAGTCTTTTGCTATAATATTTCTAATTGCCATGTTCTCACAATTTTGATTATGAAAAGGGATGCCGTAATCATAACCAAATATTGAGAATGCAATTATTCTTTCCATATATAGAATTTCCTCATGTTAAACCATTCCCACACAACATTCATATGTATTTGACTAAATTTGATTAAAAATTTCACAATCTAAGCCTTTAGATTTGAAAGGAAGTATAATATTCTCTCCCTTAATTATAGCAAAACAACTTTTCAACCCCTACAACTTTGCAAAGTGAATCTTTGTTTTCTATAATTAATATTGCTAACTTGCAATACATGAAATAATAATCATGCTCCCACTATCATGATGATTATTTTCTTACCAGCATAACACTTATGCTCCCACTAGCTTTGACATGTATTCAGAAAACAACTGAACTTCCAAAGAACAATGCTTATTGAATTCCTTAAGTTCGTATTTCTAATACTTGATGCTTTGATAAGCCTTTATCTAAGCTTCTTAAACTCATACACCTTTGCCTTAGAAAGCTCATATGTGTGTCTAGACAAATTCAGACCTTATGTTACTAAGTCCCAAATGTTCAGACTAACTCTCAAATCTCACGATTCGAACTATGAAGAGGGATGTCGTAATCATAATCGAATTTGAGAATACAATTTTCACAATTGCTATCTTCTTAAAATCTCTCTTAGTGAAAGCATTTCCTCACAATCATTTTTATGAAGGAGGGAAACCTTATGTCACTTAGATTTTATGGTGTATGTGTTCCTATCCATGTGAATTTGCCAAAACGAAGGTTTGCGACAAATCCAAAACATATGGACTGAACTTTCTCAATCTTGATTTCTTGCCTCATGGTAACACGAGTGCCCACCATGTCTTCCAAATGGTTTAGCAACTCATCCTTACTTATCAATGTACATTCCATTGATCAAGGTGCTTTGTATTTATGCAGTCACATGACAACTCATAGAACTCACATGCATAATTAACTCAATTGGAATGGCACATAAAAAGAGTATGTCATTCACGATAGGCTTTAAACCTCAATTCGTGTGCTAGTGATGATCAACTAGGTTTAACTCTTGATTTGTTCTTGAAACCTTTCAAGACCGTTAAGACTCCCACTGACTCCTTGACATATAAGATTCTCTTGTCAAGAAACATTCCTTGACAAAACAAATATTCAAGAGTTAGTGTAGTTTTTATCAAGACTATCACTTCACATAATTGGTTCTAGTTGGTCTTTTTCTTATCCAAGACATCACAACTTACCAATCTTAAATGTGCAGGAATAAGAAGAGTTTTTCCAATTCCACATTTGTTGAGTGTTATAAACCTACTAAAGACGTGTCACTCAAGTTACAATCTTGGAGTATGACTCTTAAGACTTGATATTGGAACGAAGTATGATTGACTTATCGATTTAACTATTTCCATAATTCTCGATTCCTCTTCTTAGACATGCAAATGCACTAAGACTCAATTAAGAAATAGTTCTTAATCATTAAGACCTATCATAAAACACAATAAAAGGTACTCTCCCTTCTTCTTAGAATAGAGAAACTTTTATCTTTCTGCCTACTTGATTCTTCTTATTCGTTCTACTATTGATTGAAACTCTTTCGATCAACTCAGAATTATACTTAATCTTATAAGTATAACCATATTTACTAAACTTTAGTAAATCATGATGAATATCTTTATCACTCTTGTGGTGGACTTGATCAACGCACAACCTAGTGTACTCGATCTCCTAGTCCTTCTCTTGACACTTTGCCAAAGAATTAGTCTAATTTCCAAATATGAAGTTTCTCATTCATCACGCAACCTAGTTGTATGATTCAAAGTTTCTGTCCAATTGAAACTTGGACGATGTGAATCTTCCCTTATTTGGCAAATTCTCGACATTTCCACAAATAACATAATTAAGAATCAAATCCATTATTGCTAATAATAGAAACAATTAAACATCAATTTTTCATACACAGCATTTCAAGGATAAATAAATAAGACAAAATCAAAATTTATTTTATTGCGGAAAAATTTGTCCTTACAATGCAATTCAACTAAAAAACTATTCTATTTCATATTTCTTATCATTCTATCCTAAATCTAGAGTAGCAACTCAAAAAAAATCTGATCTTCGAATCCATGTGATCGAAATCCATTTCTTCATGATCAGATTCAACACGCTTCTTCCTTAAGCTTCCCCTCTTTTCTTTGATCCTGCAAAACATCAAAATGTAATCTTATCACATCATGTATTAAGAATCAAAAATAGGAACTTACAGAGTTATATAATGGATTTTACCTGAAGTAGAGCCATATTCCTTGACTCTCCCATCTCTTAGATCTCTCAGGTAGTTTGGGCAGCTTCGTCTCCAATGCCCCTTCTCTAGGCAATAAAAGCAAATGGACTCCTTTGGCACATCACATGGGACAATCTCATGCTTAGTCCTTTCTGGACTTCCAATGTTGCCAGTGTACATTGAAGTTTGGGAGTTTGATTCACCAGACAAATTTGCTGGACCAGCACGCCAAATCATTGCTGATTCAGCAGCTATAAGAAAATAGGTGAGATCAATGAGGGTCACGTCGTGGTCCATCATATAGTACTCTCTAACGAACTCACTATATGATTTAGGAAGCGACTGAAGAACCCAGTCAACAGCCAACATCTCTGAGATATCGACACCTATCATCCTTAACCTATCAATGTGTGACTTTATCTCCAAGACGTGTGCACACACATGTTTCCCATCTTCGTGTTTACTTGCCAATAGGGCTTGAGTGAGCTTGAACTTTTCAAGCCTTTGAACTTGTGGGTTAGGGAGAATAATTGGAGGAGGTGGAGGAAGTGAAGCATGACTCTCATTTCCTTGATCGTATCGTGGAACGTCATCTTCATTTGGAAGGCTTGTTCCAAGGGACTTGGGAAGACCATTGTAAGATTTAGACATCTATAAAACGGGAGAAAATTCAAGTTAGTTGATAAGAATTCTTGATGTAACACCCAAAAGAAACATCAAGGCTAGGATCCAACACAATACTCTACAACCTAGAAGAGGGATGTCGTAATCTAGTTGCAGAATATTTGAAGGTAGGTAAATGACGATTTACCAATTCCCACCATGAAAAACAAAAATGAAGTTTAAGTTTTAAATGAATTGAAACTCCTAGATCTTTTGAGATTCATTGAACTTTTCAATGGCATGTTTAATCTCGATTATGCCCTTCTATTTGTGACTGGGATGCCGAGGATCACAAATAAGGTGTGAATAACCATACGAATCTACGTGATGCACTCAATGATACTATCACCTAATCAATGTGCCGGTTAACCACACACGCTCCATTGATCTATGATAAACATCGATCCACCCTTCACAACCAATGTCAACCCCAAATTAGTGTGTCGGTTAACCACGCACGCTCCACTAACGTTTGGCAAGGGTGTGAAGTGTAATTCCATGGATTAGCATACAATTTCACATTTTTCCTAAAGTAACTATGATTTGGGAATTTGTAAAAGCATTTAGTTACTTTGTACTTCATTATAATTATAATGGGAGGTTTCGTCCTATCCTACCCGTTCGGCTAACGACCCTCCACCAGTCAAGAGTGTGGTGGGTAAGAGTGGATACCCATTCAATTGCCATTTTATAGGCAATTTCCTTAAACACCCCTTATAGACCAGCTTCGTGAATGAGACCTACTAACGGTAAGACTGACTGTTTACTCATTCATATATATATAATATTAGACTTTTAATGCTATATATAGTATAGGGTGTATTTTACACTTTTAAAATACTAGGTGGTCTAATTTAATAAATTATACTTTTAATTTAATTAAATGTAAACCAAAACTTTATGGATTTATTAACTCTCTTTTAGTTATACACTTTAATTAATTAACAAAACCATAAGGGTGTAATTTGAACTTTTCAAAATGCGAGGGTTTTAGAATTTAACATTTCAAAATCAAACTTTTAATCAACTTTTAAATTCCAAAACTTGAGGGCATGTTTTGAAACTTTTCAAAACATTTGGGATTAGAATTTAAATATTTCAAAATTAACTTTTAATCAAAAATTTAAATTCCAAAACTTGAGGGCAAGTTTTGAAACTTTTCAAAACATTAGGGTTTAACTATTCAAATTTCAAAAACAAAACTTTTAAGTACAAATTTAAACTATAAAACCTAAAGGGGAAAATTGAAACTTTTTCACAAGATAATTCAAATCTAAATTACAAATAATCAATCTTTATCTAATAAAACAAAAGATTATCTAAATTTTGACAATTATCTTCTATTTTGGCAAGGATAATCTCCAAATATTGATAAAAATCGGATTTTATTAATTAAAAAACGTTTTAGGCAATTATCCACAGCCAAAACAGGTCAAAATCCTGAAATCTGCTCCATCTACGACTCTGACTCGTCAGGTCTAGCTTGGGCTCGTCGAGTTCACTATGGACTCGGCGAGTTCAGCCATGGACTCGGCGAGTCCAGCCCCCAGAAACAAAAAATTTTCGATTTTAAGCATGAATAATCAACTATAGCATCAAATACATCAAACAAACAGCCCTAGGCTCTGATACCACTGATGGGTTTCGAGCAATACATCATTCCTATGGTGTACATGCAAACCCTAATAGCTTTTGGATATAGTTTGTCTAATGAACATGCAACTGAATATCCAAAGCTATAAACCCTAGATCTATCATATAAGAACTGAAACAAGGGTTTAGTAATTACCTTTGATTGTTATATAGTAATAACAATCAATACCTTGCTTTGATTGGCTTCAGAAAGCTTAGTGCCTCAAGTGTTGCACCTCTAATGGAGTCACAAACACCACTAAGCAATTGGATGAAGGAGAGAAGAGAGGGGAGGCACCAAAAAACGGCTGGAAACCCTAATCCAAGTGTTAGCCACGTTTTTGGTGCCCAAGGGTTCCTTATATACTTAGGCTATTAGGGTTATCCAACAAGGAAATCCTAATTTGACTACTTAAGCCCTAAGCTGCCCATGGACCCCTTCTGGAACATGCCTTGGACGATTTCTAATGGGCTTCCCCATAGAATTCGTCTAACCTATTATTCCAAGGTGATCCATAGCCCAATTGCAATTATCCTATAATTACAATTCCAGTCCCCTAAGTTTAATTAATCTCTTTTAGTCCCAAAATTAATTCTTAATTAATTCTTGACTAATATTAATTAAACAATATGATTTCTCCTTTAATATATTATTCTTATAATATATTAATAAATCATAATTAAACCTTTCTCTCCTTAATTCATCCTACATATTGCTATGGTGAAGGCAACCCAAAAGGACCATGCTAATAATCGGGTCAAGTACATACCAAAATAGTTATGGACTTAGACACTAATCCAACAATATTAAGGCTAGGACTCAACACAATACTTTATAACTTGGAAGAGGGATGCCGTAATCCAAGCTATAAAATATTTGAAGGTAGGCGAATGGCGATTCACCAATTTCCACCATGAAAAACCAAATAAATTATTAGGTTTTAATTAGATTGAAACTCCTAGATCTTTTGGGATTCATTGAACTTTTCAATGGCATGTTTAAATATCGATTGTGCCCTCTCAAGTTTTTTACTGGGATGCTGAGGATCACAAACAAGGTGTGAATAACCATGCAAATTAACTTGGTACCCTTAATCTTTATCACCTAATCGATGTGCCGGTCACCCACACGCGCTCCACCGATCTATGATAAATAGTAAGTCACCATTTGCCACTCTTACTAGTCAATGTTAGTGTGTCGGTTACCTACACACACTCCACCAACGAGTTGGTAAGGTACAAAGTTTAATTTCATGGGTTAGCACCAATTTCACATTTTCCTAAAGTAACTAAGATTGGAAATTTATAAAAGGTTTAGTTACTTTATATTTATCATTATACTTTTAATGAGAATTATAGTCCTTGTCCTACCCGTTCGGCTAACGACTCTCCACCAGTCAAGGAAGCGATGGGTGAGAGTGGACACCCATTAAGCTGTCATTTTATAGGCAACAACCTTATACCCCCCTTATAGACCGGCTTCGTGAATGAGGCCTACTAACGGTAAAGCTGATTTGTTCTTATATATATATATATATATATATATATATATATATATATATATATATATATATATATATATATATATATATATATATATATACTATTAACTTATAATACAATAAAGTATAAGGGTTGAATTTTAACTTTTAAAACTCTAGGGTTTGGAATTAAAGTTTTCTAAAGTGACTTTACAAATTCCAAAACTTGAGGGCAAGTTTTGAAACTATTCAAAACCTTTCAACTTCATAACTTATGATTTTAATGGTCTATTAAAATGAAGACTCTTCATTTTATGTAACCTATGGTTCTTTAATGACTCTTTAAAGAAGTGACTTTTGGTAATCCATAACTTGAGGACAAATTATGGACTCTGTCAATAACATTTAGATCAAGAATTACATCATCAAACAATTTGCAAATAATACCTATGATCTACCAAAACTCATAAGCATGAACATTTATATCAACAATTTCAAGAATCATATAAACATATATAAAACTTGAAAGTTTGATAATAACAATTGTAAATGGATTAGAATAATCATTACCACATCAAAAAACAAGTTTTATAAGTCCAAAACAGTTTAGGGTAATGATTCTAGTCCATTTCCAGCAGCAAAACTCGAAAAACTGCACACAGGGCCTCCTACTCGTCGAGTGTAAGAACCTACTCGACGAGTAGGATGAATTAACACATGGACTCGTCGAGTCCCCCCATGGACTCGGCGGGTTCACTGAACAGTGAGCAAAATTTTCGACTTTTTCAAGCATTTTGCATCATGTATATAGAAAACAAGCCTAGGCTTTGATACCACTGATGGGTTTTGAGCATTCTAACACTCCTATGGTGTACATGCAACCCTAGAAACCTTGGATATATGTTTTCTCTATTATACATGTAAATATTCATTTTCCAAGGTTCTTAACCTAACTAGCATGTTATGGGGTACTTGTAATATAAAACTTTAGTAGAGTAACATACATTTTCTTGTGGTTGATTGCTTGGAGTCTTGAGAGCCTAGCACCAATAATGTGGATGCCTCAAGTGGAATAAAAAATCACCAAAACACCTTGGAAGACTTGATAGAATAGTATGCACCAAGTAGAAATCGGCCCACCCTTTGTACTTACACACTAGTGCCATTTCATGTGCCAAAGACCTCTTTATATAGTATGGAGGATTAGGGTTACATTAATGTAAACCCTAATACCCATGACCTTTCATTTCCATAGGATCCATGGGTTAAAAACTCCATGGACTATCCATGCAACCTTAGCCCAACCTAAATGAACTTGGCCCATTCTATATATATAAGAGTCCATATTTAATTAGTTCCTTTTGATCACTAAATTAATTCTAAATTAATTCTTGATCAATACTAATTAAATAATATGATTTCATATTAACATATTATAACTAAAAATATATTAATAAATCATAACTATACTATTCTCAAAAGATTATCCATACAAATTGTTTCGGTGAAGTGCAGCCCAAATGGACCATGTCGGGTCGAGTCAAGTACATACCAAATATAGTTATGGACTTAGACACCTTATCCAACACAATTTTCATGATCTTCCCCTATGGTCTTTTCCCTAGAATGCCATGGGAAACCCCCAGGGTGTTACAACCAAGTGTTATGGGCTACCCCCAAGGTATTTTGTTGAAATGTCATGGGCTACCCCAATAGTCTAAAATCCAAGTGTCATAGGCTACACACATGGTCTTTAATGCCATTTCCATGGGCTACCCCCATGGTCTTTCATACAAATGTCACGGGCTACCCCCGAGGTCTTCCATGCAAGTATCACCAAGACAACTAGCATGCTACACGATCCAGTGGGTTGCATTGGTGTCTTCGACCTACAAGTACAATGAGAAGACTCATCTCTCATACAATAATCAACTGCTACTACTCTCACTGTCGAAAATATGAATGCTATACACCACCTATACATTCACTCAGGATAAACCCTTGGCCCTCCTTTCAAAACTAGAAATTTGACCAAAATTCAACTCAAGTCAAAAGTCAACGGTCAAAGTTGACTTTAGTCGGCTGCTACGTCGTGGCCATCCATGACCACATCGTGGCCCACAAATAACAAAACAGAGGTGATTTCCCAGACGCCACATCATAGCAACGTAAGGCCACACCGTGGGCACTAGGTTCTTGACAGCTTAATGGGTTAAGTTGTTTCCTTCACTCCCAAGAGCTCTAATGCTCAAATCTAGTCCTTCCAATGGTCTAGTGGGTAAAGCTTCTAACTTTATTCCTTAGTACCCTCCAAGAGATCATGTTCTCAAACCCTAGATCCAATAAAGGCAAAACATGACATGGACTTAACCATTAAGCACTTAATCGCAAAAGTTCCTTGCCCATCATCTCTAGAGGAGCTTCTAACACCAAAACTAACATAAAAATTGGTGCTCTACATACATGCATGTCCAATGCATGTATTGAACTCATATTAGGACAAAATAAGCGTTATGACCAAAAATGTCATGCATGACTCAAAAATCCAACCATACTTCAGATCTAAACCCTCAACCACTCTAAATGACATAGAGTTCATAATATTGCAACCCTTTATGGGATCTCGCCACCCCAAATAACAAGAACAAGAAGACTATTGGACCAAACTAAAGATCTAGCAACTTAACAACATAAAGGTGGAGTCTTGGACACTTAAAGAGGTGTAAAAGTGTGCTAAGATGAGAAATAGGAGCTTTCTTTTTGGATCTTGGCTCACTACTTCTTCCTTCTTCCCACAAGATCTTCCAAAAGCACCAAAATAAGCTTCAAAAATGGAGGAAAAGAATTAGTGTTTCTTCAGGGCTTAAGAGGGTGATGGAGGCTGATGATGAACAAAACCTAGCCTCCGCATACCTTTATATATGGCTCAAACCCCGTGGATTAGGGTTTGGCCCAAAATGTTCGCCACGTTGTGGCCACCTAGCGTCATGGCGTGACACCCATTTAACATACGCGAGTCCAAACCACTTTGCTACATCGTGGTGATGCCATCACTACATCGTGGTCATCAAGATTTTCAACCTTAAATAATTAAAATTCATGCGTTGGGATTCGGATATTACAAAAAAATATATACAAATCCTAACATAAGCTCTAATAGAGGACGCAGGAAAGATGGTAAAGAGATTTGGTTCTATTTTGTTAAAACTATGTAGTTTTTTATGGTTCTATACATAATATTAGCTACATAACAACCATATTTTCCCAAGCTCATATATATATATATATATATATATATATATATATATATATACACATACATACATACATACATACATACATACATACATACATACATATATATATATATATATATATATATATATATATATATATATATATATATATACGGACATATTTTCTTGTATAAAACATAGTGTTTTGATATCTTTTTACGTAAACAGAAATTACACATCAGTAATATATTTTTGAAGAATTTGTAAGAGTTTTACTATATGTACCTCTTATTCACATAAAAAAATTAAACATGGGGTACACAAAGCCTCAAACACTCACACAAAGGGGTACGACAAGCAATTGGTGATACGTATAGAATTAGACATTAGTAATTACTTTGATGCATTCTATGTTTATCTAAGATGGAGAGGTTAGGTTTATGACGTAATCATCTTAACAAACTAACAGTTGATATGTATGCCATTGTTTTATATAATATAGTTGAACTAGTCAAATTTTTGTGTGTTGCGTAGAATAGAAAAATATTGCTAAAATATTATATATATATATATATATATATATATATATATATATATATATATATATATATATATATTGTTTTTAATAGGTATGTATTGACATAATATTTTTTACTTTAAGTTTTTATATATAATCGCAACTATTTTGAACAATATTACATAATGATATGTACCCACTATTTATGTATTATTTGATGTTATTATTATTTATATTTATCGTTCATTATTTTTAAAATCATTTAGTATTATTAAATTGTGAAATATCCTAAAAATACGGTCCAAATTTATTTTTTAAATTATTAAATTAAACCGTAGTTATTATAACAATTCATCAAAACATCCAATCATGTTCATAAATCAGAGTATCTATATCAAAACATCCAAGTAAAACATCCCAGACTAAACATAATGATGTGTGCAATGTAGTCATCCCGAGCTCTTCCCTTTGCTACCAGATGTACCTGAAACCAAATCTGAAAACTGTAAGCAAAAAGCTTAGTGAGTCTCCACAAACTACCACATACCATACACATATCACATAATCACATAATAACATATCATAGGCCCCGCCCGCTTCATCGGGCCCCACCCGACATCAGACCAAAATCCGGAATCGGGCCCCGCTCGGCATCGAGCAAAGCTCAGTATACATATAAACATATTAACAAATACACATATAATAATCACATAACATAAACATATAAACATTCCTCGGTCCCCGCCTGACATCGGACCGAAATCCGGAAGCATACTAACATTTTTTGGGCATTACCAGACATTGGATCGAAATCTGGAAACATACAAAATATAGACACATGCAAGAATCACGAAGACATCAAGCATACAAACATTCCTCGGGCATCGCCCGACATCGGACCGAAATTCGGAAAGCATATAACCATTCATCGGGCACCCCCCCGCATCGGATTGGAATCCGGAAACATATAATCATACAAATGGGCCGACATTAGTGCCTTCGACCCGTTCCTGTAGGAGGAAACTCACCTCGCACTGCTGAAGTCCCGCGGATATAACTTTAGTTGCTGGATGACAGATTCCCGAACTGTTAACATCAAATCGACACCCAATTAATAATTGGGTTCCAATAAATAACCATAAGTCCCTGCTTGGGGTAAAAGAATACTTTACCTCTAACCTAGCTTGATTCAATCCCAAGGCCCAAACACACATTTTGAAGGACTAAAAGCCAACCAATGATCCAAGGCCCAACATATGGCCCAATGTTCCAAATTGGGCCCAACGCTTTGAATGGGTCTTAACCTAAGGCCTATCCAAATATTCTAGTCCATATACTTCTTCTTGGATGGCCCATCAATAGCCCAATCACCAAAGCCTAACAGAAAGGCCCAACGCAAGGCCCAAATAAGGTTAGGGTTTTCACATAAAATGACGATTATGGTTAAGTGTTCTTACCTAACCCATTAAGGACTTAATCCATTAAGTCCATCACTCCACTAGGCCAAACATACAATGTAATTGGGCATAAGTCATACTTCAATCCACTGGTCCAAATGCGGGTCCCGACAACTCCAAAACCAATACATCCAAAATTAGGGTTTTCTAAACCCTAATTAGAGTTTCCAACCCGATCGCGTTCCAATTAGACAATTCGTTGAGTTTTTAGGTTTATTAATGTTAATTAAGTCGGGCACCACCCACTACCACCTCGGGGTAGTGGTGGTCAGTGGCGGCTCACGGCGGAAGCCACCACCTCGTGGTGGTGGTTATGATTCTAGACCAAAACATGTCTAAGCATCTAAACTAGCAATCCAATCAAACAATTCACACCGCCACCCAAGACGGCGGCTGGTGGACGCAGAAGGCGGCAGCCACCACCTCACGGTGGTGGTGGTGGGTTTTCTTTGGATTTTCCGACCATACAAATATATTATACAACATATTATCCAAAATGAAACACACGTAATATAACACACACACACACAACCACCCTTGTGGCGGCAGGCGGTGGTCGGAGATGATAGCCACCACCTCACGGTGGTGGTGATGGCTCTCTTGTTTCCCGATCATGCAACACACACCAGCACACATACGTCCTTGCACAAGATATGAGCACAACCACCCACCTGGTGGTGTATGGCAGACGAAGACGACACGAACGACGGCAACAACAGCACCATCAACGGCATCCACCATGGTTGGCTGCCATGGTGGTTCTCCACGACTTCCACTCGACAAAAAACGCGCAGACATGCGCATCCACATCACGAGCCACCAACACTGCCACCATTTCTCGGTGATAACAGAAAACACACCCATTTCGCCAACCCACGAGACAGTAGGCGACGGCCGGAGGGCACCAGCGTTACGGAGCGGCCGCATGGCGGCGACGACGATAGCAAGAAGTGATGGGAATACGAAGATGGTGGAGAGGTGATTGCGTCATTGACGGAGAAGGGTATTGCAGTTCAACCGGTCTCCCACATTCACAGCGTCGGCTCGAGTTCGCATCCCATGTCTTTGCCGGTCAATGAAAGCAGCGGCGATGTTCGCTGGTCCTTGTGTGGTTAGGAGGCGGCGGCGGCTGAGAGGCTACACATGGTGGCGGCTGAAGAGGTTGGCGGCTGGAGAATATGATCTAGGGTTAGGGTTTGCTTTGGTGGTGCTTTCACAACACGGAAGGGGAATGACGGGTCTTAAACTCCCATCTCCATTTCAAAACTTCACTCAATCGGCACACTCGGCCCCTCCTTTTCAATTCATTTCAATCCAACTCCACATTTTACTCTTTAGCCCCTACTTTCCCAAAATCCATTCATTAAAAGTCCATTTGATACAATATAAACTCCAAATTCCAGCAATTATAATATTTAATTCCCATAGCTAACACTTATATATTATTATGGATTTAGGGCTTCAATAAAATATAATAAAATATCATTCACATATCGGGGTTTATTTATTTATTTATTTAATTTAATCTTATTCATTTAATCCTAAATGGAATGTTACAACTCTCCCCCACTTAAATTTGATTTGTCCTCGAATCCTTACCATTCCTAGCAAGTCAACAACCTGAGCAACAAGGCCACAACCTCGAGCATGCCACAACATTCCCAAGGCAACCGAAACCAACCCTCGCAGGGCTCTACAACTCGAAGATGAACGAATTCCTTGCAACATAATCACATTTACTCAATCTAGAATCTGAAGTTTCGAAATGGTCTGACTCCCTGACAGACCGTCGATACTGCATTGTTATTGTTGAATTCCGTCCACTTATCTCCCAACTAACTACTCAACTTCTAATAACTTGAGGTTCCCACTAGACAACCGAATGACATACCAATTATTCCTGTGTGACACTTATACTTGACAGAAGGCTCAAATATTCCTTCAAGTCACTACAAAAGAAATGTCATTTAGTGGCACATGTTTTTAGTAGCACTTAGTTTTTGTGCCACTAATTTACATTTTTAATGGCACTTTAGATATGCCATAAAAAGGAAAAAATAGTATTAGTGGCATTTAACCTTTTTATGCCATTATATCTAGTATCTCACTAACGTATCCTCCCTATTTCTCCAATTTTTAAAAAAAATAATAATAAAAAAAATGTTCTTTTTTTTATATATACTGTCTTTCGTTGAATCTACTTCAGTAAAATTCATTTGTTTCAAGATAATCTCGATTTATCGTTACAAACTTCTCTCTCTTTCTCTTTCTCTCAAAAAAAACTCATCGATCACCACCATTTCCTTTTCTTCTACACCACCTACCGCCTTCTCCACCATCTATATGATCTCACCACCTTCTCCACCGCCATCATATACCCTAGCCATCATAGATTTTCCCCAATTTAAACAAGCGATGCTCAATCAACTGAATTGTAAATAATAAACACACACACTTCGCAAGTGAGTTGCTCATCCCATCCTCTGTCATGGCTATCATTGTTCCTTCAACTTCCTCCATTCTTCATCAGGTTCTTTCGTCCGCATACAGTGTACACATATATTTATATGTATCTATTGCTCCATATGTGTTTACATCCATATACTTATGCATAAGGATCGGTCTTTGTTAATTTTTTTTATCATACGCAAGTTGATTTTTGAGTTTGTCTCTATTGATTATATAATTGATGCTAAGAATTAACATTTTGTAGACTCGATTTGTCAAAAATAGAGCACTAATTTACAATTTGGAATAAAATTAGGCAATACGAGAATGCTTCTAATTCGATTTTGATGTTGATGTAAATTATTTTTTGAAATCTAGATTTTCATTTCAGAAATGCTGTTATCTTAAGGGTGAATGGTTACATCTATGCTTTAGTATACTTTGAAAATTCATTACAATATACAATCATTTCTTCTTTTCCTTTGATTTGATGATGTGACAGGAAGGTTAGTTGAGCAAGACTTAAACATGAGGAGTCCTTGGGTCTTCCTAGACTGTGTTCTCATACAAAAGGTATACTTCCTCAGTTCTTCAATGGATCTTACTTGAATTCGATAT
Source organism: Lactuca virosa (assembly GCF_052849685.1). NCBI lineage: Eukaryota > Viridiplantae > Streptophyta > Magnoliopsida > Asterales > Asteraceae > Lactuca > Lactuca virosa. The sequence continues at coordinate 99,593,169 of NC_136432.1, read as the reverse complement.
TACAGGTTCAGTAGGAGGCATAGTTGCAAGGTAACTCTTCAATTATTCTACTTTCATTCTTCTATGAGGCTGCTTTTGGTGAGAGGCGTCTCACTGCTAGAAATGTTTAATTAATGTTGGTCTTTAATATCTCTAATATTGTTCCTAATCGAAATGTATCTTTATTTTATCACATGTTTGATATCTTTCAAGTTTTTTTCTTTTTTCTTTCTATCTTTCCTTTTGGCCTAGTCATATATTTCATCCGTTTGTCCTTAGATTCTATTTGAAATCTTACTCCTTGAAAAAAGCATGTATAAGAATATAATGGAAATTTATTCCCAGCAGCAAATTTATATCTCATAACATGTTTTGTATCTTTTCTTTTAGGACTTTAAGATATCTCCTAAGGAAATATACTTCCCTCTTATGGCAACATGCTTCACTTATTGGAGTAGTAAGTCTAATTTAATTTTTCAGATCCTTACTTAAATAGGAGTTTTTACACAGTTTGTGATAATTTTGGTTTTGTTTTTGTTGGGTGTGGCATGAGTTTTAGGGAGTGCATATTTTAGGGACCAATCCATGATCTTATCAGGATACAACATCTTGCTTATATGTAAGCATGAAATAATTATTAAATGTTTTATAGATATTTGGAAAAAATTATTTGTAAGTTGTTAGTTTGATGAAAATTGTATATTTCAGAGACCTGAACAAAACTTAATGGATCCATACAACCTGTGACTTTTTCTGATGATATCACAACAATGTAAGAACATTTGATCTTTTACTGGATGTTGTTCTAGATACCTATTTTCAATAAAACAAACAATTTCATATGATAAAAGCTTGCAGTGATCTGTCAAGGAATCAACTTATTGTAAATATTCCCTTCTGATGTTGTAATTGCTAACAAGTTTGCTACAGATGCCTACAACAAGGTTTTCTTTTCTCCTTCTCCTTTTCTTTTCCCTGATATTTCTCTTTCCTTAGTATATAGTCAAAGGGCGTAGTTGTTGTTCAATTACAAATTGTTTCGACTAATAGTATTCTTGATGGCTGGATGTGATTGGACATTGGACCAGATTCCATTAAGTTATTCAGTGAAATTTTGGATACTATCTAAACTGTTATTTGGAATGGACCTATATGGGTACACATACACACTACCCTCTAAGATTGTTTTTAATCTTTAGTCAAATTACTAAAATACCCTTGTTAAAAGCATCCAAAATGCATAATATTTCCAAGTAAGTGATGATGTGTGAATGGGTTTTTTTTGTCCTAGGCTATTGCGAAGAAACTGGTGGAACTTAGTGGAAAGGGAGTGACAAGATGAGCCACATCTGGACAGGTAGCGGTGCCAGTTTGGAGCTTCTAGAAGGAAAAGCACTTCCAGGTGTGCTAGCCTTGAATGATGCTTGAGCCCCTCTCTTTAATCTTGTTTTGTCTTTTAGGGTCAGAATGCCATAATGGAAACTAACTTGATGTTTTTTATGGTTTTGAAGTTTAGACTAGAAGTTCATAAAAAGGTCATGTGAAAGATGCAAGATGCGGACGTGGATGCCCTTGAAAGAAAGATGCAAGATGTTGGAATCCCTCCAAATATTTGGAAACATGCATAGAGGGAATTTAGGTGCGTTGTTATTAACACTTTACGTGGAGGATAAAGTACAATTTTGGTCCCTGATTATAGATGTTTTTTACAATTTCGGTCCTGTAAGGTCCTTGATGGGAGGATCTTCACCAATGATCAATCAAGCAAATAAAAATAAAGAAGAAATGGAGTAGAAGTGGAATGAAACTTGAACTTGCATACAATTCACACTTGGAACCGTCTGATACAACTCAATGGACCGAAAACTAGCAGTGAACAACTGTAGATCAACCACCACTACTGACAACCTGACAGCCTATATATACTCATGAGGACCGAAAATAGGTTTCGGTCAGGAGACCGAAAGCCTGTTTTTGGTCACTTCAAACCGAGAACAATGACCTAGACCGAAAACATCAACTACACACAAAAGACTCCAAAATACAATGACAAAAGCCCTAACTCATCTATACATTGTTGCCTAGCCTAAACCAAATATATTGGCCCTTCAATCCCCCCCCCCCTTGGTTTGGTGCTAGCATGAATTCAATCTTTGTCAACCACCAACACGTCTGACTTTCCCATGGCTCCATTCCACATCTCCTTTTGAATAATATCAGCAACCATCGAAGTGTACTCCTTAGTAGCAGACTTAAAAAGGTCTTCAGCCACCTTGATCTGATGATGAGAAAGCTCATGTATATCCCACTCTCTAAACTGTAGCAGATCCCTCTTGTCATACAAACGAATACATCCATGTTCAAGTTTGATGACAGCGGAAGCTGTAGTTTCATCAAACACCCAGTATTGCATGGATTTAAGAGATCCATCTGGATGGTTTTGAAGGATAGGAATCTGCTTTACTTGATTAGTAGCAGGCCACATCACAGACCGAAGAGGCTGATTGGTTTGGGGATCAATGACACTTGGGTACATCTTGATGATAGACTCTGCAGTCTTCATTGAGGGAAAGCCCTTTGCCACTTGATTTTCCAAAAATAACTTGAACTGTGTCGCCTTGGGTTCATTTGATGGATTTGCAAAAGGGGCTTTAGACAACTCAGTGAGATCAACCCTGGTCCAAGATTTGAAATCATGAGCATCTTTATACAATTCGGTATTGCCACTCTTCCTTCTTACGATCTACATTTTCAGAGGGTCATGGAATCCCCATGAGATGATCCCTGACCTATCACCATAAACGTCTCTGAAGCGATTTTCTCCAAGATCCGTAAAGGTGATGTTTGGTTGATCCCCGGGACCATTCTGATCCGAGCTCTTCATGAACAAAAATTGACCCTTTTCAGCAGACTTGGCTAGTTTAGCATGTTTTAATTCCACGACATTTGGAGCCTACGCTGGTTCTTTGTCAAAACGATCGACAACTGTGGTTGTTCTTGTAGGAGGTGGAACTACGGGAGCGTCTTGATTGGGAAGATAGACCCTTGGCTCATCGACATATGATTTGAATTTTTCACCAAATTCTTCTTCCAGCTTCTTCTTCAAATCATAATAACTGGCGGTCAACAAACCAAAATGCGTCTGAAGATCGATGATTTGCTTTGTCTTCAGAGCTTTATCTTCAAGAAGATCGGCAACTTGAATATTGAGCTTGGCGTTCTCAGTTTTAAGGTCTGCAACCTTGATATCAAGCTCAATATTTTTCTGGTTCAGCACACCAATCTCCTTTCTCAGCTCAAGCACTGAGTCATCATCATCTTCCGATATACCTTCCTCAAAGGATATTCCTTTTCCGCGTGAGGAGTGAGTTGGACTTCAATGCTGGGCCAGATGAATGGCTAGTCTCTCAGAGACAACATCGTGATAAGGCCTTGGAGGAGACGATCTCAGGCCAGGTGACGAACCACCAGCTTCATGGGTTGAGCTAGGGCCTTCTTGAATGAGCACATATGAGGAAGGGGCAACTATTATAGATGGAGGAGTCTCTGTGGTTTGAGTTTGATCAGGAAAAAATATTCTCAACCTTGGATCAATTATGCGTCTTTTCATTGGGGGCTGGGAGGTCAAGACTGTCAGGGTATCACTTGTAATTGGCTCGGATGTAGGAACCACATGATCAAGGGGAGGAATCCCTGATGATGTGTCCATATGAGTTGAAGAATCAGCCGCTTGAACGGTAACCGGAGGCTCAACTTCTCGATCGTCAGCTTTCTCCCTTATCTCCGATGTTGGATTGGCACCATCATCGATATCTTTGAGGAAGTCATCGAGGTCTTCATTTGGCAAAGGGTGCTCAAGTCCAGTAAAATGCATCGAAATATCATCTCTGTCGTAACCGGACAGATCAAGATTATCATACTCATCCTCTCCTTCTCCTTCGGTCTCTGTAAATTCTTCTATAGTTCCCTCACTGAAGTTACTCTGAACCGCCACGTTTGTGAGATCATGTTCTTCAGCAACAAAGGTGTACGGAGCAACAATTTCTTCCTCATGGTCTGACGCATCGATAACATCGTCATTCACATTTGCATGTTCTAACGATGTTTGATCAGTTGATATTTGTTCAGACGACCCATGGGATTCTAGAGACTGTGACAGCTCAGCAAACTTTCCAAATTTCACGAGAGGGTACTTCCCTTGGAACATGATTTTCCCCTTACGGTTCTGCTTGATTAGGCTCACAGTGTTTGGTCCGAAAGCTTTCATGTCAAGAATTTCTCCTGTCTTGACCAGATCGGGAAATAGGCTGTTGATGAAGATTTGAATAAATCTTGGATAGAGCAGGAATTGATCCTTCGACTTCTTGTTAGCATTAGTAACCATCTCTTCCAAGATAAAACTTGAAAAGTTGAAGTCAATCCCGGCAGCCAATGCAACGATCGCCTGAGTATTTCTCGAGGATATTTCGTCTGAACCACCCTTTCTCCTAGATATACAGTTGACAAAACCGTGGGCTAGAAACCTCCAGTAAGGAGGTAACAGCTTCTTTAGGGTTGGTGGAAAGACTCCTTCGTATCCCATCTTCTTGAGATACTCATCAACAATTCTCAGATCGCTGTCAGTCGGATAAGCAGCTTTGTCATTAATCTTCAAGATATGTCTGATGAATTGCTCAGAGATAACAACTTTGCGTCCCATGACAGAAGCTTCAATTTTCACTGATCCATTGTCTCCATTCTTGACACTTGCAGATCTCCAGAATTTGTTGATCAGGTTCAGATGAATGATGGGGTTCCAGGTCAGTGCAGTTGAGATGCAGCATTCCCTTAGCCTGTACATCATTGATTTGAACTCGTTGTGAGCTACTGGAGGGTCATCAAGAAGGATGGACACATTGTCACTTTCTGCAACTTTGAGACTTGCCATTTTATCTGCACAAAACTGGCCAAGTGAGAAAATATTTGATAATAACAGATTAAAAATTATTTTCTCAATTAATTCCATTTATTTTGGCCATTTAAAATATGTTTCATTAAAAATTGGTTCTCGGTCAAGACAGTTAGACCGAAAGCTCATGGACCGAACATAGTGTAGACCGAAAGCCATATGGGACCGAATACAGCTCAACCGAAATCCATCTGAGCCGGCTTGATAGAAAACGGCTCGGCTTGAACGAAAGCCGGTTAGCCGATGAACCGAAAACGGCTCGGCTTCGACCGAAAGCTGAGAAGGACCGAAAGCTCGCCGACAGTTCTTGTTTTCACGATTTGGCCACGATTTCACGATCGATTCTCGGTAAAAATTACAGGGGCATGGTCGGAATCTTCATACCTTCAAGAAAAACAAGTCGATTTGAAGAAATAACACAAAAAAATTTCGAGGGTTGAGAGGATTCTTGGAGCCTTTCGGTCAGAGAGAATGAAAAGAGGGAAGAAACTGATTTCGATGTCCCCATTCCCTTATATACCTGGTCCAAACCCGGTTCTTCACCCATGGGCTGACCCGATTTCAATTAGCATTTAAGCCCAAAACTCAAAAATTTTAAAAATAAATCATTTTGAGGATTAATTTCAAAGTAAAATAAAAGTTTTCTAAATTTTACCAATCCTAAAAATTTAAAGAATAAAAATAAAATAAAAACATTTTCTAAAATTTATCAATCCTAAAAAATGAAAATAAAATAAAATAAAATAAAAATACCAAAATTTTTAATTCAAAGTAACTTTAATCCTCTATCTTGAAATTGATAAATTTTTTGTGATATGGGATCAAAGTTGTTAGACAATCATTTTCCATTTATCAGTACCTCTCCTTTCATGAATGGATCTGGTCGATCGCTGGTATTGTGAGCCACTTAAGCACGAAAAATTGTGACAAATTTTAGGAATGTTATCAGTGACAAGACAGATTGATCCTAAGTTACTAGATAAAAAATACCTAAGGACCATTTATCTGACGACAACCAAGGATATTCTTGTCCACCTAAATTGAGCAGCAAGATCTACAGACAATCTAGAATTGTTCAACTTTAAGTGTACTAGAACATGTTTCCTGCTTCCTGACATACCCCAATAATCAAGAACTTCCGAGATACTCCTTAATTTAGGTGAGCAGACGATTATTCATAGAGAGGATAGATTTAGATTGCATATGCTATACACTCAGGTCGGATCTTTCAATCACGCAGAGAGTGAAACATATGACTGACTAGAATTTCAGAGGGATTGAGAAGTAGAAGGTTGCATATGCTGTGGTCAAGGTCGGATCTTTCGATCACACAGAGGACGCAACATATGACTAACAGTAGGAGAGAAAGAAAATAATTTCCTACATACCTACTTTATCGGAATTCCCCAGTCGCTCCGTCAAAACCGGAATTAAGGACATAATCCGTACATCGAGGAAAAGTTAAACCACAGTTCTAGATACGGGTTCTTTAATGTGACTGGTGGATTCTCATGTATATCTCTCTGCTCAACCTATCCAAGCGTCGTATCATCAGGCTAAATGGAACTATCTAGATCAGAAATTGTCAAATCTCTAGATTCCTTAAGTTCATCTGTACCTAGTCAAGTCCATTAAACTTTTCGTGCCTACCAGCGCATCGAACACAGAGCCTAGACAATTTAGCTTTGATACTTTACACAGACTCAGATTGCCTGTTATCACAAGCTGATATCATTTCCCATAACATCACTTCTCATTAATATTTTTGATTTTTCTGTTTTTCTAATGTTTTTGGATTTTCTGATTTTCTAATTTTTGTTTGGTTTTCGGTCAAGCTGATAAATTTTGATAGATTTAGATTGCATATGCTATACACTCAGGTCGGATCTTTCAATCACGCAGAGAGTGAAACATATGACTGACTAGAATTTCAGAGGGATTGAGAAGTAGAAGGTTGCATATGTTGTGTACCAGGTCGGATTGTTAATCACGTAAAGGAGACATCATATGGCTAACAGATAGGAAGAATTGCATAGATAGAAGATGCAGAGAAATAGAGTTGCATATGCTGCAGTCCAGGTCGGATCTTTCGATCACACAGAGGAGGAAACATATGACTAACAATAGGAGAGAAAGAAAATAATTTCCTACAGACCTATTTTATCGGAATTCCCCAGTCGCTCCATCAAAACCGGAATTAAGGACATAATCCGTACATCGAGGAAAAGTTAAACCACAGTTCTAGATACGGGTTCTTTAATGTGACTGGTGGATTCTCATGTATATCTCTCTGCTCAACCTATCCAAGCGTCGTATTGTCAGGCTAAATGGAACTATCTAGATCAGAAATTGTCAAATCTCTAGATTCCTTAAGTTCATTTATACCTAGTCAAGTCCATTAAACTTTTCGTGCCTACCAGCGCATCAAACACAGAGCCTTGACAATTTAGCTTTGGTACTTTACACAGACTCAGATTGCCTGTTATCACAAGCTGATATCACTTCCCATAACATCACTTCTCATTAATATTTTTGATTTTTCTGTTTTTCTAATGTTTTTGGATTTTCTGATTTTCTAATTTTTGTTTGGTGTTTGTTTATTTCTCCCCCTAAATTTGTGCATGGGTGAGAATGAAATTAAAATGCGCAAATTTAAACTAACCTAAACAAAAATTAATCCTCAAAGCGAATCATTTTCAAAAAGTTTACGAGTACATCGAATCGAGCTTTGTTAAACGGCTTGGTGAACAAGTCCGCCACATTATTAGTAGTGGGAACCTATTCTAGCCGAATTAGTGAGCGCTCATAACAATCTCTGATAAAATGAACTTTGATGTCGATGTGCTTGGTTTTTGAGTGTTGGACCGGATTTTTAGCAATTTGGATCGCAGCCTCATTATCACAGAATATAGGGGTTTATTGAAAGTTCAAACCGTAATCCAACAGCTGATGTTGGATCCATATGACTTGAGAACAACAGGCAGACGCAGCTACGTATTCTGCTTCTGCTGGTGAGGTCGAGACAGTATGTTGCTTCTTGCATTGCCAAGACACCAGCCTATCTCCGATATATTGACATCCGCCTGAAGTCGATTTCCTGTCAAGCTCGCAGCCTCCGTAATTGCTGTCTGCAAAAGCATAAAGATCAAATTCGGAATTTTTCGGACACCAAAGGCCCAGTTTTGGGCTGCCTTTGAGATATCGAAAAATCCTTTTAACAGCAATAAGATGAGACAGTTTAGGATTAGCCTGGTAGGGCGCGCATTGACAGACCGCAAACATAATGTCTGGGCGACTTGCAGTCAGATACATCAGCGATCCGATCATCGATCTGTAGTACGTTTGATCTACGGATTCGCCTTCAAGATCAGGAGTCAGCAGTGGTCTCTCCGCCATGGGCGTCAAAGCATGTTTGGCGTCTCTGAACCCGAACTTCTCGAGCATATCATCCACATATTTGGCTTGATGAATCAGGATTCCGGCTGAACATTGTTTGACCTGAAGCCCCAAAAACATGGTCATTTCCCCCAAGGAACTTATCTCGAACCGCTTTTTCATGACGTCCTCGAACTCCTTGCATAGCTGAGAACTCGTCGACCCGAAAATGATATCGTCCACGTATATTTGGACAAGAATCTGGTCTGCACCGACATGCTTGATGAATAGGGTCTGATCGATAGTGTCGCGTGAGTAGCCATGATTGAGCAAGTGCTGTGTTAGGGTAGCATACCAGGCTCTAGGAGCTTGATGCAGCCCATACAAATCCTCTTCTAACTTGTAGACATGGTTGGGAAGTTTTGAGTTAACAAACCCAGGAGTTTGGTCAACATAAATCTCCTCCTTCACCTTGCCGTACAAGAAAGCCGTCTTGACGTCCATTTGATATACAGTGAAATTCATGTAGGAAGCATAAGCGAGGAAGATACGAATAGCCTCCAAGCGCGCCACCGGAGCATAGACTTCTGTATAATCAAGACCCTCAATTTGTCTGAACCCACGGGCCACCAATCTCGCCTTATTACGGACAATGACACCCGAATCGTCTTGCTTGTTCCGAAACATCCATCTAGTGTCGAGAGATTTCTTGCCTTTAGGTAGCTCCACCAACTTCCAAACCCCGAGTTTTTCGAATTGATTGAGCTCGTCATGCATGGCATCCACCCAGCTGGGCTCATTCAAAGCGATTTCGACATTCTTGGGCTCCATTTGAGAAATGAAGCAAGAATAGAGACATGTGTTGACGTCTCCACTCTGACTTCTCGTTTGAACTCCGTCGCCCAGCTGGCCAATGACGTTTTCTATCGGATGATCGCGCTGTATGCGAGAGGGGATTTCGTGACTGATGTCATGGACTGAAACGGGAAGATTATGGATATTAATAGCTCCTTCATTTGCTGAAGAATCCACAGTAGATGAAACAGTTTCGTTTGTTGGAGTTGCTACAAACTCATCAGCAATTTGATCGGGAAAGGTCCATCAAATTTTGAGTGACAGCGGAAGTATCTTGGTTCATGAACTCTCATTCGACCGGAGTTAGAGGAGTAGCATCAGCATCTGGAGCATGTTGTTGTGTTGAGGATTCAGGAGAAGTGATTGGAACAGTAGACACCACCAGAGGATCAGTAGAAACCAATGGTGGTCTGTAGACAACCTCTTCATCTTCGTCTTCAATGATAGTCTTCGAGCCAGAGGTAGACCCAGCTTGGTTATCAGACGACACACTAAAAGATTTGAATAGTGATGTGTAGTCAAATAGCCAATCAGGACCCACCCTAGCGTCCGTCTCATTCTCTTCAAGCCAACGAACATCAAAAGACTCCACGATTTGCTTTGTCTTCTTGTTGTATACCCTGTAAGCAGTACGAGTAGCGTATCCGATGAAATAGCAATCATCCGCTTTTGCATTGAACTTTGGGTTGGATTCCAAGTGGAGAAGGATGCAAGGGCAGCCAAATACTCGGAAATGGCTGACAGATGGCTTGTGTCCATAGAGAATCTCATACGGGGTTTTCATCTGGGCTTTGTTGATCAGAACACGATTTTGAACGTAACAAGCTGTGTTGATCGCCTCCGCCCAAAAGAAAACTGGAAGTTTAGAATCACAAAGCATCGTCCTTGCGGCGTCTTGTAATGTCCGATTCCTCCGCTCAGCAACACCATTTTGTTGTGGTGTCCAAACAGAGCTAAATTGACGCACGATCCCTTTCTCAGCGCAAAAATGATCAAGAACAGCGTTCTTGAACTCTGTTCCATTATCTTTACGTAGCGATTTCACTCGGTGATTGGTTTGGTTCTCGATCATTACAATGAACTTCTTGATGAGGTCAGCGATCCCAGCTTTGTTGGACAGAAAGAAGACCCACGTGAAATGAGAGAAATCGTCTATCACAACGAGACAATATGAATTTCGGTTGATGCTGAGGACGTTGACCGGACCAAACAAGTCCATGTGCAACAACTGCAGCACCTGACTGATGGAGTTGACTTGCTTTGGCAGATGTGGTTTCCGATGGTGTCTGCCTTGAGCACAGGAAACACATTTTTCAAAGGTGATGAAATCTCTGACAGGAAGACCGCGGACCATTTCGTTCTTAGCAAGTCGGTTCAGGTTCTTTGCATTTGCATGGCCAAGTCGATGATGCCACAACATTGCATTTTGTTCTGTGACTTTGGAAAAGAGACAAGTGACTTCATCGGGTACATTGTTATTCATGTCGATAATATAGGCATTCCCATCCCGCTTAGATTTGACGAGAATCCACTACTCCGGGATGACAATGCCCGACTTTAAGATTAGACATTCTTTATCGGTGAAGTGTGTCGAGTAACCCTTGTCACAGATTTGAGAGACACTCAGTAGACTGTGCTTCAGCTCAGGAGCATAGTTGACATTCTCAAAACTGAGCACTCTGTTGGTCACTGTTCCTTTTTGCGTTATCTTTCCGCCTTCTCCGCCCGCGAAGGAGACATATCCCCCATTAAATGTCTGAATGTCGTGTAGTTGGGAGATATCTCTAGTCATGTGCCGGGAGCAACCGCTGTCGACATACCACGGTCGGACGACATTCATCCGCAACTGTCCCTTCACGATGAGCGGAATCATTTAGATTTGGGGACCCAGGTCATTGCAGTCTTGGGTTGGCCCTTAACTTTCACAGATTCATCTTTCAATTTCTCTTTTGATTTTTCTTTTTCAACAGATACAGAGGATGATGATAACTGATCAGATTTTAATTTTGGCATCCACTGATATTTAGGTTTTGAAACAACTTTCTTTTCAGTTTGCTTCGAGCCGGTGGATTTTCTACTCGAAGAGTTTGAAGATCCAGACCTACTCTTTGACAAAATCGACTTTGGCTTAGCTTTGGTCGATTTTGGCAAACTGTTTGTGAATTTATTGAAAACCTGTTTGTTCTTTTGAAAACCTGCCATTTTCTTGTTTTGATTTGTTTTGCAGTCATCATCTCGAGAGCGAGTTCTGGAGGATTTTCTAATTAAAGATCGTCCTCGAGGCTCATTCTCTCCTCTTTGTGACAAATAATGCATAAACATTCGATTTAAACAATTTGTAGCAATATGACCAGCAATACCACAGTTGAAACAAATTTGTTTATTATCATTGGATTGGGTACTGCTCTTGTCAGATTTCTGGTTTTTATTATCTTTTCTAGCGTTTCCACATTTGCAAGAACAAGCACTAGATTGAGTAGCAAACGTGGAAGATGTAGAAGCACTTGAATCAGATTTAGCAACTTTATCAAAAACAACATCATTATTTTTAATTTTATCATTCTGAAATAACACACCACCAGAAACAAAAACATCAGTTTTAGAATTTAAAACAGACTCATCACAGAACTCAACACCAAATTTTGACACTGAATTATTCGACTCAGACTTTTCAGCTTCTTGCTCCCCCTGAACTACTGACATATCTGCACTTGAGGTAGAAATGTTAGTATCTAAAATTTTATCATTAGACCGTGTTGCTTGTTCAGAAGCTGATTTCCCATAAACCATGAAAGGTTCTATGTCAATTTCTTCTTGAGATAAAGGAATGACAGTATAGGTATGATTGAATGGAGGAGGGACACTCTCAAAATCTAATCCTACTTTCTTTTGGTTTCCACATGTAATGTCCTTCCACTGCATCTGTTCCTCTATCATTTTTGCAACTACTTCACTTGACCCATCGAATTTGTTAAAAATAAATTCAGTATTTTCAAGACGATTTTGCAATGTGTCAAGTTCAGCGGTCACAGCAACAAATTTTGCTTTTGAGATGATCATAGTTCTCGCATTTGTTGCTGTAATCCTCTTGCAGTTTCTTAAAGTCCTTTGTTTTATTCTCTAATTGTGTTTTTAAAGGCTTTTGATTTTTCCTAAGTGTGTAACCCTCATACTTAAGGTCCTCGTTCTGTCTCTTGATTAATTCAATTTGGTCACGTAAGAATTTAACAGTCTTAATGCAAGATTGAGAGCAACCAAATTCACTAACCTCGGGTTTGGCTGGCTCAAGAGTAGTTTGCACCATGAACGCAAACTGAAGATTCATCATCTCTTCTTCAGGGTCTTTCTCTCCTTCTTCCTCCACACAATCCTTGATTTGAGCAAGATGTGCATTTTTAGGTCCTGAAATATTTAGAGCCTGAATTTGATCTTCCCAATCAAAGGATTGGGCCACCATCGCCAAGTTAGCAGTCTGATTGCTTGAAGAAGATCCTTTGTTGACATAGGTCACCGGCACCATGGTTCGCTTAGAATTCTCCCTTCGATCTGGCTTTGGACATTCTCAAGCAAAGTGACCAGGTTCATGACAATTGTAGCATCTCAGCTTCCCTTTGTTGAAACCCACTTTCTTGTCTGAATTCACACTCCAATTGTTCTTTCCGGTTTTCTTGGAGAACTGCTTTGCCCTAAAAACAGCCATGGCCATTTGCCAGGTGATGTCCATCTCCTCCACATCCTCTGGATGGATCTGGTCTAGATGATCAAAAGATAGTTGTGGGGAAAGCTCTCCGGCCACAAAAGCGTTGTAGCAGTTTACCAAACCAGTGGCGAGGGCCATATTTTCTTCCTTCTCTTTCAATGATGAAGCTTGAGAACTGAATGGAGATTGAATGGGTGCAGCTATGGATGAACCAACACTAGAACCAACTTGTTGAGCTAAAGTTTGAGGTTGAGGAACTTGAATGTGTTGCATTTGAGGGATCACGTATGAGGTTGGCTGATGAGTCACATATGATTGAACTTGAGGAACATGAACTTGAGGAGCTTGAGGAGTAGAAAAGCTTGAGAAAGCAGTGTTGTTGGTGGTTTGGATCCCAAGATTTACTGAGGAGTACGAATTGACATGGTTAATCTCCCTTTGCTTATCATCGAGATCGCAAGCCTTAATGATCGCCATCGTTTCAGCCAAACTCAAACGGTTCAAATCTTTGGTCTTCTTAATCACTGAGACATTCATATCCTAGGATTTTGGCAGAGAGTTTAGCAACTTCTTGTTGATCTCCGATCTTGTAACCATCACACCAGCAGAGCTCATTTCTGTGGTGAGTGTGATAAACCTTTGCAACTGATTCTCAAGTGTTTCTCCCAATACATGGTTAAACATGTTAAACTTCTGTCGCAGCATGTCTTGGCGACTCTGCTTCATGTCTTCGTTGCCTTCATAGACTTCTATCAGTGCTTCCCATAAGGCCTTTGCTGATGTATATTCACGGAAACCTTGAGCAATTTCTGGAGATAATGCCATGGTAAGTGTAGCAAGAGCTTTTTCTTGTTCCTCGACTCTCTCGAAATCATCATCGGTGTAGTTCTCAACTTGCTTATCAATTATGGTTCCATCTTCCAATGTGGTTATGATGCGGTTTGGACCTCTAAGAATGCTTCGCCATATCTTGAAATCCTTCATTTTGATGTACTTTTCGATCCGATATTTCCATTCTGGAAATCCTTCCGCAGATAACAGTCGGGGAATTCGAGAAGTGGTTCTTATAATCGCATCTAATTCATGGTGAGCTGACATGCTTTGAGATTCCATTTTTGTTTTTGAATTTTGTTGTTTTTGTTTTTTTTTTAAATTTTAATTAAAATTAACTTGAAAAACAAACAAAAGGATCAAGTAAATAGGGTTTTTGGTTGAGTGGTGATGACCGAAAACAAGGAATTCGGTATGGTGAAGGGATTCGGTTGAAAGGAAAATAAGGTTTTCGGTTCTGAAGAGAGAGAAGGTTTTCGGTTTATGATGATAAGAGGAGTTTTCGGTTTCTAAAGATTGAAGATATTTCGGTTGAAGAACAGTTTTCGGTTTCTGAAGATTCAAGGGATTTCGGTTGAAGAACAATTTTCGGTTTTTGAAGATTCAAAGGATTTCGGTTGAAGAACAATTTTTGGTTTCTGAAGATTCAAAGGATTTCGGTTGAAGAACAATTTTCAGTTTCTGAAGATTCAAAGGATTTTGGATTTTCGGTTTCTGAAGATTGAACCGAAAACTAACAGTTTTCAATGAAAAACTTAGATTTTTTGATCTGATTTTGATTTCTAGACACTGAAATCTCAAACACAGCTTCCAAACAGCTTAGATCTGGACATAAATAGATTGAAGATATGTTTTCGGTTGATGAAGATCAAACCGAAAACAATAATATTTCAACAGAAAAGCTGAAATCCAAGCAGATCTCGATTCCACACCAAACAAATTGTGATCTGATCTTCAAAACTCGAGCAGAAACAGGCTTCTAGATACCGAGAACGTAAAGAACATGACTGTGAAGCAGAAACTGAATAATAAGCTTGATTGGCACCGGTTTGAGCTCTGATACCAATTGTAAGGTCCTTGATGGGAGGATCTTCACCAATGATCAATCAAGCAAATGAAAATAAAGAAGAAATGGAGTAGAAGTGGAATGAAACTTGAGCTTGCATACAATTCACACTTGGAACCGTCTGATACAACTCAATGGACAGAAAACTAGCAGTGAACAACTGTAGATCAACCACCACTACTGACAACCTGACAGCCTATATATACTCATGAGGACCGAAAACAGGTTTCGGTCAGGAGACCGAAAGCCTGTTTTCGGTCACTTCCAACCGACAACAATGACCTAGACCGAAAACATCAACTACACACAAAAGACTCCAAAATACAATGACAAAAGCCCTAACTCATCTATACACTGTTGCCTAGCCCAAACCAAATATATTGGCCCTTCAGGTCCTTATGTGTGGTTCTTATAACGTTTAACGTCTTGACAAATAAATGTACCATGTTTTTTCATATGAGACTTTTTTAAACATTTATGTAAAATGTTTTTATAGAATATTGAAAAAAAATGCAAGCTCAATAACCATGGTATACTAGCTCATGTGTTAATCTTGAGCTTCTTGCTGATTTTCCATGACAGACAACAATTGAAGAAGTTGAATTGGACTTAAAAGCTGCAAAAGATATGCTTGATAGTGACCATTATGGCTTAGTCAAAGTCAAAGAAAGGACTATTGAATATCTTCACAAGGTTGGAAAAACATTTGATTTTTCTTGTAAGTAGTGTTTGTTTGTTATGATTGAATCATTGATGGAATTGAATTGTTCATTGTGTTGCAGTGAAAAAAGAAGATGTTTGTTTCGTCTAATAGATGGAAGTATTATTATTTTTTGTGTAGTGCAATTTAATTAATTTTTTTTATATTATAGATAAAATCATTTAGATATAAGTAAACTAAATTATAAAAATGTCATGAGTATTTATCCGTATAAAATGTGCAACAAGTTATTATTTTTTGTATTGTGCCGAATAAAAAAAATGTCATTAAAATCCTAAAATGTGTAACTAAAAATTGCAAGAATTGTTGAATCAAATGAGCATTCAATGGCACAAAAATATGTGCCACAAAAGACTTTTCTTGTACCGTGACAAATAAAAAAGTGCCACGGAAAGCCTAAAAAACTACAGCGGCAAAAGTAAAAAGTGTCACTAAAGGGTTTTAGTGGGAGCGTTTCTAGTGACAATTATTATGTGTGCCGCTCATTCTCAAATAGGGCTTTAGTGGCACTTTTTATGTGCCACTAAATTACATATTTTTTGTAGTGAGTAGGAGACTCATCCCTACAACAGTTAGACTCAGACGAGAGCTGCGTAATAGGGTCAAATCAATTACTCTGAGATTATTCAATCCCGTTGTGAGTGACTTAGAATTACCAAAGCGATCAGTTACCCACCCATACCTGAAATCCTAAAACACTAATACTACCAAGCATATCTGGGTTCTGGCCTCCCCGTCGGTCTATTTCAACCAGATACTGTCGAACATATCTGGGTGCTGGCCTCCCCTTCGGTCTATTTCAACCGGATATTGCCGAGCATATCTGGGTGCTGGCCTCCCATTTGGTCTATTTCAATCGGATACTGTCGAGCATATCTGGGTGCCCGACCTACCCCTTCGGTTTATTTCAACCGGATACTGCTCGGAACACTGGATCTGTCCGGAAAAACATGCTATGGCCTTTTCCATGATCCTACCAATTGCCACACCCAAGCCTAAATTATTTGAATGAACCTGTGAATTCTTACGACTTATTCCGTAGTCTAACAACACTTTCTCACACTATCTGATCACATGAAGAATGCTACGACTATCCCGCAGTCTTACAACACTTCCCACACTATCTGGCTGCTAGTGAATGCTACGGCTATCCCGCAGTCTTACAAACACTTCCCATACTATCTGGCCGCTAGTGAATGCTACGGCTATCTCGCAGTCTTATAACACTTTCCACGCTGTCTCCCTGCTGGTGAATGCTACGACTATCCCACAGTCTTAAAACACTTTCCATGCTGTCTCAATCGCTGATTACCAATCCGAACACATCCAACGTCGAGCACACACACGATCTAACATCCCAAACTGAAATCATGTCCTGACTGGAATCCCTAACCTGATTCCCTAAAGCCTGCTATCAAACATTCCGAGAACGCGATCTCATTATTAGCAAGTTTTCAGAACTTCCAGCTCACACTATCCTCAATCAATACATCTGCTTGGGTTGTCTTCCTTCCTGAAAAGGATGTGAAACTTATCCCAATTTCAAAACTGCTCCTGCTTCTGAATCCCTGGATGGTTCTCCCCCACTTTGATTCGACTAAATCCTTAAAGCACATGAGAATTGAAGGATTCCCATTCCCTTCTTTCCTTACACAATTGACATGCTGACTACCAACGCTTAACCTTGCTAGTGATCCATTACTAGTCCATTCCAAAGACCGTACAATTACTGAAGACTAGATGAACACTTTCTGATTCCCAGCAATACTGATAACTCCAGATGCTTGAAATGATACCACACTCGAATCTTGAAGACCAAAAGATAGATGCTCCCACCAAAACCTCAGCAACGAGCCACTTCCCTTGGAGCTTCCATCAGCCAATCAATAACAGTTACTAAAACCAGTGAATCCCGACGATGCTGAATAACCATCTTGCGGAACCCTAACCGTAGACCTTCCACATAATACCTCTTAACCAATCTCGACCATAAACCAAGATAATACTGAGCACTCCCATCCTTCAAATAGGGAAATAACTTTATGCTAACCACTAATAATTCACGGCATGCAAATGGCATATGACATCACTTGAAGATATAACCCAAACACAATTAGGGAAACAAACTAAGAGATACATTTAACCAACCCCTTGGAACGAAAAACTCCATCGTGCAGTTTCCCGCAAGTGCTGAACTGAATATGGCCATGCTGGCCTCTCAAAAGATGATCTGAATTCTTGGGTCTCTTCCTGGGACCCTCTAATATATGCACGATCTGATCCTCTCTTCCAAGGTGCTCCAAATCAATCTCCCGCTCTCGGATTCTAGGAATCATATCATTCAGGGTCTCGCACCCCGAGATACTCACGATCTCCCTAATATCATTATGTTGTATATCATGGTACCTTACCTTCTTCATTTCCTCATCTACTTCATACTACGGTACCCAATAAGCCCTCTCCTGAAACTTGGCAGTGATGTCTGCCACAGTTTTAGTAGTCTGGCGGAGGTCCAGAAACTCTTGCGCCAACTGCTGCGCCTTAATCGTTGGGGCAACCTCCGCTCGAAATCTGGTTGAAAAGTCATCCCATGACATAGCATCAATCACATCATCACCCAAATCACTACCAATCTCTTCCCACCAATCACGTGCCCTGTCCTTCAGGAGGCAGGAAGCAAGTCGGACCTTGTCCCCTTCGGGACAATGGCTCGTACGAAAAGCATTGGCGACATCTGCCAACCATCTGCTGCTAGCAATGGGGTCCTTAGCCCCACGATAATTTGGATCTCCACAAGCTATGAACTCCAGAAAAGTCAACGTGTGCGCGCCCATCGTGGCTGCCATATCGGTGCGGAATGCACCCAACCTCTCATCACGAATCTACAAAATGCCCTCCTTGACCGTACAGAAGATCACAAGAGTCTGGTCAATGATACTGCGCGTAATCTCAAATGAGGTGAACTCCCTCATCAGATCATCAAGCTACCCGGCTCCAAAGGCCGAGCCTGATCCCTTTCCGACACCAGAACTGCCATATGTTCTACCACGTAGCGTCACCATACTCGAAAATACACTGCAAGTTCCATGGGTTCATCTCAGCCTTCCTTGATTCGAGTACGGATCCTATGCTTTCAGTAGTACGGGCCCATACTACCTTCCACATCTATCTGTACATTCCTCAAGAGTTTCCTTGACTCCACCAAGTCCCTTTCACTACTACTACTTTCCGCGCTAATCTCATCTTAGGCTTGCCCTAGGGTAATCTCTCTCCCACTCTCCGCCATCAGCTGCATAAGAAGTCCCTGCTACCTTTCCCTAACTACCTCGTGAATACCGTTATATATTACTAAGACCAGATAATTCTTCGAACGAGAGGTCTCTCCCTACAACGGTTAGACTCAAACAAGAGCTGCGAAATAAGGCTAAACCTATCCTTCTGAAATTATTTAGTCCTCATAATATGTAACTTAGCATATTCGCTTACTAGTTAGTTAAAGATAACTAGAAATCCTAAAAGCACAAAGTAAGCAACATTCAAGCATCGAGTAAGAAAAACCAAGCATATCCTATTCAGGCCATCATATCACTGACTAATCAGTACTAGCATGCAGTTTAATAAGCTCATACAGTAGGCATACAAGGCATCCTTCCTAGATCCTTAGCCCTAATCTAGCATGCAGTTCTTATACACATACAACATGCATACAAGACATCCTTCCTAGATCCTTATCCCTAATCTAGCATGCAGTTCTCACAATCATATCATATCATAAAAAACATGTATGGGTAATTTGGTAGAACTTACTTGAGCACGAATGATCCTTAGCCCTAATCTAGCATGCAATTCTCACAATCATATCTTTTGAAAATTTTTATACCAAGTCCTCAGTTTGAGTTCAGACACACCTGAGGGTGTGCCCGAATCGCTCAAACCAACGCTCTGATACCAACTTGAAACATCCCAAAAATACGGTCCAAAAAAATCGTTTTTAATTATTAAATTAAACCATAGTTATTAAAACATTTCATCAAAACATCCAATCATGTTCATAAATCATAGTATCTATATCAAAACATCAGAGTAAAATATCCCAGGCTAAACATAATGGTGTGTGCACCGTAATCATCTCGAGCTCTTCCCTGTGCTACCAGAAGTACCTGAAACCAAAACTAAAAACTATAAGCATGAAGCTTAGTGAGTCTCCCCAAACTACCACATACCATACACATATCACATAATCAAATAATAACATATCATGGGCCCCCACCCGCTTCATCAGGCCCCGCCCGGCATCGGACAATGTCCGGCATCGGGCCCCGCCCGACATCGAGCACCGCCCGACATCAGATCGAAATTCGGCATCGGGCCCCGCCCGACATCGAGCAATGCTCGGTATACATATAAACATATCACATAATTTAAACATATAAACATTCTTCAGGCCCCGCCCGATATCGAACCGAAATCCGGCATCGGGCCCCACCCGGCATCGAGCAAAGCTTGGTATACATATACACATATCAAGAAATACACATAAAATAATTACATAACATAAACATATAAACATTCCTCGGGCCCCGCCTGACATCAGACCGAAATCCGGAAGCATACTAACATTCCTCGGGCATTGCCCGACATCGGATCGAAATCCGGAAACATACAAATACAGACACATGCAAGAATCACGAAGACATCAAGCATACAAACATTCCTCGGGCATCGTACGACATCTGACCCAAATCCGGAAAGCATATAAACATTCATCGGGCACCCCCCCCCCCCCGCATCGGATCGGAATCCGGAAACATATAATCATACAAATAGGCCGACATTGGTGCCTTCGACACGTTCCTGTAGGAGGAAACTTACCTCGCACTGCTGAAGTCCCGCGGATATAACTCTAGCTGCTGGATGACAGATTCCTAAACTGTCAACATCAAATCGACACCCAATTAATAATTGGGTTCCAATAAATAACCATAAGTCCATGCTTGGGGTAAAAGACTACTTTGCCCCTAACCTAGCTTGATTCAAGCCCAAGGCCCAAACACACACTTTGAAGGCCTAAACGCCAAACAATGATCCAAGGCCCAACATATGGCCCAATGTTCCAAATTGGGCCCAACCCTTTGCATGGGTCTTACCCTAAGGCCCATCCAAATATTCTAGTCCATATACTTGTTCTTGGATGGCCCATCAATAACCCAATCACCAAAGCCCAACAGAAAGGCCCAACTCAAGGCCCAAACAAGATTAGGGTTTACACATAAGATGACGATTAGGGTTAAGTGTTCTTACCTAACCCATTAAGGGCTTAATCCACTAATTCTATCACTCCACTAGGCCAATCATACAATGTAATCGGGCATAAGTCATACTTCAATCCACTGGTCCAAACACGGGTCCCGACAACTCCAAAACCAATACATCCAAAATTAAGGTTTTCTAAACCCTAATTAGGGTTCCAACCCAATCACGTGCCAATTAGACAAATAGTTGAATTTTTAGGTTTATTAATGTTAATTAAATCGGGCACGACGCAGTACCACCTCGGGTAGTGGTGGTCATCGGCGGCTCACGGCGGAAGCCACCACCTCGTGAAGGTGGTTATGATTCTAGACCAAAACATGTCCAAGCATATAAACTAGCAATCCAATCACACAATGCACACCACCACCCAACACTGCGGCTGGTGGCGGCAGCCACCACCTCACGGTGGTGGTGGTTGGTTTTCTTCGGATTTTTCAGCCATACAAATACATTATACAACATATTATCCAAAATGAAACACACACATTATAACACACAGACACACACAACCACCCTGTGGCGGCAGGCGGCGGTCAGAGATAATATCCACCACCTCACGGTGATGGTGATGGCTCTCTTGATTCCCGATCATGCAACATACACCAGCACACACACGTACTTGCACAAGATATGAGCACAACCACCCACCTGGTGGCGTACGACGGGCGACGGCGATGCGGATGGCAGCAACAACAGCGCCATCGGCGGCAGCCACCATGGTTGGTTGCCATGTTGGTTCTTCATGACTTCCACTCGATAGAAAACCCACACACATGCACATCCACGTTGCGAGCCACAAACACCGCCACCATTTCTCGGTGATCAAAGAAAACACACCCAGCTCGGCAACCCACGAGACGACAGGTGACAGCCGGAGGGCACCAGCATTACGGAGCGGCCGCATGGCGTGACGACGACAGCAAGACGTGACAGGAATAAGAAGATGGTGGAGAGGTAATTGCGTCATTGACGGAGAAGGGTATTGCAGTTTAACCGGTCTCCCACATTCAGAGCGTTGGCTCGAGCTCGCATCACATGTCTTTGCCAGTCAATGAAAGCAGGGACAACGTTCGTCAGTCCTTGTGTGGTTAGGAGGTGGCGGCGGCTGAGAGGCTACACATGGTGGCGGCTGAGAGGCTACACATGGTGGCGGCTGAAGAGGTTGGCGGCTGGAGAATATGATCTAGGGTTAGGGTTTGCTTTGGTGGTGCTTCCATAACACGGTAGGGAAATGACGGGTCTTAAACTCCCGTCTCCATTTTAAAACTTTACCCAATTGACACATTCGGCCCCTCCTTCTCAATTCATTTCAATCCAACTCCACATTTTACTCTTTAGCCCTTGCTTTCCCAAAATCCATTCACTACAAGTCCATTTGATACAATATAAACTCCAAATTCCCGCAATTATAATATTTAACTCCCATAGCTAACACTGATACATTATTATGGACTTAGGGCTTTAATAAAATAATATAAAATATCATTCACATCTCGGGGTTTATTTATTTATTTATTTAATTTAATCTTATTCATTTAATCCCAAATGGAATGTTACAAATTGTCATTCTATATTTATAATATTTAATACTTCTTAACTATTTTGAAACATAGTATCGAATATTTTTTTTAAGTTTGTTAAATATATGGATTTATATTGTGGATTTAACTTAACATTTAAATTAAAAATTAAGTGTATTATAATAATCATTTTTAAGTCGACCAATAATAAGATAATATTTTATATTTTATAACATATTTTAAATTAATAGATTAATTATATTAAATTGAAAATTGTGAAGTTATGGAAATTTCAAATGTATAATAGTGGTCCTAAGGAGTGATTGTGTGTTGTTTGATTTTGAAAAAAATGGAAAAAACCCATAATAAGCTAATCAAAGTCTCTCTCTCTCTCTCATATTGTCTGGAAAACGAGCATTTCATGACACACCTCCTTAGTACATGTTAAGGGGCGGAGTTCAAGACATGTTAAGAGGTTGGTGACCCTTTTAACGTTACCTACTCCTTTCAGTCTTATTTTATAATATGGTATGATATTAATATATGATATGATAAATTTAACATAATATTTAAATTAACAAATAAATATATTATAATAATTATTTTAAAAATGCATTAATAATAACATAATATTTTATATTAAATAACATATTTTAATTTAATAGATTAATTATATTAAGCTGAAAATCGGAAAGTAATGGATTTTTCAAATGTTTTCTTTCTACTAATACAAAATTTTATTAAGTCACTATTTACCACACCCCTACCCACCCATACATATATATATACATTAATGATCTATATTGTGTCCTTCAAAAAATATTTATTTTAAGAAGCACTAAATTTTTGTTTGCATGCCATCTATTTCACATAGAGTTTGTATTCATACACATCTCTTTCGCTATACAGCATATACCAATCGTTCAATAGAACGCTTAATTTTTAAATCAATTATTACTTTGTCAACAAGTGAAATAATCTTATGTGGGGTAGGTCTTTTTTACAACCAATATTAGGTCAACTATCGTTTCATTACTTAATAATGTATTAAAATAGAATAAAGTTGCAATAACTAATGGAGACATGTTTTTTAGTTTGTCTTTTAATTATTGCAATAATTCAATAAAAAAGTGAATGAGAGAATCTTACCTACAAAAAGTGTTTTCAAATTATTGAAAGCTATAATGTGGAAAAGGAAAATGAACCTGATTGAAAAGTAGAAAAATAATATTTACCAACCGGTTTTAGGTCTAATCACGTTGAGCAGTTTGCTAGTTTGGATCGACACAGTAATAGAACGAAACCAAAGTCGGCACTTTTTGATTTCGTTATGGAGTGTACATTCTTTTTATCAAATTGGATATATGTAACATCCTTAAAAATCATGCCAAATTTAAATTTTTTAAAACATTTCAAAACTCATGATTATTACAAAATTTGTTTTCAAAATAGTATATTGTTAGAGTATCCCAAAATCAAAACATAAAATCATAAAGTGTGAGGAGCGGTACGATCACGCATTCGCCTTTCCGCGATCATCAGAGTACCTGAAACAATAATCGATAAATGTAAGCTCGAAGGTTTAGTGAGTTACCCCCAAAATACCAACGGCATACAAATATAACCATATCATATAAACATATAAGCAAACATCATGCATAATGAGCCATTAGTCTGACTGGACCAAATCCCGGTCCTCAGTCTATCTGGACCGCTCTCCGAACCCTCGGCACGTCTGGACTGTCCTCCTCAGGGCCTTAAGTCTATCCGGACCGCTCGCTGGGACTTCAGCCTGACTAGATTTGCCCGGCCCGGGCCTTCAGTCTACCCGGTCCGCCCAGGGTGTCTTGGCCTACTGCACACAGCAGGACCTGCCTCAACCCTTTCCCCAAACCAATAAACATGTGCACATAAATATCATACGATAGCATGCAATAACAGATAGTTATACAAATCTAACAGATCCCTATCATGGCAACTATCCTATACCCAGGATACCGATCTAACCGATCTCTAATATAGCAACCATCATACAACCAAGATATCAATATAACAGATTACTAGCATAGCAACCATCCTAAAACTAGGATGAAATCTAACAGATCAATAACATAAAAACCATCCTAAACCAGGATGTAAATCATAAAGGGTCGGCCTTCGTGCCGTAGACCCTGTTGATATAGTGAGGAGAACTCACCTCACAACTGTCGCACTGAAGTGATCAGCTCAAACTCTCGAATCACCGACACGAACTCCACCACCTATAACCTCCATAGGACCAAGTCCATCAGAATCCCAAATTACCAAAATACCCTTAAAAGTCCAACTGGTCAACCCTTGGTCAAAGTGAAAGTCAACGGTTAAGGTCAATAGTCCATGTTGACCCGACACGTCGAGTGCAGCTTACTGACTCGTCGAGTTCCTCCTAAACTCAGAAAACCATAAAAACCCTAATTGACTCGCCGAGTTTTCAACCAACTTGTCGAGTCCATGCGTGTCTAAATGTCGGGAAGAACCCTAACTGACTCGTCGAGTCTTACTGACTCGCCGAGTCCATGCAAAGCCAATATGGGCAATTCTTCAACAGACTCGTCGAGTTGACCATGCAACTCGCCGAGTCCCTTCATTCCATCGCTCAATCAGACAATTTTAAGCTGCTCCAAAGCTCCAAACAGTAGATCTAAGATCCTAGGTTGTTATTATCACGTAAATTTGCTAACTTTACGTGCATGCAAGGTTCTATGAAGCTAAAACACTCATAATTAATATTAAGAGAAGGTTTTGGACATGAAGGAGGGATAAAGCTTCATAAAGCTTGAGGCTTTATGTCCATAAGGCCTTGGGAAGTCAAGATCTGAAACTATGCCCTTGTGACAAGCTCAAACCCGGATGTGACCCCATCTTGCCCTAGAAATGACCATTTCTTTTGCAAAAAGGAAGATCTAAGCAATGCAATGTGAAGGTTGTGGCTTTATACCTCAATCTTGCGGCCAGAACACTAGAAAGGCTGGATGTACAAGCTCTTCCTTGTTCTAAGCTCTTAACTCCTCAAGAAATGCTCCAATACACTCTCTTTTGGTCTCACAGACTCAAGAATGGTAGATAGCTAGCTATTAGGGTTTCTCTGGACGTGAAGGTGACAAGGGAGGCTGAGGAGGAAAGTTAAGGACCTTTAAATAGGGTGCAAACCCTAATAATTAGGGTTTTCACTTTCCAGCACCTACCCGTCGAGTCGGGTCCTCCAACTCGTCGAGTAGGGTCTAAAACCCACGCGACTGATTTGGTCTCTACTCGGCGAGTTGGGCCTTCCAACTCGTCGAGTCGCCCTTGAAACATGACTCTAGAAGCTTTAAACGTATATCAGTAAATCGAGATGTTACAACTCTCCCCCACTTAAACTAGGCTTCGTCCTCGAAGCCTGCTGCAGTGCACAAATTCGGATAATGCCCTCACATTGCAACCTCCAGCTTCCCAGTCAACTCAAATCTCTCCAGGCGCTGCTACTGTACCTTTGCCAAGGTAACTCTTCTATGTGCGAGACTCCTACTTTTCCTTTACAAGACGACCACCTGTCTCTCAACTTAATTTCGGCTTACATCAACCTGAGTATCACCCAGTGATACCACAACATTCCCGTTCTACACGCACTTTCGCAACTTGCGAACGATGGAAATTGCCATAATCCGGCTAAGCTCCTCCAAAAGGCCTAATCTATCTGCCACTTTTCCATTCCTGGCAATAATCCTGACCACTCGAAGAATCGGGGACTCGTCATCCCCCTTCCTTCATGAAGCGAATCCTCTTATACTGATAGGATATTGCATCCTTCAGCTCCCGAAACAACTCACATGAACAACCAGCTAACAAGTACGAACACTCATACCTGGCCCAATCAGCCTCGGGCTGGAATACCAGGCATGCCTACGACGGGTCCAATCATCCCTAGGATGGAATACCCTCGTATCACGCACGTGTTTGGCCCAATCAACCCTCGGGTTGGAATACCAAGCATGTCAGGTCCAATCAATCATAGGGTCCGGTCATCCTCAGGATGGAATACCCTATATTGCAATACCCCTATGAACATAACTCAGGTCTACTCATAACTTAAGATCCAAGGATCTATCCTTGCGTCTCATCCACAATCCTCTGATTCGTCACAACCAAGTACAACTCCCCCGAATCTCAACAATACATCCATTTCGAACGCGCTCCTACAAGAGACATAACCAATACAATCTCTATGCCCACAACCTATGACTGGAATACTTTTACATGGTCCTCAACATAGGTCTGGATTGCTTCTGAGCCCACAACATGAGTCTGGTATGCCCTTTCCCGCCTTCAGCTCATGACTGGAATGTTCCTGATAACCTATCGACACTGTTGTCGTCACTTTAGTTGCCCAACACTCTGTCCTGGAGATACTCAGCTCCTCCATTGCCCAAGAAGGCCCAATCAATGTCCTTCACAACACCGACAAGTGTCACAGTACTGAAACCTCTCCATACACTATCCACTTATAGAACAAGTTGCTAGTCTCGAGCTTCCAAGCTCTCCTTCATAGCCACCGACAGTTCCTAAGAGAATTCTATAGGTGCTAACCAGTAATCACAAATAACATCCGGTTCTCTAGGTTATTATCACAAAGCAGCGTGCTCAATACCAAAACATAGATCTGACAAAATACATACAGAGTCTTCAGCATGACTGGACCCCCTCTCCGAGCCTACAACCTATATGGACCACTCTCAGACCCTTCAGTATGTCTGGACCGCCTCTCCGGGCCTTCAGCCTGTCTGGACCGTTCTCCAAGCCTTCGGCCTGACTGGTATGCCTCACGGGCCTTCATTCTATCCGGACCTCTCTAAGTCTGTTGTGCATAAATCTGGACCCATCCTGGTGCCCTTTCCCATATAGCCAGTTCTCCACCACTTGGGGTTCCGAACTCCTGATCCAATCTGTGGACTATAATCTCGGCCTAACTCTAGACCTCATGTTGATCGCCCACCCTCTCTGGAAACCGTGGTCTGATCTCTGGCCCGCATATTTACCACATATGCTAAATAACCCGCACACCCGTGCTGAATATACTGCCGAGCCCTGACAGCTTAACAAAACCTTCAATGGCTGATGCTCCATCTGAGAATTCCCAATTCTCCCCCACTAAGGGTTCTAACTACTATCCATTGGCTCGAAACTAATCCATAAATCAAACCGGCTCAACCAGGTACGATCCCTGACCTCGGAATGAATGACACACGCGAATGGATCCTCCCGATCCAGAACAATCAAATCCCAAGAGAAACCTGAAACTCAGATGAAGACTCCCAGCATGCAGGATGACATATAACGAGCCGCAATACCCCAAAATAGCAGAAAGTCAACCCACGATATAACTTACCCCATCCAGCAAAATTCCGACACGATACAAATCCCGATACAATCCCAATGACAATCTGATACCCGGCCTACCCGAGAATATGGTACCTAACTTGCCTCGCAAGATAGTCATGCCACATTGATCCAACTACGCTCACCAGCGCTGAAATACTGCCGCCAACCCCTGCGACCCATGGAACCTGGGCTGGAAATACCACCTGACCCTGGGTCACAAGCCTGCTCACTCCTGTGGACTCAGAAAACTGAAAGGGTACAACCCTTGTCATAGGTGATAAAATTCCAATCCATCAATCAACCATTCTACTTCCCATCCTCTAATGAATCCCTGAACTCTAACTACCTATAATCCTTTGATAATAAAATTCTCCTAACACTTCTAGAGACCTAACGACTCATGAAGTTCCGCCACACATAGATCAAACAAAACATGTAACTAACCCGAAGTTGTTGCTTACCCATACTCAACGAGATTCCAAGGAAAGACCAATACCGATCAAAGCCAATTTGACCATGATATTATTACAGGATGGGGTTTCCGATTACATACCTGAGATTTCTTGTGGCTCGACTTTGACCTCCTGAGGAACGATGACCGTTGGAATCCGAATTCCTTCCGCCTCCAACGTAGGACAACTGGACCTGAAATGACCTGGCTGGTGACAGTGAAAGCATATCTGATCCTTCTCGCAATCCCGTTGCACATGCCCTCTCTCACCGCACTTGTAGCACTTGAATTTGTGACAAACAAATATGTGGGTTCCCCCACACTTTCCACACAGCTCCTGACCCTCCTGACTTCCAGTACCTAGGTCCGCAGCCTCCAACTCTCCGTCCTCTTCTAAAAATTCCCTCCTCCTCTTTCCTAGTTGTGACCCTACAACCGGCACTCCCCCAGTAGTCATCCCAGTAGCAACGTCTCTTACAGTTTGCAGAACTGCAATTTGCTCCCCGAGCTTGGTGATCACCCTGGCGGTGACCCGGTTCACGATACCAAACAATTCTTCTTGCAAAATCTGAGATACCTCCACGGGAATCATCTCCCGCATTTGATCAATGGACAATATCGGCCTATCCTGTCAGCTAGCTCCTCCACCTGCCGCCGTTACAGCTGCTGAAGCTGTTGCGGTAGCCGTCTCAGCAATGGCTGCATAGCGCTCGTCAAAGTACCCAACCATGGCGGTCTTAATAGAACCAAATAACTCCGGTAACTGAGCCCGGAACATAGCAGCAACCTAATCATGCAGGATCTCCCGGATCCTGTCATCCATCTCGTCTGGCCTCATCTGGCCGATAGTCTCGGGCGCTGTCGGCGCCTCCTGTCCGCCCTCTCCTGATCTTGACCCGGATCCAGTCACGAATCGTCGTGTAACCACCATGCTGAAAACATACCGAAAAGATATCAAATATTCCACCTAGCAATCTGGGAACCAACTTACAACCAAAGCCCTAGGGGTTGTAACTTCCTTGCTACACGTATGGGTCCTGTGCTTTCAGTAGTACGGGCCCATACTATCTTCCATACCTACCCATATTTGTCTCAAGTATCACCACAACACCCTAACCATATACATAAACATAGCGATCGATCAATCCTCAATCCTAGAGGAATACTAAATATCTCATACAGGCCTACCGACCTCGCACAACCCATCCATGAAACTTCCACCAACCCTGCAGCACTAGTGTGTGCTAGTCATACATAACACTGGACCATATAGGCTTTCTAATAGCTGATCCTACCCTAAGCCTTTAATCAGACAAGAACATGAAATAAGGCCAAACCAAAAATTCTCAGGCTATAAGATCTTAATTATGTACGGCTGTGATGCATACACTAAGCAACTAAGTAATGATGTCAATTTCATATAAGGAAAACCCTAGGCTATCAGGCATCATACAATCAGGCAATTCTATCATGCAATTCCTGAAGATCCCTAGCCTAGTACTAGCATGTTGTTCTAACATATCGCATAATCAAATAACTGTATGGTATTTTGGGGTCTACTTACTGGCTCCGGCTGATCGTACACTATGCATCCTCCTTTTTTTTATTTTGAAAACCATTTAAAAATATTTTTGAAAAATATTTTCCTTAGTTTGAGACTGGATTCACACGAGCGTTCCTCCAATTCACTCAAACCATGGCTTTGATATCAACTTGTAACATCCATAAAAATCATGCAAAATTTAAACTTTTTAAAACATTTCAAAACCTATGATTATTACAAAACTTGTTTTCAAAATAGTATATTGTAAGAGTATCCTAGAATCAAAACATAAAATCATAAACTGTGAGGAGCGGTACGATCACGCCTTCGTCTTCCCGCGATCATCAGAGTACCTGAAACAATAATCGATAAATATAAGTTCGAAGGCTTAGCGAGTTACCCCCCAAAACACCAACACCATACAGATATAACCATATCATATAAACATATAAGCAAACAGCATACATAATGAGCCATCAGTCTGACTAGACCGAATCCCGGTCCTCAGTCTATCTGGACCGCTCTTCAAGCCCTCGGCACGTCTGGACCATCCTTCTCAGGGCCTTCAGCCTATCTGGACCGCTCGTTGGGCCTTCGGCCTGCCTAGATTTGCCCGGCCCTGGCCTGCAGTCTACCCGCTCCGCCCAGGTTGTCTTGGCCTACTGCACACAGCAGGACCTGCCTCACCCCTTTTCCCAAACCAATAAACATGTGCACATAAATATCATACACTAGCATGCAATAACAGATAGTTACACAGATCTAACAGATCACTATCATGGCAACCATCCTATACCCAGGATACCGATCTAACCGATCTCTAATATAGCAACCATCCTACAACCAGGATATCAACCTAACAGATTACTAGCGTAGCAACCATCCTAAAACCAGGATGAAATCTAACAGATCATTAACATAACAACCATCCTAAACCAGGATGTAAATCATAAAGGGTCGGCCTTGGTGTCGTAGACCCTGTAGATATAGTGAGGAGAACTCACCTCACAACTGTCACACTGAAGTGATAAGCTCAAACTCTCGAATTACCGACATGAACTCCACCACCTATAACCTCCATAGGACCAAGTCGATCAAAATCCTAAATTACCAAAATACCCCTAAAAGTCCAACTGGTCAACCCTTGGTCAAAGTCAAAGTCAAAGGCTAAGGTCAACAGTCCATGTTGACCCGACTCGTCGAGTGCAGCTTACTGACTCGTCGAGTTCCTCCTAAACTCAGAAAACCATGAAAACCCTAATTAACTCGCCGAGTTTCCAACCAACTCGTCGATTCCATGTGTGTCCAAATGTCGGGAATAACCCTATTTGACTCATCGAGTCTTCTTACTGACTCGCCGAGTCCATGCAAAGCCAATATGGGCAATTCTTCAACCGACTCGTCGAGTTGACCATGCAACTCGTCGACTCCCTTCAGTCCATCGTTCAATCAGACGATTTTAAGCTGCTCCAAAGCTCCAAACAGTACATCTAAGCTCCTAGGGTGTTGTTATCACGTAATGTTGCTAACTTTACGTGCATGCAAGGTTCTATGAAGCTAAAACACTCATAACTAACATTAGGAGAAGGTTTTGGACATGAAGGAGGGCTAAAGCTTCATAAAGCTTGAGGCTTTATGTCCATAAGGCCTTAGGAAGTCAAGATCTGAAACTATGCCCTTGTGACAAGCTCAAACCCGGATGTGACCCCATCTTGCCCTAGAAATGACCATTTCTTTTGCAAAAAGGAAGATCTAAGCAATGCAATGTAAAGGTTGTGGCTTTATACCTGAATCTTGCTGCCACAACACTGGAAAGGTTGGTCCTACAAGCTCTTCATTGTTCCAAGCTCTTAACTCCTCAAGAAATGCTCCAATACACTCTCTTTTGGTCTCACAGACTCAAGAATGGAGGATAGCTACCTATTAGGGTTTCTATGGACGTGAAGGTGACAAGGGAGGCTGAGGAGGAAAGGTAAGGACCTTTAAATAGGGTCCAAGCCCTAAAAATTAGGGTTTTTACTTTCCAACACCTAGTCGTCGAGTCGGGTCCTCCAACTCGTCGAGTAGGGTCTAAAACCCATGCGGCTGATTTGGTCTCTACCCGGCGAGTTGGGCCTTCCAACTCGTCGAGTCGCCCTTGAAAATAACTCTAGAGCTTTAAACTTATATCGGGAAATCGGGATGTTACCATACATTTGAGATTTGAAAAAAAGTTCTAGGCTTGGTTAGATCGAATTCAAAACCTTATATTTTTTTCAATCACTTAGTTAAATCTGTATAGTGTATTCGGTCCAATTTAGTTTGACACATAACCAATTGACTAAACTGCACAAATGGTCCCTATGGTTTGTCGAAAATTACCACTTTGGTCCAAAAAGGTTTGGACCAGCACCAGTGGTCCGAAACTTTCATTTTGTTGCGTCTTTGGTCCAATCTTTTCAGATTTTTTTTAAAATGACGGATTTGCCCCTGTTAATATGATTTTCTCTTTTTTCTTATTTGTTTTTCTGACTTTTAGATTTTAAAAAAAACAAGAAAATAAAAATAAAAATAAATCTCTCTCTCTCTCTCTCTCCCTCTCCCTCTCCTTCTGTCTCCTGGTTTTCAGATTAAAAAAAACAAGAAAATATAAATAAAAATAAATTTCTCTCTCTCTCTCCCTCCCTCCCTCCCTCCCTCTCTCTCTCTCTCTCTCTCTCTCTCTCAAGTTGTCGTCTGCCTCCCACTTCTAAAACCTTAACACCATTAATTTTCTTTGTTTTAGTTTATGGGTATGAAAATCAAAAGAAATTTGGCCTCAAACCATGAATATGTTCCTCTCATCCCTCTTGCATCTGATTCAACTTCAACGTCTCCACACTCCGACACCATCACTTTCGTACATCCAGTTGGAGATGTTCATATCGACATTTGATTCAAATCCCTCGTGCATCTGATTCAAATCCACCAACAAACTGTGCTTCTTCATCTGCTACTCCCTCAGACACAGATCTGGTATGTTCATGGCGGCTAGGGTTTCATGGAGACTATTCTCATATGATGGTCGCGTTATGGTTTGGACAGGCGGCGCAGCTAGGGTTTCCAGCAGTGGTGATGGAGAGCTTTTTTTGTTGGAGGTGATTCAACAACTCCGATGGTGTTGGATGTCATTGTCGGAGATAGATGAAGCCACCTCCGCCTCTACAATCTCTAGCAAACCCAGATCTGTGACGAACATATCCACTGGTGGAGAAGATGATTGGTTGTAGGCTGTGATGGAGGGATAAGAGTGGAGAAGATAATGAGTGGTGTTTGGTTCTGTCTGATGGTAGTATATCAGGGTTTGTAGATCAGTTGCCATTGATTTGGATGAAAATGGTGGGATTAGGGTTTATTTGGTTTAGAGTTCGAGTTCTTACAATCAGATTTCAAGGGAGAAACCAGATGTTGTCCAGTGGATCCTGTTAAATGGATTATGTTTCTTGATCTATCCCACACACACAAATCGATTACATATTTGTTTTTCTGTTTTTTAGTTCCAGAAATAATTTTGAGGAACATACGATTTCATATTCATTTTCTGGGTTTTTTTGGTGCTTCACATTCAATTTTAGGATTTTTTGTTTATTTAACCAGAAATGTTTCAGATTTATGAGTCAGTTTGTTTTGTATGTGCGTAATTTTTTTGAAAAAATTTAGAATTATGGTGTGTTTTGGATTGTGTTTGGAGAGAGAGAGAGGGGTATATTTTTATTAATTTTTTTAATCATAAAAATATTTAAATAAATAAATAAACTAAAAAAGCAAAAAACACGGTTAAAATCGTAAATACAAAAAGATTTAAAGTAAATTGGACTAAACTCGCAACAAAATGAGAACTTTGGACCTCTGGTGCCAGTCCAAACCTTTTTGGACCAAAGTGGCAATTTTCAGCTAACCATAGGGACCATTTGTGCAGTTTAGTCTAACCAATTCATATTGGTAAAATTTAAGACAAATGTCATAAAAGTCCAAAGTTTTACTCATATATTTGGAAAAAGCTCTAATAAATTTTTTTGTTGCCTTTGTCCACAAATTTTACGTAGAATTATCATTCTAAACCACTTAACCAGTTTTATGGTTAACTCTGTTATCTTTCTTTCAAAATTGGTCCATGCGGTTAACTTTGTCATCTCAGGTCGCAAACCCCATCCAGGTCTCCGAAATTATGAGTAATCATGAGTGAGAGCTAGATACATAATCTTGGAATCATGTGTCATTATAAACTTGGTTTCCTTAAATGAGTAATCCTTCACCCTGATTTACCTTTATCATAGTCCTAGGCACACCAACACTCAAAAAAATGAGAAACCTCATCTAATCCCTTAGGGTTTGCGAATGTATCAATCTGTTCAAAAGGTTCAAATCTACAAAGTTATAAACATATATTTTCCAAATAAAATCAGAACAATCAAGTCAAACAGAACCTAACAGACTTACCATTAGAACAGAACGACAATTCGCCGATGCACATAATCTAATATTGTCCCAAAATATTAATTTTTTAAAGGATGTTATGACTCAGGTCTGGTGTAACATCCCATTTCTAGGGATAGACATTTTATTTTAAATTAAATTAATAAAAAAGATAAAAATAAAATATAATAATTAAAATAATTAAAATAATTAAAATAATAAATAATGATATATTATTACTTAAAAGGGAATATTGATATTCGATTAATTAGAAACGTTAATAAAAAGGGTTAAATGTAACAACTTAATAAAAGATGTGTTTGACTAAGTGAGTTGACCAAATTAGGTGAATATGATTCAAATGTCATAGAGTGTGGTGGAGAAGGACCATAACTAAAACATTTTTATGAGTGGATAAAAGTAGGGAAAATGGTACCAAATAATTAAGCCATGTATCAAGAGGAGCTAAATATTACATAGATCGATAATAGTGGGGTATATAAAGGAGGTGTTCTCCCCAAATTGAGAGAAGTGACTTCCAGAGGAGGGAAACTCCATGGATAGCGATTTAAAGTTTGGTTGAAGTGCTATAGTCTATTTTGGTGGAGACTCAATCTAAGCGGTAAAATATAAGACTCAACATCATGTTTGGAATGTGGTGTTTAGGATGTCATTTAAGCATCGGAGAAAGATGAATTAGAATCCCAAGTTGTTGAGGTAAGTACATACCCATAGTATATGTCCCTATCACCGTATTTGAAATGTTTTGATTAATATACATACCGTATATACTTTTTTGCGTTATATGGATTTTATGGCATGTTATGCATTTCATGAACATAAATTTTAATATGCTTGTAGTGAATAAACTGAATAGGATTGGAAAATGATTTAAACATCCTAAATTTGCATCACATATAAGATGGAGTAGTTTGGTTTGAAGGGAGAGATTCCCTTGCGTTAGAAGGTATCGATTTCCCAGACTCTTAAGTTATAAGTTTAGGGATAAAATTTGCAATTCCATTCTATGAGAATGGTGGTAATGGTCACATGATTATATAAAGTTTACCTAAAGAATATATTAATTTGATATGACCTTTGTGGTCATAAATTGATTCATTTTTGAGTTCATGGAAACAAATTAGACATCAATGACAGTCAATTCGGGTAGAGCCCCAGTATGACAATTGCCAACATTAGGTCAACTATCTCTTTTACGATCAAGCATGATTATGTTTAAATACATATGTGTTTGACCTAATGTAATATATTTAAGATATTATGATGAAAATAATGTTATACACTTTGAGATGCATCCAGGATATCGTAGAAATCTTCGATATGAGTAAATCGTTAATAAACAACGTAAACATTTGTCATTATATATAAGTAATATTGGGATATATATGATTTAAGTGTGTGTGTTTGTGTGTGTGTATATATATATATATATATATATATATATATATATATATATATATATATATATATATATATATATATATATATATATATATATATATATATATATTGTAACACCTGTTTCCCAGAATGGATCAATGAATTGTATAAGGGAGTCAAAGGCATGGTTTTTGAGGAAAACCATGAGCCATGACGTGGCATAATAGATGGAGAATGCGTGCTTTGGGTAGGCCTTACGACATGGCAAGGGAATGGCCACGACGTGGCGAGCACTGCAGCTAAGCCCATGGATTTTTACGGTTTTCTCCATATTTAATTGCCTTAACTTAAAGTTAGGGCATCCTTTTTAGCCTCTAACCTCTCCATTTTGAAAACCCTAGTCACTTCAAGTGTTAATGGTGTCATGGCCATTTGAAGACTCATTTACCATATTTTGGTGTGGATCTTGAAGACCAAATTTCTTGCAAAGTCTTTTGGTAAAGAGCTCAAGTGTAGATTTAGCAAAAAGACTTTGTTTCTGACCATTGTGAGTAAAAAGCTTCCATATTGATCTTTAGTTTTCTAGATCTTGTAGTTTGAACATGTATGTCCGTTTTAGGTCCTTGTGAGCTTATGCATTGTAGTTGAGTGAACTACAACACCTATCGAGCATATTTTATCACCTTATAATCTTGTTGGATTGGGAAAGTTTGCATCTTGATCTTGTTCTTGAAGCCATGCATGTTTTGAGGAAGGTTTTATGATATTAAGAACATAGGGTTGTAGATCTTGCTTTGGGAGGGAGTCCTAATGGATAAAGTTTGAAACTTTATCTATTAAGTCAGTAAAAAGAACTAGATCTGAAATTATGGGCCATCATTTCAAGAAATTATGCACTTAATGGAGATTTTGGCATTCTGTTAGAAGCCACGACATGGCCTAGGGCTTGCCAGGACGTGGCGGTGCTCGGAATCATAACGTTTTTGTCCTGGCATTGCCACAACGTGGCCAATGAGGGCCCACGATGTGGCAATGTCATAAATGTTGAGTGTTTGACCTTTCGTTCCCACAACGTAGCCAAGGAGGGCCCACAACGTGGCGTTGTATTTGAACAAGTTGACTGTTAACTTTGTGGACCGTTGACTATTGACCCAGTTTGACTTAGGGTCAAACTTGGAGGATTTGGGTTGTTGATTGAGGATTCATCTCTTTTGGAAATTTGTCGGTTTGCATGATTGAGCAGCACAAGGTGTGAGGGAGTTTTTGTGCTTCTTCGGTTCTTCAGTTCAGGTGGGTTTCTCACTATGACACGTATCCCATTATATATCCTTTGCATGTTTGGATAGAGGTGTTGTTAGAGCACAAGTATGTTAGTGGCTGAGATAACACCTTTTTATATATGTGTAGTATGGAACACTTAGTGTCATCGTATGCTAGACTGGTAAGGTCTTGCCTGTTGATCGTATGGTACTGTTAGGGGTTATGTTTGGTTAAGATAACTGGGGTAGACGAGTTATTAGGATTATACATGACTGACCAAAAAAGGACTTAATAGTGAACTGGTCACTGGCATGGTAACTAGGGAAGGCTAGTTGCTAAGGGTATGGGCATACTAGTGTTTTCTATGTTCTTATGTTACATATTTATGTGATATGATAGCTTGGGCTCTATGTAGTTTAAGTTGGATAGCCTGAGAACTCGTGGACTAATACCTGATTGTGATGTTCTTGTCAGATTGTTTACTCTCGGGTGGTTCATCTGTTCGACTGTCTATCTGATCCCTTACTACAGATGACTTTATAAACTGATAGAAATGATTGTGGTTGTATCACAACACTGATAGGAAAGATTGTGGTTAGATTACAATACTTATAGGGAAGACAATGGTTGGATCACAACACTGATAGGGAAGACCGTGGTTCGATCACAACAATGCTAAGGAAGATGGTATGTAGATCACAACACTGATAGGGAAGACTATGGTTGGATTACAACGCTGATAGTAAAGACTGTGGTTAGATAACAATAATTGTATGAAAGACCAGGGTTCGGTCTCTGGAAATGGAGTAAGGGTTGTGCCCGTTACGCATGATATATTTATGTAGATAGGAGATTTTATTACTCGATGCTAGAGCCGAGATCTTGTGTGGATGCATTGTATGTATGATGGAATATGTGGTATATTGGGAACTCACTAAGCTTTATGCTTATAGTTTTGGATTAAACATTTTGTAAGTCGTTGGCAAGAAGAGCTCGGCGGGACTGTACACACACATCGAAGACGTTCGTTTCCATAATTTTTTAAACCTCACTATCATATTGTATGATTTTAATCAAATGGATATTACCTAATGGTTTTTGAAACAAATGTTTTAATTAGTTATTATATTTTAAAATTGATAAATCACTTTGTGATTTGTGGGACGTTTCCAATCGGTATTAGAGCCTTGGTTTAAAGGATTCGGTGTGCCTTGTGGTGTGTCTGAACTCAAACTCAGGCATGAGGGATTTTCTAAACGCGTTTTTGAAAAGAAAATGTTTTTATTCAAGGAATTAATTTTCTAAAAGACTTTAGAATAAGCGGAGGATGTGATGCATACATTCGGCCGAAGCTCAGGAAGTAAGTAATTCCCAATATACCCATATGATATTCTATTTGTGTTATGAACTGTTATGCATGCTAGAATGTAAGTTGTATATCTGCCCAAGAATCGCATGATATAAATTCATGACTTCTGTGATGCCTTCTAAGCCTAGGGAATTGTTTGTTATGTGCTGCTTGAAGTCTTGGTTGGTAATGTTATTGCCAGTTGTATGAGATTAGGATTAAATAGCCTCATAATGATTGCTTTAGACTTATTTCCCGTTCCTTGTCTCGTTTTGGGCTTAGGGCGGAGTCACTTATTCTACAATCTATTTGATATCGTATTGTGTATAACTTGCATACACGAGACAACCATCGGTGTTGATAGGGGTTCTAGCAGTGTGGAACCGAGTGAGAGGAGCATCCTAGAGAGGGGGTCTAGGAAGTGTGGTATTATGCATATGGTTATACATGTACGCGTGTAAGAGGAGTTGTACGAAGTAACTTGGGAGTGTTGGAATAGTCCTTGTAACGAGTATGGATAGGTGTGGAAGGTAGTATTGTGTCCGTACTACTAAAAGCACAAGATCCATACTTGGTTCAAAGAGTGTTTCAGGATTACTGAGAAACTTGTAGGTGGGTATGCATAGTGTGGGTTTGCAATATACATTGTTTTATGTGTTTCCGTTCCCTTACAGATTCAGGATGGTGATCTTCTGTGTTTGTGATTCAGATCTGAGTGAGGAGGTTGTTTGCGACATCATAGCTGCGGAGAGTTTGAGATTCATGAGAGAGGATTTACCTGTTTTGATCATCCCACTCAGGAATGAGTTGATTTCAATGATGGATGAGAAACATAGAGTTTTTCAGACTGATTTGGAGGTTGGTCGTCTTAGGGATTGAGAGTTTTCCTTCAGGGAGTTTAATTCTTGTGGAGCCCCATATTTCTTTAGGAGTGTAACACCATATTTCGAGTCTTTTCATAATTCGGGGTCGTGACCCGGATATCAAGTATCATAAGGCTTCGAGATTTGGGAAAGTAACTTGGGAGTGTGGAATCGAGTGAGAGGAGGATCCTAGAGAGGGAATCTAGGAAGTGTGGTATTATAAATATGGTTAGACCTATACACTTGTAAGAGGAGTTATGCGAAGTAACTTGGGAGTCTTGGAATAGTCCTTGTAACGAGTATGGATAGGTGTGGAAGGTAGTATTGTGTTTGTACTAC
Organism: Lactuca virosa; assembly: GCF_052849685.1. Lineage (NCBI taxonomy): Eukaryota > Viridiplantae > Streptophyta > Magnoliopsida > Asterales > Asteraceae > Lactuca > Lactuca virosa. The sequence continues at coordinate 99,553,825 of NC_136432.1, read as the reverse complement.
TAAAAGCACAAGATCCATACTTGGTTCAAAGAGTGTTTCAGGATTACTGGGGAACTTGTAGGTGGGTATGCATAGTGTGGGTTTGCACTATACATTGTTTTATATGTTTCCGTTCCCTTTAAAATTCAGGATGGTGATCTTCTGTGTTGGTTATTCAGATCTAAGTGAGGAGGTTGTTCACGACATCATAGGTGCAAAAGATTTTGAGATTCATGAGAGCGGATTTTCATCTTTTGATCAGCCCACTCACGAATGAGTTTATTTCAATGATGGATGAGAAACATAGAGTTTTTTAGACTGATTTGGAGGTCATTCGTCTCAGGGATTGAGAGGTTTCCTTCAGGGACTTTAATTCTTGTGGAGCCCCATATTTCTTTAGGAGTGTAACATCCTATTTCGAATAGTTTCATAATTCGGGGTCGTAACCCAGAGATCAAGTATCATAAGGCTTCGAGATTTCGGAAAGAGAGGTTTAGACCCATTTAGAAGTGGGTAATGTAGATTATGTGATCCAAGAGTTCGGTTTGTGCTTCGGAGCTCGAGGGTATATTGGTAAAAGTGATGGTTCGGTCCTTTCATGGATCAAGGATTTTAGTTCGAGGTTTTTAAGTTAAAATTAATTAGATAGGGTTGTAAAGCTCTTCATTAAATTTCCGTGGATATAAAGATCATCGAAAACGGAGTTGGGACGCAAACGTTATGGCCATTGGAAGATTGACCGGTAAGGAGCATGTCGTGTACGCTGGGCGTACATGTAACGCCCCGTTCCTGGTACGCATTTCTTATTATTATACTTCTTGTTTTAGAAGCTACTCGACGAGTCAGTAGCCTAAATCGTCGACTAGCAGCGGGTCCGCACGTGGATTTAATGTGGCGACTCGACGAGTCCGTTATTCCCGACTCGGCGAGTCCACCAGTCTGGATGAAGCCCTAGTTTTCAGGGTGTGTACCCTATTTAAACACCATTATAGCCCCAAGCCAGCCTCCTTCACCTCTTAGAGACTTATTCCCAAAACCCTAGCCTCCTTGAAGTGTGTGTGAGTGATCTTTGGCTTGTGAAGGAATTTTGGTGTATTCTTGAGCAAGAAGAAGAAGGATAAGGTAGAAGAACACAAGGAAGAAGAAGTAGATCCAGATTATACACCTCTTTGGCCATCCTTTCTGGTAATAAAGCTTTCATCTTGGTTATGGTATTGTTAGATCTAGTTTGTCCCCAAATTGTTGGTTTTGAGCTCAAAAACCCCAAGTCCTTAGTGATGAAGCTCTGGATCAAGCCATATCTCGGATCTAGCGTCTCTTGAGTTCCAAGAACTCAAGAAGGCTGCCTTTTTGGTAGCCATGGCTTTGTTCTAGACAAGTAACCCCCATAATAGCCAAGTTTGAGTGTATTTGCTTCATTGCATCATAGATACACGTAAAGTTAGCAACTTTACATGTTCAGATAGTCCCAGAAGCCCATATCTATGAATTGGATGCGCTAAAACTGATTAGAATCGACTGAATAGAAACTGCATGTAAAGGACTCGGCGAGTCGTTCTTCCGACTCGGCGAGTCAGGTCGCGAGTCTTAGATTCCCTGTTCAGTAGTAGTGAGTCTGTTTAGTGAGTGGAGTAAAGACTCAGTGAGTTAAGACATAGATCTGAGTGTAGAGGGACTCGGCGAGTCCAAGACAATCTCCTTACCCGTAAGAACAGACTCGACAAGTTGTTCATACAACTCGGGGAGTCACAGGCTGGACGTGTTCTTATGATGAAGGTGAACTCGACGAGTTGTTCATACAACTCGACGAGTCGGATGAATATGACAGGATATCAGTAAAGAAGGAGAACTCGTCGAGTTTTGGTTAAACTCGACGAGTAGAGTCGGGAAGGGAGTAGAAGGAAAGATAGGGACTCGATGAGTTGGCGGCCCAACTCGGCGAGTCAGGTCAACGGATTGTTGACTTTGACCAGGGGTAAAATAGTCAATTTACCCTAAGAATAGTTACCAGTATCTGATTAAGTGTCTTTTGGGAATTGTAGTCGGGGACTTACCGGAGCAGCAGTCAGACAGTTCCCGAGCAGCATTTCAGCAGCCAGCCTTACGAGGTGAGTGTTCCTTCCAGTAGGAACGGGTCTACGACCACAATGCCGGCCCGTTTAGTTAGAAGTAGTTCCGGACTACGGTCCGATGCAGTAGTTCAGTATGCTTGGTGTCTTTGTGATACAGGCATGGTATGTGTTATGTGTTCCGGAGTATGGTCCGATGCAATATGCAGTATATGTGTTCATATTATATGTTATGCTATGCTATGTTCAGTCAGTTCCGGACTTCGGTCTGATGCAGTGGGCGAGGCCCTAGTTAGTTCCGGACTTTGGTCCGATGCAGTGGGCGAGGCCCTAGTCAGTTCCGGACTTCGGTCCGATGCAGTGGGCAAGGCCCTAGTTAGTTCCGGACTTCGGTCTGATGCAGTGGGCAAGGCCCTAGTCAGTTCTGGACTTCGGTCCGATGCAGTGGGCAAGGCAGAGTATGTGCTTTATATGTTATTGTATGGTATGTGGTAGTTTGGGGGAGCTCACTAAGCTTCGTGCTTACAGTTTCAGTTTTGGTTTCATGTACTTCAGCTAGCAAAGGGAAGGGCTCAAGATGATGGCATGGCACACACCACAGTTTAGCCTGGGAGTTAGACTCTGATATTTTCTCATTTGGTTTTGATATAGTATTTGATATGAGATTTTGAGATACATGAAATTGGTTTTCTTTGATTATGGATGATTATGGTTTTTGATAATGTTTTTCAAACGAAATTTTTGGGTTGTATTTTTGGGATGTTACAAGTTGGTATCAGAGCCTTGGTTTGAGGGATTCAGGCGCACTCCCGAGTGTGTGTGAACTCAAACTATGGAAGTGGTATAAAATTTTCAAAAGAAAAGAGTTTTAGAAAAGCAAAAAGAAACTTAAAAATAAAAGAGTTTTAGAAAAGCAAAAGGATATTTTAGAAAGAAAAGAACTTTGAAAAGAGAAAAAGGGTGTGGTGCATGCAATCAGCCGAGATCAAGTAAGTACTCCCAAATTACCCATACAAGTTTATGCTATCTTATGATTATTAGCTTTATCAGAACAGCATGCTAGATTAGGACTAAGGATCTAGGAAGGATGCCTTATGTGCCTGTTATTGTTGGATAAGGTGTGTAAGTCCATAACTATTTCTGGTATGTACTTGACCCGCCCCGACATGGTCCATTTGAGTTGCATGGCACCATGCAATTGGATAAACTAAAATGAGAGAAATAACACTTATGGTTTATTAATATATTATAAGTTCTAATATATTAATAATATTATTTAATTAGTTTGATCAAGAATTAATTTAGAATTAATTAAGTGATCAAAAAGATAACTAATTAAATATATGGGTAGATTATATAAATCTTCCATATCTTATATAGTGGGCTAAGAGGCTCCATGGATTATCAAGTTGGGTTCCACCCATAGGATGCTCCATGGATGCTCCATGGGAGTTACAAACCCATGGGTCATGGAAATGAAGAGTCATGACACATTAGGGTTTACATGGTGTAACCCTAGATGTGTCAACACTATATAAGAAACCCATTCTCCACCAAAATCGGTGACACTATGAAACAAGAGGGCTAGAGCCGATTTTGCAAGTGTAAGATTCTCTCAAAGTTTACTCCTTTGCATTTGGTGTTGTGTGAAGCATTTGAGGCATCACACTTGGGGTGCTAGGCTCACAAGGTTTCAAGGATCATAATCAACAACAAGGTAATTTATTCTATCTTTCATTTAAGTTAAAAAGGTTCCCTATGTATGCTAGATAGGAATATAACCTTGGAATTCAACTTTGCATGATTATTAGACAAACATAGATCCAAGGTTATTAGGGTTGCATGTACACATAGGAAGTGTTAGAATGCTCAAAACCCATCAGTTATATGTGTTCAGCTTTATGAGAACTGCATGCTAGTACAGATTAGTCAGTATGATAGCCAGAGTAGTAGATGCTTGAGTATATGTACTCGATGCTCGAATGCTGTTTGCTTTGTGCTTTTAGGAGTCTTAGTTATCTTTCACTAAGTAGTAAACGAATATGTTACATTGCATATTTCAAGGACTAAATAATTTCAGAAGGTTAAGTCTAGCTCTATTTCGCAGCTCTTGTCTGAGTCCAACCGTTGTGGAGTAGGATCTCTCATTCGAAGAATTATCTAGTCTAAGTAATATGTAATAGTATTCGTGAGCTAGTTAGGGGAAGAAAGCAGGGACTTCTTATGCAGCTGATGGCGGAGAGTGGGTTGGTGATTACCCTAGTGCAAGCCTAGGATGATATTAGCATGAGATCAACAGTAGTATTAGAAGGGACTTGGTGGAGTCGAGGCAGTACTTGAGAAAAGTACGGATAGATATGGAAGGTAGTATGGGCCTGTACTACTGAAAGCAGAGGATCCGTACTCGATTCAAGGAAGGCTGAGATGAGACCAGGAAACTTGTAGTAGTAGCGATCCCTCGAGATATCTGTATTCCTAACATTGTCATTATGTGTTTTCAGAATGGTGGTTTTACGCCCTAGACAAGCAGTCGGCAGTTCAGGTGCCGGTGAGGGATCGGGATCAGGCTCGGGGGCTGAGCATTTAGATGAGAAGACTAGGGGGTTTCTCTCCTCAGTGGTTACTCACATCATACTCGAGCAGACTCCTGTGATCTTCGGTTCGATCAAGGTGGGTATTTTGGAGCTGATGGACGAGAAGTTGAGCACATTCCGTACTGAGGTGGCAACCATGATGGGGTCGCACACCCTCACTTTCAGGGAGTTCAGAGCATGTGGAGCTCCTGACTACCATGGGGCGCGGGATCCCATTGCGAGTACCAGGTGGTTGGCGGATGTCGCCAATGCATTCCGCACCAGCAGATGTCCCGGGGGACAAGGTCAGACTAGCATCCTGTCTCCTGAAGGATTGGGCACGAGATTGGTGGGAGGAGATCGGACATGTCATGGGAAATGACGCAGCTCTCGATGCGATGAACTGGACCGATTTCACTACCAGGTTCAGAGCCGAGTTTGCACCGGTTATCGAGGTGCAGTAGTTAGCGAGGGAGTTTCAGGATCTTACTCAGACTACTGAGACTGTGGCGGAGATTACCGCCAAGTTCAGGGAGAAGGCTCTTCTCGTTCCTCAGTATGCCGCTGATGAGGAGATGAATAAGGCCCGTTATCATGAGATGTTGAGGGGTGATATCAGACAGTTTGTGAGCCGGTCCAGCTGTAAAACGCTGGATGACATGATTGATAGGTTTTATACAAACAATCCTATGTGTGCATACAACCCTAATTGGATCTATGTTTTCACTATAAGACATACAACTATATGAACACAAAATAAACCCTGGCATGCTTCTATTATTTTCGAAAATCATATAGAAGTGTAGTAGACATACCTTTGTTGTTATATTGCAATAACAACTAGTTTCCTTGATCTCTTGAACTCTTGAAAGCAAGCACCACAATTGTAGTGCCTCTAATGGCTCACAAACACCTTGAAGCAAGAAGGCAATTAAGAGAGAGAGGGGAAGGATGCTAATTTCGGCCCTAGGGTTTCCTTTGGAATCAAGTGGCTGAAAATTGAAGCGTAGGGCATCTATTTATACTGTAGGGTGCTAGGGTTTCAGTCTAAACCCTAATGGATAGCTTAGCCACCAAGCAGCCCAAGGAACCTTCTGGAATGAGGCCCTTGGACGAAAATATGATGATCCTTCATCATAATTTCGTTCCTCCTTATTCCTTTGGGTTTCCCAGCCCAAAACTCAACTATCACACATTTGACAGTTTATACCCCTTTATTTAATTAATCTCTTTTAGTCACCAAATTAATTCCTAATTAATTTATGACTAATACTAATTAAATAAATATGATTTCTCCTTTAATATATCATTCTTATAATATATTAATAAATCATAATATCTTCTCTCTCATATCAAATTACCTTGTCAAGTTGCTTTGGTGAAGGCAACCCAAAAGGACCATGCACACTCGGATCAAGTACATACCAAATATAGTTACGGACTTAGACACTAATCCAACAGTCTCCCACTTGGATAAGTCTAGTAACTATATCTCACATATGACTTCCGTATCCGATTAGCAATCGTAGCTTTCAATAGCCGCTGTCAACTCTGACCAATAATCTGTCCTTCAGATAAGGGATCGTATAATCCTCTGTTCTAGATATCATGCTAACAATACTTATTGTTTAGCATTTTATTTCTTGATCTCTGATTTGTTCGACATAGAACTTAGTTGAACACATCAACTTCATCCTGACCGGGCCCGACACATAAGTCAAACCAAATCATCAAGTGGCCAAGATATCGCTTTTATTCTCATAGAATAAAAGGAACAGAAAAACGTCGACTAATATGCCTTTATCATTTACTAGTTAAACCACACACAATAATGCGTTTTATAACATCAAGTTACTGATGCGTTTTCGCATTATCAATGTATAATCAACTAGCAAACAATAACCATATCTCTAGGTTTAAAGATTATCTGATATTATCATCTTGCGATCACTTGTGATAACATTCATGAAGTGATACCAGCAAGTGTGGGTCTATTCCAATGCTCAATACAAATTTCATAAGCACTCATAAACTTTGCAGCAAACCTTTGCTATGTCTAAAACCTTTTAGACAATCCACAAACAAATTTATGACAATCTTCCTTCATATATACTTCCAACATATGAGCGATTGTGGACTGTTCGAATAATCTTATTATTCAGGAAGTCAAAACATGCAAAAATTGAAACAATAGATAATAAATCAACACAAGATAGAAACTTTCTTATAAATAACACACCTTTATTTAATCATCAAATGTTGAATATAAGATCATCCATTACAAGTTTCCTACCTATCTAATCTAAACTAATATCGTCCTTTAGCCCTACGCTCCTAGCGTGCTGCAAATGCTTAACCCTACTCAGTCCCTTCGTAAGGGGATCTGCTGGGTTATCTTCCGACGATACCCTCTTCACAACGAGGAGTCCCTCTTCTACCCGATGTCTAATAAAATGGTATTTCCTATCGATATGTCGATATCTGCCATGATCCCTTGGTTCCTTGGTTAAGGCAACCGCTCCTTCATTATCACAGAAAATTTCCATGGGCTCCTTTATGGATGGCACAACTCCAAGGTCTCCAATGAAGTTCTTCAACCATATAGCCTCCTTTGACGCCTCGCTCGCCGCAATGTACTCTGATTCGCACGTTGAATCAGCTACGGTTTCTTGCTTGGAACTTTTCCAAGTCACTGCTCCTCCATTCAGGGTAAAGACCCAGCCCGACTGTGATCGGTAATTATCCCGATCTGTCTGGAAACTAGCGTCACTGTACCCTCGCACCCTTAAGTCATCACTCCCACCGAGGACTAGAAACCATTCCTTGGTCCTTCGTAGGTACTTAAGAATATTCTTGACAGCAATCCAATGTGCCCTACCAGGGTTCCCTTGATATCTGCTGACCATGCTCAAGGCAAAAGCTACATCAGGGCGAGTACAAGTCATAGCGTACATAATCAAGCCAACTGCGGAAGCGTAAGGTACTCGGCTCATATCAGCTATCTCTGCCTCTGTACTTGGGCTCTGAGTCTTACTCAGTTTGGTATTGCATTGGATTGGTAACTCCCCTTTCTTGGAATTTTCCATACTAAAACGTTTCAGTACCTTCTCCAAGTATGTATCCTGACTGAGTCCTATCAGTCTCTTGCTTCTGTCTCTCACTATCCTTATTCCCAGAATATATGCAGCCTCTCCGAGGTCCTTCATAGCGAAACACTTCCCAAGCCAGGACTTGACCTCCTGCAATGTTGGGATGTCGTTTCCTATGAGTAGTATGTCATCGACATACAATACGAGGAAGCTTACTATACTCCCACTGGCCTTGACATATACACATGACTCATCTTCATTTCGCAGAAAACCAAACTCTTTGACCTTCTCGTCAAAACAAAGATTCCATCTGCGAGATGCTTGCTTTAATCCATAAATGGATTTCTCAAGCTTGCACACTCTATTAGGATGCTTCGCATTGACAAAACCCTCTGGCTGATTCATGTAAACATCCTCAGCCAGCTTCCCATTTAGGAAAGCGGTTTTTACGTCCATCTGCCAGATTTCATAATCATGAAACGCAACTATTGCAAGCATTACCCTAATAGACTTTATTTTCGCAACTGGTGAGAAGGTCTCATCATAGTCAACTCCAGGAGTTTGAGTAAAGCCCTTCGCGACCAATCGCGCTTTATAAGTGTGCACTTTCCCATCCATGTCTGTCTTCTTCTTGAAGATCCACTTGCACCCGACTGTCTTACGACCTGGTACATTATCAACCAAATTCCAAACTTGGTTGTCATACATGGACTGAATCTCGCTGTCCATTGCCTCTTTCCATTTAGCAGACTCTGGGCCTGCCATGGCTTCCTTGTAGCTGTTAGGTTCGTCCAGATTTACTAGTGTACTATCACTAATAAACGTATCCCCGTCAGTAGTAATATGGAAACCATAAAACTGGGGTGGAACAATAACTCTACTTGAACGTCTAAGAGGTAAGGACTGGTCAATTGGTTCAACAGGAGTTTCCTCCTCATCTTGAACGCCAGTGTCAGAGGTTCCTTCTTCTCCTGACTCTTGAAGCTCTTCAAGGTCAATCTGACTCCCACTGTCTCCTTGGCTTATGAGTTCTCTTTCTCTGAAAACCCCTCTCCTAGCAACAAAGACAACATTGTCATTTCGTCTATAGAAGAGATAACCAAAAGACTTCTGTGGATAGCCAATGAAGTAACACTTCTCACTACGAGGTTCTAGCTTGTCATGAGTCTCTCGTCTTACGAAAGCTTCACAACCCCAAACCTTGATATGTGCTAACGAGGGAGCTTTTCCTGTCCACATCTCGTGAGGTGTTTTGGTAACCTTCTTGGTGGGAACTAAGTTAAGGATATGGGCGGCAGTCTCCAAGGCATACCCCCAGAATGAGATTGGTAACGAAGCACGACTCATCATTGAGCGAACCATGTCCAACAAGGTTCGATTACGTCTCTCAGCCACACCATTCAATTGTGGCGTTCTAGGAGGCGTCAATTGTGAAACTATTCCACACTCTTTCAGATAGTCGTGAAAATCAAGACTTCGGTACTCTCCCCCTCGATCAGATCGAAGCATCTTGATTTTCCTGCCCAACTGATTCTCCACTTCATTCTTGAACTCTTTGAACTTTTCAAAGGTTTCTGACTTCTGCTTGATTAAGTAGATATATCCATATCTGCTATAATCATCTGTAAAAGTCACGTAGAAGCGACAAGCGTCCCTTGTGGTGGATCTAAAGGGTCCACATACATCTGTATGTATGAGATCCAATACACCCTCACCCCTTTCACATGTGCTAGTAAAGGGTGACTTGGTCATCTTCCCAAGCAAACAAGACTCACACACGTCATCGTCCCTAAGGTCGAATGACTCCAATACTCCATCCTTTTGGAGTTGGGCTATGCGTTTCTTGTTAACATGGCCAAGGCGACAATGCCACAAGCATGCTTTGTCCAAACTTGTGGACGAATCAATATTCAAAACATCATTTCCTAAATTGTCAATAACTAACACAGATTCATAAATCCCATTACAAGGTAATGCATTGAAATAAAAGACACCATTCAAATAAGCATTAATAGAACCATTACTATTATCAAATGAATATCTGAAACCTTGTCTAAACAAACCATGAAAAGAAATGATGTTCCTTTCCATATCTGGCGAATAGCAACAATTATTTAAATCTAGTCCTAACCCATTACTCAGCACTAAGGAATAAACTCCGATCTTGGTTACTGGTGAAGACTTCTTGTTTCCCATGATCAAGCTTATCCTTCCATGCTCCACTTCCCTACTTCTTTTTAGGCCCTGCATATCAGAACAAATGTGGTAACCACACCCTGTATCAAGAACCCATGAAGTAGCAAACGATGAGTTATCAGATTTAATTAAATACATACCTGCAAAGGTGGGCTTTATCTTCCCATCCTTAATATCTTGCAGATATTTAGGGCAGCTTCGTTTCCAGTGGCCCTTCTGGTGGCAATAGAAGCACTCTGCTTCCTTGGGGTCAGAAGAGGGCTTAATAGAACCTGCTTTGGTCCCACTAGAAGAGGAACCATCTTGAGTCTTACCCTTATGGTGGCTCTTGGAAGGAGTCTTCCTCTTCTTTCCCTTTCCTTGGCCAATTGCCAACACAGGAGCAGCTACATTAGAGGATGATGCAATAGATTTGTCCTTGAGGTTGCTCTCAGCTGTCCTCAGGAGCCCTTGAAGCTTACTTAGGGTGACCTCTTCCTTATTCATGTGGTAGGTCATTCTGAACTGGCTGTAGCAGGAAGGCAAGGAGTGGAGGATGATGTCGATAGCCAAATCCTCATCAAACTTAACATTAAGTTTGAGAAGACGATCAACATGTCTTTGCATTCTTTGCAAATGAGCAGTTAGGGATTCTCCACTCCCCATCTTAGCGGTGATCATGTTGGTGATGATCTCATAGCGCTCTTGCCTCGCGCTCTGGTGGTACCTGTCCAGCAAATCTTGGTGCATCTCATATGGATACATGTCCTCATAGGACTTTTGGAGTTCGAGGTTCATGGTGGCCAACATGATGCAATGAACTTTCGTTGCATCACGCTCGTGGGCCTCAAAGGCGGCCATCTCTTCAGGAGTAGCTTCTTCTGGGTTGATCTTTTCTAGCTTCTCGTCTAGGACATATTCTTTGTCCTCGTAACGAGTTATCATGCGAATGTATCTCATCCACTCGTTGAAGTTCGAGCCATCAAATGTCACTTTCTGACATAGGTTCATCAACGAGAATGACCCAGAAGTGTTGTTATTCGCGTTTGACATCTGAAATAGAAAGGAACAAAGTTTGATTAGAATGAATCCCCAATTAAACACCCAAATGAGAAATTAGGGCTAGGATCCAACAACATTATTTACAACTTAGAAAAGGGATGCCGTAATCTAAAAGTAAATAATTTGAAGGTAAGTGAATGACGATTCACTAATTTTCACCATGAAAAACGAAAGAGGTTAAGTTTTAAATGTATTTGAAAATTCCTAGATTTCTTTTGAGATTCATTGAACATTTCAATGGCACGTTTAAATCTCGATATGCACTTCAAATTTGCGACTGGGATGCCGAGGATCGCAAACAAGTTTGTGAATAACCATGCGAATCAACGTGGTGCACTCAATGTTTTCATCACCTAATCAATGTGCCGGTTAGCCACGCACGCTCCATTGATCTATGATAAGACATCGAGCCACCCTCTGTCACCAATGTCAATCCCAAATTAGTGTGCTGGTTAACCACGCACGCTCCACTAACGTTTGACAGGGGTACAAAGTGTAATTCCATGGAATAGCATCATTTTCACATTTTACCCTAAAGTAACTAAGAGTGGGAATTTGTAAAACAATGTAGTTACTTTAATATTTCCATTATACTTATAATGAGGAATTAAGTGCCCTATCCTATCCGTTCGGCTAACGACCCTCCACCAGTCAAGCAAGCGGTAGATGTGAGTGTACATCCATTAAGCGCCATTTTATAGGCAGCAACCTTATACCCACCTTATAGACTGGCTTCGTGAATGAGGCCTACTAGCGATAAGACTAGCTTATTCTTATACATATATATAATAATTAATCTTATATTATCATAATTGTATAAGGGTGTATTTTATAACATTTTAAAATACTAGTGTCTTTGTTGCATTTAAAATTTTCGAAAATTAGACAATTTAATTTAAAATTTTAAACACCAAAAATCTTTGATTTAATAATTATCAAAATTAAACAATTAATTTAAATTATTAAATCATGAAGGATTATCATAAAATTAAACAATTAATTTATCCTAATCCTTTTTATCCCCTAGATTTCGAAATTTATGGAAAGGATAATTCAAGATCTTCAATTATCTAGTTTAAACAATTAAGTTGATAATCACAAAGATGACATTATCTAAATCCCTAAAATTTTGGGATCTTGTCTTGGGGGGCAAGGGATTTTCGAAATCCCTAGGGTTTCATAACCCTAATTTCGAAATTTGGAGGCTAGGCAAAAAGGGTTTAAGAACCCTACAAAAAATCGCCAACTAGGGTTTCTTAACCCTATTTTCGAAAAACACCAAGCCTTAGGGTTTACTTGCCATAAACCCTAATTTGTCAAATTCATAATATGTATCAAATCAAATTGAAAACAAAAACCAAAGTCTCTGATACCACTGATAGGATTTATACAAACAATCCTATGTGTGCATACAACCCTAATTGGATCTATGTTTTCACTATAAGACATACAACTATATGAACACAAAATAAACCCTGGCATGCTTCTATTATTTTCGAAAATCATATAGAAGTGTAGTAGACATACCTTTGTTGTTATATTGCAATAACAACTAGTTTCCTTGATCTCTTGAACTCTTGAAAGCAAGCACCACAATTGTAGTGCCTCTAATGGCTCACAAACACCTTGAAGCAAGAAGGCAATTAAGAGAAAGAGGGGAAGGATGCTAATTTCGGCCCTAGGGTTTCCCTTGGAATCAAGTGGCTGAAAATTGAAGCATAGGGCATCTATTTATATTGTAGGGTGCTAGGGTTTCAGTCTAAACCCTAATGGATAGCTTAGCCACCAAGCAGCCCAAGGAACCTTCTGGAATGAGGCCCTTGGACGAAAATATGATGATCCTTCATCATAATTTCGTTCCTCCTTATTCCTTTGGGTTTCCCAGCCCAAAACTCAACTATCACACATTTGACAGTTTATACCCCTTTATTTAATTAATCTCTTTTAGTCACCAAATTAATTCCTAATTAATTTATGACTAATACTAATTAAATAAATATGATTTCTCCTTTAATATATCATTCTTATAATATATTAATAAACCATAATATCTTCTCTCTCATATCAAATTACCTTGTCAAGTTGCTTTGGTGAAGGCAACCCAAAAGGACCATGCACACTCGGATCAAGTACATACCAAATATAGTTACAGACTTAGACACTAATCCAACAATGATTGCGAGGGCTCGCGAGAGAGAGATAGATTTGGAGATGGAGAAGAAGAGGAAGCCAGAGGCGGCATCTGGCACACGGAGTTCGGGCAAGAAGCCCAAGGTATCGGATCACAGACCCAGAGGACAGCAAAGCCACAGTAGGTGTGGCAAGTGTGGGAGATTTCACGATGGGGCGTGCAAGGCAGGGATCTCCGGCTGCTACAAGTGCGGTCGGACCGGGCATATCAGTAGGGATTGTACAGCCACCACCACAACCGCAGCAGCTGATCTAATTTGCTTCCATTGCAATCAGAGGGGACATAAAAAGTCACAGCGCCCGAGTTTAGCAGCAGCAGGGAAGGTGGGAACACCTGCCCCTGCTACTTTGAGGATTACAGACGGCCGTCAGGGTCAGGCTGAGGCGCCAGTGGCGAAGAGTAGAGCTTTCCAGATGACAGCAGAGGAGGCGCGGGCAACTCCTGATATGGTGACGGGTATGTATTTTCTTCTTATCTCTGTATTTAGTATTGATTGTTTCTTATGGTTATGTGTTTGTGTATAGGGTCGCTCTGAGTGAACGGCATTTCAGCTATAATATTGTTTGACTCGGGGGCTACCCGATCGTTTGTCTCGCTTGCGCTTAGCAAGGGGTTTAGCAGGGCTCCGGGGGAGCTGGACAGTCCACTTGAGGTTGAGATAGCTGATGACAGGACCGTCAGGGTCGCGAGGGTACATAGGGGGTGTTTGCTGCGGTTATTTGATGAGCAGTTTTCAGTAGATCTGGTTCCTATTCCCCTGCGAGGGAATAAGGTCATAGTGGGTATGGATTGGTTGAGCCCCAATGGGGCAGTGATTGATTGTGAACTGCAGTTAGTGAGGGTTCGCACTCCTAGTGGGGGAGAGTTAGTGATTCAGGGTGAGAGGCCACAGCGCGGACCGATTCCGTGTTCAGCAGCGAGAGCGAGGCGCTACTTTCAGCAGGGTTGCGCGGGGTACGTCGCCTATGTTTTAGATGCCCTGGAGAAGGGCAAGGCGGCAGTTGATGATGTACCGGTTGTACGTGAGTACCCGGATGTATTTCCAGAGGATTTGCCTGGGATACCTCCTGAGAGACAGGTTGAGTTCAGGATTGACCTGGTTCCTGGTGTGGCTCCAATAGCCAAGGCACCATACCAGTTGGCTCCTCCCGAGATGCAGGAGTTGTCTACGCAGCTGCAGGAGCTGCTAGACAAGGTTTTTATCAGACCGAGCAGTTCACCATGGGGAGCCCCGATCCTGTTCGTGAAAAAAAAGGACGGGTCTCACCGTATGTGTATAGATTACCGGGAGTTGAACAAGGTGACGGTGAAGAACCGAACCCACATCCGAGGATATATGACTTGTTTGATCAGCTCCAGGGAGCATCTTTGTTCTCCAAGATTAATTTGCGCTCCGGTTATCATCAGATGCGGTTCAGAGGTGAGGACGAACAAAAGACTTCTTTTAGGACCCGCTATGGTCATTATGAGTTCGTGGTCATGCCATTTGGGCTAACCAACGCACCAGCCGCGTTCATGGATCTCATGAACCGCGTATGCAGACCGATGTTAGATCAGTATGTGATAGTGTTCATCAACGACATCTTGGTCTATTCCAATACTCAGGAGCAGCACGAGGAGCACCTGAGGGAGGTGCTAGAGACACCGAGAAGGGAGAAACTTTTTGCAAAGTTCTCCAAGTGTGACTTCTGGTTGCACGAGGTGCAGTTCCTTGGACACCTCGTCAGTCAGAAGGGTATACTAGTAGATCCGGCCAAGATAGAGGTCGTGATGCAGTGGGAGGTCCCGAGGTCTCCATCTGAGATTCGGAGCTTCCTAGGTCTGGCAGGGTACTACAGGAGATTCATCCAGGATTTCTCCAAGATAGCAGTTCCGCTCACTCGACTGACCAGGAAGTCGGTGGCATTTCGCTGGGGGCCTGAGCAGCAGGCAGAATTTGAGACCCTTAGGCAGAGATTGTGTGAGGCACCAATTCTTACCCTGCCAGAGGGAATGGATGACTTCGTAGTCTACTGTGATGCTTCGATCACAGGTATGGGAGCAGTGTTGATGCAGCGAGGGCATGTGATAGCTTATGCCTCAAGACAGTTGAAGCCTCACGAGGCTAACTATCCGACCCATGATTTAGAGCTGGGGGTAGTGGTGTTCGCCCACAAGATTTGGGGACATTACCTCTATGGGGTCCATTGTACGATTTACACGGATCACAAGAGTCTGAGGTACCTCATGGATCAGCCGAATCTAAACATGAGGCAGTGTCGGTGGTTAGATGTGGTTAAGGACTATGATTCTGAGATCCTTTATCATCCGGGCAAGGCCAATGTAGTGGCCGACGCCCTGAGCCGCAAGGCGATGCCGACCCCGATCAGAGATATATGTCTGAGGATGACAGTGATTACTCCATTGTTGGAGCGGATTAGAGAGGCACAGGTTGAGGGCTTAAAGGAGGAAAGACGGAAGTGCGAGAGGATCGTGGGCCGAGTAGCTTCTTTCGATTATGACAGTCGAGGATTGTTGACCCTTCATGGGAGAGTTTGGGTGCCGTACTGGGGAGGAGTACGGCAGGTGTTGATGGATGAGGCACACAAGTCTCGGTTCTCCATTCACCCAGGGGCGACGAAGATGTACAGAGATCTTCGACCCGATTATTGGTGGCCCTGCATGAAGCGGGACGTAGCTTAGTACGTGGAGAGATGCCTGACCTGCAGGAAGGTCAAGGCAGAACACCAGAGACCCCACGGCAAGATGCAACCATTAGACATTCCCGTGTGGAAATGGGAGGATATCTCCATGGATTTCGTTACTAAGCTTCCCAGGACTGCACGTGCAGTTCACTCGATTTGGGTCATAGTGGATCGGTTGACCAAGAGCGCGCATTTCGTACCGATCCAGGAGAGTATATCGGCCGAGAAGTTAGCCGATATTTATATGCGAGAGGTTGTGGCACGTCATGGAGTGCCTGTTTCGGTAGTATCAGATCGAGATGTCTAGTTCACTTCCAGGTTTTGGAAGCGGTTCCATGACGAGATGGGGACTCGTCTTATTTTCAGCACCGCTTTCCACCCTCAGACAGACGGGCAGAGCGAGAGGATGATTCAAACTCTCGAGGACATGCTTCGGGCATGTATTCTAGACTTTGGTGGCAGTTGGTATACGTACCTTCAGTATAGACCGGCCTCCCTTTGAGAAACTCTATGGGAGGAAATGTAGGACCCCAATCTGTTGGGGCGAGGTCGGTCAGAGAGTCATGGGCAGCACTGAGGTGGTGCTTAAGACGACATAGTTGATACAACAGGTTCGTAGCCGGCTCCAGACGGCTCAGAGTCGGCAGAAGAGTTACGCCGCCAGGAGGCATTCTGATTTGGAGTTTCAGGTAGGCGATATGGTCCTCCTGAAAGTGTCACCCTGGAAGGGTGTCATTAGGTTCCAGAAGATGGGCAAGTTGGGCCCCAGGTTCATTGGTCCCTTTAGGGTTTTGTCTCGGGTGGGTCGGTTTGCTTATCGGTTAGATCTTCCAGCAGAGCTCAGCCAGATTCACAACACTTTCCATGTGTCTCAGTTACAAAAGTGTTTGGTGAATGAGTCAGCAGTTGTACCGTTGGAGGATATTCAGGTTGACAGTAGCCTGAATTACATAGAGAGACCAGTTGTGATCTTGGATCGGAAGACGAGGACCTTGAGGAACAAGGTGGTTCAGCTTGTGAAGGTGCAGTGGCAGCACCGGAAGGGTTCGGAGTGGACATGGGAGACCGAGGAGGAGATGAGGGAGCATTATCCGGAGTTATTTTCAGATCCAGAGAGAGTAGACTTCGAGGACGAAGTCTAATATAAGTGGGGGAGAATTGTAACGCCCCGTTCCTGGTACGCATTTCTTATTATTATACTTCTTGTTTTCGAAGCTATCGACGAGGCGGTAGCGTAACTCGTCGAGTAGCAGCGGGTCTGCACGTGGATTTAACATGGCGACTCGACGAGTCCGTTATTCCCGACTCGGCGAGTCCTCCAGTCTGGATGAAGCCCTAGTTTTCAGGGTGTGTACCTTATTTAAACACCATTATAGCCCCAAGCCAGCCTCCTTCACCTCTCAGAGACTTATTCCCAAAACCCTAGCCTCCTTGAAGTGCGTGTGAGTGATCTTTGCCTTGTGAAGGAATTTTGGTGTATTCTTGAGCAAGAAGAAGAAGGAGAAGGTAGAAGAACTCAAGGAAGAAGAAGTAGATCCAGATTATACTCCTCTTTGGCCATCCTTTTTGGTAATAAAGCTTTCATCTTGGTTATGGTATTGTTAGATCTAGTTTGTTCCCAAATTGTTGGTTTTGAGCTCAAAAACCCCAAATCCCTAGTGATGAAGCTTTGTATCAAGCCATATCTCGGATCTAGCCACTCTTGAGTTCCAGGAACTCAAGAAGGCTGCCTTTTTGGTAGCCATGGTTTTGTTCTAGACAAGTAACCCCCATAATAGCCAAGTTTGAGTGTATTTGCTTCATTGCATCATAGATACACGTAAAGTTAGCAAATTTACGTGTTCAGATAGTCCCAGAAGCCCATATCTATGAATTGGATGCGCTAAAACTGATTAGAATCGACTGAATAAAAACTGCATGTAAAGGACTCGGCGAGTCCTTCTTCCGACTCGACGAGTGAGGTCGCGAGTCTTAGATTCCCTGTTCAGTAGTAGTGAGTCTGTTTAGTGAGTGGAGTAAAGATTCAGTGAGTTAAGACATAGATCTGAGTGTAGAGGGACTCGGCGAGTCTACGCCCTGACTCGGCGAGACCAAGACAATCTCCTTACCCGTAATAACAGACTCGACGAGTTGTTCATACAACTCGGCGAGTCACAGGCTGGACGTGTTCTTATGATGAAGGTGAACTCGACGAGTTGTTCATACAACTCGGCGAGTCGGATGAAGATGACAGGATATCATTAAAGAAGGAGAACTCGTCGAGTTTTGGTTAAACTCGACAAGTAGAGTCGGGAAGGGAGTAGAAGGAAAGATAGGGACTCGACGAGTTGGCGGCCCAACTCGGCGAGTCAGGTCAACGGATTGTTGACTTTGATCACGGGGTAAAATAGTCATTTTACCCTAAGAATAGTTACCAGTGACTGATTAAGTGTCTTGTGGGAATTATAGCCGGGGAGTTACCGGAGCAGCACTCAGACAGTTCCCGAGCAGCATTTCAGCAGCCAACCTTATGAGGTGAGTTTTCCTCCTAGTAGGAACGGGTCTACGGCCACAATGCCGACCCGTTTAGTTGGCAGTAGTTCCGGACTACGGTCTGATGCAGTAGTTCAGTATGCTTGGTGTCTTTGTGATACAGGCATGGTATGTGTTATGTGTTCCGGACTATGGTCCGATGCAGTATGCAGTATATGTGTTAATATTATATGCTATGTTATGCTATGTTCAGTCAGTTCCGGACTTCGGTCCGATGCAGTGGGCAAGGCCCTAGTTAGTTCTGGACTTCGGTCCGATCCAGTGGGCGAGGCCCTAGTCAGTTCCGGACATCGGTCCGATGCAGTGGGCGAGGCCCTAGTCAGTTCCGGACTTCGGTCCGATGCAGTGGGCAAGGCCCTAGTCAGTTCCGGACTTCGGTCCGATGTAGTGGGCAAGTCCCTAGTTAGTTCCGGACTTCGGTCCGATGCAGTGGGCAAGGCCCTAGTCAGTTCCAGACTTCGGTCCGATGTAGTGGGCAAGGCCCAGTATGTGCTTTATATGTTATTGTATGGTATGTGGTAGTTTGGGGGAGCTCGCTAAGCTTCATGCTTACAGTTTCAGTTTTGGTTTCAGGTACTTCAGCTAGCAAAGGGAAGGGCAATTGATGATGGCATGGCACACACCACAGTTTAGCCTGGGAGTTAGACTCTGATATTTTCTCATTTGGTTTTGATATAGTAGTTGATATGAGATTCTGAGATACATGACACTTGGTTTTCTTTGATTATGGATGATTATGGTTTTTGATAATGTTTTTCAAACGAAATTTTTGGGTTGTATTTTTAGGATGTTATAGTACAAGGAATGTACGTTGGGCATACATGGGTGAAGTGATCACGAAGACTCCTTCGTCAACGCTGGGCGTACCAGATGTACGCTGGGCATTCGCAACTTAGTCCCAAACCCTAATTTAGGGTCTTGTACCCTACTTAAAGGCCTTAACTCATTCTCAAACCCTCTTATCTTCAGCCTCCATCACCCTTAACCCTAAATTCCAAACCCTAGCCTCTCTTGTGTGAATTTCAAGCCTTGGTGTGATTTTTTATGTGCTTTGGAGAAGAAGGAGATCCTGTAAGAAACATTTCTTGGCTTGGAGATTGTGGATCCAAGCTCTAATCATCTTCATCAACTTCCAGGAGGTACAAAGTTTCTAACTTGATAAATCTATGTGTTAGATCTAGTCTAGGGCTTGTTTTTGGGTTATTATGGTCCCTAGAGTCATTCTTGTGAGTATGAGCTACTCCAGGAGCTTAGCTTGTTAGATTTTAGCATTTGTGAGGTTTTTGGTGCCTAGAAATGTCATCTTGATGGGTTTTGATGGATCATGCTAAAGTTGGTGTTCATATTATTGCTTTAGATGGATGAAAACGGGTTTTAGGTCCCATTAAGGCATGCAAAGGAGTAAACTTGGCAACTTTATAGTTTAATACCATATCTAGAGGTTAGATCTAAGTTTGGGCGTTTTGGTCTTAAGCATTAAGTGCTTAATGAAAGTTTTGGTCACTTGGTGGGAGCGTTGGGCGTATATATGTGTACGCTCAATGTAATGCATGAAGTCCCCGTCCTTGATCTTTAGTGAGTTGTACCTTGTGCTTTAGCGGGCCTTACGCGTGAGTTGGGTAGGCGGGGCGTACGCCATAGATATTCTTTTGGGCCTTGGGTCTTTTTGTAGTTTGGGCCGTGGGTTATTGGATCAGATATGGGAAGGGTAAAATGGTCTTTTACCCAATGAAAGGATAAGATATGGTTTGGACCTTGGATTGTGGGAAATGACCTTAACTATTGATTAGGTATATTTTGGTTGTGTTCAGTGTGAGGATTCCAGTAGCAACAATGTGTGTGTTCGGTTATCTCGGATTAAGGTGAGTCGCCTCAGTGTACCCGTGGGCCCAAGGCACCAATGCCAACCCAATAGGATTTGTTATGCTATGTTGTCTTTGTGACTCCTGTAGGGTATGTTGGGCTAGGCCAATTTGTATGCAAGGATGGGCCCATGTATCAGGAAGGGCTAGGCCCATTGTATGTGTATGTTGGGCTGGCCCCATTGGCTTGGAAGGGTTGGGCCCATTATGGTGGGTTGGGCCCAATATATGGGCTAGGCCCAGTGATATGTATGGTATGTTGTATATTGGGGAGCTCACTATGCTTTGTGCTTACATTTTTTTGATTATGGTGTCAGGTACTTCTAGTTCTAAAGGGAAGGGCCCAGCTTGATCGCAGTGTATCCACCCATATTTCCATAACTTCATGATTTTGGAATGGAAATTTGATAACTATTTTTACTCTGATATACTTTTGAATGTTTGAGATGGACAAATGGTGTTTATGGTTGAATTAAAAATGAAAATTTTACCTTATAATTTTTAGCACGTTACAAGTTAGTATCAGTGCCTTGGTTTAAGGGATTCGGGCACACTCTTGGGTCTGACTGAACTCAAACTAAGAAGTTGGTAATCTTTTAAAAGAAAACAAATTTCTAAAAAAAACTTTTCTAAAGAAAAAGGGGGTGTGATGCGTGTAATCAGTCGAGCTCAAGTAAGTGATTCTCAAAATACCCATACATGTTGATATGTTATATGATATGAATGTTTGCATGCTAGGATAAGGCTAGGGATACTTTCAGGAATTGCATGATAGATCGACCTGATATGTGATGCCTTGTAGCCTAGGAAGCATTGGATGCTATGCTAGATTGGGAATATGTATTGGTAATAGTAATTACTAAGTGTATGCTTTAAAAATTGTATACGATTAGGATCATATAGCCCTAGAATGACTGATTGAGCCTTATTTCTTGTTCCTTGTTTAGTTGTGGTCTTAGGGTAGTGGAATTTATTCAACAGTCTATTTGATCATGTATTATGTATAATATGCATGCATTAGGCAACCGTTAGTGTGAGTGGAGGTTGCTAGCATGGATAGTAGTAAGTGAGCTTGGGATGTCCTTTGTTTGTTCTATGCCTTGGAGTGTTACTACATAAATGCTGCTTGCTTTGTGCTATGTGGAACTTCTAGCGATGTGAGTTAACTATTAAGTGGATATGTCAACTCACATGTTTCAAAGGTTAAATAATTAACTATTAAGTGAATATGTCAAGTCACATGTTGTAAAGGTTAAATAATCTCAGAGTGACAAATTTGACTCTATTGTGCAACTCTCGTTTAAGTCTAACCGTTGTAGGGTTGAGTCTATTACTCGAAGGATTATCTAAGGTTTGTGGAATGTGATTATAGTCATGAAGTAGTTAGAAGATATTAGTGGGATTTCTTCAACAGCTGAAGGTAGGGTGAGGTCGGAATCTAGGAGAGCCTAGGAAGTGCTTTAGTGGATTTGGTTGTGCTGATTAGCAAGTACTTGGAGTACCGAATTGAGAAGGTGACTTGGAGGAACTTGGATAACACTTACGGGAAGTATGGATTGGTGTGAAAGGTAGTATTGTGCCAGTACTACTAAAATCATAGGATCCATACTCGAATCGAGGTGAGTCATAGAGAATCTAGGAAACATGTGGATGAGGAATTTTGGGTATGTTATGATTATTGTATGGTTGCTCTTTAGTATGGTGATGAGCATGAGGGGTTTTGAGCATTAACACTCCTATAGTGTACATGCAACCCTATAAACCTTGGATCTATGTTTTCTCTATTATACATGCAAATATTCAATATTCCAAGGTTTCATCCTAACTAGCATAATATGGAGCAACTATACTACAAAAGCATAGTTAGATGACATACCTTTTGATGGAGCTTGTGGTCTTGAACCTGTAAGAGCTTAGCCCCAATAGTGTGGAAGCCTCAAGTGGAATCACAAATCACCAAAACACCTTGGAAACTTGAGAGAATAGAATGCACACTAGAAATCGGCCCACTCTTGTATCCTCACACACTAGTGTCATTTCATGTGCCAAGGACCTCTTTATATAGTATGGAGGATTAGGGTTACATTCATGTAAACCCTAATATTCATGAACTTTCATTTCCATAGGATCCATGGGTTAAAAAACTCCATGGACTATCCATGCAAGCTTAGCCCAACCTAAATGAACTTGGCCCATGCTATATATAAGAGTCCATATTTAATTAGTTCCTTTTTGATCACTAAATTAATTCTTGATCAATACTAATTAAATAATATGATTTCATATTAATATATTAGAACTTATAATATAATAATATAAATCATAAACATACTATTCTCAAAAGACTATCCATATAAATTGTTCCAGTGAAGTGCAACTGTAACACCGTAAATTTTCAAATAATTTTTTCATTAAAAATCGCATAATTCTCATAACACATTTCACGAAAGTCTCATTTATTCAATTTACAAATCACAACTCCATAATTGTTTGATTCAAATCCAGGATCCTCAAAACATAACTCTTTCACTGGTGTGTACAATCAAGCCGGTGCCTTCCCTCGATCCTGAGAAACCTGAAACACATGACACATAACACAGTAAGCACGAAGCTTAGTGAGTTTCCCAAAATACCACACACACAGCTCATTAGCCACTCGAGGCTATATCACTGTAAGACCCGCCGGTCAATGTGTCTCAGTGGGACCCTCCAGTCCCACGCTTCGTTGGACCCTCTGGTCCGGTCTGTAAAGCACCGCATAGCATAAATCACAAAGACATAATGCACAACATAAAACATAAGGCAGGATAACATAATACTCAATGTAAGCACATAAGACCCTCAAGTCACATATAAGTACCACTCTAGGAAAGTATAGTGAGAAGACTCACCTTGCAAGCAGCAAGCAATCATCCTCGAACTCGAATCTCGAACTAGCCACTGCCTAACACATAGGGTAAATATCTATAATTAATACTCGATTCTAGATTCTCAATAACCAAATGTTATTATTCTCTCTATAACTCTTGAATTGGGTAAAAGACCATTTTACCCCTCCATGGTCTCCATTACTCATGTTGACCAAACCCTAAAGTCAACAGAAGTCAAACTCAAGTCAACAGTCCATGTTTGACCCGACTCGCCGAGTGCACCCATGTGACTCGTCGAGTCTACTCCTTCCTCAGAAGTCTCATGAAGGTCCAACTCAGCTTGTCGAGTTGATCCCCAACTCGCCGAGTTATCGCATGATCAATTCAACGGGACAAACCCTCACCGACTCGTCGAGTCGTCTCATTGAAACCCAATCCTCACTCAGACGATTCTAAGCAGATCTACAACCCCACACTCCAGATCTATCCTCCTAAGGCTCGAATAGCACGTAAAGCTGCAAGCTTTACGTTCAGGGGTGTCATATAAGGCTCATAATGCCAAAACATGCTCCAATGAGGGCTAGATGCACAAGAGCTTGCTTCCAACTCAAAAAAGCTCGAGTCTCTGGACTCACAAGGCCACTTATAGTCCAGATCTGAGGTTCCAACCTCAAACCATACCCAAATCACTCCATGACACAAGATAAGTGGAAGAAAGCCCTAAATGTTCCGTAAAACAAGATCTCATAAGGAAATGATCAAGCTAGCATCTTTTTACCTCCAACTGAAGCAAAACTCTAAAGAATCTCTGGATCCAAAAGCCTTCTCTTGATCCAAGCCAAGATGCTCTCCAAATCCCTTCTCAAAGTTGCATAAGAACACCTAAATTAGCCACTTTCTCTCTCACAATGGATGGAACTGATCTAGGTTTTCCTATAGGGCTCTCTGGAGATAAGGGAGGCGGAAATAAGGGCTTAAGGCCCTTTAAATAGGACACAAATACAGAAAATTAGGGTTTCTCTGCCCGGCACCTGCTCGGCGAGTTAGCTCTCTGACTCGCCAAGTCCATTCATTAAAGCCACGCGGACAACTCGACTCTACTCGATGAGTTGGACTCATAACTCTCCGAGTCACTCCTAATTCTTCAAACAATTTAAACATACAATGACGTACCTGAAAGTCCAGATGTTACAATTCTCCCCCACTTGAATTAGATTTCGCCCTCGAAATCGCTTCTCAATGCCACATAGATTGAACCCAACAACCCGAGAAGTACCACCGAAGGATCTCCTACCACACAAATAACTTCCTCCATAGACACCTGAGACCAAACAGGAGCTCCCAAACCCGGAAGATGACATACCCTTCTGCCGCTACAATTCCGCTTTTTGACTCATCAGAATCTGAAAACTCTAGTGGCCTGCCTCACTGCCCGACCGCCCTCTCAAGCTATCATCATGTTATTCGCTCCTTGAATAACGGACCCTGAAAACTCATTGCCCCTCTGATTCTCTCATAGCGACTAATAGATAGAAGTTAAAGCCGAAAATTTGCCACTGATCACTCATACCAGACATACTAAGCGCTCCAATCATACTCCAAGGAGCGAAATGGTCACATTACCCCAGAGACCCATCCACTGAATTGCAATCGAAATCCCATCTGAACAAAGAACTCTTAACACCCTGCCATCAAACACAAGAAAATGATCATTCTTGCTCAGAAGCATCCTCTAACATCTAACAATCATAAGCCTCGGCTCCCTCTCAGATATCTCTTTCAACCCTGAGCACCAGGTCAACTCTCGTCCGCACAGTTGAACCTCCAAAGGTTACTCACTGCATCCCCCAAAACGTCTCACTGACTTCCTTCTCACAACAACTATCTCGGCATATTATGACACACAAGTCACGAGGTTCTCTTAACCCCAAGCGAATACTACAATCCCAACTGAAATCGTCTCACCCTCGACCTATACCGCCTACTACTCATTAGTTCCATGTATCTCGCAGTCCTTCCCGTATAAATGGACTGACCTACTCAGGTCTAAGACATCAGATGACACACAATACCCCTCAAAATGGAACCCATCTCTGAATCCAGAATCTCTTTCGCCTACTCAATTCACCACCAAAGCTAAACTCAAACTCGAGAGTCTGGTCCGACACAAAATTGGAACCATTCGTCCCAATGAAGCACTCAACTCATGACCCATGACCCGCAACCCACGCGTATATCACTTCCCCAATTTCTTTTCGATTGCGATAACCGCAACTTAACTCATAATGTAACGATTCCCAACAATATGGAGACCCCAATCCCGCCCCTGGTCTGACCACCAGGTTCCAAAAATTCAAAGAATAAGGCTAACCAAGCCTAAAAACTCTCCTGCGTCATGCTCTAACTAGCGAATAATACGGCTCCCTGTAGTATCATAACATTCCCTCTCACTAACCCATGAAGGCTACGGCTCCCCGCAGGCCTACGACACTCTCTCACTGACTCATGAATACTACGGCTCCCCGCAGTATCACAACACTCTCTCGCTGATTGGTCAACACTATGACTCCCCGTAGTATCACAACACTCTCTCGCTGACTCGCCATGGGCTCCCTCCCTGGTTTTCCCCTGATAACCCGAAGTGATTACTCCCACTCGGATCCACTCACCCTCTTATCATCCTATAATCTCCTCCTCGAGTCATCACTCCATTGAGTTCACTATCGAATACTCCACGACTCAACATAGATGGGTACACACACCCACCCAGGTTATGCATCTCCAATCCTGATGACAACCGTCGTGTCCAATACTTTTCCTCGCTGCAATTCACATTCTTGGATACTCCCATTTGATGACCATTAGCTGAAGGTCTCCCGCTGGAACCGTAGTCAATTGATACCCCACTTGCCATCTCATAACTCAAATCTCAAAATAATCCGAAAATCAGGGCATCCTACTCGGATACCTCGGCCCACCATCACAGAACCTCACGATGTCTTGCCTCAACCACTGATCTCCTACTTACAGCATCCTTTAAGAATCTCACAACTGATCTTCCTCTCAAACAACTCGTAACTTCGGAATATCCCAACTCTCAATCGAAACACGGAGGAATCGTCAATGACTCAAAACACGTTGACGACAATCCGAAACTCTCTCCTCTAATGCTCAAAACCCATGTAAGAATACTCATATCGACCCTGAAGTTGGTTGCCCAATCAACTTTTATCCTTCCCAAAATACATATAACAACCCATACATTGAACCAGAAATTCTCAACCGCCGAAACTATCCTTACGATCCATTCACCTGGAATTTACCATTAAAGCCTTGAAGAATTCCTAACCACCACCAGGTCTCCGACCAACGGCCCCCTGCCGTGGAGACACTCATTCCTTTCGGAACACGTACAACATGCACTATCTCGCTCTGCACCTCGCCTCGATCACCAATAACCCTGGTCTCATGTATCCGCACCGCAGGTCACTATATCCAGTCCTCTAACCGCTCTTGAACAAACCTATGATACTCTTAATACAATGCCCAGTTCTCCCCCACTCAGGGCTCGAACCATCACCATTTAGTACACCAACCATCTCTTCTACAGACTGTCTCACCAGGTACATTACACTTACTCTTGGAATGTACCACAGAACACTCGATGATCTTCCCGATGGGGACAAAGCAACTCAAAACATCCAGAATCTCAGATAAAGTCCTTGAAATTTTCCAAACGTGAATGCCTCTAGTCATCTTGAATGCCTCAGACCGACACACCACCGGATACTTCGACTGTCTCGACACAGTCCGGACTCTCAATCTGGAAATAATGCACCATCACGCACCTCGTTTCTGATTCCCCGACTAGTCTCCCAACGTAATTCCAATCTCATATTGTCACACTACCAGACATCTCAACTGTCAAGTAGTAGTCACAATTCTCAGTCTGAAAATTAATGAACTATCACACTCCTCATTTTTCACTTCCCAACCAACGTCCCATCATGAGAATTCTCATGAGAGCAAAGACCTCACCCTCACACTTGCTATCTATCACAGACAATGAGTGTCACCGCCCCAATATACTCCTCTTGTTCACCTGACACTGCTGCTAACATATGCCCTACTATCCCCAAATAGGGTATGTCCTTGTCCTTGACCACCTCAGTCCCTACTGATTACCCTCTCATACTATAATATTACCTTCAAACTCAGAACTGAAAACTCAATGGCTCTTCTGCTTCTCACAGGAAAAGGAAATAACACGACTCTGGTCAACGAAAGTGACGTCTCCACTATCGGCCGATTGCTCAACTCAGACCGTAATCCTCCATAAAGCACCATCTCTACTCATCCCTGAGTCTTGCGACTCCAACTGGCATCTCACCAAAAATCTCTCGGAAACTAACTCGATTTCCCTCTCAAGGTTTGCTCCATTGAGACTCGTTCAACATGGCCCTCTGGCCCCACACTCTATCACATCTGATCTCAGTCTAATCAAACACAACGGGATAACTGGTAAACCAGAAGCACTAACCAACACAAGTCATGGTACTCGAACCATGTGACCACCTCTCGATCTGCTATGAATCATGGTACCCGAACCATGTTATCTCTTCCCAATCTGCTACGAATCATGGTACCTGAACCATGTTATCTCCTCTCAATCAGCTACTTAGAACCTCTGGAATTCTCCCTGTTTCGAGTACGGGTCCTCTGCTTTCAGTAGTACGGGCCCATACTACCTTCCACATCTACCCATACTTTCCACACGATTCGTTCCAGATTCCCTAAGTGGCTACTCAACCTTCTTGATCACCAACCCTGATAAATATGGTCGCTCCCCAGCGGATACCCTCCTCTAACAACGAACTCATCTGACTAAGGTCACTTCCTAGGCTCTCCCTAGGTCCTCACACTTCTCTGCCATCAGCTGCTGAAGAAGTCCTTATGATGCCATCCATCTACCTCCTGAATATCGTCATATTCACTTAGTAGCTGACTCCCATCATCTAGAATTCCACAAAGCATGAAGCAAGCAACATTCGGGCATCGACTAATCTCCTCCAACACGTAAAACCACTCCAGGTTACAACTCTATTCGCTCTACTCACAATCAACAGGTTTCACAGAACTCAAGCAACTCTACCCCACGCGGGTATCTAACTACTCTCTTAGTGGGCTCCTCCAATGCTCATCTAAGCATCACTCCTATATTACTCCTCTACTCAAAGCTCTATCTCTGAAATATTCCTGCTGGATACTCTTACTCCACACATACTCAAAACACATCATAGATAGCAAAATTCCTAGGCTAAGGCATCACAAATCAGACAACTCTAGCCCTAAAATATGAAATAACTAGCCTATCTCCTAGCATGCATCACTAATATACCAATAATAACTCATAACACATATAAGTAAGGGTACTTTGGGAAATCAACGTACGGGCTCTGGCTGATTGTACACACTGCTCCTTCTCGTTTTCTCTTGGAAACTCTTACTCGTTATAGAAAAATCTTTTCTTTTTCAAAACTTTTCTCAAATCCTCAGTTTAAGTCCAGACTTACCCGAAGGTGCATCCGAATCCCTCAAACCAAGCCTCTGATACCAACTTGTAACACCGTAAATTTTCAAATAAAATTTTCATTTAAAAAATGCATAATTCTCATAACACATTTCACGAAAGTCTCATTTATTCAATTTACAAATCACAACTCCATAATTGTTTGATTCAAATCCAGGATCCTCAAAACATAACTCTTTCACTCGTGTGTACAATCAAGCCGGTGCCTTCCCTCGATCCTGAGAAACCTGAAACACATGACACATAACACGGTAAGCACGAAGCTTAGTGAGTTCCCCAAAATACACACACATAGAGCTCATTAGCCACTCGAGGCTATATCACTCTAAGACCCTTCGGTCAATGTGTCTCAGTGGTACCTTCCAGTCCCACGGTTCGCTGAACCCTCTGGTCCAGTCTGTAAAGCTCCGCATAGCATAAATTACAAAGACATAATGCACAACATAAAACATAAGGCAGGATAACATAATACTCAATGTAAGCACATAAGACCCACATGTCACACATAAGTACCAGTCTAGGTAAAGTATAGTGAGAAGACTCACCTTGCAAGCAGCAAGCATTCATCCTCGAACTCGAATCTCGAACTAGCCACTGCCTAACACATAGGGTAAATATCTCTAATTAATACTCGATCCTCGATTCTCGATTCTCAATAACAAAATGTTATTATTCTCTCTCTAACGCTTGAATTGGTTAAAAGACCATTTTACCCCTCCATGGTCTCCATTACTCATGTTGACCAAACCATAAAGTCAATAGAAGTCAAACTCAAGTCAACAGTCCATGTTTGACGCGACTCGCCGAGTGCACCCATTTGACTCCTCGAGTCTAGTCGTTCCTCAGAAGTCTCGTGAAGGTCCAGCTCATCTCGTCGAGTTGATCCCCAACTCGCCGAGTTATCGCATGATCAATTCAACGGCAAAAACCCTCACCGACTCGTCGAGGTCATTCAAACCCAATCCTCACTCAGACGATTCTATGCAGATCTACAACCCCACACTCCAGATCTATCCTCCTAAGGGCCGAATAGCACGTAAAGCTGCAAGCTTTACGCTCAGGCATGGCATATAAGGCTCATAATACCAAAACATGCTCCAATAAGGGCTAGATGCACAAGAGTTTGCTTCCAACTCAAAAAAGCTTGGGTCTCTGGACTCACAAGGCCACTTATAGTCCAGATCTGAGGTTCCAACCTCAAACCATACCCAAATCACTCCATGACACAAGATAACTGGAAGAAAGCCCTAAAAGTTCCCTAAAACAAGATCTCATAAGGAAATGATCAAGCTAGCATCTTTTTACCTCCAACTGAAGCAAAACTCTGAAGAATCTCTAGCTCCAAAAGCCTTCTCTTGATCCTAGCCAAGATGCTCTCCAAATCCCCTCTCAAAGTTGCACAAGAACACCCAAATTAGCCACTTTCTCTCTCACAATGGATGGAACTGATATAGGGTTTCCCACAGGGCTCTCTGTGATAGGTTTTGAGCATTCTAACACTCCTAAGTGTACATGCAACCCTAAATACCTTGGATCTCTGTTTTCTCTATTATACATACAAATATGATTATCCAAGGTATTATCCTAACTAGCATACCAAAACATTGATACTAGGATAATAAAATAGATAGAATACATACCTTGTTGTTGTTGCTTGACTCCATGAAGCTTGAGAGCCTAGTGCCCCAAGTGTGACACCTCAAATGGTTCACACAACATCATGAACTCTTGGAATAACCATGAGAAGAAGACATACATGTTCAAATCGGCTAGCCCTCAAAATATGTATCACTAGTGCCAATTTCTTGAACTAAAGGGGTTCTTATATAGTGTGGCTATTAGGGTTACACCATGTAACTCATGACTTTTCCCATTCCTTATGCTCCATGGGTTTTAACCTCCATGGAGTATCCATGGATCACCACATGGGTTAAACCCAACATAAAGGAATCTTGGATCATAAGCCCACATATATAAGAATGAATGATTTACACAATCAATCCCCATATATTTAATTAGTCTCTTTTTGATCACTAAATTAAGTCCAAATTAATTCTTGATCAATACTAATTAAATAACATGATTTCATATTAATATATTAGAACTTATAATATATTAATATGTCACAAAATGTCTTTTCCTCATAAACGGTCTATCCAAATGTTCCGATGCCATGCAACCCAAATGGACCATGCCGAGTCGGGTCAAGTACATACCAATTATAGTTATGGACTTAGACACTAATCCAATAGTCTCCCACTTGGATAAGTCTAAAACTATTATTGCGTATGACTTCAGGAACCAACTGGCAATCGTAGCTCTCAAAAGCCGCTGTCGAACTCTGACCATGTAGATGAACTCTGACCTTTGTCAATGACTTGTCCATTAGATAAGGGATCATATATTCCTCTATTCTAGATATCATTAGGACTGAGACATGGATTATAATCATTCTCTCTGTCCATTTGTTGTTTCCCGATTTCCGATTTATGACGTTTGACTAATTGAACAAATCAAATCAGTCCAGGCCCGGCCGAGCACTTACATTTGTCATCACCAAATCATCGAGGGGCCCACAGATATCGCTTTTATCCCGAAGGTAAAAGGAATGGATAAACTTCGACTCATATGGCTTGTTCTACTACTTGTTGAATCATACACAAAGGCACGTTTTATAACACCGAGTTACCGAATGCGTTTTCATGCAATCAATGTACAACCAACTCATATCTCTAGGTTTGAAGAATATAAGATATTATCGTCTCATGATCACTCGTGATAAAATCCATGAAGTGATTCCAATGAGCGCGGGTTGAATCCAATACTCAGAACTTATGAGCACTCATGAGTGTTGTAGCCCCTTGTCCAACATCTTAGACCTCTACAAGCCAACCCATGACAGTCTTGATTCATATCTACTTCCAACATATGACCGACTGTGGATAGTTTGAATAACTTAGTCAATCAGGAAGAACGACCTAGTTATTCTGGAAGTCAAAACATGCAAAATGAAACACAATAATAATAGAATCTAATATGGTATCAAAACCTATGAACATAAATAAAACACCTTTTATTTATCACCATATGATTACACATTATTCATTGTATACTGTTTCAGCTATCAACTTTATTCTTGAATTTAAAACAATAGTTGACCCATGCTCCAAGCATGTACACTATGTTTTCTAAACACTAGTCATGCCATACACCAAGTATGCATACTATGTTTGTCTATGATCTTCACTTTGTGAATTAGATCAATTGAACATAACTCCAATGATCCTCTTTCACAGTCCCAAATCCTTACTGCAAATGCAAGAATTCCAAATTCATGTCATTTACTGAAATCTGTTAGATTCTAAACTTATATGCATTGATCCTCCTGTAATGATTATGCACAGAGTCACAAGGACTTGACAACAAACATTACAGAGCATTCCAAGGAGATCAACTCCTTGGAAACATCCTTCTTGCATTAAGTTTCCTAATCTTACACAGATTGAATAATTTCCAACTTTGAAACATTTCCATATTCCATTTTGACTATCACTTCTGAACAAGAGTTGCCTCCTTACAGATTATGTCAATATGGTCCTTCCAGAATTAACACTATACTTCCAACTGTCCTTGAGCAACCAATCTTTGGTAAACCTTAGATTTTCCTCGACAATTGCTTAATCCTTTTAGTCATATCCAGTTCTAGACCTTTTCCCTTCTTAATGCCCCATGCATTTGGAAAATTTTAGAAAGGATGAATATAGCACATGAAATCGATCCTATATCCGAAGCATATGGGACACGAGTCATGATGTCTCACATAAAGACTAAACCAGTCTTTTGCTATAACATTTCCATTTCTATTTGCCAAGTTCTCATAATTCAGATTATGAAAAGGGATGCCGTAATCATAATCGAATTTTAGAACGCAAATAATGGACCCATATATAGAATTTCCTTATGTTGATCCATTCCAACATGAAATTCATATATATATCCTTGACTAAATACGATTAAAATCTCAATCTAAGCTTTTAGAATTGAAATGAAGTATGATTTTCTCTCCCTTAATTATAGCAAAACAACTTTTTCAACCCCTGCAGCCTTACGAATTGAAACTTTTGTTTTCTATAATTAACATTGCTAACTTGCAACCTTTATCATAATTATCATGCTCCCACTAACATGATGATTATTAGCATAACACTTATGCTCCCACTAGCTTTGACATGTAATCAGAAATCAACTGGACTTCTAGAAATCAATACTTTATTGACTTTCTTACCAAAGTTCATATTTCTGATACTAGATTGCTTTGATAAAACTTTATCAATATCATACACCTTATCTTAGATAGCTCACAGGTGTGTCTAAACAATTTTAAGAACTATGAAAAGGGATGTCGTAATCATAGTCTTGATTGTTTAGACCTTTACCACTTCTCACAAGTCCATGTTAGTGTGCTGGTTAACGACACACGCTCCACTAACGACTTTGAGAATGCAAATATCACAATTGCTATCTAGCTAAAATCTTCTTAGTGAAAGTGTTTCCTCACCATCATTTTCATGAATCAGAGAGAAACCTTAGGACACTTAGATTTTATGGTGTATGAGTTCCTATCCATATGAATTTTGTCAAAACCATAATCATAAGACAAGGTTACTGACAAATCCACACTTATATGGATTAAACTTGTGCAATCTTAAATTCTTTCCATTTGGCAGCTCAAGGGCCTGCCATTGCTTCCAAGTAGCTGTGCAACCAATTGAGAACTCTCAGAACTCCTATGCAAAGCCATCTTGAATAGGCACAGACATGTCGACACGATAGGTTATAAACCTCAAGTCGTGTGCTAGTGAAGAACTTCAGGTTTTATTCTTGATTAGTTCTTGAGACTTTCAAGACCTTTAAGACTCCCACTGTCCTCTTGACATATAAGACTTTCTTGTCAGATATTCAAGAGATAGTGTGGATTCTAATCAAGACAAACACTTCACACAATTGGCCTTAGTTGGTCTTTGTTTTATCCAAAACATCACAACTTACCAGTTTCAAATGTACAAGAGTAGAAAACTTTTACTCTTACATTTGACAAGTGTTTTAAACCTTCTTTAAGACATGTCACTCAAGTTACAATCTTAGAGTATAAGTCTAAGAATTGTTTTTGGAACGAAGTATAAATCATCTTCTTGATTTAACCACTTCAACAATTCATAGCTCCTCTTCTTAGCTACCAGAATGCACTTAGAGGATGAATTGTGATAAGGTCTCTTAATCATTAAGATGATTA
This sequence comes from Lactuca virosa, assembly GCF_052849685.1. NCBI lineage: Eukaryota > Viridiplantae > Streptophyta > Magnoliopsida > Asterales > Asteraceae > Lactuca > Lactuca virosa. The sequence goes on along the minus strand of NC_136432.1, from coordinate 99,519,856 downwards.
TATAACATGATACTAAAGTACTCTCCCATTTTTTCAGATTTGAGAAACTTTTATCTTTCTGCCTAAGTTGATTCTTCTTATTCGCTCTGCCATACATTGGAACCTTTTCTAATGTCTCAGAATTACACTTAAGCTTGTAAGTATAACCATATTTACTGAGCTATAGTAAATTATGACGAATAGTCTTATCGATCTTTTATGGTGGACTTAACTAGCGCACAAGAATGTGTACTCGATCCCTTAGTCCGTTACTTGACTCACACATCCATGTGAACAAGTAGTTAGTCTTAATTTTTCCAATGCTTGAAAGTTCTTATTCATCATGCTATACAACTTGCATGATTCCAAGTTTCTATCCAACTGAAACTTAGGTGATGAGAATCTTTCCTTATTTGGTAAATTTAGACATTACCACAAATGAAAGAATCAAATTCATATTTCCACTCTTGCCCTTAATGGAATCTTATAAGCAACAAAAGTTTTCACAAATTCCATTGTAAGGATATTTTAAAATAAATAAAATCAAATTTTTTTTTCCTTTTATTTTAAAACTTTGCGGAAAAACTATCCTTACAATGCAAAAGCACATGAAAACTTTGTTGTTATTATTCCTAAGCAATATATCATAACTCTTAAGAAGTAGCTCAAGAATCCGATCTTCAAACTATGCGATAGAAATCCATCTTCGCCATCAGATTCAGCATATTCTTTCTTTAAGTTTCTTCACTTTTCCCTTTGATTCTTAAAACATAAACATGTGACCCAGTCACATCATGTATCAAGAATCTCAGAATAGAAACTTAGCAGAGTTAGATAGTGGACTTTACCTGAAGTAGAGTCAAACTTATTGACTTTAACATCCTTAGGTAAATTTGGCAGCTTCACAACCAATGCCCCTTTCTTTGGCAATGGACCCTTGATAATGGGACTATCTCAGACTTAGCCATTCTCTTTACCATTTGGTCAACCGAGTTGACTATGGCCGATCCCTTTCCATTGGGAAGAGAGAGCTTTACTGGATATCCAATGTCATCATTGTCAAGGTGCATAAAGTTTTAGGAAGTTGATCTTAGAAAATAGATAAGATCATTAAGGGTCTTGTCATAGTCTGTTTCATAGGAGTCCCAAAGGAACTCACTATGTGACTTAGAAAGTGATTGATCATCAGCTTCCTCTAGACTTTGACACCCAACTCTCCCGGCTTGTCAATATGTGACTACATCTCCAAGATGTGATCACATATAGACATTTGCTTGCCAATAGGGCTTGAGTGACCTTAAACTTTTCAGAAACTTGTGGGTTAGGGAGAATAACTGGAGGAAGTGAAAGAAGTATGATTTCCATGGGACATCATCTTCATTTAGGAAAGCTTGTTTCAAGAGATTTGGGAAGATCATCTTTTGGGAGATATTCAAGATAGTTGATTTAAAGTCCTTAATATAACACCCAATATGAAATATTAAGGCTAGGACCCAACACAATACTTTTATAACTTGGAAGAGGGATGCCGTAATCCAAGCTATAAAATATTTGAAGGTAGGTGAATGACGATTCACCAATTTCCACCAAGATAAACGAAATGTATTATTAGGTTTTAATTGGTTTTGAAACTCCTAGATTCTTTTGAGATTCATTGAATTGTTCAATGGCATGTTTCAATCTCGAGTGTGCCCTTCAGGTTTTGTGACTAGGATGCCGAGGATCACAAAACAAGGTGTGAATAACCATGCAAATATACTTGGTACCCTTAAGTGTTTACCCCTCAATCAATGTGCCGGTTAACCACACACGCTCCATCGATACTATGATAAACATTAAGTTACCCTTTGCCTACCTTGTTAAATACGAGTTAGTGTGCCGGTTAACCACACACGCTCCACTAACTGACTTAAACAAAGTGCAAAGTGTAATTTCATGGGTTAGCACCAAATTCACATTTTCCTAAGTAACTAAGATTGGGAATTTATAAATGTTTAGTTACTTAGTATTTATCATTAATACTTTTAATGAAGGGAGAATTATAGTCCTTGTCCTACCCGTTCGGCTAACGACCCTCCACCAGTCAAAGAAGCGGTGGGTGAGCGTGGACACCCATTAAACTGCCATTTTATAGGCAGTAACCTTATACCCCCCTTATAGACCGGCTTCTTGAATGAGGCCTACTAACGGTAAGATTGACTTTATCTTATACATATCTATATAATTAAAATTAAAATAATAGTATAAGGGTTTTAATTTTAACTTTTAAAATTCTAAGGGCTAACTTGGAATTAAAGTATTCATAAGAGAAAACTTTTCAAATTCCAAAAGTTGAGGGCAAGTTTTGAAACTATTCAAAACTAATTAATTCCATAACTTATGTGTTTAAATTAGTTTTAATTAAAAAACTCTTCAAGTTCCATAACTTGAGGACAAGTTATGGAAGACTTTAAACTAATAAAAGAATGTAACTTTTCTTTATTTTGTAACTTATGGAATTAATTAAGGTTACACATTTTATTACTTAAGGAAGTGACTCTTGAACCTCCATAACTTGAGGACAAGACTCTTCATTTTTGTAACCATTACCAACTTTTATGAGTTTTATGAAACTTAAATGTGACTTTTCATATAACTTGAGGACAAGTTACAAAAACACATTTTAGAATCAACTCTTAGATTAAAATGGACTGAAAACACATAATCAATTAACTTTTCTATTAATCTAAGCAACTCATAAGAACAAGATAATTTAATCAAACTTTTTCATGTAATTAGCCTAATCACTAAACTAATACAAAACATGAATCTATTGACAATTATCTTTGAAATTGGATTAGTATGAACATTACCACATCAAAAACTGGATTATAGGTTCAAAAACAGCTTATGGTAATGTTCCTAGTGCATTTCTAGCCAAAAAACTCGAAGATATGCTGTCAGGGGCTCCTACTCGTCGAGTGTATCAACCTACTCGTCGAGTAGGATGATTTTCTTCATGGACTCGGCGAGTTGATCAGTGGACTCGGCGAGTCCAGTGCCCAGAATGCCCGAAATTCGACTTTTTCAGCATTTTTCAGCAATTTGCATCAAGTATAATTGAAAACAAGCCTAGGCTCTGATACCACTGATGGCTTTTGAGCATTCTAACACTCCTAAGTGTACATGCAACCCTAAATACCTTGGATCTCTGTTTTCTCTATTATACATACAAATATGATTATCCAAGGTATTATCCTAACTAGCATACCAAAACATTGATACTAGGATAATAAAATAGATAGAATACATACCTTGTTGTTGTTGCTTGACTCCATGAAGCTTGAGAGCCTAGTGCCCCAAGTGTGACACCTCAAATGGTTCACACAACATCATGAACTCTTGGAATAACCATGAGAAGAAGACATACATGTTCAAATCGGCTAGCCCTCAAAATATGTATCACTAGTGCCAATTTCTTAAACTAAAGGGGTTCTTATATAGTGTGGCTATTAGGGTTACACCATGTAACTCATGACTTTTCCCATTCCTTATGCTCCATGGGTTTTAACCTCCATGGAGTATCCATGGATCACCACATGGGTTAAACCCAACATAAAGGAATCTTGGATCATAAGCCCACATATATAAGAATGAATGATTTACACAATCAATCCCCATATATTTAATTAGTCTCTTTTTTATCACTAAATTAAGTCCAAATTAATTCTTGATCAATACTAATTAAATAACATGATTTCATATTAATATATTAGAACTTATAATATATTAATATGTCACAAAATGTCTTTTCCTCATAAACGGTCTATCCAAATGTTCCGATACCATGCAACCCAAATGGACCATGCCAAGTCGGGTCAAGTACATACCAATTATAGTTATGGACTTAAACACTAATCCAACACTCTCGAGATAAGGGAGGCGGAAATAAGGGCTTAAGGCCCTTTAAATAGGGCACAAATCCAGAAAATTAGGGTTTCTCTGCCCAGCACCTACTCGGCGAGTTGGCTCTCTGACTCGCCGAATACATTCATTAAAGTCACGCGGACAACTCGACTCTACTCGATGAGTTGGACTCAAAACTCGCCGAGTCACTCCTAATTCTTCAAAAAATTTAAACATACAATGACGTACCTAAAAGTCCGGATGTTACAATTCTCCCCCACTTGAATTATATTTCGCCCTCGAAATTGCTTCTCAACACCACATAGATTGAACCCAACAACCCGAGAAGTACCACCGAAGGATCTCATACCACACAAACAACTTCCTCCATAGACACCTACGACGAAACAGGAACTCCCAAACCCGGAAGATGACCTACCCTTCTGCCGCTACGATTTCGCTTTTTCACTCACCATAATCTGAAAACTCTAGTGGCCTGCCTTACTGCCCGACCGCCCCTCTCAAGCTATCATCATGTTATTCGCTCCTCGAATAACGGACCTTGAAAACTCATTGCCCCTATGATTCTCTCATAGGGACTGATAGAAACAAGTTAAAGCCGAAAATTTGCCACTGATCACTCATACCAGACATTCTAAGCGCTCCAATCATACTCCAAGGAGCGAAATGGTCACATTACCCCAGAGACCCATCCGCTGAACTGCAATCGAAATCCCATCTAAACAAAGAAGTCTTAACACCCTGCCATCAAACACAAGAAAATGATCATGCTTGCTCAGAAGCATCCTCTAACATCTAACAATCATAAGCCTCGGCTCCCTCTCAGATATCTCTTTCAACCCTGAGCACCAAGTCAACTCTCGTCCCCACAGTTGAACCTCCAAAGGTTACTCACTGCATCCCCCAAAACGTCTCACTGACTTCCTTCTCACAACAACTATCTCGGCTCATTATGACACACAAGTTACGAGGTTCGCTTAACCCCAAGCGAATACTACAATCCCAACTGAAATCGTCTCACCCTCGACCTCTACCGCCTACTACTCATTAGTTCCATGCATCTCGTAGTCCTTCCCATACAAATGGACTGACCCACTCAGGTCTAAGACATCAGATGACACACAATACCCCTCAAAATGGAACCCATCTGTGAATCCGGAATCTCTTTCGCCTACTCAATTCACCACCAAAGCTCAACTCAAACTCGAGAGTCTGGTCCGATACAGAATTGGAACCATTCTTCCAAATGAAGCACTCAACTCATGACCCATGACCCGCAACCCACGCGTATATCACTTCCCCAATTTCTTTTCGATTGCGATAACCGCAACTTAACTCATAATGTAACGATCCCCGACAATATGGAGACCCTAATCCCGCCCCTGGTCTGACCACCAGGTTCCCGAAATTCAAAGAATATGGCTACCCAAGCCTAAAACCTCTCCTGTGTCATGCTCTAACTAGCGAATAATACGGATCCCTATATTATCATAACATTCCCTCTCACTAACCCATGAAGGCTAAGGCTCCCCGCAGGCCTACGACACTCTCTCACTGACTCATGAATACTACGGCTCCGCGAAGTATCACAACACTCTCTCGCTGACTGGTCAACACTACGGCTCCCCGTAGTATCACAACACTCTCTCGCTGACTCGCCATGGGCTCCCTCCCTGGTTTTCCCCTGATAACCCGAAGTGATTACTCCCACTTGGATCCACTCACCCTCTTACCATCCAATAATCTCCTCCTGGAGTCATCACCCCACTGAGTTCACTATCGAATACTCCACGACTCAACATAGATGGGTACACACACCCACCCAGGTTATGTATCTCCACTCCTGACGACAACCGTCATGTCCAACACTTTTACTCGCTGCAATTCACATTCTTGGATACTCCCATTTGATGACCATTAGCTGAAGGGCTCCCGCTGGAACCGTAGTCAATTGATACCCCACTTGACATCTCATAACTCAAATATCAAAATAATCCGAAAATCAGGGCATCCTACTCGGATACCTCGACACACCATCACAAAACCTCACGATGTCTTGCCTCAACCACCGATCTCCTACTTACAGCATCCTTTAAGAATCTCACAACTGATCTTCCTCTCAAACAACTCGTAACTTCGGAATATCCCAACTCTCAATCGAAACACGGAGGAATCGTCAATGACTCAAAACACGTTGACGACAATCCGAAACTCTCTCCTCTAATGCTCAAAACTCATGTAAGAATACTCATATCGACCCTGAATTTGGTTGCCCAATCAACTTTTATCCTTCCCAAAGTACATATAACAACCCATACATTGAACCAGAAATTCTCAACCGCCGAAACTATCCTTACGATCCATTCACCTCGAATTTACCATTAAAGCCTTGAAGAATTCCTAACCACCACCAGTTCTCCGACCAACGGCCCCCTGCCGTGGAGACACTCATTCCTTCCGGAACACGTACAACATGCATTATCTCGCTATGCACCTCGCCTCGATCACCAATAACCCTGGTCTCATGTATCCGTACCGCAGGTCACTATATCCAGTCCTCTAACCGCTCTTGAACAAACCTATGATACTCTCAATACAATGTCCGGTTCTCCCCCACTCAGGGCTGGAACCATCATCATTTGGCACACCAACCATCTATTCTACAGACTGTCTCACCAGGTACATTACACTTACTCTTTGAATGTACCACAGAACACTCGATGATCTTCCCGATGGGGACAAAGCAACTCAAAACATCCCGAATCTTATATAAAGTCCTCGAAAATTTCCCAACTCAAAACATCCCGAATCTCCGGTGAAGTGCAACTGTAACACCATAAATTTTCAAATAAAATTTTCATTTAAAAATCGCATAATTCTCATAACACATTTCACGAAAGTCTCATTTATTCAATTTACAAATCACAACTCCATAATTGTTTGATTCAAATCCAGGATCCTCAAAACATAACTCTTTCACTGGTGTGTACAATCAAGCCGGTGCCTTCCCTCGATCCTGAGAAACTTGAAACACATGACACATAACACGGTAAGCACAAAGTTTAGTGAGTTCCCCAAAATACCACACACACAGCTCATTAGCCACTCGAGGCTATGTCACTGTAAGACCCTCCGGTCAATGTGTCTCAGTGGGACCCTCCAGTCCCACGGTTCGTTGGACCCTCTGGTCCGGTCTGTAAAGCTCCGCATAGCATAAATCACAAAGACATAATGAACAGCATAAAACATAAGGCAGTATATCATAATACTCAATGTAAGCACATAAGACCCTCAGGTCACACATAAGTACCACTCTAGGTAAAGTATGGTGAGAAGACTCAACTTGCAAGCAGCAAGCAATCATCCTCGAACTCGAATCTCGAACTAGCCACTGCCTAACACATAGGGTAAATATAGTAATTAATACTCGATTCTCGATTCTCAATAACCAAATGTTATTATTCTCTCTCTAACTCTTGAATTGGGTAAAAGACCATTTTACTCCTCCATGGTCTCCATTACTCATGTTGACCAAACCCTAAAGTCAACAGAAGTCAAACTCAAGTCAACAGTCCATGTTTGACCCGACTCGCCGAGTGCACCCATGTGTCTCGTCGAGTCTACTCGTTCCTCAGAAGTCTCGTGAAGGTCCAACTCAGCTCGTCGAGTTGATCCCCAACTCGCCGAGTTATCGCATGATCAAGTCAACGGAACAAACCCTCACCGACTCGTCGAGTCGTCTCATTGACTCGACGAGTTCATTCAAACCCAATCCTCACTCAGACGATGCTATGCAGATCTACAACCCCACACTCCGGATCTATCCTCCTAAGGCTCGAATAGCACGTAAAGCTACAAGCTTTACGTTCAGGCATGTCATATAAGGCTCAGAATGCCAAAACATGCTCCAATGAGGGCTAGACGCACAAGAGCTTGCTTCCAACTCAAAAATGCTCGGGTCTCTGGACTCACAAGGCCACTTATAGTCCAGATCTGAGGTTCCAACCTCAAACCATACCCAAATCACTCCATGACACAAGATAACTGGAAGAAAGCCCTAAAAGTTCCCTAAAACAAGATCTCATAAGGAAATGATCAAGCTAGCATCTTTTTACCTCCAACTGAAGCAAAACTCTGAAGAATCTCTGGATCCAAAAGCCTTCTCTTGATCCAAGCCAGGATGCTCTCCAAATCCCCTCTCAAAGTTGCACAACAACACCCAAATTAGCCACTTTCTCTCTCACAATGGATGTAACTGATCTAGGGTTTCCCAGAGGGCTCTCTGGAGATAAGGGAGGCGGAAATAAGGGCTTAAGGCCCTTTAAATAGGGCACAATTACAGAAAATTAGGATTTCTCTGAACAGCACCTACTCGGTGAGTTGGCTCTCTGACTCGCCGAGTCCATTCATTAAAGCCACGCGGAAAACTCGACTCTACTCGACGAGTTGGACTCATAACTCGCCGAGTCACTCCTAATTCTTCAAACAATTTAAACATACAATGACGTACCTAAAAGTGCGGATGTTACAGCAACCCAAATAGACCATGCCAAGTCGGGTCGAATACACACCAATTAAAGTTATGGACTTAGATACTAATCCAACAGTCTCCCACTTGGATAAGTCTAAAACTATTATTGCGTATGACTCCAAAACCCGACTAGCAATCGTAGCTCTTAAAGTTGCTGTTGAACTCTGACATAGTCAATGACTTGTCCATTAGATAAGGGATCATATATTCCTCCATTCTAGATATCATATGGACTGATACATGGATTATAATCATTCTCTCTGTCCATTTGTTGTTTCCCGATTTCCGATTTATGATGACCGACTAATTGAACAAATCAAATCAGTCCAGGCTTGGCCAAGAACTTCGGGGTGTCATCACTAAATCATCGAGGGGCCCACAAATATCGCTTTTATCCCATCAAGGGTAAAAGGAATGGATAAACTTCGACTCATATGCTTGTCATACTACTTGTTGAATCATACACAAAGGCATGTTTTATAACATTGAGTTACCAATGCGTTTTCGTACAATCAATGTATAACCAACTCATAGGCAACAACTCATATCTCTAGGTTTGAAGAATATACGATATTATCGTCTCATGATCACTAGTGATAAAATCCATGAAGTGAGTCAAATGAGTGTGGGTTTAATCTAATACTCAGAACTTATGAGCACTCATGAATGTTGTAGCAACTCTTGCTATGTCCAATACCTTAGACATCTACAAACCAACTTCATGACAGTCTTGCCTTAATACCTACTTCCAACGTATTATCGATTGTGGATGGTTTGAATAACTTAGTCATTCAGGAAGAATGACCTAGTTATTCTGGAAGTCAAAACATGCAAAGTGAAACACAACAATAATCGAATCCAATATGGTCTTAGAACTTATGAATACAAATAGAACACCTTTTATTTATCAGCATATTGATTACACATTATTCATTGTATAATGTTTCAAATTTATCAACTGAATACTTGAAATAAAACAATAGTTATCCCATGCTCCAAGCATGTACACTATGTTTTCTGAACACTGGTCATGCCATATACCAAGTATGCACACTATGTTTGTCTATGATCTTTACTTTGTGGAATAGATCGATTGAACATAATTCCAATGATTCTTATTTCACAATCCCAAATCCTTACCACAAATGAAAGAATTCTAAATTCCTGCCATTTACCGAAATCTGTTAGATTTTAAACTTATATGCACTGATCCTCTTGTATTGATTATGCACAAAGTCACAAAGACTTGTCACCAGTCATTACAGAGTATTCGAACGGAGATCAACTCCATGGAAACGAAGTCTCATATTCAAAGTACATTGCTTTGAACATCCTTTTTGCATTAAGTTTTTCTAATCTTACATAGATTGAATAACATCCACCTATGGAAACATTTCCATATTCCCATTTTGACTATCACTTCTGAACAAGAGTTGCCTCTTTTCAGAATATGTCAATATGGTCCTTCCAAAATTAACACTATACTTCCAACAGTCCCTGAGCAACCAATCTTTGGTAAACCTTCGATTGTCCTCGACAATTGCTTAATCATTTTAGTCACATCCAGTTCTAGTACTTTTCCCTCTTAATGTCATAGGTATTTTGAAAAATTTAGAACAGATGAATATTATAGCACATGCAATCGATCCTATATCCTAAGCATATGGGATACGATTCATGATGTCTCACATAAATACATGATACTAGACCAGTCTTTTGCTATAATATTTCTATTTCTGTTTGCCATGTTCTCATAATTCAGATTATGAAAAGGGATGTCGTAATCACAATCGAATTTTAGAATGCAAATAATGTTCCTATATATAGAATTTCCTTATGTTGAACCATTCCAACATAACATTCATATAAATACTTGACTAAATTTAATTAAAATCTCACGATCTAAGCTTTTAGATTTGAAATGAAGTATAATTTTCTCTCCCTTAATTATAGCAAAACAACTTTTTCCCAATTGAAACTTTTGTTTTCTATAATTAACATTGCTAACTTGCAACACTTATTATAATTATCATGATCCCACTAACATGATGATTATTAACATAACACTTATGCTCCCACTAGCTTTGACATGTACTCAGAAATTAGTTGGACTTCTAGAAATCAATACTTTATTGACTTTCTTACCAAAGTTTAGATTTCTGATACGAGATGATTTGATAAAACTTTATCAGAATCATACACATTTCCTTAGATAGCTCATATCTGTGTATAAACAATTTTAGAACTATGAAAAGGGATTCCGTAATCATAGTCTCAATTGTTTAGACTTTTTCCATTTCTCACAAGTCCATGTTAGTGTGTCGGTTTACCACACACGCTCCACTAACGACTTTGAGAATGCAAATATCACAATTGCTATCTATTTAAAATCTACTTAGTGAAAGCGTTTCCTCACCATCATTTTTATGAATCGGAGAGAAACGTTACGACACTTAGATTTTATGGTGTATGTGTTCCTATCCATGTGAATTTGTCATAACCACAAGGGGAGGTTAGTGACTAATCCAAACTCATATGGACCAAACTTGTGCAATCTTAATTTATTGCCATCTAGCAGCACAAGGGCCTGCCATTGCTTTCAAGTTGTTATGCAACCAATTGAGAACTCTCAAAACTCATATGCAAAGCCAACTTTAACTAGAATGGGCACAGAAATAGGAATATGTCAACACGATAGGTTATAATCCTCAAGTCGTGTGCTAGTGATAAACTACAATTTTTATTCTTGATTAGATCTTGAAACTCTTTCAGGATCTTTTAGACTCCCACTGTCCTCTTGACATATTAGACACTCTTGCCAAGATCCATTCCTTGACAAAACAATTATTCAAGAGATAGTGCAGATCTTTATCAAGACAAACACTTCACACAATTGGCCTTAGTTGGTCTTTGTTTTATCCAAAACATCACAACTTACCAATTTCAAATGTACAAGAGTAGAAAACCTTTTACTCTACATTTGACAAGTGTTAATAAACCTTCTTTAAGTTGTGTCACTCAAGTTGCAATCTTGGAGTATGACTCTAAGACTTGTTTTGGAACGAAGTATGTATCACCTTCTTGATTTAACCATTTCAATAATTCACAACTCCTCTTCTTAGCCATAAGAATGCACTAAGATGTCCCTAGAGGATGAATTGTGATATGGTCTCACAATCATTAAGATGATCATAAAACATGATACTAAAGTACTCTCCCATCTTTTCAGATTTGAGAAACTTTTATCTTTCTACCAAATTTGATTCTTCTCATTCGTTCTGCCATACATCAAAACTTTTCCAATGCTTCAAAATTATACTTAAATTTGTAAGTATAACCATATTTACTAAACTTTAGTAAATCATGACGAATAGTCTTGTCGATCTTTTTGTGGTGGGCCTTGACCAACGCACACCCAGTGTACCTGATCCCCTAGTCCCTCTTTTGACTCACATATACATGTCATCAACGAGTTAGTCTCAATTTCCCAAAGATTAAATTCTCATTCATCATACAATAAAAGTTGCATGATTCCAAGTTTCTATCCAACTGAAACTTGGGTGATGAGAATCTTTCCTTATTTGGTAAATTATGACACTACCACAAACGAAAGAATCAAATCTAATTTTCCAATATTGCTATCAATGGAAACATATAAACAACAATTTTTCACAAATGCCATTGTAAGGATACTTAAAATAAATAAAATCAAAAAAACTTTCTTTTATTTTAAAACTTGCGGAAAAACTTATCCTTACAATGCAAATGCATATGAAAAACTATGTTGTTACGAATTCCTAAGTAATCTATCACAACTCTTTAAGCAACAGATCAAAATTCTGATCATCGAACCACGCGATCGAAATCCATCTCTTCGCGATCAGAATCAACTTACTCTTCCTTTAAGCTTCCTCTTTTCTTTGATTCTTAAAACATCAACATCTGACCTAGTCACATCATGTAATAAGAATCTCCAAATAGGAACTTAACAGAGTTAGATAGTGGACTTTACCCGAAGCATAGTCAAACACTCTAACTTTACCATCCTTATGATCTTTTAGGTAAATAGGGCAGTTTCGCAATCAATGTCCCTTCCTTGGGCAATAGAAACATATGGACTCTTTAGTAATGGTACACCGGACTATCTCAGACTTAGCCTTTCTCTTTACCATTTGGTCAACCGGGTTGACTATGGCCGATCCCTTTCCATTGGGAAGAGAAATCTTTTCTGGATTTCCAATGTTACCATTGTCAATGTCCATGGAAGTTTGGGAAGTCGATCTTCCAATCAAATTTTATTTACCCGTGCTCCAAATCATTGCTGATTTAGCAGCATCAAGCAAATAGGTAAGATCATTAAGGGTCATGTCATGGTCTGCCATGTAGTAGTCCTAAAGAAACTCACTATGTGACTTAGAAAGTGATTGAAGAACCTACTCAACAATCAACTTCCTCAATACCTTGACACCCAACTCTCCCGGCATGTCAATATGTGACTTTATCTCCAGGATGTGAAAACACATAGACTTTTCTTGCCAATAGGGCTTGAGTGACCTTACACTTTTCAAGAACTTGTGGGTTAGGGAGAATAATTGGAGGAGGTGAAGGAAGAGAAGTATGATTTCCATGAACCAACCATGGGACATCATCTTCATTAGGAAAGCTTGTTCCTAGGGATTTGGGAAGATCATAGTTGTCTGAACCATCCATCTACAATGGGAGATATTCAAGTTAGTTGATTCAAATCCTTAATATAACACCCAATATGAAATATTAAGGCTAGGATCCAACACAATATTTTATAACTTGGAAGAGGGATGCCGTAATCCAATCTATAAAATATTTGAAGGTATGCGAATAACGATTCACCAATTTCCACCATGAAAAACGAAATAATTTATTAGGTTTTACTTGGATTTGAAACTCCTAGATTTTTTTAGATTCATTGAACTTTTCAATGGCATGTTTCAATCTCGATTGTGCCCTCTCAAGTTTTGTGACTAGGATGCCGAGGATCACAAAACAATGTGTGAATAACCATGCAAATATACTTGGTACCCTTAATATTTATCACTTAATCGGTGTGCCGGTTAACCACACACGCTCCACCGATCCTATTATAAACATTAAGTTACCCTTTCCCTACCTTGTTAAATCCAGTTTAGTGTGCCGGTTAACCACACACGCTCCACTAATGACTTAAGCAAAGTGAAAAGTGTAATTTCATGGGTTAGCACCAAATTCACATTTTCCTAAAGTAACTAAGATTGGGAATTTATAAAAGGTTTAGTTACTTTATATTTATCATTATACTTATAATGAGAATTATAGTCCTTGTCCTACCCGTTCGGCTAACGACCCTCCACCAGTCAAGGAAGCGGTGGGTGAGAGTGGAGACCCATTAAGCTCCCATTTTATAGGAAACAACCTTATACAGCCCTTATAGACCTGCTTCGTGAATGAGGCCTACTAACAGTAAGACTGACTTGCATTAATATTGACATAATGTAACGCCCGTGTTTCTAGGCTAGGCATTAATATTGACAAAATGGTCTAGGTTAACCTTTGTAACTCATTTAGAAGAAATAAAAAGGAATTATGTGAATTTTATGTGAATTATGTGTTTTATGCTTAATTATTAGGGTTTAATTAATTATGGATAAAAATGGGCGTCGAAAATAAATATTAGATAAAGCCGATATCTATTAAGAAACTTGTAGTGGACGTGACAAGGATTACGGATATATAAAGAATGCCGAAATCCGAATTATAACGAAGAAGTTATGACCTGTCGAAGTTTCGCGACAAAACCGACACGGGGCCGAATGTCGTAAAAAGTGAGTTTTTGATAAACTACTTTTTAGCCTTAGTGATCTAAACGAAACTCGTAGTGTTCGTTAAACCGAGAGTAGGTATAAAAAGAACACCCAAATCTGACTTCGTATGAGGAAGTTATGATTATTCGAAGTTTCAGCTTAGTAGTAGACAGCTAAAAACTCGAATTTTAGATCGAGCGAGTTTTAGCCAACACGACCTAAACGAGAATCGAAGGTCTCGTAAATAGTAGCACAACGGTAAAAAGTCTGACGAAAACGAACGTCGGATGAAGAAGTTATGAATTTTTAACGGATTTCCTGTCCCGCTCTGTTAAAAATAATAATATAAAAATGAAAGTCAAAATTAGCCGTCGAAGTCTAAACAAAAGTTGTAGAGCGTAATTTTACCTACGCGTGCATATAAAGAACGTCAAAAACGGAGTTCGTATGGGAAAGTTATGGATTTTAGAAGTTTTGGCACGAAAACCGAGAAATTTCGCATAGGTGGCTTCGGCCACGTCACCTTCGCTGTATGAGTGCCACGTGTCCGAAATCAGTGAGTCATGCGAGCCACGTGGCGAAATCTGCTGATTCATCCGAAGACGTGTCGCGATCCTTCCGAGTCCAAAGCCGCGGTCCACTAAGAATCCGACGCGTGCCCTTTGGTGCGTGTCCGAGCCTCGCAGAGGGTGCCACGTCCGAAGTCTCGGACCTAGACCTCGGTCCAATCAAAGGCTGCCACCGAGCCTTCGCACACGCAACCCACATGGCCTCGCTCCGGATCTGCTGACGCGTGGAGGCTTCTCAGCCCTCGGATCCGAACCCTCGCATACTATAAATAGGAGGGTGCGAACCCTCCCGGCTAAAGTTAGAAAATTGGCAATTTTGGCCCCTTTTTCAATATTTTAGCTATTTTGACCGCCCCCGATGCCCCGAGATCATTTCTAACGCCCGCAACACGTCCCGGAGTGCCCGAGAAGCCCGGGAAATTTATTTTTTCGGTTTCGAAGCCAGACCCTCGCAGAGCCCGGTTTCTCAATAAAACTCCCGGTTTTATTAGAAACGATCATTCTAGGCACGAAGTGCTGCCCGATTATCGTTAAATCAAGTGAGTGTGTAGTTACTTTCACCTTACACATATATATGAAGTATTTTCTCTAAAATACGTGCTATGTGTAATTATATTGATTGTTTAATTAAGGTGACTGTTGAATAGATAATTTATACAAGTTTTAAACTGTATATATATATATATATATTTTTATCTACAAATATGTTGGGTAAAACATGGGTAGATGAATTAGATGATGTGTGATGAAATAAAAGTGATGAGAGGTATCGATGTTTAAGATGATCTAGTTATCTAGCAGAGTATAGACAACGGCCACAGACTATTTTAGATAGTCCAGTGGAACGTTAGTAGACTTGTAATCGGTACGTATGTTTGAACTATATGTTCATAAAGTGTTCTTGAACTATATGTTCATTAGGTGTTTTTAAACTATGTGTTCATCTGTTAGTTCTTCTTTTTGACACTATTACGTGTCGGGGTACGGGAGCGTACGGGAGTACTTTATCAGTATTTTTCCTATACTTTTATTTGTAAGAGCTTTGGAGTCTTTGTTCTTTTATGAAGTGATCGGACGAGCTTCATGACTTAGTGATATAGATCATGAGTTAAATAGTGTGTGTGTGATGAAAGGTGAGTTTGATAGATGAGATGATCAGTGATATAGATCATGAGTTGAGAGTGAGTGGTGAAATATGAGAAAAGCCCTTACCAAAACGTTAGCGTGAGTAGTGCAATATGAGAAAAGCCCTTACCCAAACGTTGACCCCCGTCATTCAGCAGAGTATGGATGACAACCATGGAATGTTCTAGACGGTCTATGGAACACTAGCAGGCTCGCAACCTGTAGGTGTTAATGGAATTGAGTGTTTATTCGTTGTACTCTATTCCCCTCATGAGCGCCTTTTGGGCATGTATGGCTGGGGAAACCCCTTAGTATGTTCATCAGCTGTATGGAAAACCCATTGACATGTATTGCGGAGGGGAACACCCGTGGGAAATACCGTCGATGAATAAGAACTATGGACTTAGCATATGGAAAACCCACTGACATGTATTGCGGGGGGGGGGGGGGGGGGGACTCCCGTGGGAAATACTGTCAATAAATAAGAGCTATGGACTTAGCACATGGCGACTATGTGATTTCGTGCCTATTTGACATAAATTGCTGAAGGAAAGCAATGTTGTCACCCCGATGTTTGTCTTATTTGACATATATTCCAGAGGTAAGCAATGTTGTCACTTTATAGGTTGTTTTATGTTAGGATGTCTTGTTTGACATAAATTGCTGAGGAAAGCAATGCTGTCACCCCTTGTGAAAATCCTTAGGCTAGGTTCCTTGTGTTAGTTGTTTTAGGGACGTAAAGTGAGGATAATGGGAATGGGTAATTATTAGGGTTATTTTGGTTGATGAAATTAATAAATTTATTGTTGATTGAGAACCTAATAAGTTTATTATTTATTGTGGGTTGAAAACCCTATATGCTCACCAGGCTCCCAAGCCTGACCCACTCAGTTTATTTGTATCACAGGTATCGATACGAAGTTGCTTTACACTGAGAGATTAAAAGAGAAGTAGATCACTAGTGTAAATGAATGTAAGTTTTGTTTATGCTTATGTTTTTGTATTGACAATGACATCCCAATGGTTTACGTGAATAAAATACATTTCTTCGGAAATGATTTGGTAACATATTTATCATGTTTTTCTGGGAACAAATTCCGCAAAACTTTTAATCAAATGATTACTCTGAAATTATTTTAAAAGCATAAATTAAATCGGTCTTTTATGGCCGTGAAATTGGGGATGTCACAGTTGGTATCAGAGCATTAGTTTAAGCGAACTAAGAAATTGTTGGATTTCTAGACTTAAACTTAGAATGCTAAGTGATGATTGTGAGATGAGTGTCTACCATATTTTAGACACGAGCACTAGTTTATTTTAGGAAGGATGCCTAAAATGCTTTTATGTGCTAAATGTTTTGTGTTATAGCTATAATGATGCTATTATTTGTTCGGATCTATGGTCTATTGCCGACCGGATCTGGAAACCTTATGTGTGTAGGATTCTAAGTGTATGATTACGAGATTAGAACTAACATGTAAACATTTCAAAGTGATAAGGAGATTTATACGTCTATCATAAATAAAGCTTTCCTATCTTAAATTCTCGCCCAGTACACCGAACGTCTGCTTGGGTGTACAAAACGTTATGGTGAAGACTCGTAGAGAATTGAGTAGATGGAGGAAATGAAAAGCTTATGATAGTGAGTGATACCTATCAGAAGATATCATAAGAGTGGTATCTTGCCTTTAGAATATGTTTGATAAAATAACAGAACATTTAGAGGGGTACGGTACGTCTGAAGTACACCTTCGATTGGCAGGATGATGGAATGATTGGTGTAATTTTTGAAGTTGTCCCATCGTCTGGAATTTCCATCACCAACCAAGTTGAAGTAGAATTGATGATTGAAGATACGCATGGAAGAAGTCCTAGTAGAGTCTAGGAAAATTTTATGATTAATTGGACACATTCATATGTTGTAACATCCCAATTTTCAAGTCCAAAAATTTCTTTTTAATTAACTGTCTCATAAAAACATTCATAAGAAAATACTGTGAAAACACATCATCTCATAAAACAATGTATCATGTCTGAAAACCCAAGTCATAAAATAATAACATATCAGAGTACAATCCCATAAAACTCCATGCGGAAATCATGTGTGTGTGTGATGCGATGCTACGCCGCCGACTCCTTCCCCTTAGACGAAGAGGTACCTGAAACCAAAACCGAAACTGTAAGCACAAAGCTTAGTGAGTTCCCCCATCATACCACATACCATAGAATATCATTGGTATATTTCAACCGGTAATCATCGTCGGTATCTTTCAACCGGTAATCATCATCGGTATCTTTCAACCGGTAATCATCCTCGGTATCTTTTAACCGGTAATCATCATCGGTATCTTTCAACCGGTAACTGTCATCGGTATCTTTCAACCGGTAACTGGGGACTATTCCACCCCCTACCACTAGCATACAACAACAAGATATAAGCATATAGTCAGGCATATTCGGGTACTGACCTACCCTTCGGTCCTAAGGACCGCTGTCAGGGAAACTAATCCCTATTATACACGTAACATATCATACAGATAAAACTCATGACCAAAGAACGTAACCAGACCAAGATAATTATCACAAAGACAATCATCTTCTAAATACCCCTCTTTGGTGGGCCGACATTGTGGCCTTAGACCCACCCCTACTGGAAGGTAACTCACCTCGTACGAGTAGCTGCTGATAATCTGTGCGGGAAACCTCTGTGTGCTGCTGCTCCGGAAATCCTCCGGCTACAATTGTTAGGTTTTGAGCATTCTAACACTCCTATGGTGTACATGCAACCCTATAAACCTTGGATCTATGTTTTCTCTATTATAAAAGCAAATATTAACTATTCCAAGGTTTCATCCTAACTAGCATATTATGAAGCACCTATACTACAAATTTCTAGTTAGATGACATACCTTTTGATGTAGCTTGATGTCTTCAAGCTTTAAGAGCTTAGCCCCAATAGTGTGGAAGCCTCAAATGGAATCACAAATCACCAAAACACCTTGGAAGAACTTGAGAGAATATGTATGCACACTAAAATCGACCCACTCTTATTTTCACACACTTGTGCCAATTTTGTGAGCCAAGGACCCCTTTATATATTATGGAGGATTAGGGTTACATCCATGTAAACCCTAATACCCATGACCTTTCATTTACATAGGATCCATGGGTTAAAAGCTCCATGGACCATCCATGAAAGCTTAGCCCAACCTAAATGAACTTGGCCCATTCCATATATATAAGAGTCCATATTTAATTAGTTCTTTTTGATCACTTAATTAATTCTAAATTAACTCTTGATCAATACTAATTAAATAATATGATTCCATATTAATATATTAGAACTTATAATATATTAATATAAATCATAAATATACTATTCTCAAAAGACTATCCATATAAATTGTGCCGGTGAAGTGCAACCCAAATGGACCATGCCGGGTCGGGTCAAGTACATACCAAATATAGTTATGGACTTAGACATTAATCCAACAGTCTCCCACTTGGATAAGTCTAAAACTATTATTGAGTATGACTTCAAAACCTAACTGGCAATCGTAGCTCTTAAAGTCGCTGTCGAACTCTGACCTTGTCAATGACTTGTCCATTAGATAAGGGATCATATATTCCTCCATTCTAGATATCATATGGACTGAGACATGGATTATAATCATTCTCTCTGTCCATTTGTTGTTTCCCGATTTTCGATTTATGATGACTGACTGATTGAACAAATCAAATCAGTCCTGGCTTGGCCAAGCACTCACATGTGTCATCGCTAAATCATCGAGGGGCCCACATATATCGCTTTTATCCCAAAGGTAAAAGGAATGGATAAACTTCGACTCATATGGCTTGTTCTACTAGTTGTTGAATCATACACAAAGGCACGTTTTATAACATCGAGTTACCAAATGCGTTTTCGTGCAATCAATGTATAACCAACTCATAGTAACAACTCATATCTCTAGGTTTGAAGAATATAAGATATTATCGTCTCATGATCACTCGTGATAAAATCCATGAAGTGATTCAAATGAGCGCGGGTTGAATCCAATACTCATAACTTATGAGCACTCATGAGTGTTGTAGCACCACTTTGTCCACCAACTTGGACCTCTACAAACCAACCCATGACAGTCTTGATTCATGTCTACTTCCAACATATGACCGACTGTGGATGGTTTGAATAACTTAATCATTCAGGAAGAGCGACTTAGTTATTCTGGAAGTCAAAACATGCAAAGTGAAACACAAGAATAAATGAATCAAATATGGTATCAAACCCTATGAATATAAATAAACACTTTTATTTATCACCATACTGATTACTCATTATTCATTGTTTCGGTTTTATCAACTTTATACTTGAATTAAAAACACTAGTTGTCCCATGCTCCAAGCATGTACACTATGTTTTTCTTAAACAATAGCGTTGCCATACACCAAGTATGCACTCTATGTTTGTCTATAATCCTTACTTTGTGAAATAAACCAATTGAACATAATTTCAATGATTCTAATTTCACACTCCCAAATCCTTATCGAAAATTGTGAGAATTTCAAATTCCTATCATTTATCGAAATCTGTTTAGATTTTAAACGTATATGCACTGACCCTCTTATGAATATGTACAAAGTCACAAAGACTTGTCAACAGTCATTATAAGGTATTCCAATGGAGATCAACTCCATGGAAACTAAGTCTCATATTCAAAGTACATTGCTTTGGACATGCTTCTTGCATTAAGTTTTTTAATCTTACACAGATAACTTCCACCTATGGAGACAACTCCATATTCTCATTTTGACTATCACTTCTGAATAAGAGATGCCTCTTTTCAGAATATGTCAATATGGTCCTTCCAAAATTAGCACTATACTTCCAACTGTCCCTGAGCAACCAATCTTTGGTAAACCTCAGATTGTCCTCGACAATTGCTTAATCATTTTAGTCATATCCAATTCTCGACCATTTCCCTTCTTAATGCCTCTGGGCATTTGGAAAAATTTAGAAATGACAAATATTATAGCACATGCAATCGATCCTGTACCCAAAGCAAATGGTACACGATTCATGATGTCTCACATAAAGACATGATTCTAGACCAGTCTTTTGCTACAATATTTTTATTTGCCATGTTTTCAAAATTTGACTATGAAGAGGGATGCCGTAATCATAATCGAATTTTGAGAACGCAATATATAGAATTTCCTTAAGTTGAATCAATCCAACATGAAATTCATATATATATATATATATATATATATATATATATATATATATATATATATATATATATATATATATATATATATATATATATATATATATATATATATATATATATATTCTTGACTAAAGATGATTAAGGTCTCAATCTAAGCCTTTAGAACTGAAATGAAGTATATCCTCTCCCTTAATTATAGCAAAACAACTTTTTCAATCCCTGCAGCCTCACGAATTGAAACTTTTGTTTTCTATAATTAACATTGCTAACTTGCAACACTAACAATAATTATCATGCTCTCACTAACATGATGATTATTAGCATAACACTTATGCTCCCACTAGCTTTGACATGTAATCAGAAATCAGCTGGACTTCTAGAAATCAATACTTTATTGACTTTCTTACCAAAGTTCAGATTTCTGATACGAGATGCTTTGATAAAACTTTATCAAAATCATACACCTTTCCTTAGATAGCATGCATGTGTGTCTAAACAATTTTAGAACTATGAAAAGGGATGCCGTAATCATAGTCTCAATTGTTTAGACCTTTTGCCATCTGCTTCAAATCTACTTGGTGGAAGTGTTTCCTCACCATCATTTTCATGAATCGGAGAGAAACCTTATGACCCTTTGATTTTATGGTGTATGTGTTCTTATCCATGTGAATCGTCAAAACCATAGTCACAAGACAAGGATAATGACAAATCCAAACTCATGTGGACTGAACTTATGCAATCTAAACTTCTTGACACCTGGCAGTACAGGGCCTGCCATTGCTTCCAAGTTGTTATGCAACCAATTGAGAACTTTCAGAACTCCTATGCAAAGCCAACTTTAACTGGAATGGGCACAGAATATGTCAACACGATAGGTTATAAACCTCAAGTCGTGTGCTAGTGAAGAACCTCAGGTTTTATTCTTGATTAGTTCTTGAAATTCTTTTTAGGATCTTTAAGACTCCCACTATCCTCTTGACATATAAGACTATCTTGCCAAATATTCAAGAGATAGTGCGGATTCTTTATCAAGACAAACACTTCACACAATTGGCCTTAGTTGGTCTTTGTTTTATCCAAAACATCACAACTTACCAATTTCAGATGTACAAGAGTAGGACACTTTTACTCTTACATTTGACAAGTGTTTTAAACCTTTCTTTAAGATATGTCACTCAAGTTACAATCTTGGAGTATGACTCTAAGAATTGTTTTGGAACGAAGTATGACTCATCTTCCTGATCTAACCATTTCAACAATTCATGACTCCTCTTCTTAGTCATAAGAATGCACTAAGATGACCTTTAGAGAACTAATTGTGATATGATTTCTAAATCATTAAGATGATCACAAACATGATACTAAAGTACTCTCCCATCTTTTCAGATTTGAGAAACTTTTATCTTTCTGCCTAATTTGATTCTTCCCATTCGTTCTGCCATACATTGAGACTTTTCCAATGTTTCAGAATTATACTTAAACTTGTAAGAATAACCATATTTACTAAACTTTAGTAAATCAAATAGTCTTAACGAGCTTTGTGGTGGACATGACCAGTGCACAAGAATGTGTACTCGATCCCTTTAGTCCTTCACTTGACTCACACATCCATGTGAACAAGTAATTAGTCTTGATTTTCCAATGCTTGAAAGTTCTCATTCATCATACTATTCAACTTGCATGATTCCAAGTTTCGGTCCAATTGAAACTTGGGTGATGAGGAACTTTCCTGATTTGGTAAATTTAGACACTACCACAAATGAAAGAATCAAATCCATTTTCCAATATTGCTGTCAGTGGAATCATATAAGCAACAATTTTCCACAACTGCCATTGTAAGGATACTTCAAATAAATAAAATTAAACAATTTTCTTTTATTTTAAAACTTGCGAAAAAACTTATCCTTACAATCCACATGGAAAATTGTTGTTATCTATTCCTTAGCAATATATCATAACTTCTTAAGCAACTGCTCAAAATTCTGATGCGATCGAAATCCACCTTCGCGATCAGAATCAGCATATACTTCCTTTAAGATTTCTCTCTATTCTTTGATTCTTAAAACATCAACATGTGGCCCAGTCACATCATGTAATGAGGATCTCAGAATAGAACTTAACAGAGTTAGATAATGGGCTCTACCTGATGTAGAGTCAAACTTATTGACTTTAACATCCTTAGGTAAATTTGGCAGCTTTGCAATCAACGCCCCTTCCTTTGGCAAAATAAACATATGGACCCTTTGGTAATGGGACTATCTCAGACTTAGCCTTTCTCTTTACCATTTGGTCAACCGAGTTGACTATGGCCAATCCCTTTCCATTGGGAAGAGAATGCTTTTTCTGGATTTCCAGTGTCACCATTGTCACTGTCCATAAAGTTTTTGGGAAGTTGATCTTCTAATCAAATTTGCTTCACTATCGTTCCAAATCATTTCTGATTCAGCAGCACCAAGCAAATAGATATGATCATTAAGGTTCATGTCATAGTCTGTATCATAGTAGTCCCAAAGGAACTCACTATGTGACTTAGAAAGTCATTGAACATCCAACTTTCTCAAGACTTTGAAACCCAACTCTCCCGGCTTGTCAATATGTGACTTCATCTCTAAGATGTGATCACACATAGACCTTGCTTGCCATTAGGGCTTGAGTAACCTTGAACTTGTGGGTTAGGGAGAATAATTGGAGGAGGTGGAGGAAGTAAAGTTCCAAGAGATTTGGGAAGATCATAGATGTCTGAACTCGACATCTTTTGGGAGATATTCAAGATAGTTGATCTAAAGTTCTTAATATAACACCCAATATGAAATATTAAGGCTAGGATCCAACAACCTATTTATTGTTGGATAAGGTGTCTAAGTCCATAACGTATTTGGTATATACTTGACCCGACCCGACATGGTCCATTTGGGTTGCACTTCACCCAAACTGTTTATGGATAATTTTATGAGAATTGTATACTTACGATTTATTAATATATTATAAGTTATAATATATTAATATAAAGTCATGTTATTTAATTAGTTTTAATCTTGAATTAATTATGAATTGATTTAGTGATTAAAAGGAAGACTAATTAAATCATGGGCTATTATATTTATATGGTGTGGGCTAATACTCATTTGGAATGGGCTAAGCTTATATGGAAGTCCATGGATGATCCATGGAGCTTTTACCCATGGATCCTTGGAAGAGGAAAAGACATGGGTTATTAGGGTTTCACCCTAACCATGTACACTATATAAACAAGCTTATGTTGCATGAAAAAGACACTAATGTGTGTGTAAGTGTGGTGGCCAAAATCTAAGAGTTAGTATACTCTCTCATACATTTTCCAAGTTTGTGGTGATTTGTGATTTCCATTTGAGGCATTCACATTATTGGTGCTTGGCTCTCAAACTCCAAGGAATCAACAATCAACAAAAGGTATGTAACTCATCTAGTTCTTTTATGTTTAAAAGTACCCCATGCCATGCTAGATAGGTTATAAACCTTGGAAAATAATATTTTGCATGTACCTTAGACAAACATAGATCCAAGGTTTATTAGGGTTGCATGTACACTTAGGAAGTGTTAGAATGCTCAAAAACCAACAGTGGTATCAGAGCCTAGGCTTGTTTGTTTGATACTTGATGCAAAATAGTGATAAAAAGTCGATTTTTGCTGTCTGACTGATGAACTCGCCGAGTCCATGGGGGGACTCGCCGAGTTCATGTGTAAACTCATCCTACTCGCCGAGTAGGTTCGTGCATTCGGCGAGTAGGAGCCTCAGAATGCAGTTTTTCGACTTTTGCTGCTGGAAATGGACTAGAAACATTACCCTAAACTGTTTTGGTGTTTCTAATCCATTTACAATAGCTTATATCAAAATGTCATGCTTTGTATGTGTTCATATAATTCTTGAAACTTTGATGATCATGTTCATGTTCTTATGAATTTAGAAGATGATAGGAATTATTTGCTGAATTGTTTAGGATTAATTCTTGATCATTTATGTGTTTTAATGGAGTCCATAATTTGTCCTCAAGTTATGGATATCCAAAGGTCACTTCTTTTAAACACACACTTAAAACACATAAGTTACATAAAATGAAGAGTCTTCATTTTTATGAACCTTTAATTCATAAGTTATGAAATGAAAAGTTTTGGATAGTTACAAAACTTGCCCTCAAGTTTTGGAATTTGTAAAGTTTCACACACTTTAATAAACTTTAATTCCAAACCCTTAGAGTTTTAAAAGTTAAAATTCAACCCTTATACTATTTATAACACTAATGGTTAATTATTATATATATGTATAAGATCAAGTCGTTTTACCGTTAGTAGGCCTCATTTACGAAGCCGGTCTATAAGGGGGGTATAAGGTTGTTGCCTATAAAATGGCAACTTAATGGGTGTCCATTCTCACCCACCGCTTCCTTGATCGGTGGAGGGTCGTTAGCCGAACGGGTAGGACAATGACTTTAAATCCTCATTAAAAGTATAATGATTATTATAAAGTAACTAAATATTTTAATTCCCAATCTTACTTACTTTAGGAAAATGTGAATATGGTGCTAACCCATGAAATTCACACTTTGTACCTTACCAAGTCGTTGGTGGAGCGTGTGTGGTTAACCGGCACACTAACTTGGACTAGTAAGGATCACGAAGGGTGACTTAATGTTTATCATAGATCGGTGGAGCGTGTGTGGTTAACCGACACATCGATTAGGTGATAATATTAAGGGTACCAAGTGAGTTTGCATGGTTATTCACACCTTGTTTTGTGATCCTCGGCATCCCAGTCACAAAACTTGAGAGGGCACAATCGAGATTGAAACATGCCATTGAAAAGTTCAATGAATCTCAAAAGATCTAGGAGTTTCAAATCCAATTAAAACCTAATAAATTATTTCGTTTTTCATGGTGGAAATTGGTGAATCGTCATTCACCTACCTTCAAATATTTTATAGCTTGGATTACGGCATCCCTCTTCCAAGTTATAAAATATTGTGTTGGGTCCTAGCCTTAATATTTCATATTGGGTGTTATATTAAGGACTTGAATCAACTAACTTGATTTTCTCCCATTGTAGATGTCTGGTTCAGACAACTATGATCTTCCCAAATCGCTTGAAACAAGCTTTCCTCTTGAAGATGATGTCCCTCAACATCATGCTTCACTCCCCCCACCTCCTCCATTTATTCTCCCTGACTCTCAAGCCCGAAGACTTGAAAGGTTCAAGGTCACTCAAGCTCTACTAGAAATGAAACATAAAGATGGAAGACCTGTGTGCACTCATGTCTTAGGAATGAAGTCACACATTGACAGGTTGAGAATGTTGGGTGCTGTTATTTCAAGGAAGTTCGCTGTTGACTGGGTTCTTCAGTCACTTCCTGAGTCGTATGGTGAGTTTATTAAAGACTACCATATGACAGATCCTGACATAACCCTAATAGATCTTTCTTATTTGCTTGTTGCTGCTGAATCAGCAATGATTTGGCGCAATGGTCAAGCAAATATTGATGGAAGGTCTAATTCTCAAACTTCCATGGACATGGACAATGGTAACATTGGAAGTCCAGAAAAGCTTTCTCTTCCCAATGAAAAGGGATCGGCCTTGGTCAACCCGGTTGACCAAAAGGTAAAAGGAAAGGCTAAGTCTGTGATTGTCTCGTGTACCATTCCCAAAGAGTCTATATGTTTTTATTGTCATGAGAAGGGACATTGGAAGCGAAGCTGCCCTGAATACCTGAAATATTTGAAAGCAAGTAGAGACAAAATGTTTGACTCGGCTTCAGGTAAGTCCACTATCTAACTTTGTTAAAGTTCCTAATTGTTGATTCTTATTACATGATGTGACTAGGTTGCATCTTGATGTTTAGCAGGATCGAGCAAAAGGAAGGTTAAAATAAGAGTGTACTGAATCTGATCACGAAGATGGATTTCTATCGCATGGTTTGAGGATCGGATTTTTGAGCCACTACTTAAAAGTTATGATAGATTGCTAAGAAATATGTAATAGCATAGTTTTCATTTGAAGATGCATTGTAAGGAATATTTTTCCGCATTTTAATAAAGAAATAAAAGTTTTGTTTAGTTTATTTTATATTATATCCCCTTACAATGGCATTTATGGAAAATTGATGTTTGTATGTTTCTAGCAATATTGGAAATATGAGTTTGATTCTCTCATATGTGGTAGTGTTTGAATTTACCAAATGAGGAAAGGTTCTCATCACCCAAGCTTCAGTTAGACAGAAACTTGGAATCATACAAGTTGTATTGTATGATGAATGAGGATTTTCATCTTTGTAAAATTGAGACTAATTCATTGATCACATGCATATGTGAGTCAATTGAAGGACTAAGGAATTAGGTACACTCGGTGTGTGCTGGTCAAGGTCCACCACAAAGATCAATTCGTCAAGATTTACTAAAGATTAGTAAATATGGTTATACTTATAAGGTTAAGTATAATTCTGTAACATTGGAAAAGTTTCAATGTATGGCAGAACGGATGAGAAGAATCAAATTTGGCAGAAAGATAAAAGTTTCTCAAATCTGAAAAGATGGGAGAGTACTTTAGTATCATGTTTTTATGATCATCTTAATGGTTATGAAACCATATCACAAATTCATACTCTAAGGACATCTTAGTGCATTGTTATGACTAAGATGAGGGGTCATGAATTGTTGGAATGGTTAAAATCAAAAAGATGGATCATACATGTTTTTATGATCATCTTAATGATTATGAAACCATATCACAAATTCATACTCTAAGGACATCTTAGTGCATTGTTATGACTAAGATGAGGGGTCATGAATTGTTGGAATGGTTAAATTCAAGAAGATGGATCATACTTCGTTCCAAAACAACTCTTAGAGTCATAATCCAAGATTGTAACATTGAGTGACATAAAGTAAGGTTTAAAACACTTATCAAATGTAGTGTAAAATGTTTTCTACTCCTGTACATTTGAAATTGGTAAGTTGTAATGTCTTGGATAAGACAAAGACCAACTAAGACCAATTGTGTGAAGTGTTTATCTTGATAAGAATCTGCACTATCCCTTGAATATTTGTTTTGTCAAGGAATGGTTCTTGACTAGGGAAACTTATATGTCAAGAGGACAGTGGGAGTCTTAAAGATCCTGAAAGGATTTCAAGATTTAATCAAGAGTAAAACCTGAGTTTTATCACTAGCACACGACTTAAGGTTTGAAACCTATTAAGTTGACATAATTCTTGTTTCTGTGTCTGTTCCTATTAAGTTGACTATGCATATGAGTTCTGTTAGTTCTAAACTGTGTGCATAACAGCTTGGAAGCATTGGTGGGCCTTGTGCTACCAGATGACAAGAAATTAAGATTGAACAAGTTCAATCCATGTAAGGCTGAATTTGTTACTAACCTTGTCTTGTGATTATGGTTTTGACAAATTCACATGGATAGGAACTCATACACCATAAAATCTAAGTGTCATAAGGTTTCTCTCCGATTCATGAAAATGATGGTGAGGAAATGCTTTCACTAAGAAGATTTTAAGTAGATAGCAATTGTGATGTTTGCATTCTCAAAGTCGTTAGTGGAGCGTGTGTGGTTAACCGGCACACTAACATGGACTTGTGAGAAATGGCAAAGGTCTAAACAATTAAGACTATGATTATGGCATCCCTTTTCATAGTTCTGGAAATTGTTTAGACACACATGTGAGCTATCTAAGAAAGGGTGTACGAATCTAAATTTCAGAAGTCCAGCTGATTTCTGGAAATATGTCAGAGCTAGTGGGAGCATAAGTGTTATGCTGATAATCATCATGTTAGTGGGAGCATGATTATTATGTTTAGTGTTGCAAGTTAGCAATGTTAATTATAGAAAAACAAAAGTTTCAATTCGTAATGTTGTAGGGGTTAAAAAAGTTGTTTTGCTATAATTAAGGGAGAAGAAATTATACTTCATTTCAATTCTAAAAGCTTAGATTGAGTTTTTAATCATCTTTAGTCAAGGATATATATATGAATTTTATGTTGGAATGGTTCAACATAAGGAAATTCTATATATATTGCGTTCTCAAATTCGATTATGATTACGGCATCCCTCTTCATAGTCGATTTTTGAAAACATGGCAAATAAAAAATATTGTAGCAAAAGACTGATCTAGTATCAGGTCTTTATGTGAGACATCATGAATCGTGTCCCATATGCTTCGGGTATAGGATCGGTCACATGTGCTATAATATTCATCCGTTCTAAATTTTTTCAAAATGCTTAGAGCATTAAGAGGGAAAAGGAATAGAACCGGATATGACTAAAATGATTAAGCAATTGTCGAGGACAATCTAAGGTTCACCAAAGATTGGTTGCTCAGGGACAGTTGGAAGTATGATGTAAATTGTTGGAAAGGACCATATTGACATATTCTGAAAAGAGGTGACTCTTGTTCGGAAGTGATAGTCGAAATGGGACTATGGAAATGTCTCCATAGGTGGAAGTTGTTCAATCTGTGTAAGATTATAAAACCTTAGTGCAAGAAGGATGTTCAAAGCAATGTACTTAGAATATGAGAGTTCGTTTCCATAGAGTTGATTTCCTTTGGAATCCTCTGTAATGACTGATGACAAGGTTTTGGTGACCTTGTGCATAATCATTACGAGAGGATCAGTGCATATAAGTTTAAAATCTAACAGTTTTTTGGTAAATGGTAGGAATTAGGAATTCTTACATTTACAATAAGGATTTGGGATTGTGAAATGAGCATCATTGGAATCATGTTCAATTGATCTATTTCACAAAGTAAAGATCATAGACAAACATAGTGTGCATACTTGGAGTATGGCATAACTATTGTGGTGGTTGTCGAGGCCAACAAAATTAATAACCCTAATTATTACACACTAAAATAGTGTATAGTGGTAAAGGGATCGAATCCACGGGGATTGGTTCAATTTAATAACTCTATGAAAAATCTCTTTGTAAAAATACTTGGAAAATGACAATAAATTAAAACTGGGGGTTTTGGTGTTTTGAAATACTTGAAACAAACTAGAATTAACTAAGATTTAAATAGACAATTTCAACAAGAATAAGAGTTTGATGTAAAATCAATAAGAGAAGGATGGTTGACTTAAGGTTCCTCACTTTGACTTTTGATGAACATATCATTAGAATCAAATGGTGCAATACTTGTTTTAAACCCTTAATTTGGCTATAGTAATCCAAGGAGCTTGAGATTACCTAGATTTTTCTTAATTGTTGAAATAGTTAGAGAAGCTCATAACAATTTCCTTAGTTAAAGTCACTAATTCCATTAAGCATGTAATTAGTGAAAGTCAAATAGCATTGAGAACCAAAAAAAATCACCAAATCCAAGAGGGGTCAAATGCTTTCACCACCATGTTGGAGAAATGTTTTTATGATTGTGTGAAGTAAAACTAACACAAGAATCACTTGTTGCTTGCTAATTTGAAGATCCTTTACTTAATCAAGAAATTAGCCAACTAATCACCACAAACACATTTAAACTCATGAATAAAAACATGCAAGTAATGATAAGATGTTAAAACACAAAACATTTTCATAAAGATTCAAACACAAATTCATGGATTCTTCAATATTCAACAAAAGTTCAAAGGATTCAACAAAAGTTAACCAAGATTAGTTTAGCCAAGCATGACTAAACTCAAGGAAACAAAGTTAGTTAAGATTGTACCAAACATTTAGCAAGAATTAAGAGATGAAATGGTGAAGTTCTTGAGGGTTCTTGGCCTTCAAAAAATGCTCCAAACTCCAGAGAGAAAGTATCAAAATCGGACCTCCAAGATTATGCTAAAAAGGCACACCAACCTTCCCAATATAGAGCTCTAAGTAAAATCCCGAAATTGCCCTTGTCAGGAATCCACGCGGGCCGCGTGACTTTGACGGAAATTTTTGGGCTTCTTCAAGTCTTGGGCCCCCACAGCTAATCCATTGGCCCAGTTCGAATCCAATCTGCTTCTAGCCCATTTCTCTTCAATATTTCTTCAATTTGAGCCCAATTTGTCTCTCCACATCACTCAAAACTTCCGCAAATTCCTAAACATCGATCTTGCACACTCAAGAATTCTCCCGTGGCTTTCAAATTTAAAGTTTAATTCTTCCAACCCTTCAAATAATTGACAATCCCACTCCATGCATCACCTCTATAGCCATCAAGCCTAAAATCCTCGTCGTCCTCCAAGTCCAATTGCTTTCCAAAAGATCCCGCTCCGCTAGTCTCCTTAAAATCTATAATTAAGCTCACAAAACTCGAAAGAACCCGAAAGTGGTCATAAAATAACAAAAAGGAAAATATGCATGGAAATTATCTAAATTGTGAATGAAATATGCTAAAATAAACTATAAAAAAAAGTAAATAAAATGAAGCTATCAAATCACCCCAAGCTTAAACCTTACTTGTCCTCAAGTAAGACAAGACTAAAATGAACTAGGGATGAACTATCCTAGGGAAAATAAAAAGAATGGATAGAACCGCGGAACCTGATCACCGTTAGTCAACATGGTCAGAATTGATCTTGCTATTACCTCACGAATTTTTCATCCGATGACAATGGGACCATAAACCACAGCCAGGACAACTCCTTTAGGTGAGTAAGGAGGGATGAGCAGTCGCAGCCCAATGGAACATGCATACAATGAAGAACATCTGTAGTAGGGAGAAAGCAGTTGGATGGGCTCGTGTGGAGCTCTTCTTTTAAGTGTACACTCTGATCTCACGTCTGTCGGCTACCCTCATGTGTAATTGGGTTTAATCGCTCGGGCACCGTTGTAGGAATCGGTTCACTTAGTGTTGGCCCAAACCTCCTGTAGTATCCGACTCGACAGTCTCCCTAACATCACCAATTTGCGAAAAAAAAAAACAACTCGATCTATATACAATAAAACAACTCTAAATAAATGAATATCAAACCCTGGGTGACCAAAATGTAGGAAAATTTGTTCAATAATTGAACCGGTCACCTATCTACGATTATTGCAGCTTGAATTTTTTTTTTTTTTTTTTTTTCAAACACAAAACATTTTGACTCAAAATTTGGTTCCCAAGAGTATGTAAGTGGAACCGAGAGGGTAATAATATAATCCGAATGGTCTAAGTGTGAAAATGACCATGTGTGGAGCATAAAGATGTAATGTAAGCTCCTTTTCAAACTTGCAATTTTTCAAAAATAATGAAAATGTCCATATGCGGACTAAAAGACTCTCTAAGATCCTAAGAAAATCGCAAAAAGATATGGTGATGTAAAGAGACCGGATATGGATTCTACTCGGGGACAAGCACCAGTGCTTCATCTTAACAGTTCAAACATGATCAAGTGTGATCCTCTCAGCGGTAGTGACCGCAAGGCTAAGAACATCCATTTCTATAGTATATCCTACAGTTGTTAGTATTGCATGCATAATTCTTCATGAAAACTACCTGGCCATGATCACTTACCCCTTTAAGCTTCCAGCATCTGATCCCAAGTATGAAATCCCAAACTGCAGCTAGTGGTCCCGGTTCGATGGGTGAGATAGCAACAAGATCCTGGACCAATAATGATACAATAACTATGAACCTGTTCCATGGCATCCAAGGGGGGGGGGGTGAGAATAAACAGACAACAAAAATGCATGAATGCTAATGCCCTAAGCTAAATGTTATGCAAAAATAGAAAGTAGAAAAGAAGAAAATGAAATCTTTTTGGAATTTTATATAAAATAAAAAATATTGAATGCAAATTAGCTTAAAACTAAAATGAAATGCAACCTAACAAAAAAAATGCATGAAAAAGTAAAAGAAAAGGGAAATGCCCCACCCCAAGCTTAAGAACAAGCATTGTCCTCAATGCTTAAGGAAAAGGCGGAAATGACCTAAATCGGAGGGTCGGGCGGCGGGAAATGCCCGTGGCGATAGTGGTAGTCCCACATATCCTGGACCTGGCGGGAAGTGGGCGGGAAGGACTGCTCCAATCGATCAACACGGGTCACCACATCTTGGATGGCTCTCGTGTTCTCTTGCGTTTGGGTGTCGATGCGCTGCACCGTGGAGAACATTGTGGCGAATTGGTCAAAGAACGTAGGGGGGAAATATGGTGGGACTTCGTGTCCCCCCTGCTGCTGCGGCTGATATTGAGGCTCGGCAAAATGCTGTGGAGGCTGAAACTGGCCATCTTCATCATCTATAGGAGGAGGGTAGTCGGATGGAATGATCCATTGATCGGGGTCAGTTGGGTCGAAACTCCCTATATACTCGTGGGGAAGAATGAGGTATGGTTGGTTGTCAAGAATCCACATGGGACCAACGACCGAATCCCGGACGAGTTGCATTCGGCGGAGTGCGTGGCCGTCAAGGCTAGAGGGGCCGGAAGCCTTCTCGAATGGAAGAGTGGAGAGATGAAGTTGAAGCGGTGGCCGAGATGCAATGAGGGTGATCAATCCCCCAATGAAAATGTCTCCTTTGTCCATAGTTGTGAGGTTGTAACATTTGGTGAAGAAAAAGGAGGCAAAATCCGGTCGCGAACCATTCTCACGAGTCATGCACCAAAGAAAAAATAATTCCGCCTTTGAAATTTGTCCCACTTCGGAGCGGGCAAAAATGGTGCATGTGAGTACTCGATGCGCTAGGCGCAAACATGGGTGAATTATGGAGGAGGCCTTTGACGAAGACGATGAGTATTGTGGCTCGTTGGTAATTTGCTGCCAAAAGTGATGCTCATTGAAGTTTCCGGGCCATGGGTCTTGTTGGTGATATAGATTGTCCACTGGAGTGCCCATCAGGGCGTTCACCACCCGATATGGTAGGGATCGCTTCTCGCCGAGCATTTGGAAGGTGACGGTTTCGCCTTCCTCTCCGAGATTGAATGTGGCGAGAAATTCCAAGGTTGGTTCAACATAGGTGGCGGCGCGGTTATAGAGGAATTGGCCCCATCCAATATTGTTAAATAACGCTTGGACTCCATCGAGTACCCCAAGACTAGCAAAAGATTCCCTATGGAGGAATTTTGTTGACTTGAGTTGACGTTTGTTCGAAACGAGAAAATCATATGTTTTGCGGTCCTCGCGATTCAACAAACGAAACAGGGGATCCTTGGATTTTCCTTTTGATCCACCTTTAGAGGAAGTAGCTCCCGTCCCCGTTTTGGCACGTTTAGACATTATCCGGGACAAAATTTTATCAACAATAATCTTCAAATGACACCAAAGACCACACAATTCCAACAACTAATGGGTAATCAAGATGCAAATAATCAAGATAAAGGAATGAAAGTACCCAATTTTCTTAGACCTGGGATGAATAAGTGCCACCAAAAATATTTCGTCAAGACACACCCCAAGATTACAATTTTTGCTCCGTATTTGACGCTTTAATCGCTAAAACAACCCCACAAACGAGCTTCAAGATGACTTTCCGGCGACTAGAGTGGCGGCACCCGAATTGGTCGGAAAATTTTCGTGAGTTTTTGGGAAAAGATGGGTATGGTTAGAAAGCCCTTGATGAGAGAAACAAAACCTCGTGCTCGGAATCTCCAATGGTGGCCGGAGTTGGCCGGAAAATGCGAAAGAAGGTGGTGGTGGGTGGTGGTGGCGCCCGGAATTCCGGCCACAGATCGGACCGGAATTTGGGTGGGGTTTGTAGAGGATGAAAAATGGCAAAGAATGGCGGCAGTCTCGCGAGATTCCGACCGGTAGAACTCCGGGAAAATGGATTTTTGTGAGGAGTGGGTTATGGTGTTCTTGAGAGTAAATGGTGGAATTTGTTAGGTTAGAATGAAGAAGATGAGTGTTGGAGATGTTTAATCCATGGTCAAGAAAGGTCAAACCCGGTCAATGTTGGTCAACTCATTAAACCCCTTAGTCAACAAAAGTCAAAGCAGTCAACAGCTCAAAAGAATCAGCCATT
Source organism: Lactuca virosa (assembly GCF_052849685.1). Taxonomy (NCBI): domain Eukaryota; kingdom Viridiplantae; phylum Streptophyta; class Magnoliopsida; order Asterales; family Asteraceae; genus Lactuca; species Lactuca virosa. Next base: position 99,484,794 of record NC_136432.1, on the reverse strand, counting down.
CGACCAACCACGCAGGCAGGGCGCGGGCCGCGTGCCGGCCGCGGGAACTGAATGGCCCAAAAAATTGCTAAGTGCTCGAACACCCACGCGGGCAAGGCTCGGGCCGCGTGCTGGCCGCGTCTAGCTGCTGAAAAACTTCTGAATTCTCTGATCTTTCACGCGGGTAGGACTCGGGCCGCGGGCTGGCCGCGGGTGCTGTACTCTATCTGATCCTTGATCTATGCGGGCCGCGCAAACATTAAACCGCCAAGCCACGCGGGCCGCGGGTCATTCCTGCACTTCAAAAATGTTTTTTTTTTTTTTCATAAGCCAAAACGATCCCCATAAGGCCCGGTTTCAAAATTTTGACAAAATTGGGAACAAAACGGGGAGTGAAAGGTGAAACCTTTCAAAAATTTATTTTTTCAAAATCCCGAAAACGCGTTGAAAAATGATTTATTTGGATCCGGAAAAAGTGAAAGCATAATGCTTTCCAAAAATGCCCTTCATTAACGTCTTTGGCGAGACGTCCTTCTAGCTTGATTCAACACACCGGGACATCCAAATGGATGATTTCAAGAGCATTTGCATTAAAACCTTCATAGAATGGCTTCAATCGGTGCCCATTGACTTTGAAAATTTGTCCCGTTTCTTCACTTTGGATTTCCACCGCCCCATGGTCAAAAGTCTTTATCACAACAAAAGGTCCAATCCATCTTGACCTTAGCTTGCCTGGAAATAACTTCAATCGTGAATGGTAAAGTAAGACCCTATGCCCCGGTTCAAAATCCTTCCGGGTGATGGACTTGTCGTGGAAGAGCTTCGTCTTCTCCTTATAAATCCTTGTGTTTTCATAGGAGTCGTTTCTCAATTCTTCCAGCTCTTGGAGTTGAAGCTTCCTATGTCTCCCCGCCTCATCAATATTGTAATTACATTGCTTGACCGCCCAAAATGCACGGTGCTCTAATTCGACGGGTAGATGACATGACTTTCCGAAAACCAACCTAAAGAGTGACATTCCTATCGGGGTCTTGTAAGCGGTCCGATAGGCCCATAAGGCATCATCAAGCCTTAAACTCCAATCTTTCCTTGTCGGATTCACTGTTTTCTCTAAAATACTCTTCACCTCACGATTTGAGACTTCCGCTTGACCGTTCGTTTGAGGGTGGTAGGCGGTAGAGACACGATGGGTCACGTTGTACTTTTTCAGCAAGGCCTCCATCATCTTATTGCAAAAATGCGTCCCTCTATCGCTAATCAAAGCCCTAGGCACACCAAATCTCACAACGACATTAGATTTTAAAAAGTCGATAACCGTTTTGGCATCATCCGATCTTGTGGCTTTGGCCTCAACCCATTTAGAGACATAGTCAACCGCGAGCAATATGTAAACGTTGCCAAACGAGACGGGAAATGGGCCCATAAAATCGATCCCCCATACGTCAAAAATTTCACAAACAAGGATTCGATTTTGTGGCATTTGATTTTTTTGTGAAATGTTTCCCGTCCTTTGGCACCGTTCACAGCTTTTACAAAACATATAACAATCGCGTGACATGGTTGGCCAAAATAATCCACATTCAAGAACCTTTCTCAAAGTTCGGCTAGGTCCGAAGTGTCCCCCACAAGCAAATTCATGACAAAATTGTAAAATGGATTGATGCTCTTGTTGGGGTACACATCGCCTAATGATTTGATCGGGACAATGTTTCCACAAATAAGGCTCATCCCACACATAGTATTTTGCATCACTTTTGAGCTTGTCTTTTTGAGCACGTGAGAATGTGTCGGGATACCTTTTTGTGACCAAAAAGTTAACGATATCAGCATACCAAGGAGTAGATTGAATAAGGGAAAAGAGATGCTCATCCGGAAACTCGTCCCGCAAAGGGAGAGGAGTTTCATTTGAAGTGATCCGGCTTAAGTGGTCGGCAACAAGGTTCTCGCATCCACTTTTGTCTCGGATTTCCAAATCAAATTCTTGCAATAATAAGATCCACCAGATAAGTCTTGGCTTTGCATCTTTCTTTGTCATCAAGTACTTGAGAGCCGCATGATCCGAATACACTATAACTTTGGTGCCAAGTAGGTATTGTCGAAACTTCTCCAAAGCGAACACTATGGCTAATAGCTCCTTCTCCGTGGTAGAGTAGTTGCTTTGAGCATTGTCTAGTGTCCTTGATGCATAATAGATCACGTGGGAGGCTCTTCCATTCTTTTGACCCAAAACGGCGCCGATAGCATAATTGCTTGCATCACACATGATCTCGAAAGGGAGATCCCAATTCGGTGGTTGTATGATGGGTGGAGACAACTTCGTATGGGTTGGGGTCAACTCAATTTGCTTGACATCAAATCTTGTGGATTTCTTCACCTCTAAATTATTGACCAACTTCTCAACCTCCGGATCCAAGGAATAAAACATTAATTGCTCGACTAGCTTCCCAAAATCAAATCCTTTGCTTAAAATCATTTCCAACACATCGCCATTAGACAACTCGAACAATTCTTGGGTCAGTGGCTCAACAACATCTACAAAGTACATAGATGAAACGTCACTAGGATATCTCATAGCATCATAGATATTAAAGCTTATTGCTTCACCATCAAACTCCATTGTCAAACTTCCCGCATATACATCAATCTTTGTTCTAGCCGTTTTCAAAAACGGTCTCCCAAGCAAGATTAAAGCCGATTTGGAGGACACTTGCTCATCTAGATCAATCACATAGAAATCCGCCGGGAAGACCAATTGGTTCACTTGCACTAGGACATCTTCCAAAACACCTCTAGGAAAGACACTTGATTTATCCGCAAGAGAGATTATGGCACCGGTTTCACTTAAGGGTCCGACATTCAATGATTCATACACCGAATAGGGCATGACATTGATAGAGGCACCAAGATCAAGCATAGCACTACTAAAAGTGACATCTCCAATCTTGCAAGGAACCGTGAACATTCCGGGATCTTTGCATTTGGGTGGAAGTTTCCTTTGTAAAACCGCGGATGCGTTTTCATTCATCAAAATTTTCTCATTCCCCTTCAACTTCCTCTTGTTGGTACAAAGTTCTTTCAAAAACTTTGCATATCTCGGGATTTGCTTGATTGCATCAAGTAAAGGGATGTTTACTTCCACCTTTCGAAAGGTGTCCAAAATCTCTTTCTCCTCCATGTTCTTTTTCGAAGTCGCAAGTCGGGAGGGGAATGGCGGTTGAGTGGCTATGGGTGTTACTAGAGGGGTAGTCTTCTTTGGAACTCCGGCTTGTGCATCGTTCTTGACTATAGGTTCTTCAACGGGAATAACTTCTATTTCTTCCTCTTCATCTCTTGGCTTCTTCTTTGAACTACTCTCTCCGGCTTGTTTGCCACTTCTCAAGGCCACCACATTGACATTTGGGTTCTTTTCGGTTTGAGAAGGCAATTTCCCACGGGACTCCAACTTGCTTATGGATGTAACTATATCTCCCATTTGTGCTTCAAGGTTGGAGATACTAGTTCTTGTCTCTTTTTGGAATTGTTGGGTACTAGTGGCTAAGGATTTAACAATGTCTTCAAGAGACATTCCGGAGCTACTTGGTTGGGATTGAGGAGGTTGTTGGTGATGTGGAGGGTGTGATTTGGATTGATAGTGTGGTTGTGGATGTTGGTAGTGAGGTTGTGGTGGTGGATAGGATGGTCTAACCAATGCATTTTGAGGCAATGGTCTTGGGTTGTAGTTCATGTTGGGATTTGGCTTCCAACTTGAATTATATGCATTTTGGTAACCGGATGGCTTGTTATGATAGTTTTGGAACTCTCCCGTGGCATTTACATGTTCCACATCTTCTTGGAGAATGGGACACATATCCGTAGGATGTCCCATTGTTGCACATATTCCACAAACCATCACTTGTGGAGTTTGTCCCATGGCTAGCTTTTGGACAACGGAAGTTAGATCTTTGATTTGAGACTCGAGGCTTGATGTTCCCACCTCATTGACTTTTTGTTGAGTTTCTCTCTTCATATCTTGGCGCGGGCCAAAGTGTTGGGAATTTGCGGCTATGGTGTTGAAAAGTTGTCTTGTTTGTTGTGGAGTTTTACTAAAGACATCACCACCACTTGAGGCATCGACTAGTCTTCTCTCCATTGGCAACAATCCCTCATAGAAGTGTTGAATGAGGAGTTGTTCCGGAATTTGGTGTTGTGGGCAACTATAGCACAAGTTGTTGAACCTCTCCCAATAATCATGAAAAGTCTCATTTTGACCTTGGCGGATTCCACAAATCTCATTTCTAAGACTTGAGACTCTTGAAGCGGGATAGAACTTATCAAGAAAAGCTCTTGCCATGTCGGTCCATGAGTTGATTGACCCCGGGGGAAGATAGAATAACCAATCTTTTGCTCTATCGGCCAATGAAAAGGGGAATGCCCTTAGCTTGATTTGGTCATCGGTTGACCCTTGTGGCTTCATACTAGTGCAAATAATGTGGAACATCTTCAAGTGCTTATGCGGGTCTTCGTTCTCCAATCCATGAAAAATCGGGAGGTGATGGACTAAACTTGACTTCAATTCCGAACCTCCTTCCAAAACTGGGTAATTGATGCCGGTTGGAGTTTGTGTAACATCGGTTTCCATCATTTGCCTCAAAGTTCTTTCGGGAACTTCTCGTCCGTCCGCCATTGCAATTGGTTCAATAATGGGTGGATTTTGTTGTAGAGGTGGTGTTTCGGGAATTTCTTGGCGAGGGTCGGGACTAGAATCGGGTTCCGTATCGCTTGATGAAGCGGGTTCAACCTCCGGATCCCCGTGAGGATTAGAAGTTTGACCACGTTCAATTCGTTTTTCCTTCGCCAAACGCCTTGCTTCTTTTTCAATTTCTGGGTTGTAAATCAAGTCACCTGTACGCTGAGATCTGGGCATAGAGAAACAAATTGATTAAAAATAAACCAGTCCCCGGCAACGGCGCCAAAATTTGGTGGTTGTCGAGACCAACAAAATTAATAACCCTAATTATTACACACTAAAATAGTGTATAGTGGTAAAGGGATCGAATCCACGGGGATTGGTTCAATTTAATAACTCTATGAAAAATCTCTTTGTAAAAATACTTGGAAAATAACAATAAATTAAAACTGGGGGTTTTGGTGTTTTGAAATACTTGAAACAAACTAGAATTAACTAAGATTTAAATAGACAATTTCAACAAGAATAAGAGTTTGATGTAAAATCAATAAGAGAAGGATGGTTGACTTAAGGTTCCTCACTTTGACTTTTGATGAACATATCATTAGAATCAAATGGTGCAATACTTGTTTTAAACCCTTAATTTGGCTATAGTAATCCAAGGAGCTTGAGATTACCTAGACTTTTCTTAATTGTTGAAATGGTTAGAGAAGCTCATAACAATTTCCTTAGTTAAAGTCACTAATTCCATTAAGCATGTAATTAGTGAAAGTCAACTAGCATTAAGAACCAAAAAAAATCACCAAATCCAAGAGGGGTCAAATGCTTTCACCACCATGTTGGAGAAAATGTTTTTATGATTGTGTGAAGTAAAACTAACACAAGAATCACTTGTTGCTTGCTAATTTGAAGATCCTTTACTTAATCAAGAAATTAGCCAACTAATCACCACAAACACATTTAAACTCATGAATAAAAACATGCAAGTAATGATAAGATGTTAAAACACAAAACATTTTCATAAAGATTCAAACACAAATTCATGGATTCTTCAATATTCAACAAAAGTTCAAAGGATTCAACAAAAGTCAACCAAGATTAGTTTAGCCAAGCATGACTAAACTCAAGGAAACAAAGTTAGTTAAGATTGTACCAAACATTTAGCAAGAATTAAGAGATGAAATGGTGAAGTTCTTGAGGGTTCTTGGCCTTCAAAAAATGCTCCAAACTCCAGAGAGAAAGTATCAAAATCGGACCTCCAAGATTATGCTAAAGAGGCACACCAACCTTCCCAATATAGAGCTCTAAGTAAAATCCCGAAATTGCCCTTGTCAGGAATCCACGCGGGCCGCGGGGAATCTTACGCGGGCCGCGTGACTTCGACGGAAATTTTTGGGCTTCTTCAAGTCTTGGGCCCCCACAGCTAATCCATTGGCCCAGTTCGAATCCAATCTGCTTCTAGCCCATTTCTCTTCAATATTTCTTCAATTTGAGCCCAATTTGTCTCTCGACATCACTCAAAACTTCCGCAAATTCCTAAACATCGATCTTGCACACTCAAGAATTCTCCCGTGGCTTTCAAATTTAAAGTTTAATTCTTCCAACCCTTCAAATAATTGACAATCCCACTCCATGCATCACCTCTATAGCCATCAAGCCTAAAATCCTCGTTGTCCTCCAAGTCCAATTGCTTTCCAAAAGATCCCGCTCCGCTAGTCTCCTTAAAATCTGTAATTAAGCTCATAAAACTCGAAAGAACCCGAAAGTGGTCATAAAATAACAAAAAGGAAAATATGCATGGAAATTATCTAAATTGTGAATGAAATATGCTAAAATAAACTATAAAAAGAAGTAAATAAAATGAAGCTATCATATTGTTTAGAAAAACAAAGTGTACATGCTAGGAGCATGGGACGACTGTTGTTTTTGTTCAAGTATTAAGTTGATTATTTGAAACATTATACAATGAATAATGTGTAATCAATATGGTGATAAATAAAAGGTGGTTTTATTTATATTCAAAAGGGTTCTGAGACCATATTGGATTCGATTATTATTGTGTTTCACTTTGCATGTTTTGACTTCCATAATAACTAGGTTATTCTTTCCGAATGATTAAGTTATTCAAACCATCCACAGTCGGTCATATGTTGGAAGTAGATATGAATCAAGACTGTCATGGGTTGGTTTGTAGAGGTCCAAGTTGGTGGACAAAGTGGTGCTACAACACTCATGAGTGCTCATAAGTTATGAGTATTGGATTCAACCCGCGCTCATTTGGATCACTTCATGGATTTTATCACGAGTGATCATGAGACGGTAATATCATATAAGTCTTCAAACCTAGAGATATGAGTTGTTACCTATGAGTTGGTTGTGCATTGATTGCACGTAAACGCATCAGTAACTTGATGTTATAAAACGTGCATTTGTGTATAATTCAACAAGTAGTAGAAACAAGTATATGAGTCGAAGTTTATCTGTTCCTTCTAGTCCTTGGAGGATTAGAAGCGATATATGGGCCCCTCGATGATTTTGTTTTGACCTATGTATCGGGCCCGGTCAGAACCTGATTGATGTGTTCAATTTAGTTCTTTGTCAAACAAATCGGAAATCGGAAAACAAACTGCTGGACAATAAGTACGACGTTGTTCCATGTATTTGTCCGGCTGATATCATGAGAGCAGAGGATTATATGATCACTTATCTAAAATGGCGCTTCATAGTTCAACAGAGTTTTCGAGAGCTACGATTGCTGGTTGGTTCCTGAAGTAACATACGCAAATACAGTTATTAGACTTATCCAAGTGGGAGACTGTTGGATAAGGTGTCTAAGTCCATAACTTATTTGGTATATACTTGACCCGACCCGGCATGGTCCATTTGGGTTGCACTTCACCCAAACTGTTTATGGATAATTTTATGAGAATTGTATACTTACGATTTATTAATATATTATAAGTTATAATATATTAATTTAAAGTCATGTTATTTAATTAGTTTTAATCTTGAATTAATTATGAATTGATTTAGTGATTAAAAGGAAGACTAATTAAATCATGGGCTATTATATTTATATGGTGTGGGCTAATACTCATTTGGAATGGGCTAAGCTTATATGGAAGTCCATGGATGATCCATGGAGCTTTTACCCATGGATCCTTGGAAGAGGAAAAGTCATGGGTTATTAGGGTTTCACCCTAACCATGTACACTATATAAACAAGCTTATGTTGCATGAAAAAGACACTAATGTGTGTGTAAGTGTGGTGGCCAAAATCTAAGAGTTAGTATACTCTCTCATACATTTTCCAAGTTTGTGGTGATTTGTGATTTCCATTTGAGGCATTCACATTATTGGTGCTTGGCTCTCAAACTCCAAGGAATCAACAATCAACAAAAGGTATGTAACTCATCTAGTTCTTTTATGTTTAAAAGTACCCCATGCCATGCTAGATAGGTTATAAACCTTGGAAAATAATATTTTGCATGTACCTTAGACAAACATAGATCCAAGGTTTATTAGGGTTGCATGTACACTTAGGAAGTGTTAGAATGCTCAAAACCCAACATTTATAACCGGAAGAGGGATGCCGTAATCCGAGTTATAAAATAGTTGAAGGTAGGTAAATGAAGATTTACCAATTTCCACCATAAAAAACGAAATAATTTAATTAGGTTTTTTACTTGGATTTGAAACTCCTAGATCTTTTGAGATTCATTGAACTTTTCAATGGAATGTTACAATCTCGAGTGTGCCCTTCAGGTTTTGTGATTGGGATGCCGAGGATCACAAAACAAGGTGTGAAGTAACCATGCAAATATACTTGGTACCCTTAATATTTACCCCTCAATCAATGTGCCGGTTAACCACACGAGCTCCACCGATACTATGATAAATATTAAGTTACTCTTTGCCTACTTTGTTAAATCCAGGTTAGTGTGTCGGTTAAACAAAGTGCAAAGTGTAATTTCATGGATTAGCACCTTATTCACATTTTCCTAAGTAACTAAGATTGGGATTAATAAAAGGTTTAGTTACTTAGTATTTATCATTAATACTTTTAATAAAGGGAGAATTATAGTCCTTGTCCTACCTGTTCGGCTAACGACCCTCCACCAGTCAAGGAAGCGGTGGGTGAGAGTGGACACCCATTAAGCTGCCATTTTATAGGCAACAACCTTATACCCCCCTTATAGACCGGCTTCGTGAATGAGGCCTACTAATGGTAAGACGACTTGCTCTTATACATATAATATATTAAACTTTTAATATTATAATAGTATAAGGGTGTATTTTAGACATTTAAAATACTTGATGGTTTAATCTATTAATTAAACTAGACTTTTAATTTAATTAAACTCAAACCATATATTTATGGATTTAATAATACTCTTTTAATTAAACGCTTTAATTAACTATTAATAAAGTCCATAAGAGTTAATTTGAACTATTCAACAAAACATCATAATTCCAATTATTAAACTCAAAATTAAAACCATTTAATTAATTTTTTAAGTTATGAACCCAAGAGTTTTAGAATTCAATTCTTTTTTTCATAAAAAACTTTTTTCAAATTCCAAAACTTGACGGCAAGTTTTGTAATTCTTGAAAACCTTTGGATTCCATAACTTATGGAATTAATGGTGTTTTATGATAAAACTTTCCATGTTCCATAACTTAAGAACAAGTTATGGAATTCTTTAAAACATTAACACCAAATTTTGTAACTCCATAAAAACTTTGGATTAAAATTTTTTTTTTAAAAAAACTTTCATATCCATAACTTATGGAAGTTTCAAAAACCCTTAAGATCACAACTTTAAAAAAACTTTTGAGCTCCAAAATTTTATGACAAAATTTGTAACTCCTTAAAACATTTAGATCAAACTTTTAAAACTAATAAAATAATCATCTCATTTTATCTTTTACTAAATTTGACCTAATTCAACTAATATAACAAATGATTCAAATTTTACAAATAATTCGTTTTTCACAAAACAAGTAATTATCTTAAAATTTGACAAACGTCATGTTTTTTTTTCCTTTTTTTTTCAACTTGAAAATAAAACATTTGCATCAATATAACATAAAACAACCTGGCTCTGATACCACTGTTGGGTTTTGAGCATTCTAACACTCCTATGGTTTACATGCAACCCTATAAACCTTGGATCTATGTTTTCTCTATTATACATGCAAATATTAACTATTCCAAGGTCTTATCCTAACTAGCATATTATGAAGCACCTATACTACAAAGTTCTAGTTAGATGACATACCTTTTGATGTAGCTTGATGTCTTCAAGCTTTAAGAGCTTAGCCCCAATAGTGTGGAAGCCTCAAATGGAATCACAAATCACCAAAACACCTTGGAAGAACTTGAGAGAATATGTATGCACACTAAAATCGGCCCACTCTTATTTTCACACACTTGTGCCAATTTTGTGAGCCAAGGACCCCTTTATATATTATGGAGGATTAGGGTTACATCCATGTAAACCCTAATACCCATGACCTTTCATTTACATAGGATCCATGGGTTAAAAGCTCCATGGACCATCCATGAAAGCTTAGCCCAACCTAAATGAACTTGGCCCATTCCATATATATAAGAGTCCATATTTAATTAGTTCTTTTTGATCACTTAATTAATTCTAAATTAATTCTTGATAAATACTAATTAAATAATATGATATATTAATATATTAGAACTTATAATATATTAATATAAATCATAAATATACTATTCTCAAAAGACTATCCATATAAATTGTGCCGGTGAAGTGCAACCCAAATGGACCATGCCGGGTCGGGTCAAGTACATACCAAATATAGTTATGGACTTACACATTAATCCAACAACAATCCCCACAAAACACTCAGTCAGAAACTGATACTACTCTTAGGGTAAAATGACTATTTTACCCCCAACCAAGTCCCAGTCAAAGTCAACTTCCAGTTGACTCGACTCGCCGAGTTGGGCCGTCAACTCGTCGAGTCCCTTCCCTTTACTCGTCCTTATCCACGACTCGACTCGTCGAGTTTGGCAACAACTCGATGAGTTCCCCTTCTTTACGAACATCAATGAACCTTCATCCGACTCGCCGAGTCGTATGAACAACTCGTCGAGTTCGCCTTCAACTGAAGAACAATTCCTGACCTTGACTCGCCGAGTTGTATGAACAACTCGTCGAGTTCATCTTCAAACATAAGAAGATTGCCTTGGACTCGCCGAGTCTGTTCTAGCACTCGCCGAGTCCCATGAACTCCAGGTCTAAAACTAAGTCCAATGCGTTGGGTCACTCTTTCTGTCCTGCTACAACCCTTCTAACACCCAACTGAGTTCTTTGACCCTCAACAGATATGGGACTCAAATCCTTGGACTCGTCGAGTCCCAAGAACGGACTCACCGAGTCGATAACGTCCACATCCTAATTCCTTGATTTCTGATGTACAACACTTGTCCAAATGATAGATCCAAGCCCCTAAGCTCGATCTAGCACGTAAAGTTACGAACTTTACGTGCATGCATGGGACTTTTGAGCCAAAAAAGGCTCTAAAATGGCTCTTTTGTTGCATAGGGCCTTCCTTGGGTGCAAAAGCAACCCAAATCTGCCTTGTGACTCTCCCCAAGTGCTAGATCCGAAGTCTTGACCCCCAACCATGTTTGCAATTCATGGTTGGTCACCTCATATGGCTTAAAAGCCCTAAATCCTCCCCCAAAAAGGGATCTAACAAACAAGTAAGCAAGGTACAAAATTTATACCTTTCAAAGACTGCAAATGATGAACCAAACTCGAATCCTTCAGTCTCATCTTGATCCTTCTATGCTCTTCCTCCTTCCTCGAGGTCAAAACCCACAAAATCACTCAAAAGCCTTAGATCTTGCACCAAAACACTTAGCGTTTGCTATGGAGGGTTTCTAGGAGCATAAAGGGGCGATGGAGGCTGTATAAGGTTGTTTAAATAGGGTGCAAACCCTCAGATTAGGGTTTTGTCCAGTCAGAGCCTACTCGTCGAGTCTGGGACCCGACTCGACGAGTCCATCACTAAAATCCTGCGTCTCATCCCGCTTCTACTCGGCGAGTTGGTCCTTCAACTCGCCGAGTCCAAGGCCAAAAATGCAAAATTACTTAAATAAAATACATACCAGGAACCGGGTGCTACATATGTGTTAAATTGTTTTGTGATTTTAGAACTTAGGGACTGCGAGACAGTACTTGGGACGAGTATGAGTAGGTGTAAATAGTAGTAGAGATCTATACTACTGGAAGCACAGGACTCACACTTGGATCAGGGAAAGTCACAAGGTTACCAAGGAACTAGTAATTGATTCCGTCTTATTCTAGTCTGTCGTTACCATCGTTTCGGTAATGACTAAGAAGATGATTGTTATTCCGACCCTAGTGGTCATATCAAATTGAGTCCGACTACGATGAGTTTGTTACTTGGTTCAGAGAACCAAGTTCGATGTAGCATTTGACTTAAGCCAGAAGATTGAAGTGAAAGATGATCAAAGCGATCAATAGAAGTATCACGTTCTTTGTTAAAGAAGTTGGGTTAGGTTGTGTTCCGACCCAAAGGGATAAAGTGATAGCGTATGCATTGAGGCAATTGAAAGGGACATGAAAAGAACTACCCCACTCATGATCTGGAGTTGGCAGTGGTAGTATTCGCCTTAAAGATAGGGAGGCACTATCTTTACGGTACTAAGTGCAAACTTTTCACTGATTATAAGAGTCTTCAAAATCTCTTTAATCAGAAGGAATTGAACATGAGGCAACGACGCTGGCTAGAGTTACTCAAGGACTACGACTGTGAGATATTTTACCACCCTGGTAAAGCAAATGTTGTTGCTAATGCTCTCAGTCGGAAGGTGAATCCTGAAAGGAAGAGGCCAAGAGCGTTGAGAATTGAAGTTGTCTCTACAATTGTGGAAAGTATAAAGAAAGCTCAGGAGGAAGCTTTAGAGAAAAATGACCGAAAGGAGGAACGTTTGGGATAAAACATTGGTGTTTGATACAAACGGTCAAGGACTGAAGGTATTCAAAGGTAGGATTTGGGTACCTAAGATGGGAGGAGTAAGAGATCTTCTGATGGAAGAAGCTCACAAGACTATGTACTCGATTCATCACGGCAGTATAAAAATGTATAGGGATCTAAACCCCTATTACTGATGGCCGATGATGAAGCTCGATGTTGCTAAGTATGTGGTCGAGTGTGTAACATGTGCTAGGGTTAAGGCACAACATCAGAAACCGTATGGGAGTTTAGAACCTTTACCTGTACCCATGGGTAAATGGGAAGGTATCACTATGGATTTTGTGACTAAACTGCCCAGAACAAGTAATGATCACGACATGATTTGGGTGGTCGTTGATCGCTTCACTAAGAGTGCGCAATTCATAGCAGCCAACGAGAAATGGTCTATGGATAAACTTGCGAATTCTTACGTGAAGGAAATTGTGAGGCTTCATGTTGTTTCGTTAACGATTGTATCCGATCGTGACAGCCGTTTTACCTCAAGGTTTTGGAGGAGTCTATAAGAGGAATTGGGTACCAAGTTGTGTTCGAATACAGCTTACCATCTACAAACCGATGGTTAGAGCGAACGAACAGTTCAAACATTGGAGGATATGCTGAGAGCATGTACCCTGGAATTCCAAGGTATCTGGGGTAAACACTTACCTCTAGTAAAATTTTCCTATAATGATAGTTTCTACTCGAACATCTAGATGGCACCTTATCACGCTTTGTATGGAGAAAAGTGTCGAACGCTGTCATGTTGGCTGGAAGCTGGGGAAAAGCAGTTTATGGGACTTGAAATAGTCCATCAGACTGCTGAAATGTTGAAAGTGATTAAGGAAAGGAGGTTAGCTGCTCAAGAGAGCTATGCTGACAAGAAAAGACAACCGATATCATTCGAAGTTGGAAATTCGGTTTTACTTAAAGTCTCGCCGTGGAAGGGACTTATAAGATTTGGTAGAAGGGGAAAATTGAGTCCTAGATTTATTGGACCATTTAAAGTTCTTCGGAGGATCGGGAATCAAGCTTACAAGCTAGAATTACCGGAAGAACTTGAGGGTATTCATAATACCTTTTATGTGTGTTATTTGAGAAAATTTACGGGAGATGTGCCCGACATAATTCCCATTTCTAAATTAAGGTTGGATGAAAACAAGAGGTTGATTAAAGAACCTGAGGCAATCGTTGACCGTAAGACTAGGAAGTTGTGACGTAAAATGGTCGAATTAGTGCTTATGCGTTAGAAACATACGAATGGGCCAAATCTCACCTGGGAAACGGAGAGTGACATGATGAGTCGCTACCCGTATTTGTTTGCTGATGTGTGATTCGGGGGACGGAATCATTCTAAGGGTTAGAGAGTTGTAATGCCTGTGTTTCCTGGCTAGGCATTAATATTGACATAATGGTATAGGTTAACCTTTGTAACTCATTTAGAAGAAATAAAAAGGAATTATGTGAATTTTATGTGAATTTTATGTGAATTATGTTTTTTATGCTTAATTATTAGGGTTTAATTAATTAAGGATAAAAATGGGCGTCAAAAATAAATATTAGATAAAGTTATGACCTGTCGAAGTTTCGCGACAAAACCGGCACGGGGCCGAATGTCGTAAAAAGTGAGTTTTTGATAAACTACTTTTTAGCCTTAGTGATCTAAACGAAACTCATAGTGTTCGTTAAACATAGAGTAGGTATAAAAAGAACACCCAAATCTGACTTTGTATGAGGAAGTTATGATTTTTCGAAGTTTCAGCTTAGCAGTAGACAGCTAAAAACTCGAATTTTAGATCGAGCGATTTTTAGCCGACACGACCTAAACGAGAATCGAAGGTCTCGTAAATAGTAGCACAACGGTAAAAAGTCTGAGGAAAACGGACGTCGGATGAAGAAGTTATAAATTTTTAACGGATTTCCTGTCCCGGTCTGTTAAAAATAATAATATTAAAATCAAATTCAAAATTAGCCGACGAAGTCTAAACGAAAGTTGTAGAGCGTAATTTTACCTACGCGTGCATATAAAGAACGTCAAAAACGGAGCTCGTATGCGAAAGTTATGGATTTTAGAAGTTTTGGCGCGAAAATCGACGCGTGCCCTGTGGTGCGTGTCCGAGCCTCGCAGAGGGTGCGATGTCCGAAGTCTCGGACCTAGACCTCGGTCCAATCAGAGGCTGCCACCGAGCCCTTCGCACGCGCAACCCACATGGCCTCGCTCCGGATCTGTTGACGCGTGGAGGCTTCTCAGCCCTCGGATACGAACCCTCGCATACTATAAATAGGAGGGTGCGAACCCTCCCGGCTAAAGTTAGAAAATTGGCAATTTTGGCCCCTTTTTCAATATTTTAGCTATTTTGACCTCCCCCGATGCCCCCGAGATCATTTCCAACGCCCGGAACACGTCCCGGAGTGCCCGAGAAGCCCGGGAAATTTATTTTTTCGGTTTCGAAGCCAGACCCTCGCAGAGCCCGGTTTCTCAATAAAACTCCCGGTTTTATTAGAAACGATCATTCTAGGCAACGAAGTGCTGCCCGATTATCGTTAAATCAAGTGAGTGTGTAGTTACTTTCACCTTACACATATATATGAAGTATTTTCTCTAAAATACGTGCTATGTGTAATTATATTGATTGTTTAATTAAGGTGACTGTTGAATAGATAATTTATACAAGTTTTAAACTGTATATATATATTTTTATCTACAAATATGTTGGGTAAAACATGGGTAGATGAATTAGATGATGTGTGATGAAATAAAAGTGATGAGAGGTATCGATGTTTAAGATGATCTAGTTATCTAGCAGAGTATAGACAACGGCCACAGACTATTTTAGATAGTCCAGTGGAACGTTAGTAGACTTGTAATCGGTACGTATGTTTGAACTATATGTTCATAAAGTGTTCTTGAACTATATGTTCATTAGGTGTTTTTAAACTATGTGTTCATCTGTTAGTTCTTCTTTTTGACACTATTACGTGTCGGGGTACGGGAGCGTACGGGAGTACTTTATCAGTACTTTTCCTATACTTTTATTTGTAAGAGCTTTGGAGTCTTTGTTCTTTTATGAAGTGATCGGACGAGCTTCATGACTTAGTGATATAGATCATGAGTTAAATAGTGTGTGTGTGATGAAAGGTGAGTTTGATAGATGAGATGATCAGTGATATAGATCATGAGTTGAGAGTGAGTGGTGAAATATGAGAAAAGCCGTTACCGAAACGTTAGCGTGAGTAGTGCAATATGAGAAAAGCCCTTACCCAAACGTTGACCCCCGTCATTCAGCAGAGTATGGATGACAACCATGGAATGTTCTAGACGGTCTATGGAACACTAGCAGGCTCGCAACCTGTAGGTGTTAATGGATTTGAGTGTTCATTTGTTGTACTCTATTCCCCTCATGAGTGCCTTTAGGGCATGTATGGCTGGGGAAACCCCTTAGTATGTTCATCAGCTGTATGGAAAATCCATTGACATGTATTGCGCGGGGGGGGGGGGGGGGGGACACCCGTGGGAAATACCGTTGATGAATAAGAACTATGGACTTAGCATATGGAAAACCCACTAACATGTATTGCGGAGGGGTGGGGGGGACTCCCGCGGGAAATACAGTCAATAAATAAGAGCTATGGACTTAGCACATGGCGACGATGTGACTTCGTGCCTATTTGACATAAATTGCTGAAGGAAAGCAATGTTGTCACCCCGATGTTTGTCTTATTTGACATATATTGCAGAGGGAAGCAATGTTGTCACTTTATAGGTTGTTTTATGTTAGGATGTCTTGTTTGACATAAATTGCTGAGGAAAGCAATGCTGTCACCCCATGTGAAAATCCTTAGGCTAGATCCCTTGTGATAGTTGTTTTAGGGACGTAAAGTGAGGATAATGGGAATGGGTAATTATTAGGGTTATTTTGGTTGATGAAATTAATAAATTTATTGTTGATTGAGAACTTAATAAGTTTATTATTTATTGTGGGTTGAAAACCCTATATGCTCACCAGGCTCCCAAGCCTGACCCACTCAGTTTATTTGTCTCACAAGTATCGATACGAAGTAGCACACTGAGAGATTAAAAGAGAAGTAGATCACTAGTGTAAATGAATGTAAGTTTTGTTTATGCTTATGTTTTTGTATTGACAATGACATCCCAATGGTTTACGTGAATAAAATACATTTCTTCGGAAATGATTTGGTAACATATTTATCATGTTTTTCTGGGAACAAATTCCGCAACACTTTTAATCAAATGATTACTCTGAAATTATTTTAAAAGCATAAATTAAATCGGTCTTTTCTAGCCGTGAAATTGGGGATGTCACAATATATATATATATATATATATATATATATATATATATATATATATATATATATTATTAACTTATAATACTATAAAGTATATGGGTTGAATTTTAACTTTTAAAACTCTAGGGTTTGGAATTAAAGTGTGTGTGAGACTTTACAAATTCTAAAACTTGAGGGCAAGTTTTGAACTATTCAAAAACTTTTGGATTTTCATAACTTATGAGTTTAATTAAGGTTTTTAAAAAATTTTAATGAAGAGACTCTTGAACATCCATAACTTGAGTACAAGTTATGGAGTTCATAAAACAAAAGACTCTTCAATTTTGTAAGCTATGCATTTTAATGAATCTTTAAAAGAAATGTCTTTTGGTAATCCATAACTTGAGGACAAATTATGGACTCCATTAAAATACATTAGATCAAGAATTAACTAACAACCAATTTGCAAATAATTCCTATGATCTACCAAAACTCATAAGTGTATGAACAATCATATCAACAATTTCAAGAATTACATAAACACACATAAAAATTGAAATTTTGATAACAACCTTGAAATTGTTATACCATAATCATTACCACATCAAAAACAAGTTTTATAAGTCCAAAACAGTTTAAGGTAATGATTCTAGACCAATTCCAACCTAAAAACTCGAAGATATGTTGTCAGGGGGTCCAACTTGTCGAGTGCATGAACCAACTCGATGAGTTGGATGAATTTAGGCATGGAATCGTCGAGTCCCTTAATGGACTCGGCGAGTCAGCTGTCCAGACAGCATCCAAACTTCGATTTTCAGCAATTTGCATCAAGTATAAATGAAAACAAGCCTAGGCTCTGATACCACTGAGGGGTTTTGAGCATTCTAACACTCCTATGGCGTACATGCAACCCTATAAACCTTGGATCTATGTTTTCTCTATTATATATGCAAATATTCAATATTCAAGGGTTTCATTCTAACTAGCATAATATGGAGCAACTATACTACAAAAGCCTAGTTAGATGACATACCTTTTGATGGAGCTTGTGGTCTTGAACCTTTAAGAGCTTAGCCCCAATAGTGTGGAAGCCTCAAGTGGAATCACAAATCACCAAAACACCTTGGAAACTTGAGAGAATAGAATGCACACTAGAAATCAGCCCACTCTTGTATCCTCACATACTAGTGTCATTCATGTGCCAAGGACCTCTTTATATAGTATGGAGGATTAGGGTTACATTCATGTAAACCCTAATACTCATGACCTTTCATTTTCATAGGATCCATGGGTTAAAAAACTCCATGGACTATCCATGCAAGCTTAGCCCAACCTAAATGAACTTGGCCCATGCTATATATACGAGTCCATATTTAATTAGTTTTGTTTTTGTGACAACCCGATATTTCAAGTCAATGTAATGTTCAAAAAGTCAAAACTATTTTTGATGTAAAAAAATGGCGTCAAAAATGAAGTATTCTAAAGTCTCATTTGGGCTGCATAAAATGTTAGATATATTGTCAAGGTTTCCAAATATATAAAGAACACCCAAATCCGAGTTATAACGAAGAAGTTACGACCAATCGAAAATCCGCGACACAACCGGTAAAACACCGTTAAGCATAAAAAATGAAACTTCAATAAAATACTTTTTTGCCTTAGGTATCTAAACGAAAGTCGTAGATTATGTTAAGCCATGAGCATACATAAAAAGAACGCCCAAATCTGACTTCATATGAGGAAGTTATGATTTTTCTAAGGTTTCAGAACAGCAGTAGACAGCTAAAAACTCGAAATAAAGATCGAGCGATTTTTAGCCGACGCTACCTAAACGAGAATTGAAGGTCTCGACAATAGTAGTACAACGGTAAAAAGACAGATGAAAACGGACATCGGATGAAGAAGTTATGGATTTTTAACGGAATTATCCTGTCCCGGCCTATTTAAAATATAATATTAAAAATTAAATCAAAATTAGCCGACGGAGTCTAAATCAAAGTTGTAGAGTATATTCTCACCTACGCGTGGATATAAAGAACGTCGAAATCGGAGCTCGTATGCGAGAGTAATGAATTTCGGAAGTTCGAGGCACGCACACCAACCTTATCCGAAACTCACGACGTGAGCAAGAGAGACTCACGACGTGAGTCTATGACTGATGTGTGCCAGAACTAGACCACCGGGCGTCGCGTCCACAGACCAGACTCACGACGTGAACTATCCCATGTTCACGACGTGAATCCCGAGAACTCACCCTATAAATAGCATGCGAGGGTTCCGACTCCCATTGCTCATTTCCCTTTTCTCTCTCAGTTCTACTCCACATTTAGCACCCCGAGACGATCCCGACTTCCCAGTTTCATACCTCAGTCCTGACGAAGGTCCAAAACTCCGAAATTCCCGAGAATTACACCACTTTCCGGTCGAAGTGCCGCCCGAGAAAAACTCGTTTCCTTCAAATCACCACACTTTCCAGGTGAGTTCATACCGCTTATTTTCACGTCTTTTTCATGTTTTAGGGGGGGAAATACAAGTGAAACACGAGATAAACTCACACTTAAAATACACGTCGTTAGAAATGTTTTCAAATACTTTATCTAGATTTTGTTTATGGATGTTAAACAACATTAATACCAATGTTACATTTCACATGCAAAGTTGATATTACACCAAGTTTTTATCATCAAATGGAACACATATTTGAAAAACTATAATGGGTATAGTTTACGAGTTATTCATTACATCTTTACATAAACACTGTAAAATGAAATACTTTCATCTACATGAAATATAGACTTTTCTTTTCGTAGATCTATTAATACTAAGTGTTGTGAGACATTCAGCTTCAACGTACTCACAAGTACGCATTTCAAGTCCTGTATTATAAACCATAATCTCTTGTAGGGAGAGCGTGATACTTGTGTATAGATCTATACGGGATTGACAATCCCGCACCTAAACTGTTAGCTACAGTTAGACCGGCAGGTCTGGGGTGACAAACGTCATAACACTACAACGCCTGAAGAATGTTGTTACAGGCAGTCTGGGTCAATAGCATGGTTATAAAACTCACACGGAGTATTAAAATAAGTTTGACTTACGAGACTCTTGAATGCATTCATTAAATGCATTATTTGAGTATAAATACACTTTCACCAATTGAGCACGAAAGATACTATTGCATTCCAGCCTTTGGAACTTTTTCAAACTATATATAGAAAATATTGGATTTTTTGGAAAACACGTTCAGTTATTTTTACTAAAGGACATACAAATTTCAATACAAAACGCTTATGAACTCACCAACTTAATTGTTGACACTTTTTCAAAACTACTTGTATTTCTCAGGGAATCAGTAATACAGGTAACCATAAGCTTTTGGAGAAGGAACGCTAAGGCGTCTGTTATCAAAACATTTTAAATCATCATATTTGTAATATTCTTTTGAAACATGTATTACACGCAACAATGTAAGTTTTTATTATATTTATGATGGTTGTGTTTACTTTCTTTACAATATTCAACTGTTATGATACTACGTGAAGTCACCCACCCCCGAATGTTTCCGCCATTATGGTTCTGGGGTGTGACAGATTGGTATCAGAGCATTGTTTATAGTGAACTAAGTATATCGAACCACATAAGATATACAAATATAAATGAAAAGGGACCAAAAACCCTCTGACAAAACGTTTTCATAAACGATACTTTTAATAAATTAAAATGATACATATTTTTTTTTAAATACACGCATGCATCGGTCTCGTATCATAGCAAAAATTTTATAAAAGTATTAAGGCAAGTTGCGGCACTACGACTAGGCCTCGGGGTACGTAATCAAATCGAGAATAAATATAGTCTGATCAACTATATTTATCCTGGATGTGACCAACGTATGTCGAGGAATGGTCGTAGTGAGCCACAAGTCGAAAACTTACCAAAGAAAATACTTGAATCAAACTTACAAATTTGAAATACTATAGGAGTATTTTATAAAACCATAAGAGCTATAGTAATTGTTCGAACCTCGATATTTAGTTAAATTTAGGAAATCATCAAATAAATAAAAAAAATTATTTATCAAAAATTACCTTTTTACTCCCGAGTTTTATAAAAATTCTTTTGCCTCTATTTCTCGACTAGACAAAATGGCAGGATTTCACATTCCCGGGGATCCCTACTACCCTAACCAGGGTAATGGAGGCTGGATTGAAGAGGACCCAGAGGAAGATCCCGAAGAGATTCCCGAGGAGGAGCCAGAAGAGGATTCCGAAGAGGATCCCGAGGAAGACCCAAATGAAGAGTCAGAAGAGGAAGGAGATGGTGGGAGCACTGACTCGGAACCCGAGATCTACAATCCTCCCCGAGGAGCAACAAATCCCCAAAGGAACTTTCAGGGCCCGGTGCCTCACTGGGCTGTGGATCTGAAGCGATGGAGCAGGGAACAAGGGCAACGACCGCCCTACGGCATGGCACGAGGCTTTTATAACCTCAGCAACGGGGGTTCGGCTGACAGGGCACTCCCTGTCATGGTTCGTCGCATTTCCAACCAAGGCGAGCAAGCAAGAACAAATGCCAGCCAACTCTTGGACATTGGGGCCACCGCTGCTGTTACCGCAGTACGTCTTCGTCGTCTGGACGAAGAACATGAGCGGACAATGGAGCACACATTTTCCCTACAAAAGGACAGCACTGCTACTAGAGCCGAGGTAAAGGAGTTCCGTAGAAGCCAAGCCGCATTGGAAAGACGCGTCATCGACGCTGAACGTCAAGTAGCCCGAGCTAAGGCATCCACAACCACATACCATGGTCCGCAGCGTGCTACCCGCTCGGAGTAGAGCGCGTACTACTGGCACTATATTTATACCTATCGGCTAAGTGTTGGTGTTACCTTTTCTTGTATAAATGTAAACCCGATGGATTGTAAGTATACAATTCGGAGACCGGAATGCTGTCAAATTTTCCCATTTTCATTGATGTACCCTAGGCCTATAAAAGGTCAAAATTTTCCTAATCGTTGTATCATATCCTAATATCAATGAAATTGACACGTATTTATTATTTGCTTGAGTATTCCATTTAATTCTTAAAAGAACCATACACTTATTTTTGAAAGTTTCCATTTACATGCAAAGACCAGAAATGTTCAGAACCAAAACTTATAATACTAAAACCTTCCATAATCATTTCTAATGACTTATCAAGGATTCGTCTCTTAACTTGTGGCAGAATCATGCCACCAAGAAGAAATCCTCGACGCTTCAATAATACAGGAACACCAACACCACATCCACCACCCCCTCCGTCGATGGATGCTGCTACCTTTTAGGCTACTGTAACAGTTGTCATAACCGCAACGATGGCGCAAATGAGTAACAACGGATCAGGAGGTGGAATAAACAGCTCTACAAATGGCCAAAACCAGAGTCGTTCTGGGGAATGTACTTACAAAGACTTCTCCAACAGCAAACCTATCCCCTTTAATGGAACCAGGGGAGTGATGGCTCTATCCCAATGGATAGAGAAAACGGAAGACGTGTTCGAGATATGCTAATGCCCCGAAGCGAGCAAAGTAAAATCCGCCGCATGTACTTTCTCCGAACGAGCCCTAACGTGGTGGAATGGCCACGTCAAGTCACTAACTCTGGTGGTGGCAAACTCCATGGGTTGGGAGAACCTGAAACAAATGCTATTACGAGAGTACTGCCCAAGGGGCGAGATCCAGAAACTTGAACAAGAACTTTGGGAATTGACTATGGTGGGCTCGGACATCACAACCTATACGAATAGGTTCAGTGATTTGACAATGTCTAAGTCCATAACTATAATTGGTAAGACTTGACCCGACCCGACATGGTCCATTTGGGTTGCATGGCATCATGCATTTGGATAGACTATAATGAGATAAATAACACTTAAGGTTGGTTAATATATTATAAGTTCTAATATATTAATAAGGTTATTTAATTAGTATTGATCAAGAATTAATTTGGAATTAATTAAGTGATCAAAAGGAGACTAATTAAATATATGGGTTGATTGTGTAAATCATTCATTCTTATATATGTGGGCTTGTGATCCAAGATTCCTTATGTTGGACTAAGTCCATGGGGTGACCCATGGATACTCCATGGAGGTTAAAATCCATGGAGCATAAGGAATGGGTAAAGTTATGAGTTACATGGTGTAACCCTAATAGCCACCATATAAAAGAATCCCATGGCTTAAGAAATCGTGCACTAATGTGTGAGTGTGAGGGCTAGACGATTTCAAGGAGTGTTCAAGTTTCTCTCAAGTTATTCCAAGTGTATTTGGTGTTGTGTGAACCATTTGAGGTGTCACACTTGGGGCACTAGGCACTCAAGCTTCATGAAGACATTCTACATCAAAGAGGTATGTATTCTATCTTGTTATATTTATTATTTTGTATGCTAGATTAGGATCATACCTTGGATGTTCATAATTGTATGTATAATAGAGAAAACATAGATCCAAGGTATTTAGGGTTGCATGTACACTTAGGAGTGTTAGAATGCTCATAACCCAACAGTGGTATCAGAGCCTAGGCTTGTTTTCTTGTTATACTTGCAAAAGTAGCTGAAAAATCGAGTTGGATGCATATATTCGATTGTTTTGGCTGGAATTGGACTAGGAACATTACCCTAAGATGTTTTTGGACTTAACAAGGTAGGCAAAGGGTAACTTAATATTTATCATAGTATCGGTGGAGCGTGTGTGGTTAACCGGCACACTGATTAAGGGGTAAATATTAAGGGTACCAAGTATATTTGCATGGTTATTCACACCTTGTTTTGTGATCCTCGGCATCCCAGTCACAAAACCTGAAGGGCACACTCGAGATTGAAACATGCCTTTGAACAGTTCAATGAATCTCAAAGATCTAGGACTTTCAAATCCAATTAAAACCTAATAAATTATTTCGTTTTTCATGGTGGAAATTGGTGAATCGTCATTCACCTACCTTCAAATATTTTATAGCTTGGATTACGGCATCCCTCTTCTAAGTTATAAAATAGTTTGTTGGGTCCTAGCCTTAATATTTCATATTGGGTGTCATTTTAAGGACTTTAAATCAACTATCTTGAATATCTCCCAAAAAGATGTCTGGTCTAGACATTTATGATCTTCCCAAATCTCTTGAAACAAGCTTTCCTAAATGAAGATGATGTCCCATGGATATCATACTTCTTTCACCTCCTCCAATTATTCTCCCTAACCCACAAGTTCCTAAAAAGTTTAAGGTCACTCAAGCCCTATTGGCAAGGCAAGGTCTAGGTGTGATCACATCTTGGAGATGTAGTCACATATTGACAAGCCGAGAGAGTTGGGTATCAAAGTCTTGAGAAAGTTTGTGGCTCAACTACTTTCTAAGTCACATAGTGAGTTCTTTTGGGAATCCTATGAAACAGACTAAGACAAGACCCTTAATGATCTTATCTATTTGCTAAGATCAACTTCCTAAAACGCTATGGACATTGACAATGATGACATTGGATATCCAGTAAAGCTCTCTCTTCCCAATGGAAAGGGATCGGCCATAGTCAAATCGGTTGACCCAATGGTAAAGAGAGAGGCGAAGTCTGAGATAGTCCCATTATCAAGGGTCCATAGGTAACTATTGCCAAAGGAAGGGGCATTGGTTACGAAGCTGCCAAATTTACCTAAGGATGTTAAAGTCAATAAGTTTGGCTCTACTTCAGGTAAAGTCCATTGTCTAACTCTATTAAGTACATGCTGATTCTGATCGCGAAGATGGATTTCAATCGCATGGTTCGGTGATCAGAATTTTGGGCTATTACTTAAGAGTTATGATATTTATATTGCTTAGGAATAGATAACAACAAGGTTTTCATATGGATTGTAAGGATAAGTTTTTCCGCAAAGTTTTAAAATAAAAGAAAAAGGTTTTGATTTTATTTATTTTAAGTATCCTTACAATGGCATTTGTGAAAAGTTGTTGCTTATAAGATTCCATTGATAGCAATATTGGAAAAATGGATTTGATTCTTTCGGTTGTGGTAGTGTCTAATATTACCAAATAAGGAAAGATTCTAATCACCCAAGGTTCAATTGGACCGAAACTTGGAATCATGCAAGTTGTATAGTATGATGAATGAGAACTTTCAGCTTGGAAAATTAAGACTAATTCCTTATGTGAATAAGGAAAGGACTAAGGGATCGAGTACACATTCTTGTGCACTGGTCAAGTCCACCACAAAAGATCAAGAAGACTATTCGTCATGATTTACTTAAGTTCAGTAAATATGGTTATACTTATAAGTTTAAGTATAAGTCTGTAGCATTGGAGAAGTTTCAATGTGAGACAGAACGAATAAGAAGAATCAAAGTATGGCAGAAAGATAAAAGTTTCTCAAATCTGAAAAGATGGGAGAGTACTTTAGTATCATGTTTATGATCATCTTAATGATTAAGATACCATATCACAATTGGTCCTCTAAAGTCATCTTAGTGCATTCTTATGACTAAGAAGAGGAGTCATGAATTGTTGAAATGGTTAAATCAAAAAGATGAGTCATACTTCGTTCCAAAACAATTCTTAGAGTCATACTCCAAGATTGTAACTTGAGTGACATATCTTAAAGAGGGTTTGTTAACACTAGTCAAATGTAAGAGTAAAAGGTTATCTACTCTTGTACATTTGAAATTGGTAAGTTGTGATGTTTTGGATAAAACAGAGACCAACTTAGGCCAATTGTGTAAAGTGTTAGTCTTGATAAAGAATCCGCACTATCTCTTGAATATTTGACAAGGGAGTCTTATATGTCAAGAGGACAGTGGGAGTCTTAAAGCTCTTGAAAGTTTCAAGACTTAATCAAGAATAAAACCTAAAGTCCTTCACTAGCACACGACTTGAGGTTTATAACCTATCGTGTTGAAATTTTTGTGCCTATTCAAGTTGGCTTTGCATAGGAGTTCTGAGAGTTCTCAATTGGTTGCACAACTACTTGGAAGCAATGGCAGGCACCTGAGATGCCAAATGGCAAGAATTTAAGATTGCACAAGTTTAATCAATATGAGTTTGGATTTGTCACTAACCTTGTCTTGTGATTATGGTTTTGACAAATTCACATGGATAAGAACACATACACTATTAAATCTAAGTGTCATAAGGTTTCTCTCCGATTCATGAAAATGATGGTGAGGAAACACTTTCACTAAGTAGATTTTAGCTAGATAGCAATTGTGATACTTGCATTCTCAAAGTCGTTAGTGGAGCGTGTGTGGTTTACCGGCACACTAACATGGACTTGTGAGAAGTGGCAAAGGTCTAAACAATTGAGACTATGATTACGACATCCCTTTTCATAGTTCTAAAATTGTTTAGACACACATGTGAGCTATCTAAGAGAGGTGTATGATTTTGATAAAGTTTTATCAAAACAATCTAGTATCAGAAATCTGAACTTTGGTAAGAAAGTCAGCTGATTTCTGAGTACATGTCAAAGCTAGTGGGAGCATAAGTGTTATGCTAATAATCATCATGTTAGTGGGAGCATGATAATTATGACAAAGGTTGCAAGTTAGCAATGTTAATTATAGAAAACAAAAGTTTCAATTCGTGAGGTTGCAGGGGTTGAAAAAGTTGTTTTGCTATAATTAAGGGAGAGTAAATTATACTTCATTTCAATTCTAAAAGCTTAGATTGAGATTTTAATCGTATTTAATCAAGGATATATATATGAATTTCATGTTGGAATGGCTCAACATAAGGAAATTCTATATATGGGTCCATTATTTGCGTTCTAAAATTCTATTATGATTACGACATCCCTTTTCATAATCTGAATTTTGAGAACTTGGCAAATTGAAATGGAAATATTATAGCAAAAGACTGGTTTAGTCTTTATGTGAGACATCATGAATCGTGTCCCATATGCTTCGGATATAGGATCGATTACATGTGCTATATTCATCCTTTCTAAAATTTTCCAAATGCCTGGGGCATTATGAAGGGAAAAGGTCTAGAATTGGATATGACTAAAATGATTAAGCAATTGTCGAGGACAATCTAAGGTTTACCAAAGATTGGTTGCTCAAGGACAGTTGGAAGTATAATGTTAATTCTGGAAGGACCATATTGACATAATCTGTAAGGAGGCAACTCTTGTTCAGAAGTGATAGTCAAAATGGAATATGGAAATGTTTCAAAGTTAGAAATTATTCAATCTGTGTAAGATTAGGAAACTTAATGAAAGAAGGATGTTTCCAAGGAGCTGATCTCCTTTGGAATGCTCTGTAATGATTGTTGTCAAGTCTTTCTGACTTCGTGCATAATCATTAAGAGGATCAATGCATATAAGTTTAGAATCTAACAGATTTCAGTAAATGGCATGAATTTGGAATTCTTGCATTTGCAGTAACGATTTGGGACTGTGAAAAGAGGATCATTGGAGTGATGTTCAATTGATCTATTTTACAAAGTAAAGATCATAGATAAACATAGTATGCATACTTGGTGTATGGCATGACTAGTGTTTAGAAAACATAGTGTACATGCTTGGAGCATGGGACAACTATTGTTTTAAATTCAAGTATAAAGTTGATAAAACCGAAACAATGAATAATGAGTAATCAGTATGGTGATAAATAAAAGTGTTTATTTATATTCATAGGGTTTGATACCATATTTGATTCATTTATTCTTGTGTTTCACTTTGCATGTTTTGACTTCCAGAATAACTAAGTTGCTCTTCCTGAATGATTAAGTTATTCAAACCATCCACAGTCGGTCATATGTTGGAAGTAGATATGAATCAAGACTGTCATGGGTTAGTTTGTAGAGGTCCAAGTTGGTGGACAAAGTGGTGCTACAACACTCATGAGTGCTCATAAGTTCTGAGTATTGGATTCAACCCGCGCTCATTTGAATCACTTCATGGATTTTATCACGAGTGATCATGAGACGATAATATCTTATATTCTTCAAACCTAGAGATATGAGTTGTTACTATGAGTTGGTTATACATTGATTGCACGAAAACGCATTGGTAACTCGATGTTATAAAACGTGCCTTTGTGTATGATTCAACAAGTAGTAGAACAAGCCATATGAGTCGAAGTTTATACATTCCGTTTACCTTCAGGATAAAAACGATATATGTGGGCCCCTCGATGATTTAAAGATGATACATGTGAGTGCTTGGCCAAGCCAGGACTGATTTGATTTGTTCAATCAGTTAGTCATCATGAATCGGAAATCGGGAAACAACAAATAGACAGAGAGAATGATTGATAATCCATGTCTCAGTCCATATGATATCTAGAATGGAGGAATATATGATCCCTTATCTAATGGACAAGTCATTGACAAAGGTCAGAGTTCATCGACAAGGTCAGAGTTCGACAGAAGCTTTTGAGAGCTACGATTGCTGATCGGTTCCTGAAGTCATACGCAATAATAGTTTTAGACTTATCCAAGTGGGAGACTGTTGGATTAATGTCTAAGTCCATAACTATAATTGGTAAGACTTGACCCGACCCGGTATGGTCCATTTGGGTTGCATGGCATCATGCATTTGGATAGACTATAATGAGAGAAATAACACTTAAGGTTGGTTAATATATTATAAGTTCTAATATATTAATAAGGTTATTTAATTAGTATTGATCAAGAATTAATTTGGAATTAATTAAGTGATCAAAAGGAGACTAATTAAATATACGGGTTGATTGTGTAAATCATTCATTCTTATATATGTGGGCTTGTGATCCAAGATTCCTTATGTTGGACTAAGTCTATGGGGTGACCCATGGATACTCCATGG
Organism: Lactuca virosa; assembly: GCF_052849685.1. Classification (NCBI taxonomy): domain Eukaryota; kingdom Viridiplantae; phylum Streptophyta; class Magnoliopsida; order Asterales; family Asteraceae; genus Lactuca; species Lactuca virosa. The sequence goes on along the minus strand of NC_136432.1, from coordinate 99,456,030 downwards.
AGGTTAAAATCCATGGAGCATAAGGAATGGGTAAAGTTATGAGTTACATGGTGTAACCCTAATAGCCACCATATAAAAGAATCCCATGGCTCAAGAAATCGTGCACTAATGTGTGAGTGTGAGGGCTAGACGATTTCAAGGAGTGTTCAAGTTTCTCTCAAGTTATTCCAAGTGTATTTGGTGTTGTGTGAACCATTTGAGGTGTCACACTTGGGGCACTAGGCACTCAAGCTTCATGAAGACATTCTACATCAAAGAGGTATGTATTCTATCTTGTTATATTTATTATTTTGTATGCTAGATTAGGATAATACCTTGGATGTTCATAATTGTATGTATAATAGAGAAAACATAGATCCAAGGTATTTAGGGTTGCATGTACACTTAGGAGTGTTAGAATGCTCATAACCCAACACTAGAAAGCAAGAAGGTGGAAAGGTATATCTGGGGGCTGTCGCCCCAGCTTCGAGGAAGTGTGCTAGCTTCCAAAGCCACGACGTTCGACTATGCCAAACAACTGGCACAGTCCCTCGTCGATCATCGGGTCTGCCAAGATGTCGCGACCATCGTCTCGGAACCAACCAAAGGAAGCAACAACAATACCAGCAATGCCAACAACAACAACAAGAATAAGTTTTGGAACAAAAGGAAAGGTCAAACTTTGCAAGAACCTTCAAAGAAACAAATAGTGGTGGTCCATGCTGCTACTGTCCCCACTGCTGTCCCTGTTACCCCTACGTCGGTAAAACAATATGTTGGGAACCTACCAAAGTGCAACAAATGCAACTACCATCACAATGGGAATTGCCGGGAGATGCACTGTAAAAAACTGCGACAGGAAAGGGCACACATCCCGTTTCTGTAGGGCACCGGCGCGACCAATCACCCAAGTTCCTGGTGCTGGAGTGAGCCAGGCATGTTATGGGTGTGGGGAAACTGGGCACTACAAGAGGGATTTCCCTAAGGCAAAGAATGTTGGCGGTGTAGGAAGTGTGCTAGCAATAGGGCAGAACGAGGCAATAGCCGATCCCACAGTGGTTACGGGTACGTTTCTCCTCAACAACATTTATGCATGCATACTCTTTGACTGTGGTGCAGAGAGAAGTTTCGTGAGTCATAAATTCAAACACTTACTTAATCAAAAACCCCAAGCACTCAATAAAATATTCACAGTAGAAATGGTAAACGGTAAAACGGAAAGCGCAAACGATATGTACATAGGTTGTACGTTAAATTTAAATAATCACTAGTTCCAAATCGATCTTATGCCGATTACTATAAGAAGTTTTGATGTCATCATCGGTATGGACTGGTTAAGCCTTCACCATGCTGATATACTTTGTCACGAAAGGGTTGTTCGCCTCAATCTGCCAAGCGGCAAAACTCTTATCATTTATGGGGACAAACCCAGTACCAATTTACAAATCATCTCTTGCGTCAAAGCCCGAAAATACCTTCGCAAGGAATATCATGCCTTTCTAGCCCACGTGGTGGACAAGAAACGAGAAGTGAAAGACATTAAAGACATCCCGGAAGTCTGCAATTTCCCAGATGTTTTCCCAGGAGATCTTCCAGGAGTCCCACCAGAACGTCAAGTCGAGTTCAGGATCGACTTGATTCCCAGAGCTACCCCAGTAGCAAAATCATCGTACCGTCTAGCACCGGCTGAAATACAGGAGTTATCCAGTCAGCTGAACGAACTTCTAAGCAAGGGATTCATCAGACCGAGCTTCTCACCTTGGGGAGCGCCAGTCCTGTTCGTAAAGAAGAAGGACGAATCTTTTCGCATGTGCATCGATTACCGAGAGCTGAATAAACTCACGATCAAGAACCGATATCCCTTACCGCGCATAGACGATCTATTCGACCAACTACAAGGAGAGAGCTACTTCTCAAAGATCGATTTAAGATCTGGGTACCACCAGCTGCGAGTTCTGGAAGGAGATATTCCCAAAACGGCATTCCGGACTCGCTATGCTCACTACGAGTTTATAGTGATGCCCTTTGGATTGACAAATGCACCGGCAGTGTTCATGGACTTGATGAACCGAGTATGTTGTCCTTTCCTGGACAAATTTGTGATCGTATTCATAGATGATATACTCATCTATTCAAGGAGCAAGGAGGAACATAGCCAACACCTCCGACAGGTCTTGGAAACATTAAGGACAGAGAAGCTTTACGCAAAATTCTCAAAGTGCGAATTTTGGATTCGGAAAGTAGATTTCCTAGGTCACGTGGTCAGCAAGGAGGGGATACACGTGGACCCTTCCAAAATCAAGGCAATCGAGAACTGGACAACTCCAAGGACTCCAACGGAAATCCGACAATTCTTGGGCCTTGCTGGGTATTACCGAAGGTTCATACAAAACTTTTCAAAGATTGCTAAGCCACTTACCACCCTGACTCAGAAGGGTGTAACCTTCAGCTGGGGAGGAAAACAAGACGTTGCATTCCAAACCCTAAAGCGAGCCCTATGCAGCGCACCTGTATTATCTTTGCCTGAAGGAACAGAAGACTTCGTGGTCTATTGTGATGCGTCAAACCAGGGTCTTGGATGTGTCCTGATGCAACGAGGGAAGGTCATCGCATACGCCTCGAGACAACTCAAGACGCACGATGTCAATTATACCACGCACGATCTCGAACTAGGAGCAGTCGTCTTCGCTCTAAAGATCTGGAGACACTATCTCTACGGCACGAAATGTATAATCTTTACCGACCATAAAAGCCTTCAACACATCCTCGGTCAAAAGGAACTCAACATGAGACAAAGACGGTGGGTAGAACTACTAAACGATTACGAATGCGAAATTCGTTTTCATCCCGGGAAAGCTAATGTAGTAGCCGATGCACTCAACCGAAAGGAATACTCGTGCCGCCGAGTGAAATCCTTAACAATGACCATCCACTCACACCTGTCCGCACAAATCAAAGAAGCACAGGAAGAAGCCTTGAGGCTAGAGAACGTGGCAGGTGAAGCATTGAGAGGAATGGACAAAAACCTTGAAGTCAGGGATGACGGAGTTCATTGTCTCATGAACCGGATCTGGACACCAAAATTTGGTGGATTCAGGGATGTTGTCATGAACGAAGCTCATAAAACCCGCTACTCCGTACATCCCGGCTAAGACAAGATGTACTTAGACCTCAAGAAGTTGTATTGGTGGCCGAACATGAAAGCTGAAATAGCTACCTATGTAGAAAAATGTTTGACTTGCGCCAAGGTCAAGGTGGAATACCAAAAGCCCTCGGGATTGTTGCAACAACCGGAAATACCCGAGTGGAAGTGGGAGCGGATAACCATGGACTTCATAACCAAGTTACCCAAGATGGCAAGCGGACTCGACACCATCTGGGTGATCGTCGACAGGTTAACCAAATCCGCGCACTTCCTACCAATCAAAGAAACGGATAAACTGGAGAAGCTAACAAGGATCTACATTAAAGAGATATTGCGCCTTCACGGAGTACCGATATCTATTATCTCTGATAGAGATAGCCGATTCACATCACGATTCTGGCAGTCGCTGCATAAAGCTATGGGAACTAAGCTGGAGATGAGTACAGCCTACCACCCACAGACAGACGGGCAGAGTGAAAGGACCATTCAAACGTTAGAGGACATGCTAAGAGCTTGTGTGATAGACTTTAGTAAGGCTTGGGATGCCCATTTACCATTGATCGAGTTCTCGTACAACAACAGCTATCACGCTAGCATCAAAGTTGCTCCATTCAAAGCCCTCTACGGCCGTAAGTGCAGATCACCTCTGTGCTGGGCTGAAGTGGGCGACACTCAACTAGCAAGAGGTCAAGTACCAGACAGCACTCTCACTGGCCCAGCAATCATAAGAGAAACTACTGAGAAGATTGTCCAAATCCGAGAACGATTAAAAGCTTCAAGAGACAGACAAAAGAGTTATGAGGATAAAAGACGGAAACCCTTGGAATTCCAGGTTGGGGACCGGGTACTATTGAAAGTCTCCCCCTGGAAGGGTTTGATACATTTTGGAAAACGTGGGAAACTCAACCCTAGGTATATCGGACCATTCGAGATTCTTGCCAGGATCGGTCCGGTGGCATACAAACTTCGATTACCGCAGGAACTCAATAACGTACACCCTACCTTTCACGTGTCGAACCTAAAGAAGTGCTTGTTCGATGAGACCCTCGTCATCCCTCTGGACGAAATTGAAATCAACAAGAGTCTCTACTTCGTGGAAGAGCCTGTAGAAATCAACAATAGTAGTACAACGGTAAAAAGACAGACGAAAACGGACATCGGATGAAGAAGTTATGGATTTTTAACGGAATTATCCTGTCCTGGCCTATTTAAAATATAATATTAAAAATTAAAATCAAAATTAGCCTACGGAGTCTAAATGAAAGTTGTAGATTATTATCTCACCTACGCGTGGATATAAAGAACGTCAAAATTGGAGCTCGTATGCGAAAGATATGAATTTCGGAAGTTCGAGGCACGCACACCAACCTTATCCGAAACTCACGACGTGAGCAAGAGAGACTCACGACGTGAGTCTATGACTGATGTGTGCCAGAACTAGACCACCGGGCATCGCGTCCATAGACCAGACTCACGACGTGAACTATCCCATGTTCACGACGTGAATCCCGAGAACTCACCCTATAAATAGCATGCGAGGGTTCCGACTCCCATTGCTCATTTCCCTTTTCTCTCTCAGTTCTACTCCACATTTAGCACCCCGAGACGATCCCCACTTCCCAGTTTCATACCTCAGTCCCGACGAAGGTCCGAAACTCCGAAATTCCCGAGAATTACACCACTTTCCGGTCGAAGTGCCGCCCGAGAAAAACTCGTTTCCTTCAAATCACCACACTTTCCAGGTGAGTTCATACCCCTTATTTTCACGTCTTTTTCATGTTTTAGGGGGGGAAATACAAGTGAAACACGAGATAAACTCACACTTAAAATACACGTCGTTAGAAATGTTTTCAAATACTTTATCTAGATTTTGTTTATGGATGTTAAACAACATTAATACCAATGTTACATTTCACATGCAAAGTTGATATTACACCAAGTTTTTATCATCAAATGGAACACATTTTTGAAAAACTATAATGGGTATAGTTTACGAGTTATTCATTACATCTTTACATAAACACCGTAAAATGAAATACTTTCATCTACATGAAATATAGACTTTTCTTTTCGTAGATCTATTAATACTAAGTGTTGTGAGACATTCAGCTTCAACGTACTCACAAGTACGCATTTCAAGTCCTGTATTATAAACCATAATCTCTTGGAGGGAGAGTGTGATACTTGTGTATAGATCTATACGGGATTGACAATCCCGCACCTAAACTGTTAGCTACAGTTAGACCGGCAGGTCTGGGGTGACAAACGTCATAACACTACAACGCCTGAAGAACGTTGTTACAGGCAGTCTGGGTCAATAGCATGGTTATAAAACTCATACAGAGTATTAAAATAAGTTTTACTTAAGAGACTCTTGAATGCATTCATTAAATACATTATTTGAGTATAAATACACTTTCACCAATTGAGCACGAAAGATACTATTGCATTCTAGCCTTTGGAACTTTTTCAAACTATATATAGAAAATATTGGATTTTCTGGAAAGCACGTTCAGTTATTTTTACTAAAGGACATACAAATTTCAATACAAAACGCTTATGAACTCACCAACTTAATTGTTGACACTTTTTCAAAACTACTTGTATTTCTCAGGGAATCAGTAATACAGGTAACCATAAGCTTTTGGAGAAGGAACGCTAAGGCGTCTGTTATCAAAACATTTTAAATCATCATATTTGTAATATTCTTTTGAAACATGTATTACACGCAACAATGTAAGTTTTTATTATATTTATGATGGTTGTGTTTACTTTCTTTACAATATTCAACTGTTATGATACTACGTGAAGTCATCCACCCCCGAATGTTTCCGCCATTCTGGTTTGGGGGTGTGACAGTTTTGATCACTAAATTAATTCTTGATCAATACTAATTAAATAATATGATTACATATTAATATATTAGAGCTTATAATATAATAATATAAATCATAAACATACTATTCTCAAAAGACTATCCATATAAATTGTTCCGGTGAAGTGCAACCCAAATGGACCATGCCAAGTCGGGTCAAATACATACCAATTAAAGTTATGGACTTAGACACTAATCCAACAGAGCACTCGTGGCGGAGGATTTGGTTTGGGTCTAGGTGCTGGAACTAAGTTGATTGATGAGCAGATGCAGGAGTTCATCTCTTCGGAGATCACCCGTAGTATTTTGGAGCAGACTCCTATAATCTTCGGTTCGGTCAAGGAGGGGATCATGGAGATTTTCACACTCTTTCCTTCCGTGAGTTCCGTGCTTTTGGTGCTATCGAGTTCATTTAGGGAGAAGGACCCCATTGCTGGTAGGAGGTGGTTAGCGGATATAGTGAACGCTTTCCAGACGAGTTTCTACCCCGGGGGTTCGAAGGTTAGATTTGCTTCCTGCCTTATGAAAGGCAGAGCTCGAGATTGGTGGGAGGATGTATATTTCACTTTGGGAGGCAAATCCATTGAGGCGATGACTTGGGATGAGTTTGTTATGCGATTTAGGGAGAAGTTTGCCCCATCCATTGAGGTGCAGCAGTTGGTGAGGGAGACTTAGGACCTTCACCAGACGACTTAGACTATGGCAGAGATCACTGCCAAGTTTAGGGACATGGATCTTTTGGTTCTGCAGTATGCCGCAGACGAGGAGATGAAGAAGACAAGGTACCATGATATGTTGTGAGACGATATCTAGGAGTTTGTTAGCTTTTCAGCTTGCCAGACTTTGGAGGACATGATAGCTAGAGCCCGAGAGTGGGATATTGATTTGAAGCACCTCGGGAAGAGGAAGCCAGAGTAGATTCAGATCACAGTAATCCAGGCAAAGAGGCCTAAAACTCAGGATTCACTTTTGGGTGGCCATCAGGGCCGGGGCCGTTGTGCCAAGTGTGGGAGGACCCATAAGGGAGGCTTTCGGGAGACAAGAAGATGATGTTTCAGTTGTGGTCAGATGGGTCATTTCATTCGGGATTGCCCCCGTATATCGGTTCCAATGTGTTTTCACTGCAACCAGGTGGGCCACAAGAAGGATGATTGTCCGATGTTGAGAGGTGGAGAAGTGAGTGCACCTACTCCAGTTTCTCTGAGGACCACTGACGGTCGTGAGGACAGAGCAGAACCCCCCCGCAACGAGGAGTCGAGCATTGCAGCTTCAGTCAGGGGAGGCCAGAGTTTCATCTGATGCAATCGCGGGTATGTTATCTTTAGTTTTCTTCATGCCTTATTATCCGTATATATATATATATATATATATATATATATATATATATATATATATATATATATATATATATATATATATATATATATATATATATATATGTGTGTGTGTGTGTGTCTGTGTGTGTGTGTGCGCGCTTTAGAATCATGTGCTTGTATGTGAAAGTCATTATTTTTTGTTTAGTTCCCTGTTATTGCTTGGTTGATATTATCAAGGATTGTTATATGCCATATTTACATGCCGAGAGTTATGAGTGGGGCACATCTTGATGAGATGGATTTAGTTTTTCTGGTTGTTGTTTTGGGCCATTGGTGGAAACAATTCAGGGGTATCGCTTGGAAGATCAGTAGATGGATTAGCATGATTAGTTCAACAACAAAGACATGATTCAGAAGTGTTAGCGTTGCTAAGTGGGGATGGAAATCGTTTATGGAAGCATTATTGGTTCTGATTGCTACCGTTGCTAGGGAAGGAGCGGAAGCAAGAGGATGTTGATGGTGATCGCGTGAGCTTGTTCAGACATTGGAAGTGTAAAAGAAATTTAAAAATTATATTGATTAACGATGTTTAGAATGCATAGATCCTTCCATAAGTTGGATTTGGGTTTGGTGATCCGTCAGTTTCGGAAAGAGGATCCATAGTTCGTTGTTTTAGTAAGGTTGGCAAGGTGTAGTTGTATCCAAGTTGGGGAGATCCATTTGGATGTTCGGGGATAGCATCAGGTGCGTAACGAAGAAGAGTTCTACATCCTATTCGGGAGGGAAGCCGGCTAAAGTGGCAGTCTGAATAGAGGTTGCTTAAGGTTGGGAGTTCGGAAACTTTCAACATCAGATTGGTGCATTCTTAGTAACTCACAGCAGACACGTGGATGCATCCAAATTGAGGGTTGTGTTAGAACCTCTATGCATGTTCTTGTCCGATGAAGGCTTTGGGGTTCGAAGTATGACTCGAGCACTGATTGGGATATAGTCAATGTGGTTCGACTTATGATTGATTATGGGTTGGTGTGGTAGACGGAGAACAAGACCATGAGTCGGGATCATGGCTGATATGGAAGTGTTGGAAGTCTATGGTATAGCCGTAGCATACTCAAGGATGACAGGTTGTAAAGGAAGTGTTGTAAGTCTGCGATGTAGTCGTAGCATTCACCATATTGAGGTAGGCCGTTGTTGGAGTGGTCATGGGGCTGAAAGAGGATCAGCACGTTCCTGGCTCGAGTCAGACAGTATTGTTAGAGGATTTCTCTTTATTGGTATGAGGATCGTTGGATCTAAGGCAATGTTGGGCCTATACAACACTCGATTTGGTGAGACCCGTGGGCGAGGCCTGTTCAAATGTGCATACTAGGTGAGACCCGTGGGTGAGGCCCGTATGGTTATGATTGTATGGGTGAGACCCAGTGGAAATTGGTTGGATCAAGGTACTGGATAGCATTTATAGTGGGTCGACTCTGTGGTCAGAGGTTGATATCCGTGTGGTGGTTAGGTTGGGGCATGCCTTATCACTTAGACTCTTAGTTGGATCTTGGTGGTGGGACTAGGTGTGAGACTGTCAGTATCAACAGTCGATTGGAGATTTGATATTTCGATTTAGTGGAAGGTTTCCATGGAATTGGAAGATGTCGGATAGATTGTGGGCGTAAATTTTTGGATTTCGGGATAGGAGTTGTGTACCGGGTTGGAAAATGGACGAGACTCGCGTTGGAATTCACCTTTGTATATAGAAAAGATATTTTCATCAGCAAAGGGATGGTTAGGGTTCTGTCTTCCAGAAGTGTCAGCTAGATGATTTAGGACCAGAAGGATTTCTTTTAGTTCGGATTGCAGAGATAGGTCCTATTGATAGCATTTCGGAATGGTTTTCTATGTTGGGAAGTTGGATAAGTTATTAGATTCATGTATTTGAGCTGAGTAGTGATGGTTGTCTACCATTGGTTAAGGTTAGTGGGAGCAAGCATTCATTCGTCGTCAGTATGTGAGTTTTGCTAAGGATAGGTTCAATTAATGGAAGGCCATCTTATATTGGGGTCGACTTTCATCAGGGGTCTGGAAGAATTAGTCGGATCATCTGATTGCCTGGAGAGTAGCAAGGAGTAATTTCTAGGACGAAATCTAATTTAAGTGGGGGGAGTTGTAACACCCTGTTTTGAGTCGTTTCATAATTCGGGGTCGTGACCCGAAGATCAAGTATCATAAGGCTTCGAGCTTTGGGAAAGAGAGGTTTAGACCCATTTGGAAGTGGTTAATGTAGATTATGTGATCCAAGAGTTCGGTTTGCGCTTCGGAGCCCGAGGGTACAATGGTAAAAGTGATGGTTCGAGCCTTTCATGGGTCAAGGATTTTATTTCGAGGTGTTTTAAGTTAAAAGTAATTAGATATTGTTGTAAAGCTCCTCATCAACTTTTTCTCGATAAAAAGATCATCGAAAACGGAGTTGGGATGCAAAAGTTATGGCCATCAGAATATTGATCGGTAAGGAGCATGTCGTGTATGTTGGGCATACAAGGAATGTACGTTGGGCATACATGGATGGAGTGATCTCGAAGGCTCCTTTGTGAATGATGGTCGTACCAGATGTATGTTGGGCGTTCGCGACTCAGTCCCAACCCCTAATTTAGGGTCTTGGACCCTATTTAAAGGACTTAACTCATTCTCAAACCCTCTTATCTTCAGCCTCCATCACCCTTAACCCTAAATTCCAAACCCTACCCTCTCTTGTGTGAATTTCAAGCCTTGGTGTGATTTTTGATGTGCTTTAGAGGAGAAGGAGATCTTGTAAGAAGCATTGCTTAGCTTGGAGCTTGTGGATCCAAGCTCTAATCATCTTTATTAACTTCCACGATGCATAAAGTTTCTAACTTGATGAATCTATGTTTTAGATCTACTTTAGGGATTGTTTTGGGGTTATTATTCCCACTCAAGTTATTCTTGTGAGTATGAGCTACTCCAGGAGATTAGCTTGTTAGATCTTAGCATTTATGAGGTTGTTGGTTCATAAAAATGTCATCTTGATGGGTTTTGATGGATCATGCTAAAGTTGATGTTCATATTATGGGTTCAATTGGATGAAAACGGGTTTTGGGTCCCATTAAGGCATGCAAAGGAGTAAAGTTGGCAACTTTATGGTTTAGGACCTTACTTAGAGATTTGATCTAAGTTTGGATGTTTTGGTCTTAAGCATTAAGTGCTTAATGAAAGTTTTGGTCACTTGGTGGGAATGTTAGGCGTACGTACATGTACACTCACCGTAGTGCATGAAGTCCCAGTCCTTGAGCTTTAACAAGTTGTACCTTCTGCTTCCGTGGGTTGTACACGGGGCGTACAAGTTGGGTACGCAGGGCGTACGGAAGAGATCTTCTTTTGGGCTTTGGGTCTTTTTGGAGTTTGGGCCATGGGTTATTGAGTCAGATATGGGAAGGGTAAAATGGTCTTTTACCCATCAGAAGGATAGGATATGGTTTGGACCTTGGATTTTGGGAAATGACCTTAAGTATTGATTAGGGATATTTTGGTTGTGTTCGATGTGAGGATTCTAGTAGTAGCAGCGCGTGTGTTCGGTTATCTCAGATTGAGTTGAGTCTCCTCACTGTACATGTGGGTCCAAGGCACCAATGCCGACCCACTAGGATTTGTTATGCTAAGTTGTCTTTGTGACTCCTACATGGTATGTTGGGCTAGGCCCATTGTATGACGGGTTAGGCCCATTTATAGGTTGGACTAGGCCCATCGATCAGGAAGGGCTAGGCCCATTTTATGTTATGTACAATGCTAGCTGACATTGTGACTCTTACATGTGTATGTTGGGCTGGGCCCATTTGCTTGGAAGGGTTGGGCCCATTAAGGTGGGGTGGGCCCAATATGTGGGCTAGGCCCAGTGATATGTATGGTATGTGGTATTCTGGGGAACTCACTAAGATTTATGCTTACAGTTTTTTTGTTATGGTTTCAAGTACTTCTGGTTCGAAAGGGAAGGACCCGGCTTGATCGCAGCGCATCCACCCATGTATGCGCAACTTCATGATTTTGGAATTGTACTCTGATATCTATTTTTTACTCTGATATACTTTTGAATGTTTGAGATGGACAAATGGTGTTTATGGTTGAATTAAAAATGATAATTTTTCCTTATAATTTTTGGGATGTTACATGGAGTAAGGAGTCGATCATCAGTATGCCTTGGGTTACCGAAGTGGAGAGTGCCTTTCATGCCAACTTCTATATGGCGGAGGCCAATTTCATATTTGTGACATGTATTCTGCATGACATAGCTAGGTATTGGTGGTGTAAGGTTGTCCAAGGCCTTGAATCAGATGCGGTCGAGTCCATGTCGTGGGAGGATTTTGTCACTAGATTCAAGAGAGAGTTTGTGCCAGTAGTTGAAGTTCAACAGTTGTTGCCAAGTTTGAGCAGACTATAGAGACTATAGAGACGGCAACTAATATTGTTGCCAAGTTTAGAGAGAGAAAGAGTGATGGTTTCTCCTCAATATATGGATTCAAAGGAGATGAGGATGACTAACTACCATGACATGTTGAGGACAGAGATCCGAGAGCACATGAGTATCTCGAGTCATAAGGCTTTTCCCAACTTGGTGGAGGCAGAGAGAGAGAGAGAGATAGAGGGGAAAGAGAGAGAGGGGAGAGACAGAGAGAGTTACAGTTGGAGACCGAAAGATTCGTGGTATTTGCGGGAGGTGTGGTCGGATGCATTGGGGTGTTTGTCGCTCAGCAGTTTCTGGATGCTTCAGGTGAGACCAGGAGGGTCACTATAGCTGGAAATGTAGTTAGAGGGAGTTACCAAATGTATGTTTCTTTTGATGTCATCCATCCCATGTAAGGTTGATTACCCTTTAAGATCTGATGGTGTGGTTTTGGATGCGACACCTTTGGCTTGGTAGCTACCGGATGGGCAACATGGCATAGCTGGATTCCCAAGATTCGTGGGTTGAGTTAGCAGTTTCCTTCAATTTGGTTCGGTGCAACATACGTTGGTGTTATCATGATCTCTTTTGTCTTGTTTGTTTTAATTGTTTTGAAGGATATTGTGTTAATCAACCTTGGTTTTAATGTGAAAGTTATGTATGGATTGTTGTTGTTGTAAGAAACTCTATGGATTTTGTCATTAAGGGTTGTAGTTATATCAGAGCTTGTAACTTTGTTTGAAGAATTCAGATTCCTTATGTTTGGTAATTTCAGGTGTGGCTGTTAGGAAGGAAGTGATGAAATTATTGGATTGACTTGAAAATTCGAGTGGTTGAAAGACCTACAAACTTAACATATATCATAAAGTCAAAAACATGCTACATGCATATTGATATTTTATTACAAAAGACAAGATACAAATCGACTATTAAGATTTTTACAAAGTTTTATATATTACATAACTTCCCAGGAATTTATACACTAAGTACAAAAGTGATAATATTAACTATTCTACATCTTCTTACAGTACATAACTATACTGGATGCTTATCACCTGCAATAGTTAAACACTGAAAGGGATAAGCGGGTGACGCTTAGTGAGTTCAATAACAGTTACAATATAACGTTATGTAATATATATATATATATATATATATATATATATATATATATATATATATATATATCAATATGACAAGAGCAAAGAGGGACAAAGAACAACAAATACATATGTGAATCATATGACATACTTTCCCTATCAACTAATGATTTGATTCAAAGACTTACAATAAATGAGATACAACAATTTCAACATGATATACATCAAGAAGACTTCAGCCCAAGTGGCACAGAAAATAAACAAATTCTGATTATCATTTTTCTAGAATGTACAGGCTTTCAGCCCTACCTAGCCCTATACGAATACCAAAAGTGATACGAGTCATGCTCTACATGGCCAAAGGCACAAAGCCAATACCAGAAGTAATACGAGACATGCTCTACGTGGCCAAATGCATAAATCCAAGATAACACGGAAAAGCACATTGAACATATAACACATAACATACAATTGTCCCTATATTGAACTCAACCTGAAATAACCGAATGAGAAAATGCTGATTTGGGCAGCACTTCGTTTCTAGATGTGACTTTCTTTGATGAAACCGGAGATTCTGGTTGAAAACCGGGCTTTGTTTGGGCAGAGTTTCGACTGAAAATATTATTTTCTCGAGGTCTTCGGTGCTTTGGGCTTGGTTTGGGTGTTAGGGTAGTTCCGTAGGCTTTGGGGTGGTTTAGTGTAGCTAGAGAAGGAGTAGAGAGTGAAAAAGTATGAGATTTTGTAACCTAAACCCGGAGACCCTCGCATTCCTTTTATAGTGGGCTGAAGCTTTGCATTACGCGAGGCGTAACTTCGGTACGCTAGGCGTATATGGTACGTAGGGTGTACCCTTGTACGCAAGGCGTAAGGAGCTACGTGGTGCATGTTCGCACTCCGAGCTTCGTACGTGTCTGCAAGCGTGATACGTGTCATCCGTCCGAAGTACGCTGGGCGTACTTCTCCGGCCCAGCCTCATAATTTGTGCCATAAACTTCAAAATTTCATATCTTTCGCATACGAGCTCCGTTTTTGACGTTCTTTACATCCACGCGTAGGTGAGATTATACTCACCAACTTTCGTTTAGATTCGGTCGGCTAATTTTGAATTCATTTTTAATATTATATTTTTAACGGGCCGGGACATGAAAAGTCCGTTAAAAATTCATAACTTCTTCATCCGACGTCCGTTTTCGTCTGTCTTTTTACCGTTGTACCACTATTGACGAGACCTTCGATTCTCGTTTAAGTTGTATCGGCTAAAAATCACTCGATCTTTATTTCGAGTTTTGGGTTGTGTACTTTTATGCCGAATCTTAGAGAAATCATAACTTCCTCATACGAAGTGAGATTTGGTTGTTCTTTTTATGAAAATTATCGGTTTAACGAATACTACGACCTTAATTTAGATCACTAAAGCTAAAAAGTAGTTTATCGTAAACTAACTTTTTACGCAATATGGCGTCTTGCCGGTTCTGTCGCGAAACTTCGATAAGTCATAACTTCTTCGTTATAACTCGGATTTCGATGAGGTTTTCGCCTACATGTTTCTAACGAGATAATATAAAACTTTCAATAACATTATTTTTACTTATTTCTAACTTTATATTTTCGTTAATTTCAATAGTTGACTTTTGATCGGAATCTCATAAGACTTCCAATACTTCCCGAATGATTCTAACCATAGTTTTACTTCAAATCCCATAAAACAATCTTGTTATAACTCAACGCTCAAAATCATATAATATTCAACAATATTCACTAACAAGCTTACAAAATACGATAATTACACTAGGTTAATAACGTGTATGTTACAAATACCTCCTCCTTTTGAGAATTTCGTCCCCGAAATTACAATGATTTATAGAAATGGGATTTCTCTCTTACTCATTCTTATTTTCCCAAGTATAATTTTGGCCTCGATGGTGTTTCCACTTGACAAGCACCAACTCCACTCCTTTATTACGTAGATTAGCCGTTCTTTCGTTTATGATCTCTTCAGGCTCTTCTATATATCTTAACTTATTATCCAGTTTCACCTCGGATAACCAAATCGTTTCAACATATATGCTCAAACATTTACGCAGATAACTCACATGAAACACATCATGAATATCTGCCAAATCTTCAGGAAATTCCAAGCGGTATGCTTGTTTACCAATTCTATGGATGATTTTGAAAGGACCAACAAATCTAGGACTCGGTTTTCCTTTCTTCACAAATCGCATAATTCCTTTCCATGGGGATACCTTCAACATTACGAAATCACCCACCTGGAATTCTATGGGTTGTCTCCTCTTTTCCGCATAGGACTTCTGTCGATCCTGGGCCGCTTTCATTCTTTCTCGTACAATTTGAATCCTGTCAGTGGTATCTTGAATCATTTCAGGGCCTCCAAGGATTTTCTGTCCTACATCACGCCAACATAATGGAGTACGACATTTACGACCATATAATGCTTCAAATGGTGGCATTTTGATTGAAGTGTGGTAACTGTTATTATATGAAAATTCGACAAGAGGTAAGTACTTGTCCCAGTTACCACCAAATTCCAAGACACATGCACGAAGCATATCTTCTACTATTTGGATTGTTCTCTCTGTCTGACCATCTGTCTGGGGATGATAAGTTGTGCTGAGAGGAATCCGAGATCCCAATTCACGTTGCATACTTGCCCAAAAATGAGAAGTGAAGCGAGTATCACGATCGGAAATAATCTTTAATGGCACACCATGTTTCGCAATAATTTCATCCAAGTATACTTGTGCATATTTCTCCATTGGAGCGGTTTCACGCATGGCAAGAAAATGTGCACTCTTAGTCAGTCGGTCGACAATTACCCAAATGCTATCATTCTGTCTCACAGTCTTTGGCAATTTGGTAATAAAATCCATGGACAGCTCCTCCCATTTCCACATGGTAATATTTATACCTTCTGGACTACCATATGGATTTTGGTGTTCCACTTTGACTTCTAAGCATATTAAGCATTCCTGAACATATCTTCCAATGTCTCTCTTTAATCCAGGCCACCAATAATCAGCTCGTACATCATAGTACATTTTACTTGTACCAGGATGTATTGACAGTTTAGATTTATGGGCTTCATCTAAAATCATTTGTCTTAATCCACTAATCGTTGGAATCCATAGCCGATTCTTAAATACTTTCAGTCCATGTAGATCATCAAGTAAAATATCAGCATAATGTACCATCCCTTCCTTCTTCATATTTTCTGCCTTTAAGGCCTCTACTTGCCATTTTTCTAGTTCATCAAGAATAGTGAACTTTACTGTAGTGTGAGTAATAACATAACACACACTATTATGATAGATCTTCCTGTTAAGTGCATCGGCAACTACATTGGCCTTTCCAGGATGATACAAGATTTCACAGTCATAGTCTTTGATCAGCTCCATGGCTCGCTATTGTCTCATATTCAAAGTTTGCTGACTGAATATATACTTGAGACTTTTGTGGTCAGTAAACAATTGGCATTTTGTTCCAAAAAGATAATGTCGCCAAATTTTTAGGGCAAATACTATTGCACTGAGTTCGAGGTCATGGGTGGGATAATTCTTCATACTCTTTTAGTTATCTTGAAGCATAGGCTATTACCTTACCACGCTGCATCAACACACAACCGAGTCCCAACCTTGAAGCATCGCTATACACGGAAAAATCATTATCACCTTCTAGGAGTCATAAGATCGGAGCATGAGTCAAAAGACCTTTTAGAGTTGAGAAAGCTTTTTCTTGGGCTTCATCCCATTCGAACTTTACTTCATTTCATGTAAGACTTGTCAGAGGTACAGCTATACGTGAAAAAACTTTAATGAATATTCAGTAATACCCCGCGAGACCCAAGAAACTGCGAATTTCAGAAGCATTACCGGGTGCTTCCCAATTCTGAATGGCTTCAATTTTGGTAGGATCTACTGATATACTATCACCAGAAATCACATGGCCGAGAAATTGAATTTGACGAAGCCCAAATTCACATTTTGAGAATTTAGCATATAGTTTCTCTTTTCGAAGAAGTTCTAATATTTCACGAATATGAATAGCATGATCAACTTCAAACATGGAATAGATTAGAATATCATCAATGAATACGATGACAGATTTATAGAGCATTGGACAGCATACCCGATTCATCATAACCACGAATACAGCAGGAGCATTTGTCAAACCGAATGGCATGACAAGGAATTCGAAATGCCCATAACGAGTACGGAAAGCAGTTTTCGGTACATCCTGCTCGTATACTTTCAACTGATGATAGTCAAACCTCAAATCAATCTTCGAGAAATAGCTAACACCCTGAAGTTGATCAAACAGATCGTCTATGCGAGGTAGTGGATACTTGTTCTTGACTTCCCGCCGGTTGTTGAACAGAATCTTGACTTCCCGCCATTTGGCTAGTAAGAATAGGGCAGAAATGCTTCCTGTGGCTAGTGACACCACAAGAAAAGCATGTAACATTCTTCATTGGGCAAATGGGCTTCATGTGGCCCATTTCTCCACGTCCATAACAGATCACTGATTCTTTTTATGTTCTGCATTGGCCCTGGTGAGTTTTTCCACATTTTCGACACGATGGTGACTGAAGAGAAAAAAATTATGACCAACCGCGGCCACGAGAGGTATTATGAGATGGTACTTGTTTGCCAGGATCAGATCGAATGGATTGAGCTGATGTAATAGAGGAAACAGGAACAGTTCTATCAAAATGTGGATGCTTCGGAACATAAAGAGTAGCGCCACGTATCTCTAAGTCATGTTCGCGCTTTCGGGCATACTCAACAGCTTTATCAAATGATATAACATCTCGATTGCTCACAATCGTGGATTTCATATCGTAATCCTTCCATGAATAACTGAATTTTATCGTCTTTAGTTGGAATATACTTTGTAGCAAACCGTGCTTTTTGATTGAATTGAGTTTCATATTCATTCACGGTCATTCTTCCTTGCTTAAGTTCGAGGAACTCTTTCTCCAATATTCTCCTCATGTCTAGAGGACAATACTTTTCTAGCAAGCGAGTTTTGAACATCTCCCAAGATAAATTCTCCTGGTCATAGTCATTGAGAGCTTCAAATGTTGCTTCCCTCCAGACCAAGGCTTCTCCGATGAGCATTGCGGAAGCATAATTAACCTTGTCTTCATTAATCACATGAGAGATACAGAATACTTTTTCTGTGTTCTGGATCTAGGTAAGAACAACAATGGGATTAAGGGCACCTAAAAACTCTGTAGCACCATTTCTCTTGAAAGTTTTAAATGAGGGACGTTTCGCCTTCTCTCTTGAAGATTCTCCGGTGGCTTTCTCTTTACCCTTATCATTATCCTTTTTGTGTTCTTCGAGAGTTTGCCGAATAACACCAGTAAGTTTACCCAAGAGTCGCTCCTCACGAGGGGATACTGGAGTATCTCCTTCATTAGGATGAGGATCTCCACCCACTTCTGGTATATGGCTACCCTCCTATTCAGCCATTGTTTTGAAAATTTGGAGTAACATAGTATTTTAGAATATTAGGATTTATTATTACCTAATAATTTACTTAAGTCTTTTCTATGGTTTGTATCCATATACTCAGAATGAATCCGTTCATATATTGAACTTCCGATAGTTTAAGTCTAAATACCAATCCATGGTACTTAGTTCACTTAAATTACTGCTCTGATACCATGATTGAAAGACCCAAAAACATAACATTTACCATAAAGTCAAAAACATGCTACATGCATATTGATATTTTATTACAAAAGACTGGATACAAACCGACTATTAAGATTTTTACAAAGTTTTATATATTACATAACTTCCCAGGAATTTATACACTAAGTACAAAAGTGATAATATTAACTATTCTACATCTTCTTACAGTACATAACTATACTGGATGTTTATCACCTGCAGTAGTTAAACACTGAGAGGGATAAGCGGGTGACGCTTAGTGAGTTCAATAACAGTTACAATATAACGCTATGTCATATATATATATATATATATATATATATATATATATATATATATATATATATATATATATATATATATATATATATATATATATATATCAATATGACAGGAGAAAAGAGGGACAAAGAATAACAAATACATATGTGAATCATATGACAGGCTTTCCATATTAACCAATGATTTGATTCAAAGATTTACAATCAATGAGATACAACAATTTCAACATGATATACATCAATAAGACTTCAGCCCAAGTGTCACAGAAAATAAACAATTTCTGATTATCATTTTGCTAGAATATATTGGCTTTCAGCCCTACCTAGCCCTATGCCAATACCAAAAGTGATACGAGTCATGCTCTACATGGCCAAAGGCACAAAGCCAATACTAGAAGTGATACGATACGTGCTCTACATGGCCAAAGGCATAAATCCAAGATTACACGGAAAAGCACATTGAACATATAACACATAACATACAATTGTCCCTATATTGAACTCACAGTGAAATAACTGAATGATAAAATGATGATTTGCGCAGCCCTTCATTTCTAGATGTGACTTCCTTTGATGAAACCGGGGATTTTAGTTGAAAATCGGGCTTTGTTTCGGCAGAGTTTCGACTGAAAATATTATTTTCTCGGGATCTTCGGTGCTCCGGGGCTTGCTTCAGGTGTTAGGGTAGTTCCCTAGGCTTTGGGGTGGTTTAGTGTAGCTGAGAAGGAGTAGAGATTGAAAATGTATGAGATTTTGTAACCTAAACCCGGAGACCCTCGCATTCCTTTTATAGTGGGCTGAAGCTTCGCATTATGCGGGGCGTAACTTCGGTACGCTAGGCGTACCCTCGTACGCGAGGCGTAAAGAGCTATGTGGTGCATGTTCGGACTCCGAGCTCCGTATGTTTCTGCAAGTGAGATATGTGTCATCCATCCGAAGTACGTTGGGCGTACTTCTCCGACCCAGCCTCATAATTTGTGCCATAAACTTCAAAATTTCATATCTTTCGCATACAAGGTCCGTTTTTGACGTTCTTTATATCCACCCGTAGGTGAGATTATACTCTACAACTTTCATTTAGAATCCGTCGGCTAATTTGACTTTATTTTTAATATTATATTTTTAACGGGTCAGGACAGGAAAAGTACGTTAAAAATTCATAATTTCTTCATCCGACGTTCGTTTTCGTCTGTCTTCTTACCGTTGTACTACTATGGACGAGACCTTCGATTCTCGTTTAAGTTGTATCGGCTAAAAATCACTCTATCTTTATTTCGAGTTTCGGTCTATATACTGCTATGTCGAATCTTAAATCATAACTTCCTCATACGAAATCAGATTTGGACGTTCTTTTTATGAAAATTCACACACAGTGCATATGATCGTTTTCAAACTTGAGTAGTGGCAAAACTCAGACAATTTCATCGGAAACCAAATCATTCATGTATTGGAAATTTAGATGAACCAGTCTTTGATGCCATAGCCAGTTGACATCAGTAGATTCCTTTGTCAAGAGGCACATCTGACACTTTCCAACAATCATATTCATATCTAAAAGATACATATTTTTGATCCGATCTGATTTGATGAGACATTCTTTTCAATCATCTATCATGACTTAGTAATTCTTCTTACATAACTCAACACTCCGATTTGCATCAGTGAGTTGGCCGACAGTTATTAGGTTGTGCTTGAAATCAACCACATAATCCATATTAAAGACATAGAAGTTGATGTTGGTCAAGATTCCATATCCTCGAATTTGAGAATTTGATTTTTTTCCGTATGTCATGTAACCATCATTTGGAGTTAACTTACGATCAAGCAGAAAATCCTTCTACCTAGTCATGTGAATGGAACAAGCACTATCAATATACCATATTGTATCTTATTCGAAGCACAAAAAGCCTACAAAATAAGTCAGTTTTGGAGTTTTTAGGCTTCGATTTAGACGTAAGGACTTTATCATGGGCTTTAGGCTTGGTTTTTGATTTCTAAACAACTGGGGATCTTGGATTGGTCTTTCTTAGATTATTTTGGGAAGATGCAGAAAGTCAACGTCCTTTCATTGATCCAAAACTCAAACTCCACTTTTGGTTGCTTAAACTCAACATTCTTCGGAATGACAGTTTTCCGAGATGGTTCAGGAAAAGTTGTTTTTCGAGATTCATTTGAGATGACATTCCTTTTAACTTTCCATTCAAACTTTGGAATGGAAGCTTTTGCATAATTCCTTACAAAAGCGTTATGTGTATCCTTTCCATCAGAGGAAGCAGTTAGTATTGGAGAAGATACTTTCCGAGGAGAGTAACTGTTCTTTGGTGAGGTCTCAACATTAACAGATTTTACACAATATTTTACTGAGGTATCATGAGTATCCTAGTTAATAGGAATGGATGGTATCTTAAGAATTCTAACAGTCACAAATGTATTATGATTCCTAGTAGCCGGACTGACAACTTTTTGAGACAATATTTTATCGGATTTTTCAAGGAATCTAGAGCACCGTCTAGACATAGTTTCTTTTTTCAAGATATTTTCTAGCCTTAGTCTTCGGATGAAAAATTTTCTTCTTGTTCAACAAAGTCTTCTTCTTAGAGTCATATGTTGACTTAGAAGACAGTCTAATAGATGGATTGTTGAAACATGGATTAATTGAAACTAAGGTACACTTTGAAACAACTCTAGAGTTCAGAATAGAGGAATCAAATGAAGAGTCTTGATCAAATCTTATTTCCTCATTAACATCACTAATAAGGGACTCCCAAAATGAGTTATCATTTCCGATTCATGTCCAAAGGTTTCATGAATAATTTTTTCAATAGCAAAATTGCTTGGAAGACCAGAGTTCAGAAAATAAACTCGAGTGCCCCTTTGTACCATGTGGAATTTCCTAAGATTGATTCGGGTTTAGGGATATGAGCGACAGAAGTTGCATGGAATCTGGACATGTAACAGTGATTGGTTTGAACTCAAGAATCAAGGTTTGATAAACTTCCAAAGTCTTGCTAAGGGATAAGAATGGTGACACAAGATTATCCGAATAAATTGTCATTTGGAATGTCTCCCATAAATGTCAGATCTTGAATTTCCTTTAAGGGACGAGTAACAGGTTTTGGAAACTCACATCCGAGACCAGGAGCTTTAAACCAAGGATGAAAAAAATTGTGAGTCATTCGTCTATTCAATTCAATTATGTCAAGGTAGTTATGCAGACCATCAATCTTAGCATTAAGATGCATATTACCATTAACTAGAAGATTTCTTTCACTAACTGAAATGGCACATTTGTCATTTAGGATAATACATTGATCCCTAGCTATTACAAGTTCATGTTCTAATGTCTCTATCTTAAGCTCTCGATATTCAAAATATAATCTAAATTTGGTTAATTCACTATCCAACTTCTCACTCACATCTATGGCAGACTCAATGACTTTAAGGATCACTGTCCTATATGATTCGATTTGAGTTAGATAAGGTTCACACACAGATAGATCAAAATTATTTTTAGTAATCATAGATTTTACCTGCTTGATGATGCTTCTGGTAGGTGGATCATTCGTTGCCATGTGGCAATAGTTTGGGTCAACATCCCCATCTTCATCTTCAGATCTAGATGGCTAGTATCCTTCATCACATACCATAGTTTGTCTAGCCATAAAACAAAATTTTCTTCTAGAGTATCCTTCATCCTCATTACCACATGACGAGTATCTAACAACATTTCGTGAAACTATAGTAATGAATGCTTTTTCACTTTCTTCTAGCTCTTGTAAACTACGAGCATAGTACGCTGAGTCATTCACTTTTGGTTTCGGAGGAATATCAGCCAAACAGTCTTTTGCATACTAGTTTCCGAGACCACACTTGTGACATATAATCTTGAGTTTGGTTGAAGTTGGAAACTATTGAGGTTCCGAGATGCGATTCAGAAGGTTAGGTCAAAAAACTGGTAGATTTTCAGTAGGTTTGGGGTAAGGCTAATGAGTGTTTTGGTGACGATCTTGAAATCTGTTCAGAGGAGGTTTTTCATTGTTGTTGCATGGTATCATGTACTTCATTGGTAGTAAAGAAAACTATTGTTGGAAACGAATTTGGACATTTGTAGCTTCTGGATCAAAGTTTTCTTCATATGGGAATTTCGGAACTGGTAGAACAGGTTGAGCAGGTGGAACAGATTGAGCAGGTGCGACAGATCTAAAAGGATACGAGACAGCTGGGTTCGGAAGAAGTGGATTGACGGTACTTATGAGAGCATGAGGAACTCAAGAGAGTTGTCTTAAGGTTTGAGCGACATTGGACTCGTGACCTTGTAGTTCAACAAACAACTGATAGAGCTTTAGTTTCTTCAGATATCCATTACTCTAAAGACAATACTTGACATTACCCTGTCCTTTCCCGAGACTATTGATGAACTTCATATTGCTCAAGAGGAGTTCGGACAACACCATGTACAGTCATGTTGTTCACCATTATTCTGTACCGATTTGATGCAGAGGCAACCAATTCACCAAGAGTGGTAGTAAAATTATCAAACTTGTTTAATATAGATATCAGATGCTTGTTTTTCATGTATTCCAAACCTTCAAACAGATCTTGAAGCGTGTCCCATATCCTCTTTGCAGATTTTCACAGCATGACGTGCTCAAAGAGAGATGGTGGAACACCAAACACCATTTTGGAAAATGATATTTGATCAATATGGAGCTTCTCAATGTCGTTTGCTATTAGAGGTGTGGGACGTAGCTCATCTTGAACCATAAGAGTAGCATCAACATCTCTAACCATTTTCCTAACACGTACATGAGGACCTTCTTTCATATATCTCCATATTTCTTCACCTTTTTCTTTGCCAACCACAAATCTCTCCCTTCTAACTTTCCAATGATTATACTCTTCGACAACTAGCAATGGGGATCTCTAAGGGAAACCTATGCTATTTGCGATTTGCATTGAATACATTTGTTAAGATTGATTAGAGCAGCTATCATTGCTGGATATAAGAGATTAAGTGGTATATAGAAGAACTTTTATCCTGAACACATAAATGATTAAGATACCAAGGTAATCTTCAACCAACTATAATCTGTTCTTATGGGTTTAAAGGACAACAACTTAGGCTCTAGTACTAATTATGGCAACAACGATTGGGCGGACAATGTTTGAAAACGCAAACCTTGAGTGAAATAACGACATTGGTTGCTAATAATAATGATTCCAATCAAGCCTGAATAAACCGGTCAAGCCAAAAGAAAATAACTTCAACAAATTTCTCAAGATATGATAAAGTAGAGTATGAACAGTATCAAGAATAATAGAAAGAAGAATGTTAGAGAGAATGATTGACTAAATATTTCTTTAATTGATAAGAGTTAAAATCTAACTATTACAATGGTTTAAGGTTGACACTCCTTTTATAGGAATAGGATTCACAAAAGACAAATACAAAAAGTGTGCATGGACTGGAGATTAACAGCCTGACACCACCAGTGTTGATCTTGTCGGTTGAACTATACAAGAGACAACTAACATAAAACAAAACAATACTAGTCCACTAACACTTAGCATTCTATTACATCAGAAATACATAACTTTGGAAGCCAGATCAATCTCGAAAACATTAATTTTAGCAACATCTTGGAAATGCTGATTACCTCGGATTGTACTTTTGGATTACCAAGGGATCACTTGTTTTGCACCCACAACCACGACATGACGAGCATTGTAGCCCAAGCCAAAGGATTTTTAGGGTTCTCTCCATATTTAAGCACGTTGAGTTCAAGTTAGGGTATCCTTTTCAGCCTCCAAACTCTCCATTTCGAAAATCCTATCCCCTTCAAGTGTTCTTGGTGTTGTTGGCCATTTGAAGAGTCATTTCTCATACTTTGGTGTGGAGCTTGAACACCAAGTTTCTTGCAAAGTGTTTTGGTGAAGAGATCAAGTGTAGATCTAGCAAAAGGACTTCATTTCTGGACCATTGTGAGTAAAAAGCTTCCAGGTATGTCCGTTTTTGGTCCTAGTGGGCTTGTTATTTTGAGTTGAGTGAACTCTAAAACCTCTTGAGCTTATTTTATCACCTCATAATCTTCTTGGATTGGGAAAGTTTGCATCTTGATCTTGTTCTTGATGACATACAAGTTTTGAGGAAGGTTTTATGCTATTAAGGACTTAGGATTGTAGATCTAACTTTAGGCACGAGTCCTAATGGATAAAGTTGGAAAGTTTATCCATTAAGTCAGTAAAAGAACTAGATCTGAATTATTAGCCATGATATGGAGGAACTAAGCACCTAATGGAGATTTTGGCATTCTGCGAGAAGCCATGATGTGGCCTAGGGTTTTCCACCATGTAGCGGTGCTTGAAATCACGAATGTTTTGTCCTTGCATTGCTACACTGTGGCCAAGGAGGGCCCATGATGTGGCAATGTCCTGCATGTACACTGTTTGACCTTTCATTCCCACGACATGACCAAGGAGGGCCCATGATGTGGCGTTGTCTTTGACTAAGTTGAATCTTTACTTTGTGGACCTTTGACCATTGACTTTTGACTAGTTTGACTTATGGTCATACTTGGAGTATTTAGGTTTCTGATTGAGAATTCATCTCTTTTAGCGATTAGTCAGTTTGCGGGATTGGGCAACACAAGGTGTGAGGGAGTTTTTTTTGCTTCTTCGGTTATTCTGTTCAGGTGAGTTTCTCACTATGCCACATACCCCATTGTATATCCTTTTCATGTTAGGATATAGATTTTGTTAGAGCACAAGTATGTTAGTGGTTGATATAACTCCTTTTTATGTATGTGTAGTATGGAACACTTAGTTTCATCGTATGATAGATTGGTAGAGACTTGCCTGTTGATTGTATGGTATGGTTAGAGGTTATGTTTGGTTAGGGTAACTATTGTAGACTAGTTATCAGGATTATGTATGACTGACCAACGAAGGACTTAACTAAGAAGTGGTCACTGGCAGGGTAACTAAGGAAGACTAGTTGCTAAGGGTATGGACATACTAGTATTTTTTTATGTGTTTATGTTACATATTTATGTGATAGTGATAGCTTGGGTTATATGTAGTTTAAGTTGGATAACCTGATAACTTTTGGTCTAATACCTGATTGTGATGTGCTTGTCTGATTGTTTGCTCTCGGGTGGGTATCTGTTCGACTGTTTATCTGATCCTTGACTACATATGAATTTATGAACTGATAGGAAAGATTGTGGTTAGATTGTAACAATGATAGGAAAGACTGTGGTTGGATCACAACACTAATAGGGAAGATTGTGGTTGGATCACAAAACTGATAGGGAAGACTTTGGTTGGATCACAACAATGATTGGGAAGACTATCGTTTGATCACAACACTGGTAGGAAGACTGTGGTTAGATCACAAAACTGATAGGAAAGACTGTGGTTAAGTCACAACAATTATATGTAAGACCAAGGCTCATTCTCTGGCAATGGAGTAAGGGCTGGGTCTGTATACTCCCTAGGGTTAGGATCATTACGCATGATATATGTATATGGATCGGAGATTTAATTACTCGACATTAGATCCGAGATCTTGTGTGGATGCATTGTATGTATGATGGAATATGTGGTATATTGGGGAACTCACTAAGATTTATGCTTACACTTGTGGATTAAACATTTTGCAGGTCGTTTGCAAGAAGATCTCGACGAGACGGTACACACGCATCAAAGATGTTTATTCCCATAGTTTTGTAAACCTAACTCTGATATTGTATGGTTTTAATCAAATGGACGTTACATAATGGTTTCTTAAACAAAGGTTTTGATTGGTTATTATATTTTAAAATTGAAAATTCTCTTTGTAATTTGTGGGAAGATATAAGGTACACCCTACAATTATCATTTATTATTTATAAATATGCATTAGTTTACACTTCCGTTAACAGTCCAGTAAAAGTAGTTATCATCGGGATCGATTTAAAATAAATTTAAAATACAATGATTTGATCCGAGTATCACAATCTCTCTTCTTCAATTCTCTACTTCATAAATAAATTTACCTACAAAATAAGCATCATAAAAAACAATAAGCTACAAAGAGCTTAGTGAGTAATCCTTAACAAGGGTAAAAATAATAATCATGATATAAGAATACAGCACTCATGAGTATATAGTTTGTCAAGACTCATTTATCAACTAAAGATTCACAATCCACCCATTTACTCTAATAACAATGGTAATAGACTTACAACTTCTCAAGGTGCCATTAAAATCTCACAAGATACTCATGCTCGTTCTCATTCTTTGCTTTTTCTATACTTATTATCATTTTCACTTTCTACTCTCTCTCTCTCTCTCTCTCTCTCTCTCCCTCTCTCCCTCTCTCTCTCTCTCACTATATATATATATATATATATATATAACACACATTCTCTTTCCCTTTTATTCTCTTATTCTCTCAAGTCATTTTCTACACTATTTCTCCTTATTTCCCTTTACTCTCTCTATTTAAATCTCTATACTCATACTATATATCTCTTTATGTCTCTTTCTCTATCTTTTCCTCTCTGCATCTCTATCTCTCTCTATCTCTCTCTCTCTCTCTCTCTCTCTCTATATATATATATATATATATATATATATATATATATATATATATATATATATATATCATTCTATGCATTTTTATCTACATATCTCTTTCTATCTCTTCATCTCTATCTTCATCCCTCTTTCCTTCTTTTCATCTATATCTCCATCTCTTTTTCTATCTCTATATCTCTATCTCCATCTATATTTCTATCTCTACATCTCTATTCCCATCCCTCTCTCCTTCTGTGCCTCTCTATCTTACAACTATACTAACTCATTAACTCGTATAATAATATTTGACTATTTCTCTCAATAATTCTCTCTCCTTAATTCCTATAGTAATATATAACTACATGTCTCACTCATAGTAGTTTATTAACGCATATTTAAATACTCTATTTTATATTTCGAATGTACTCATTATGGATATTATACTACATTGTGTATCTCAATCATACTCATCTGTGTACTCAAATAGTAATAACATACTATAATTCTCAATAATCATACTTAATGACTTATATGGCATCTGATAGCTATAATTCTAAATTAACACAATTACTCAACTCATTATATTAATAAATAAGAACTTAGATATTATACTCAACTCTAAATATGAACAATAATTATCACATCTAGATATTATTAATCTAGAGAAAGGTAAGATCACTCGATTGGTTAGTTAGTGATGGCTAACTGTAATTTTGGCCCCTACCTTAGCGATGCTTTCCAATTCATCACTTGTCCAACCCTATTTGGAAAATATATCAACTTCATTAGAACATGTCTAATCTCATCACTTATATCCACCATAGTGATCAATTAATTGATCACTAACTAGACTCGGTAACTATTTGTCACCCAAACTAGTTATTTGTTTAAATACAATTCACTAACGACTTTACCTTGCAAGTCGTTAATCCAATAAAAAATTCTAGGTAAATTAAGGTATTTTTCTGATCAAAGAACGCGTCCTGAGCGACATCTCTGATCACATGTGCCAAAATCTCCCAATTGAAAGGAAATAGAAAAATTTATACTAAAGGCGTGATGATCAATTCACCAAGTCGTGGCCACCAACTTCTTCGACGATTGCCACGTATCTTGTCATTTTGCCACGTGTCACTCTCTAGTTAACAAGTGTCCCGATGACTCGCCTCATACCACGTTGTGATAAGCATACCACCAGTTCGTGGTGACAAAAGTTGAACATTGACTTGACTTTCGTTGACTTTTCTTAAAATAGCAACGTACTTTCATCAGAACTTCAAAAGATCATAATTTTCTTATACAGACTCCGTTTTTAACAGACTCTATATCCACGAAACCGTATCATAGTGTAATATCATTTTATTTTCACAATTTCCTGGTTTTAACTCAACTCATTTTCTGATACAACACAATAAGTACAAGAACCTACATATTGCCTCACTAAATTATAATCTACTCACTGTTTTAAGCTCACCCTAAATCATAGTTGTTAGGGCCAAGATCCTCAACCCTATTCGGGATCCCAGATCTTCAAGAAATTTCAGGATCTCAGACATATATCAGGATCCTTACCATTATTATTATTATTATTTCCTAACATTTCTAACAGATATATTTCTAGTCTTTTTCTCACATGTGCAGAATTAGTCAACATAAGACTCATTCTCAACGAATAAACGTTTCAATCAGGAAGAAGACCCAGGAATACCATGTCAAGCCAGCGTGTTCTTTTTATTCGAGAGGATCCAGGGAATATCAGACTTACTGTTACTTGGACTAGACTATAAATACACATGTATTTTGCACACAACACACATATAGACTCACTGTAATACTTATACTCGTTTACTTACCTTCATTTCTGTAATCAATTGTTCAATCAATAAAATTAATCAAGGTATGTTATCATTGTCACCTCCCAAGGTTTTGAGCTAGGGATCCTAGAAAGGATCAAGGGTTTTCCTTGTAAATCACTTGTGCAATCTTGTTCTATTTTTGATAATCGCTTTGCAAACAACACCACAGCCTCTCATTCAATTTGGTTAATATGAACTCAATTGACTGTTGACAAAAAAATTGGCGCCCACTATGGGGCCTTGGTATTTATAACCGTAAAAAATCATGTCTACACAACCAACATTCTCTTCTTCCTCTATTCCCTTTATTCCTTCGAAAAATCTTCCACCTCCTCCAAGCGCCCCCTTGGTCAGAAGAAGACTTTCGATGTACCGAAGAAGAACACTCCTCTGGTTACTCCAGAATCCCTGGGATCCCTGGATCCACCCACATTAGTCTCGAACAACGAACTCTCCACCATGATGAAGATATTGACACAACAGACGACTGAGCAACGGGAAGACAACAGAACACTGCTTAATGAAGTGGAAAGGATAACGCAAAGATCCGCAAACCTCAGGAGACCACATCTCAATCTTACAACCGAGAATCCTGAATTTCGACAATGCAGGATCCCTAGGGAAATGTCCGAAATCAACAACTCCAACATCCGTTGTTACCCTAACAAGGAAAGAAACCCTAAACATCCAAACTCATGTGGCCCAGGATCTTGATGAGACCTTCAATACTCCTAATAATAGAAATAGTGGTTGTAAGACTATCAATACTAACTCTATGGATCTCGATGTAGGAATAAGTCTGATTATGGCCAAAGAACTCCAACAACTAAGACAGATGATCTCAAGCGTACTAGGGGTAGTCCAACCTATAGCAGAAGCATCCCCCTAGTTACAGGATCTCAAGATTTATCCCTGCAATAGCCGATAACGAAGTTCCAAGCACTTAAAAACTCCTAGCATGAAGCCTTGCGATGTAACCACGGATCCTGAAGAGCATATCACACAATACAGGGAGAGAATGGAGATCATTCCCATTCCACCACACTTGAAAGAAGCCTATTTATGTACAGGCTTCGGATCGACCCTTACAGGATCAACCTTAAAATGGCTTCTTAATGTTCCACCTTCTTTTATTACCTCTTTTGCTCATTTACTTAACCTTTTCAATAATCAGTTTTCTTGCAGCATAATATTTGAAAGGATCACTAGTGATCTCTACCGGGTGGTCCAGAATCCCAAAGAATCCATAAGGGACTTTGTAAGCAAGTGTGGTAGGGAATCCCTAAACATACCAAACATCGACATGGCCATGGCCGTGGAGGCCATTAAGATAGTTTTGAAGAAGGATTCCACATTTTACGAAGACCTTGTAATGACTCCATGCAAATGTATGGATGAAGTCAAAAGCCGAGCACTAAGGTTCATCATATTGGAAGAGGACAAAGACATGCAAAAGAGGGCCAAGATCCTATAAGTCAAAACCCTATTCCACACCTGATCATCACAGGGTTAATTCCCTCGATGATGAAGGTGAGGAAGACGAATTTCCTAAAATTATTCATTATTGCTTTTTTTTGGATGTTTCTGGTCTAATATTCACCATGAAGGATCTTGGTGACAAAGCAAGTTGGCCAAGAAAAGGAGAAAAATCGTATAGCTGGTAAGAAAAATCCAAATGGTGTGCATATCCTGAGGATTTTGGTCACAACATTGAGGACTGCATTGCCCTTATGAAGGATATTAGTTATCTCCTGAGAAAGGGTTATCTCAAAGAGATCCTAGGAAGGAAAAAAGAAAGATCCATGGAAAAAGAGCAATACCCTGTGAAGATCTTGGAAAAGCCAGAATCCCCTTCTTCTGATGCCAAGGTAATCAATGTCATTTCCGGAGGATCTGACATCCATAGGACTTCTTATTCTGCAGCTAAAAGGCACACCAAAGTCTCCAAGACGGAATGGAGGAGAAACCCCTAAAAACACATCGATAACAAGCAGTAAGGAGATCATATTTGACGAACAGATAGAGAAAACATCCAGGATCCCTACCATGATGGGTTAGTGATTACTCTATATATCGCTAATCACTTCGTTAGAAGGATCTTGGTAAACGGAGGATCCTCGGTGAACATCATACTTGTAGATTCTTTAACCAGGATGAACATCCCGAAATCCGAAATAATGAAGATATCCTTGGCCCTAATAGTATTCAGTGGTGAAACAAAGCACACCATTGGAGAAATCAAGTTACCCATCTTCATCGAAGGGGTAAATTCGAGGCAATGTTTTTGTGTTATTGACGCTTTGTCTTCCTATAATATTATATTAGCTAGACCATGGATTCATGACATGAAGGCAGTCCCATCGATGTACCACCAGTACATCAAGATGTCTACCCCATGGGGGACATCGAAGATCATCCGGGATCAACAAGAATCTAAAGAATATTACAAAACCTCGATGAAATCTTCAACAATACCACAACAAGCATAATAATTAAATAAGGGGGAATGAAGTGTAATAGAAACAAGAGAGCAAGATGTGAAGGAAATGCCCTTGAACCTCGAGGATCCTGAAGCCAGAGTCCTCATAAGACCCCAACACCACAACAAATCGAACAAGAAGTTGAAAAACTTCTCAGAATAGGGATGATTAAAGAAGTGAAGTTCTCAAGATGGCTAGCCAACGTATTGGTAGTCCAAAAGATGAATGGCAAATGGAGAGTGTGTGTTGATTACACGGATCTCAATAAGGCATTCCCTAAGGATCCTTTCCTTTTACCACACATAGACTCAATGACAGATGCCACGACAAGACATGAGATACTAACAATCATGGACGCTTCAGCAGGATTCCAAGAAATACAGATGGAACCATCCGATCAAAAGGAGTTGCCTTCATAAGCCCCATATGTATATATTACAATATTTCCATGCCTTTTGGTCTTAGAAATGCAGGAAAAACATATCAAAGGCTAGTGAATCGAATGTTCAAGGACAAACTAGGGGACACCATAGAAGTATACATTGATGACATAGTGGTCAAGTCTAAGAGAGCTCAAGATCCCCTCAAGGATCTTTAAGGAGAATTCAACATTTTAGATGAATACAATATGAAACTGAACCCCTCCAAATGCCACTTTGGAATGAGGGCATGAAAGTTTCTTGGATATATGGTCACTAAGAGAGGAATAGAAGCCAACCCTGAACTGCTCAAAGCCATAATAGATCTAAGCTCCCCAACTACGACCAAGGATATCTAAAGGATGACTAGAAGAGTAGAGGCTCTAAACAAGTTCATTTCAAGATCCTCAAAGAGATGTAAACCTTTCTACAACATCCTAAAGAAGAACAAGAAGTTTTAATGGAACGAGGAGCATGCAAAAGCCTTCCAGGAACTCAAAAAGTATTTAAGTTCATCACCCCTACTAGTAAAACCATTAGATGGAGATCCACTGCTCCTATACCTTTCAGTATCTTTGAATGTCGTAAGTGTAGTCCTAGCCAAGGATCTTGATGGGGACCAACATCCCATCTACTATGTAAGTAAAAGTCTACTAGATGCTGAAACCAGGTATTCCCATCTCAAAAAACCTTTACTAGAACTAGTAACGGAATCTACTAAGTTAAGACGCTATTTTGAAACTCATACCATACATGTAAAAACTAATTATCCAATTAAAAAATTTATGTGAAAACCAGAGATATCAGGAAGAAAGGCCAAGTGGTTGGTAAAGCTCAGCATATACGTCATAAATTATGAACCAATATCCGCAATCAAGTCACAAGCACTAGCAGACTTTGTGGCTGACTTTAGTGATGATCTACAAGATGAAGTGGAAATAGAGACAAGACAACTCATGTAAGAAGAAAACATGGGAAGATGGACGCTCTTCATGGACGGAGCATCCAACCAAAGAGGAACCAGCCTTGGGATCATGCTAAAATCTCCACAGGGGGACATACTACCCCAGGACGTTAGCTGTGACTTTGATGCAACCAACAACGAAGCGGAATACGAATCACTGATTATGGGATTACAACTAGCCAATGATCTTTTGGTATTTTGTAGACTCGTTATTAATTATTAACCACTTTAATGTATCCTATGCAGTTAAAGGCGAAAGGCTAGCATCATATCTTCAAATTCTTAAAAAATTAGCCTTCAAATTCGAAGCCTTTAATCTAAAATAAGTTCCCAGGGAAGATAATGCCGAAGCAAATGCATTATCCAACCTGTAATCTTCCCTTAGGATCCCATCAACCAATTATCCATGTCATAATTGAGGATCATGCCAAAAGATCAGAAAATCCCAACAACCATGATCAGACCGCCAACATCGCAACAATCCAAGATCCTGATACTCAACCCGCTCGCCAAGATCCTAGTAGACAAAATAATAAGGATCCTACAAGATCCTGGATCAAACCCATCATAGAATGCATTCGATATCGCACAATCCCAAAAGAAGAAAGAAGTGACAAAGCATTCAAGATGAGGGTCTCATGCTTTATGGTGATCCAAGGGGAATTATACAAAAATTCCACAGTAGGAGCATACCTAAGATGTTTCGAAGATCACGAAGCGGCATTAGTTCTGAAAGACATACAGTGAGGAGATTATGTTAACCACACCGGGGGCAGATCCTTATGCTCTAAGATACTAAGGACATGGTACTACTGGCCAATGATGAAAAAGGATGCCTTCTTACATGCACAAAAGTGTGATGCTTGTCAGAGACATAGCAACATCCTTCACCAATCGGCATAACCTTTATACCCTATCATCTCTTCTTAGTTATTCACGAAATGAGGAATGGATATAGTTGGTACATTACCAAAGATTCCTGGTGGAAAAGTCTTCATGCTAGTAATGACAGACTATTTTTCAAAATGGATGAAGGTTGAGGCTTTTTTCCAAGTAAGAGATAAGGAGGTGGTCTCGTTTATCAAACACAATATCTTGACCAGATTCAGGATCCCGGCGGTCATCATATGTGATAATGAATCCCATTTCATAAGTAAGAGAACTAATGACTTTTGCACGAGTTGGGGAATTAAAATGATACCCTCTAGTCTTGTCCATCCTAAAGCCAATGGTCAAGCAGAGTATAGTAACAAGATCATAGTCAACAATTTGAAGAAAAAGCTAGATGAAAGGAATGGCAGATGGGTTGAAGAACTTCATTTTGTTCTGTGGGTGGACACGAACACATCAAAAACAACCACGGGTCAAACTCCGTAATCTTTGGTGTTTGGAATAGAAGCCATGATACCAACTGAAGTGGTGATCCCTATAACAAGATACCAACTCCAAAATCAGGAGAACAACGAGATGATCCTAGCCCGGGATCTTGACTCTATTGATGAACTCAGGGATCTTGGCAGGATCCGCATCGCAGCTCGTCAAAAAAGGATCGCCAAAACATACAACAAAAACATAAAATTTAGAAGATTCCAGGTAGGTGACTTGGTTCATAGGAAAGTGTTCCAGAATACCAAGGATCCTAATGAAGGCAAGTTCGCACCCAAATGAGAAGGGCCATATCTTATCCATTCAAAAGCAGATTATCATAAACCAAGATCTTTCCAAATATTTTCTAAAGTGGTTTTTTTCCCAGTGAAAGTTAAGTAAGGATCTTCTTCAACAAATTCCTAAGTTGGATCATCCAAAGAAGAATCCTCCCTATACAAGAACGCAGGATACTAAAGGACTTACAACACGAAACTTCTCTAAAAGATAGAAGTCTAAAAGAAAATTCTAAAGACCGAAGCTAAACCTAAGAATACCAGGTTCTACCTATCATTGTTTCTTAAAAGATTTCTTCCTACGTTATAATTAAAGGCATATCTTTTCTAAGCATTCTAATTGTTTTAAGATATTGATTAATTATCTCAGATTATTAGGATCCCAAAAGGTTATTGTAAAACCTGAATCTTTTAGGATCTTAATCGTCTAAGGATCCTTAAGAAAACCTAACCTATTTTGATCGACCATGCAAAATAATATGTAAACAACCACAGCATTAAAAGGGTTGCCCATCAACCCCACAAAAAAATAAGAAGAACAAGAAAATATTGTCTTACATACAAAATATTAAAATGTTTTTAAACTTATCAAACCAAATCCTTGGCTAGATCACTCCCAACTGGGGTCTTCTCTATTCTCTTCTTCTTCTCATCCTCTTCCTCCTTCTTCTTCTCTTCTTCTTCTTTCCTCATCCCTGCAGGATCCTGACCAACATTGACAGGCATGTCGGTCAAATTAGTTAGGGCCTCATGCCATCCTGCTACATCGCATGACCCCGTATTCTTAATATCCTCTGCCAACTTAATGTTTGCCTCCCAAATGACCTCAGTGGCACTGCTCTTAGCCTCAACAATTACCTATTTAACCTTAATTACATGCTATTCTTCTTTATCTGCTTTATTCTTGACCAATTTCTCCACCCTTTGTAAAATCTCCGTGTTGGTTGCTTCTTGCTCCTTTCAAGCTTGCTCCTACCGAAAGAGATCAACTTCTTCAGTGCCTCATATGTTTGTAAAAAAGAACAGTGATGAAACTAAAGCCACGTATAAGAGAACCCAAGGATGCTTATAGATTGCAAGAAAGTTATTAACTTCTTCAACACCTCATCTGCCTTAAGATTCTCCGGGTCAAAAACCTCAACTGATTTCCTCTTTCGGGATCCTGGGGGCTTAACAGTCAAATCTATGGGAGCTCTCTTGGGAAGGATAAAGGATGGCGGCTTTTCTTTCTTGACCACCAGTTGGTCACTGGACATGACATAATCAATATCATCCAAGGTAAATCGAGCACCAGAATGTGTAGACTTAAATCCTAAACATGGAAAAAGAATTTAACCACTTCAGGATCCTTCATAGAAAATGAAATAAAGTTAAGGATCCTTACCAGTTGACATGGGATAATAGCAGTTAAACTCTCTTGATGACAAGGTTGATCGAGCTTGAATGATCTCTCGGTCTCGGGAAGAGCAAAGAAACTCTCAATCCTACTTTCAGTATCTTCGGCAGAAGGGACGAGCTCTTCAAACTTGAAATCTGCAAAAAAATAAACAAAATAAGAAGTTTGAATTCCAGGATGCTTAGTATAATAACATGAAGCCCTACCCTTTTTAACCCAATACTTTGATGAAAGATTTCCGTCGGGGATGGACTCGTGTCTCACAAAGAAGTACTTTCCTTTCCAAGCGCCATCATTATGCTTGGACTTCAAAACGAGGGGTGACTTATCATTTTTGTATTTAAGTAAAAACCAAGATTTCTATAAGGTCAAAAGATCGTAGACGTGAGCTAACTCATTCAAACGGATATTAAGACCCATGGAGTGGTTCAACCGATCGATCCAGTAAAGGATCCTCCAAACCGCTGGCATGGTTTAAATGTACGGAATTTTTGTAATCTCAAAGAACTCAGAAATGATTCGGGGAAAAGTGTAAGAAAGACCTAAGGCGAAAGGATATTCGGAAAAGCAAACCCAAGAGGAAGAAACATAGTCTGATTGAATCTTGGCATCGAAAGGTGTGAAAACGGTGCCAACAGGAAAACTCCAACCGATTTCAGAGCTTCAATGTAGTTATCGTCAAAGGAACAATTTCCTCATAAGATAAGGCTTTTTGATCAACGGAATCATCATCGGGAACAGTGATGATGCTTGTGTGAGAACGAGTTGCTTTCTTGCCCATGACTAAAGACGAAGAAAATTAAGGAGAAAAGGAACAAGGAAAGTACCTTGGACGATATAGCGTCTAGAAAGGACCTAAAAGAGTAAGGCAGAATCGAAAACCTGAATGCCCTATTTATATGAGAATCATATAAGGGAAGAAGGATGATTTGACAGATAATTATGCCTATTTAACCGGTCAGAATTCAATCATTTGGGATTCAAATTTCCCTATCCATTAAAACTTCAAATTCCTTACTCTTCTTTTATATTTAAATTATACCTTTAAATATTCATAAATTAACTGAAATATTTCGCAAGTATAATTTGGGGGCAATTGTTAGGGCCATGATCCTCAACCCTATTCAGGATCCCGGATCTTCAAGAGCTTTCAGGATCCCAGACATTTCTCAGGATCCTGACCATTATTATTATTATTATTATTATTATTATTATTATTATTATTATTATTATTATTATTATTATTATTATTATTATTATTATTATTATTATTATTTCCTAATATTTCTTATGGATATATTTCTAGTCTTTTTCTCACATGTGCAGAATTAGTCAACATAAGACTCATTATCAATGAAGAAACATTTCAATCAGGTAGAAGACCTGAGAATACCAAGTCAAACCAACGTATTCAAATTTATAAACCTAACTTATTTGCTAACTATGCACTTATAGACAGTGTCCCTAGTCAGATTATAGTATAGCTTGGGTTAGTTTGGTGTCGATCACAGAGAACGAAATTCAACTAAATAAATTAAATACTCCTAATTAAACTAAGAAACAAACTTTGATTAGGGGTTTTTACTGATTTTTCAAGATCAGAAGAACTTAAACTATCAACTAGAAATTAAGCAAAGAAAACAAGTTAACTTCAATAATTAAAAGAATACTTCTGCCTAGATCCAATTTCACTTTCTCCTATGGTTGATTTCTAATGGATAGATTAATACTGATTACCAATTTTCTAGCTATTATGATCAAATATCTAGGCCTACCAATTTATAAATTAACAAGCAATGATCATGCAATAGTTAAACACTAAATCGATATCAAGCACAAATTGGATTATGAATGATAATAGTTACTTTCCTATGATCAAGTTAAGCAACCAAGCACAAATCTATATTGATTATGCTCTCTAACACAGTTAAAGTTACTAGCTTTAATTACTTAATCAAATATGTGATTAATTCTAGCTCTAATTATTTAATGATCATAAACAATTAGGAGACAAATTCATGCAATTAATATGATCAATTAACACACAAAACTTGATTTATAAGTAATATAAACTAGAACTAAAACATGCTAGGGTTTGGATTTATCAAACATATGTAAAATCAAATATAATCATCCAGTAATTGAAATCAACTCATACAGATCAAGTTCATCTTCACCAAACAGAAGTAAAAGGTATTTAGCCTCTCATTGTAGCAGAAAAACACAATAGATCCATGTGAAATAAGCTAGACATAAGTATGAAAAGCAAACCAGCTAGATCAATGTAGAAATCTTCTAAATATTCTTCAATCCTTGAGCTTCACTTGCGTTTCGATCTTCTTCTGGGTTTATAGGGGTTCTTAGTCGAAATTCACCTTAGAAAAACCAGATGCATTCCCTTGATTTAGACAATATGTCTGGGATTTTATAATTGTCTAAATCTAACCACCGTGTCGTGGTTGACCTCCACCACGATGTGGTCTTCGAGTTTATCCCGTGTCTACCAAGTCATCTAATTGGTCGTGAATATTCCATTCACAACGTCGTGTTAGATATCACCACGATGTGGCCTTCAACCCTCTTCTCTTCTTCTTTTGTTTTAGCTCCCATTTCTTGCTTCCAGCTCCTCGTATGCTGCCTTTTTGTCCCGAGCAAGTCTTCGCTACTACAAATCATATTTTAAACATAATAAGTATCTTTTTTCTGAAATAACCACAATTGTAGCTAAAAGTACTAGAAATATGCATTAAATATGTAGTTAATTATGCATATATGAAGGATCCCGGGACTATCAGACTTATTGTTACTTTGACTAGACTATAAGTACATATGTATTTTGCATACAACACACACATAGAATCACTACAATACGTTTACTCGTTTACTTACCTTCATTTTTGTAATCAATCATTCATTTAATAAAATTAATCAAGGCAGGTGATCATTATCACCTCTCAAAGCTCTGTGTCGGAGATCCTAGAAATGATCAAGGGCTTTCCTTGTAAATCACTTGTGCAATCTTGTTCTAATTTCGATAATCATTTTACGAACAACGCCACTATAACGTCCCATTTTTCAAGGCAAAATTTTCATTTTTATTTATTAAATAATATCAGAGTATTTATTACATTATGCGGAAACATGATTGTGAATGCGCGTATGCACATTCAAGCCTTTCCCTTCTCACGAGTGAATGAATTTCCTGAAAAAACATTTATAACAACTGGGTATGCGCTAGGCTTAGTGAGTTCCCCCAATATACCATATACCATAATATACATACATGCATACAAATAATATGAGTATTTTAGACTTATGACCTTCACGCCTTTTCGTCTTTAACAGGGTCTATGAGTACTTACGACCTACATGCTATTTCATTAACATGCATCAATATGTACTTACGTCCTACATGATATTTTGTTAACACGTGGGCCTATAGGCTCCTAACCTCTTTGTCGTTCCTCCATCATCTGCTAACTAATTCACAAGAACGTATAAGCATATTAATAATTATGCACATAGATGTTGCATATTCAGCTCTATATCCACACAGAAATCTATATTATAGGCTTTATATTACTAGTTCCTATATCCTAACATACATGGATATATATTGAATACATAATATAGTGAGACGAACTCACCTGAACAAGGTAGGTGACTCGAAGTTAGGGCAGCGTTTCGCATTCGCACTTCACCAAGACCTAAATGCATAATACTAAGTCTTAGCCTAGTTTCGTAATCCTGGCGAATATATCTATATAGTCTAGATTCCTCAATAATCTCGATGTCTACATTAACATCTATCAAGTAAGGAATAACCTGGTAGGATCATATCGGAGGTAGGGTCCATTTGGTATACAAAGTATAATGTTTGGAAATCCCACTTTAAACACCTCTTTGAATCTAACCTAGACATTACTCCCGTAAGTAGATCAATCAGTATAACAACTTGGAATCATTGATAAATCTTAATTATAGGTTCATATAACGACTATGACTATAATTAAATGTTACACTTAAATAAAACAAGTGTAACTTAACTTACAGAGTAATCTAGCGAGAATTGGGAATTATGCGGGCAAAATTCTGATCCAGGAGATTCTATTCACCGACTATCTGTCACCTTAGGGCTTCTTTGAAGTGGCCAGAACTCGGGAGTAAAGGAGCTAAAAGCTAGAAAGTATTCTAGAGAGAATCGGAAGAAAGGTGTGGTGAAACGAAGGTTTATATAGGCTGGAAAGGGGTGCATGCCCCACACATAGTCGGGTGTGCGTCGTACATCTTGTCAATAGTGATGACGTGTCGAGCAACAGATGGTGACACGTGTCGAAATCGGGTGTTGTGTCAGGCACCACAAAAACTGTCGCGGCGCGCGTCTGCACACGAGAATTTATGTTTTCTTAAAAATTGCATAACGTCTCTGTATGTGCTTCGTTTTTGATGTGTTTTATTACCATGAGTAGCTATTAACGAGATCTACAACTTACGTTTAGACTCCGTCGGCAAATTTTGAATTTTTTTTAAAAGTTATATTTTCACAGGCTTAGACTGTTAAAGCCCGTGCAAAAATCATAACTCTCTCAAACGATATTCATTCACGAATATCTTTATATCGATGGATAGGTATGGACGGGATATTCAACTCTAATTTAGATTATATTTCCTAACAATCGACCGATGTTAAATTAAGTTTCTGTGACGCACACTAGTACGCTAAAACTTCGAAAAATCACAACTTCCTCTTATTAAGTCAGATTGGATGTTCTCTATATGCACATTTTCGGTTTAACAACTACTATGACCTTCATTTAGATCGCTTAGGATTAAACTTGATTTATCAAATATTCAGTTTTTACGATACACAGAGTCACATCAGTTTAATCACGAAACTTCGAAGAAGCATAACTTCTTCATACGAAGTCGGATTTACGCGTTCTATATATCTACGAAAATTGTATCGACGTTTCTTCCTTTTCTATGATGATTACTTAAGATAAGTAGTAATATATTTCTACTTAAAATTTTATAAACAAGATTTCATCCCCGAAATCCTGCTCCTTGTGCACCTAGACGCGGAGTTATCGAAATCTAGTCGATGTTTTTGCATCTATACGTCTCACAAAACTTCATTTTCTACCTTAGACGTACTACTGAGCTCCTTGCTTGTCGGTTGGGACTCTCTTAATTAATATTTTACCATGAATGGTTACCTTCAGACATGAAATGTTGATTCGTTCTGTAGACTAGGAACACTGTTGACTTGTCTTAACGCAAGTAACTAGGAAAATTTATCTATAAACTCCTAGTGGAAATCACTTTCAAGAATGTGCCTTTATGAAATTCTTACAATCTACTGTTTTGACTTCTTTTCCTATGATATTTTTCTATGACGTACCCTTAAACCACTTATGATCTTATATTGTAGGTAGCTTATCTGCCTACTTCAGGTGTCCTAGCAACCTGAAATTTAACTAACGGGTTTACTAAATCCTTACTATGGTTTGAATTAAATTTCTAAGTCGTGTATATGTCTTGAGTACTTAACGCTTTTCATAGTTATCTACGCGGCCTACTGAATTTCTTATTTACTGATCCTTTACTGCGAGGATAAATCCTACATCCTACGAATGTATCGGGTCCTCTTATATTTCTGAGCCGTATCCATGAATTTGGTAATTTCCTAAATCGTATTTGATGCTAAGGAGGAAAGACCAAACCTTTCCTTAAGAAGCAAGAAGCTCACAACCTATGGATAATCTTAGCAGGAGAATTTTGTGGCCCTAAACCTAAATGAAAACTTTTATCTATTTGGGTCGTATTCCTTATGACGAATCTGAAATTAACAATCTCCACCTAATTGTGATGCCACTCCTATACTTTGGTGTGGAAGCCAAAATTCAGGCTGCTCCTCATACTTCTTCCTTAAGGGTTGGTCCTCCCCCACTTGAGTTCGACCCATTATCTGCTACTATTTGTTACTGATCAAAGCTTAAGTTGGCTATTCTTAGTAGTTACTTTTTTCCTTTGAATAAACTCATGTTTGTCATATCCAATGTCCTTCAATATTCCTATCGTACTACTACTACTTGTATTCTTCACAAGTGACTTCCTTAAAATAGGATAAGCATAAGTTGTTTGGAAATATACTAAAGCATATATTTAACTATCCTTAACACGAACAAACAGGTGTAAAGTAAACTTCCCATATTTATTATAATATTGTTGTCGTACATTTCTTACAATATTTTAAACCTAACAGTACTATTGACTTATGTGACGTAATCTCACTCATTTTGGAGCTTTCCCTCGATCAGAAGAACAATCGGCCAAGTTCTTCGGTGCTTCTATTGCTTCCTCTGTTATGAGTTGAAACGCTCACCATTTGACCCTTGGGGCTTCAACTCCGCCTTATTTTCCACCGGTCATCCTTAATGTTGCAGGTGTTGGGGCTTATGTCGCGCATGTTGGGTTCAGAAGAGGACAGTTGGTCTTGATATGGCCCATTTTGTTGCAGTGGAAACATATGCGCATTCCCTGTACTCCTTGCTTACAGTCTCGACTGTAATGTCCTTTCTTGATGCAATTATACCATATTATAGCACGATAAATCCCTTCGTGTGATTTTCCAAACTTATCAAACCTTGGATCTTTTGGCTGCTGGCTGTGATGGAGTTAGGGCCCTTTCTGTGAACATCTTGGTGATCTCGGTCACCAACTACGTTGTTTGCCTAAGCGACAAGTATTCCTGAATTAGTCACTCCCTCTCTACAAGTGGAACATACTCTTCCCTAATCTTTTCCACAAACTGTTCCCATGTCACTACGCTCTTCTTAGTGGGCAAATAGTCTGTTGTGATAAAATTCCACAAGGCTTTCGCCCCATGGCGGAGATGACTCTGCACATACCTGAACTTTCCGTTAGATGGGCAAGCATAAGTGTAGAAGCATCCTTCTACATCGGAGATCCACCAGTTATTAAACTCCCTATAGGGCATCTCCTTCTCCCTATCCGAGGCTGCGATAGCAACAACAGCAGTGGTTGCCGCAACGATGGTGCGAGCTACGGCAATATATCGTTCGTCAAACATGGAAATTAGTTCAGTCTAGATAAATTTGAACATCTCTGGAATGTCAGTCTCACTTGCCTCTGATCCAGAACCTAAACAGCTTCCTCTTGTGATCATTACCATTCTGGAGATACAGATGGGGCTAGATTTATACGAATTTATAAACTATTTTGGTGTAACGATCGATCCTTTCCAGCTTCTTAATAACCTTTTTAATCTTCCTAATTCAAGTTTGAAC
Organism: Lactuca virosa; assembly: GCF_052849685.1. Classification (NCBI taxonomy): domain Eukaryota; kingdom Viridiplantae; phylum Streptophyta; class Magnoliopsida; order Asterales; family Asteraceae; genus Lactuca; species Lactuca virosa. The sequence goes on along the minus strand of NC_136432.1, from coordinate 99,412,549 downwards.
CCTATATGTCTAGTAGTACGTACCCTTCTCTTTATTCCTCTCTCTCTCTCTCTCTCTCTCTCTCTCTCTCTCTCTTTGCCGATTTTTTAGCGAAGAAAACCATCGACATCCGTCGAGCGCTGCCTTGGGCCACCGTAGAACCACCACTGCCAATCATTGAACACCGCCTGGTGCCCTCCAACCTCCGGCAACAGCCTCTGGGAGCAGCGAAGCTGCCCTTTTCCGAAAAAAAAAACTCTGGCAGGAACCACCTCCATCGACAGTTCCGACCACTTTTCTGGCAAAACACTATATATTTCTGGTGAAACATTATTCATTTTTCAGCAAAGCACTATTCCAACGACATTTCTCGATGACCGTTACAACACCGTTTCAAGCTTCCCTCCTTAGACTATTTTTATAAACCAACATGGTCATTAAAGTGAGTTTCACAACTCCCTTTTTATAAGTTTTAGGATTACTGTGGAGAATACATGTAAAATGCGTATAAACTGATGCTTGTTTAAGCTTTCAAACTTATGCATTTGAATATATGTTATTGAACCTATACATTTGGATATATTCTCTTGAACCTATGCATTTATATATATGTTGTTAAACTTATGTATTTGAATATATGCCTATGAATTTATAAACTTATGTATACAAGTTTATACATATCACACAATGTTTACATGTTCATTACCTAAGTTCCATGACGTCGAAAGACTCATTCAATACTTAGAAGTTCTATGAATTATAACTGTTAATCTTAACGAGTGAGGGGATTATGTGTAGATCTATACAGGTTAACAACCCCACCTACGGTTGCTATCTTCAATCTTGATGGTCGAGTAACTATACGTGATAATTGTCTTTTCATATTACGACGTCCAATGAAGCGTCGAGATAGGCACATCTATTTATTTGTATATCATTTATAAGTACTCTTTGTAACAGTGAAGGGTGATTAATTCACTAATAAAACTTATTCTTGGAGTCACAAGCACCTATAGATCAATAATGTACTTTTATTAAGTAGCCTAGTGTGAGGCAATCTTATGTACTTCAAGTTATTGTACCTATGGACGAGTATCAATGTAATTTCTTTTAGTAATAATATTTCAACTATTATGTTATTTGTTGTGTATGTTCTATGTAACTCAATGGTTATGATTAATGATGTTGTCCCACCGCCGGGTGAATTACGCAGCCAGCTGGGGGTATGACAGATTGGTATCAGAGCTATTTGTCACATAGAACTCGTATCGTCCTAGAAGATAACAACCATAACTATCGGTCACAAAAATAGGTTTTATGCTTAAACCTAAGTACACAAACTTATTATTAATTAAATTACTTATTGATCTATTTATCGGAGTAGTGCCTAGGATAGAAACGTTAGCAAGGTTGTTGGATTTCAGAAAAACTATATATCGAAATGGTCCTGCCTACCGGACTGTCCTGATTGACTACCGGACTGTCCTGATTGACTAATCCTTGATAGTCATGAAGTATTAAAATAAAATTAATAATAAATAAATTCAAATTATATAAGAATATATAATTCAAAACACCGAGAACTCAAGTGTTCCTGGAAATGTCATAAATAACTATAAAAGTCACAAACTCAAGAATTTAGGTCAAATACCTTAACTAAGGTTAGTAAAGTACATGGACCGAATAACAAGTAAACGTAGACTGTACACGGAGGTTTAATTATATGCATACCACTACATAACTAAACTGGTATACTGTAGTTAATTAAAAACTAAACTTTGAGGGTTACAAAGATTAAATAAATAATATGGTGGCTCATGACGTTAAAAACTTCAAAATAAAGTAAACTACGAGATGAGGAGGAACAATCTGAAACTTTAAAATACTTAAACAATATATGCATTACGGATAGTCAGAAATTAACAACAACACACAAACATCAACCCTATATGGTGTTTTATACAGGTTATTTAACACAAAGATGTCTTCCCTACCACCCTAGATGATAACATTTGATCCTAAAGATGAACAGGTTGTTTTATACTCTCCTGAAGAGATGGTTCTATATTCACCACCTGATTCCCTTATTGTTCTGTTACCATTTCCCATGGAAACTAATGATGAGGAGGAACCATTTGAAAAAAGAAAAGGCCTCTGAGGAGGAAGAATCATGTAAAAAAGAAGAAGAACCCAGTAAGGAAGAAAAGCCTACTGAGGAATCCGCTAGTGAGGAAGAGTCTTCGAAAAAAGAAGAACCTATGCAACCCCCACCTTCTTTCCGACCCTACCGATCTAATCTGGGGGCTACAGTACTATGCATGAACACTCCAAGGAAGAAGATCCCACGACCCCTTCCTCAGAAGATATCACTCAAACCTGCACCAGACTCTCTATCTGCACTAAAGAAAACCCAAATATCATCTCGGAATCCATACCGGTTTACCAATATACTGCAGGAGTGCAGGAATGATAAGGTAATTCCCTCAAGGTATGAGGTGGATGAGCTATCTCAGGCTCATCCACCCATTCCTCTCACAATAGAGCCAACATATAGCACCGTACCCTTATTTTTGGTACGAAGTTCTCGTCTTGGGCATCAAATTCGATAACTTTATAATGAGACGGGTACGACTGAGGATACTACTGTAGCCCTAACTAGAAGGGTACTAGACATTGAAGAAGGTCGCTACCTTGACTACCATGCTCTTCACCTAATGTATCACAGGCTGGGAGCTACACATGGAAACACGGGATATCACAACATCAGGATCTCGAAAGTAGAATATAGGACCCAATATGGAGAATAGAGGGTGACAGCAGAAGAGAACATGGTAGTGGTGGCGGAAAAAAGGATGAACTCAACACAGGGACATCTTGTTGAGCTATTAGACGTACTAGCTTCTCACTCTGTACATTAGTAAACCTACTATGGGTGGGTTTTTCCGTAGTAGTAGCATAGTATTAGTATAGGGATAGGAGGGAAAGGCTTGTAAAAGTAAGGTTATGTAACATTGCTTACTTTTTGGGCATCTTCTTTTGGGAAACTTTGTATAGAGATTTCTGTCCGTAATACCCTACATATTTTGGGCTTTTGCGGCAAGCTAGGACTTGTGTTGTATAACAATAATATATATATATATATATATATATATATATATATATATATATATATATATAAGGGTTGGCTAAAAAGACACCCCAATTTTCGATTTACACACCCTATTTGATTTTTAAGGTTTTTTTATTGGTTGAATTTACATTGTTTTTTGAAAAAGTTAATTATAAATAGTTTATTGTAGGTTAACTTTTAATAAAAGTGTTTATAGGGTGTCTAAGATTTATTATAAACATATATATATATATATATATATATATATATATATATATATATATTGGGAGGAACTGAGGATTACCGTGTCAAGTTTGCCACCTGTACATTTCTTGACGATGCCTTTTCTTAGTGGAATGGTCATGCCAAGACTCTGGGCATCAACGTTGCATATGCCATATCTTGGGAGGAACCGAAGGAAATGATCACCAATGAGTACTGTCACATAAACGAATTGCAAAACTTGGAAGAGCAATTATGGAACTTGACCATAAAGGGAGCGAATATTATAGCCTACACCTCCTGATTCAACAACCTCTCAACTTTATGTCTGGGTTTTGTAACTCTAAAATACAAGAATATTGAGAGATATATTTAGGGACTAGTCCCATAGATTCAGGGAATGGTTACTACCTCCAAACGCGACACCTACGACGGTGCCAATAGATTGGCCGGTAGCCTAATGGATCAAGCAGCCCGTCAAGGAACCTTGGTCAAGAAGGTTGATACTATGAGGGTTGGGAATAACAAAAGGAAGTCTAATAGTGGTTCCAAGGGAAACTCAAGACTCTATAAAGGTTTATGCTGCAATAACAACCACCCCACAGAAGCATTATACGGTAAATCACCTATGTGTTACAAGTGCAAATACCACCATCTCGGTGCATGCACGAAGTTCTTCTGCCAAGTACTTACAACAAACCCTGGAGCAAGTACTGGTGGAAACATGGGTTGTTTTGAATGTGAAGAACAAGCGCATTTCAAGAGCGATTTTCCGAAACTCAAAAACCAGAGAGGAAATGATCATGGCAGGGCATTTGTGATAGGCGTAAGGGACACACTCCAAGACCCGTCAGTGGTGATTGGTACGTTCCTTGTTAGAAATTTGTATGCAACTGTGCTATTTGATTCGGGTGCTGATAAGAGTTTTATATCCAATAAGTTTAGACACATGATAAGTTAAAAAACTGGTAAACTTAAAGAATCCTATACAGTAGAAGTGGATTTTGGCCAGTCCGAAACTATTTACAAAGTCTTAATAAATTGCATCCTAACTCTAAACAGTCACACCTTTCACATAAATCTCATGCATATGACAATCGAAAGCTTCGACGTAGTAGTCGGCAGGGATGGGTTGTCACCTCACCTAACCGAAACCTTGTGTTACGAGAAATTTGTTCGACTACCCTTACCCAACGAAGAATCCCTTATCGTATACAGAGACAAACCAGGACGAAGTATTAAAATCATCTCATGCATGAAGGCTCGTAAGTATCTACACAAGAAGTACTACGCTTTCTTGGCACAGACTGTCGATAAAAGAATCAAAGACAAGAGATGAAAGACATACCTCAAGTGTGTGACTCTCCTGATATATTTCTAGAAGATCTACCTAGGTTACCTCCAGTCAGACAAGTCGAGTTTCGAATCGACTTAATCATAGGGCAGTGCCTGAAGCAAAGTCTCCTTACTAATTAGCACCATCCGAGATGCAAGAATTATCCAGAAACTCCAAGAACTACTTGAAAAGGGATTTATTAGGCCAAGCTTCTTGCCTTAGGAAGCTCCTATTTTATTTGTCAATAAGAATGATGGATCTTTCTGAATGTGCATTAATTTCTGGGAGTTACCTAGTTATCCATGAAGAACCGGTATCCACTCCCGAGAATTGATGACTTGTTCGATCAACTCCAAGGATCTAGCTACTACTCAAAGATCGATTTGAGATTAGGATACCACCAACCGAGAATACACGAATAATAAATTCCAAAAATAATGTGTAGGAATTGTTATGGTCATTTCGAGTTCCTAGTTATGCCCTTTGGGCTAACCAACGTACCAAAAATTTTTATGGACCTCATGAACCGTGTATGAAAACCATACTTGGATAAAGTTGTTATATTATTCATCGACGACATACTGATACACTGAAAAACCAAGCATGAACACAGATAACACTTGCAACTAATCTTGGAACTGCTATGAAAAGAGAAATTGTATGCCAAATTCTCTAATTGCGAGCTCTTGATTACAGAAGTACACTTTCTAGGCCAGGTAGTTAACAACAAAGGAATTCACGTCAATCCATCAAAGACAGAGGCAATAAAGAATTGGAAAGAACCAAAGATACCAACTGAAGGTCTTTAAAGATGTTGTAGGAGATTCATAGAAAACATCTCCAAAATAGCCAAACGCCTCACAACAATAACACAAAAAGACAAGAAGTTTACTTGGGAAGACAGACAAAAATCTGTATTTCAACAATTGAAGCAGATGTTGCGTTGTACCCCAATTCTATCTCTCCCAGAGGGAACATATGGCTTTGTCGTGTATTTCGACGTATCACGCCCAGTGTTGTAAAACTCGCCGAGTTGGCCAATTACTCCTCCGAGTACTCGTTACTTGGCCCCTTACCGAGGCGAGTTACAGAATCCCGAGTACTCCCCGATCGACCCCTTACTGAACTGAGTAGTGTTGTAAAAATCAGTTAAATCGGTGATTAATATGTATAATATACTTAATAATTTATTATTTAACACACACAAATGTGATTATTACTACATCTATATCTTAAATTTTCAGTAATTATTCACAAGTGAGACCATTATGTGTTCTTTTAGTTTTTGTGTATTCACATGTATCTAATTTTGTTATATATTTCAATCAATTTATGATTTTAACTTATGATTTTGACATATATAATTTCCCTAAAAATATTTCTACATGAATTACCAAATCCGAGTACTCCCCGAGTACTCCTGAGTACTCCCGAGTACTCGCTACTCGGTAGTCAGCCGAACAAGTACCGAGTAACGAGTTCTACAACCTTGATCACGCCAAGGACTGGGTGTTGTGTTGATGTAAAGAGAAAACGTTTATTGCCTATTCTTCATGAAAACTAAAGGTACATGAAAACAACTACAATACCCATGATCTAGAACTGGAAGTTGTATTTTTTTTCCTTGAAAATTGAGACACCGCCTTTATGGTACAAAGTGTACCATCTTCTCTTATCACAAGAATCTCCAACACATCTTTGATAAAAAAAGAACTCAACATGAGACAATGAATGTCGATAAAATTAATGAATGATTATGAATGTGAAGTTCATTATCACTCTGGCAGAGCAAATACCATAGAGGATGTGTTAAGCAGGAAGGAACGAACAAAACCCCTCCAAGTACGGGTACTAACCATGATGATTCATTCAAATACCACCACCCAAATTCGAGATGTGCAACTTGATGACCTAAGGGAATAAAACATTACAAACGAGTCCTTGTAAGGTGTGGATAAGCAATTCGAACTCAATGATGACGGAACATGATGCTTCATGAACCGGATTTGACGCCAAAATTTTGTGACTTTAGGATCTTAGTTATGGATGAAGCATATAATTCAAGATATTTTATCCATCTTGGCTCTAACACAATGCATCTAGATCCGAAAAAGCTTTATTGGTGGTAAAAAATGAAAGCATAGATTGCTACTTATGTAAACAAGTTCTTGACTTGTTCTAAAGTAAAGGTAGAGTACCAAAAACCTTCTGGATTGCTGCAATAACCCGAGATACCCGAGTGGAAGTGGGAACAAATATCTATGAACTTCACAACAAAATTACCCACGATATCGAATCGATATGATACTATTTGGGTGATTTTCCATCTTCTAACTAAGTTCGCCCACTTCCTTCCCATCAAACAAACAGACAAGATCGAGAAGTTAACCATAATATATTTAAAATAAATCGTCAAAATGCATGGACTACCTATATCTATAATCCCTAAATGAGATAGCAGCTTCACCTCGCGACTTTGGCAAACAATACCAAAGTCTTTGGGGACGCGACTAGATATGAGCACAACTTATCATCCCTAAACTAATGATCAAAGTGAAAGGACCATCCAGACTTTGGAAGACATGCTTTGCGCCAATGTGATAGACTTTGGAATTGCTTGGGATATTCATTTTCCTTTTGTAGAGTTTTACTACAATAATATTTATCTCACCAGCATCAAAGTTGCATTGTTTAAGGCCCTTTATAGATGAAAATGTTGATTGCCAATATGTTGGGCATAAGTAGGTGATAGTCAACTGGTTAAGAAACATGTGGGAGATACACTTCTTACTGCCCCCGAGATCATTCACGAGACGACTGAGAAGATCGTCCAGATAGGAAATAGGATAAAGGTTATTTGTGATCGTGAGAAGAGTTATGTTGACGTGAGATGTTAGCCTTTGGAATTCCAAGTTGGAGACATGGTAATGTTGAAAGTATCCACCTAGAAATGAGTCATACTATTTGGAAAACAAGGCAAACTAAACCCATGAAATATAAGAACCTTCGAAATTCTGGAAAGAATTGGTCCTATAGCTTACCAACTCAACTTGCCTCAAGAACTCAATAATGTACACAATACATTTCATGTGTCAAAAATCAAAAAGTGTTTATCCGATGACACTCTTGTTATTCCTCTAGAGGAAATCCATATTAGCTTCACTTTGTAAAAGAACTCGTAGAGATCATGGACCGAAAGATCAAAAAAATAAAACAAAATCACATCCCCATAGTGAAAGTCTAATGGAACTCTATACGAGGACCGAAATTTACATAGGAACGCGAAGGTTAGATGAAACCCAAGTATTTCCAATTATTCAATAGTGCCCTGGTTATGGATGGTATAAAGTAAACTTCGGAATGAAATTTGTTTAACATGGGGATAATGTGACAATTGCCAAAATTAGGTCACTTATCGCTTTTACGATCAAGCAAGATTATGTTTAAATACATATGTGATGGACCTAATGTAATATATTTAAGTCATTTTGACGCAAATACTGTTACACTTTCAGACGCATCCGAGATATCACAAAAGTCTTCAATATGTGTAAATCCTTAATAAACAACGCATACATTTGTCATTATATATATGAAATATTGGGATGATTTTTATTTATGTGTATGTGTGTGTGTGTATATATATATATATATATATATATATATATATATATATATATATATTTATATATTAAGTATTGTTATGTATAGATGAAATGCTAAACAAATAGTACATGTAATTACGAAACTATGGATATAAAGAATGTTGAAAACGAAGCTTGTATGAGAAAGTTACAATTATCCGAAGAAAACGAGACAATGACCAGACAACACATCAATCGTGATTGTAAAGTTAAAACCACAAGTCGTTTGGTAGACCAGCTATACTGTGAATTCGAGGTTGCGAGTTGATTCTCGTTATAAGAAGTAATAATATAAGTACACATTTGATAAAAAAAATTGCAAACCAAAACCTGGCACACTACATAGAGACGTCGACACAAACGCGACACATCATCGACGATCTCACCATCGAATATGGACTAAACCTAGTTGTTGGATCGGAATATCTAATCCTATAAATACTAACTTAAAACCCTCATCTCTTACACCTCTCATCTCTATCTCTCTCTCTCTCTCTCACACACATCTCTCTATCTCCGTCTCTCTCTCTCTTGGTTTTCCAGTGAAGAAAACGACTGGCAGCCGTTGAGTGCCAGCGGCCACTGCAGAACCACCGTTTCCTATTGCCGAACACCGCATGCCGCCCTCCGACCATCAATTGTAGCCTCCAGAAATAGCACGCTGCCCTTTTCCGATAAAAACTCCGGCAACAACCACCTATGGCAAACCTTCGACACTTTTCTTGTGAAAGTTTCGGCCACTTTTCAAGCAACTATTCTTGTGAAACACTATTCATTTTCTGTAAAACACTCTTTATTTTCCGATGAAGCACTATTCCAAACATATTTCTGACGACCGTTCCGACACCGCTTCAAGCTTCTCTCCTTAGTATATTTTTATAAAGCTACACAATCATTACAGTGAGTTTCCTGACCCATTTTTATATGTTTTATACTTACAGGGGAGAATACATGTAAAATTCTTACAAATTTATGCTTATTTACGCTTTCAAACTTTGGCATTTGAATACATGCTGTTAAACCTATACATTTGGATGTATGTTGTTGAACCTATGTATTTGGATATATGTTGTTAAACTTAGGTATTTGAATATAAGCCTACGAATTTATAAACTTATGTATACAAGTTGATGCTTATCACTCACTCATTATATAACGCACATTCATTACCTAAGTGTCAGGACATCGAAAGTCTCATTCAATACTTAGAAGTCCTCTAAATTTTAACCGTTAATCTTCACGAGCGAGGAGATTATAAGTAAATCAATACGGGTTGACAAACCCACTTACGATTTCTAGCTACAACCTTGATGGTCGAGTTACTATAGGTGATAATTGTCTTTTCCTATTACGACGTCCAATGAAGCGTCGGGAGAGGCACATCCATTCAATCGTAGCTTGATTATAAGGACTCTTTGCAAAATGGAGGGTGATTAATTTACTAATAAAACTAAGTTAGAAACGATTTACAGTTGAGAAACTGCTACACCTAAAACTACTTTAAATCAAATACTCAAAACATGTGAACTCACCAATATAATGTTGAATTTCTTTGAATCACATGTATTCTCAGGGAGATAAGAGCAGGAAGCCTATGGAATAAATTTTTGGGGTCACAATCACCTATGGATTAGCAATGCAGTTTAATTGAGTAGCCTACTATTTTAGAGAAATCTTATGTACTTCAATTTATTGTAAATATGGCCGAGTATCAACTTAATTTCATTTAGTAATAATATGTCCACTATTATGTTATTTGTTGTGTATGTTCTATGTAATTCAATGATTGTGATCCATGACGTCGTCCCATCGGCTAACAATTCCACCGCCGGCTGGGGGTGTGACACCCATACCATTCGTCCCTTAGAATGTGACATGCTTACTAAGTAGAAACATTGGTTGGATTTAAATGCATGTGCATATGCATAATTTGAATTTTTAGTAATCATTAGCTAAACATTAACTAAATTATACTTATTGTTGAAAATGGTTTTGGGAATTGAGATTAAGGAATTGGCTTTTTTTCTATTACCTAATTCCATTCCAAGGTCCAATTTTTGTATTACTCATAAGGCTCACCACGCCTAACATTATTATTTTGACATATACTCGCAGATGAAGATAGAGTCTTTGGTTAGTATTATGAGAAAATTTAGAAGATCATAGCTTGTTATGACTCCTTAAACTTTTATAATGATATTTTAATTGAACATCATCATACTTGAAACTATGAACATTTGAACATAAATTGTTGTAATGAGATTCTAAGACCAAATTCTGCAATGTTGATTTTAAAAAATATTTTAAGCATTAAAAAGAAGAGCTTAATTCTTTAGCATGTATGAGGTGTGTTTCATTTATCATCATCTAACACAAGTGTGTTACAAAAGAATAAAAATGGTGATTTTAAAAATATTTTAAGCATTTTAAACTATGCCTTTTACTTACATCGCCAAAACCATGCAAATCAAATTTTACAAAAACATTAATTATTATCGTGCATAATACATGAACTATTGGCTTTGATATCACTGATAAAATATGTGTAGAAATTAAAATAAAATCATAAATATAGCGAAAACATATTTTTTACATATTCCATAGAGGATCACATACACATGAGCATTTTGCCACAAAAACAAGCAAGAAAGATATTGAAAACATATCTATGTAGTTTTTGAATTTGGCTTCTTCTTGGTGTTACATGTGGTAGCACATAATATGAATGATTGCCAACAAGGCAAAATTTACTCCTTTTTTATCATTACCAAAACCTAGAAGCACCAAGGAAATGGGGTTGTCAAGGGTTTCAAGGAGAGAGAGAGAGAGAGAGAGAGAGAGAGAGAGAGAGAGAGAGAGAGAGAGAGAGAGAGGATTTTATCGGATTTTTATATCCCTTATCTTATGCTAGGCATAATTATGATAATTACTACCAATTCAAATTAAACATATTTACACTTAAACCCTTTAAGTGTATTTGTTTATAATCAATTTATCATCTAATGAATACTTAGCAAACTATTCCATCTTACTTCTCTTTTTGTCATCTTATGCTTAAATTAGATTTTATATGTACCTCAAAAGGACCTCACTATTTATATTAATGCCAACTTATTGTGACTATGAGCATACATCCAACACTAGTACCATCAAAATAAGATAAGTTTTTTAAGAGCGCAAAAAAAAAAAAAAAAACAGCGAAAGGATGGAAGAATATAACGATTATTTACAAAAGAACAAAAAATGGGGAAAAAAAAGATGGCAGACAGCAGCTTACTGACGCAAAAAAACACCACCTAAAGACGATGTAGTTTACACAATTTCAGCAAAACCTTAACGCGCAATACACATATGACAAAAAAAAAAAAGGAGTGTGAGCTCCACGGAGAATACTAGTGTACTTGAAGGGCATCTCACCATGGCATAAAAGAATTATATGAACAACATGCGAACCACACTACACTATGTGAAATTGGTTAGCAACTTGGCCCTGCAGCAAAATCGAAGAAAATGAGGAGCAATAGTTGTAACTTCAAACTCACCAAATATGCAATGTGCTTAAGGATCTCAAACCAAAATGACAACACATTATACCAAAATCTTCAAGCGATAACATCTAGCCAACTACAATATAACCAGAGAGAATTAAAAAAACTGATATAGAAAAACAAGATGTAGTCGGACTAGAATCGCCCCAAACCACTACAAAAAAAGCAATACACAAAAGCAACTGATAGTAGCAACCACAGTCAGACCAACAACAACCGAGAAATGCACCACCAAAACATTAAGCACAAAGAAGGAGCTTTCAGCTGGGACCAAGCCCTCTCTAAGTGTATACCTTCAAAGGAAGAAAAATACATACATACTATGAGATGTCAAGATGAATTAGTCTTAAATCTTAATCATCTTGATCATTCAAATCCGTTCTCAAGATATATGCGTACAGTTCTTAGTTTTGATTAGTTGGGTAACAAGGCTCACAAGATTAACTGGTCAAACTAGGTTTAACAAAAGTCCGATTTAATCTGAATAGCTTCAAGAATAGATAGAATTTATGTTTGGCAATTTAAACCGGGGTCCGAATAGACTTACTTATATTTGGTCCGTTCATTTTTTTTTTCTGATCCAAAAGATAATTAAAACCGAATTTTTTTCATAATAATACCGACTCTCATTAAATGCAAAAGTGTGGGGTTTAGTAATTTAGTTCACATTTTACAATCCTAGCGGTCCAATTCGTTTATCTTTTCCAAGGCTCGAAACATTTCTAGTTAGAATTGCAGCTTGGAAATAGTTGGAATCAAAATAGGCCCAATTGGCCATCTAGCTACTATCTGCCTAGTGCCTATCATGAGCTCAAGTTCGGGCTGGCTAATATGTTTTCCCAATTATAATATTCTTCATGTTTTATAAGAGATTAAGAGGCATTTCTATTTCCGTATATGTTTTTGTTATTGAAAACTTAGACTATATAAAAAACCATTTAAAATATTTAGAAATATCTTAGTGGGTATCAAAGTAAACTTTATTTTTTATGTAATTTTTTTCTTTAATAATATTTTATTTTATCCTATACATCCAAAAAATAAAGTTCTGTTAGATGAAAATTGACGAAAGATAATTTAATAAAAGTTACATGTTTTAAATGGATAAATCATTGAAAATATGTTTACTATTAGATCTGAATTTATTCTTTTATCATCAATAATCTTGTATAATAAATAATTAGATTTTGATTTATAAGTTTTTCTTTTATCAAGAGACGTTTTGGATATTTGATAATAGTAAAAAAAAATTAATTTATCATATAGGATCAAAACATTATATCAAGAAATGGTGATTGTTTGAAGGATCGATTCAATGTGTTTCGATCAATTGAATCCAAATTGATCTTGGTTTCAAAACTTAGATCTGAGTAATTCAAACTAAATAACAATTTGATCCAAACCAAACAAATTACAATTTGATTACATTGACTTCTTTTAATTTGGTTTCCAAAGCCCAGAAAATTATATATATATATATATATATATATATATATATATATATATATATATATATATATATGAGTAAATTACACGAATGGTCCCTATGGTTTGGGGTAATTTTCGCGTTTGGTCCCTAACTTATTTTTTTAACTCGGAAAGTCCCTACTGTTTGTTTTTGTTACGCGTTTGGTCCCTACTATTTGTTTTTGTCACGCGCTTGGTCATTGTCTTACCTAAACAGACTATTATTTAAATAGGGAAAAATGATGGGGTATGTAAGGTAAGGTGAGGGGATGAGGTTGGGAGTGTGTTTATTTAAATAAATTAAAAAATCAAAGGCAAAATAGTTTTTTTAGGTAAGACAGGGACCAAACGTGTAACAAAAACAAACAGTAAGGACCAAACACGCAAATTACCCTAAACTATAGGGACCATTCATGTAATTTACTCTCTCTCTCTCTCTCTCTCTTTATATATATATATATATATATATATATATATATATATATATATATATATATATATATATATATATATATACTCCTTATTATGCAAATTCGGTCAAAGGCTGAATTTTAAGAGGTACAACCCCTAAAACATCATATACAATAACTTTATGCATTCCACAAAAATCAGATCTTATCCCCTCAACATATATGTAAAAGTCAAATGCATCGTTAAAATCAGAAGACTCATTCTAATCGATTTGCCAGACCTCAACAAATTGAACGAGTATTCCTGATGATGCCAACAAAATCGGTCAACACCGGATACAATTTATATATAACATCTTCACCCAATTCCAATTACCACCTCCATCGAACAAGCTGCCTTCACCACTGTCGCACTTTATCTCACCACCATTCACCACCGCCTCCTTCTATTCTCTCTAACTACATCAGTTAATTTGGAATCAATGTCTCTCTGGCAGCTACGACCAAACGACACCAATGTCCATCTTCTCTACCTTCTCCCCCGTCGTTATTCAACTTGCATTCATGATTTCTCACTATTCAACTTTCTCTCCATTCCTTCTCTAGCCAGACAACAATCGCCTACGACAACAATGTCACCCAACACAAAGTCTCTAAAAACGATGAATCCACACCCACTGATCTTTTTTCTATGTAATTTTCGATCCCATTCTACTAGAAAAAACTGATCTTCATCGTGTTCGCATAAATTAGGGTTATTGTTTTTTTGATCTAAGAGTATTTGTTTTTTCGATTATGATTTTCGGGTCTCAGGTTTTTATTCATCAACATTGGTGGGCTTGATCTCTCTCGGCATTTACAAGGTATGTTTTCTACATCATTTATGTACTTTCGTGTCTTAAATTTATGCAATTTGTAGGTACCCTGTTTAACAGAGAATTGGTTTTATGTATTATATGATTCCAACTCAATGAAAATCATATATGAAGATGACCATCGTGTAAATGTAGGGTAACATGAGGGCTTTAGGGATATGATTTATTTCATTGTGTAGGAAGATTTACTATTCTCTATCAAATGTTTATACTTCATAATTTATTGGAAAATGAAGTGTATATCTTTAACTTATTTAACTTAATATGTTATAGAAAATGGCGATTTGTTGAAGAATCTATCATTGTAAATCAATGAGCCCTCAAAGAAGGTAAGAAACAGGAATGCAATACTATGATCCACTATGTTTCATATTCATGTTCTAACTTTATGTATTTACCATGTAGCCTTTGTCGATACAGGTACCACTTGGAATGGTCAAAACAAACCTTTAGATTTGATTCCAGATTTCAAGAATCCATCAGTCTCTTATTTTCCCAATGGTTTCATTTCTACTGCTTATTAGTATGGAGGTAACTTAATACCAATATGTCATAGTATGATTAGTTGTTTTTATTTAAAATATCTTATGTTATATATAAGACTACAACTACTATGGTTTTATGAGGCATTTAAGTCTGAATGGAAATCGAATCAGGTAAGAATTATTTCTCTTTGTTGTCGTTTGTTTCAAGCAAATTATAAGGATTAGAGAAAAGTTAGAGAATTGAAATGATTTTGGTGAAGTTTTAGGTATTTCTTTCTTATCCTTAGCATTTTATTACAACTTCCTGTATGAACTCACCATCTCAATTGATGTTTGTCCAGGGAATTATGATGCTCAAATTAAAAAAAGAAAATGATACAGTGGTTTTTCTGGTAAGCAACTAATTTGTTTGTTAAAATTCCCAACCACAATTTAATTCAAATTTGAATTTGAATGATATCTGATCTACAAATCTAATTTGAACTTTGTTAAAATGCCCAACCACCATCATCACCGCACCTTTCCTCCCCTGCTCCGCTTGCTATGTCATCTCCCTGAATTTTTATTTTATTTTGTCATTTTTTTATAATTTTGAAAAATGACACTTTTACTTCTTTGTAAACGGAAGATTAAGCACTGTTGTAACTTTAACTTCTAATTCTATACGTGTTCTCATTATTAGCTATTTATGATTTTCCCGTTTTGTATTATAATATGAATTTGAAATATGTTTATGATCTAATAATATCACGTGGACATGTAGGTGCTTAATCAAGATGAGACTCCTTTGTGGCACAATTCATTATGTGTGTTTATTTTCATATATGATATGGGTTACAACTTACAACACCTATCAGGTTATTCATTATGGCCAACATTGACATGGTGCTAAAGTTACTACGACTACAATAGAGTTGATTTTCTTATTTGGTGCAGAAGGTTTACTTATTTCAATTTTTTCAAGTAAAACCATTTTTGAAGTAACATGTTTATTTGTAATTTTATTTACAGAGTGATGATACATGAATGAGTTTGAAAGTTGTGTGGTGGTGTACCAACGAGAGAATAATTTGTAGCATTATCAGTGTGATTCCCTTTTGGGAATTCCATGTTATTTTGGCAAAGGCAAATGTGATTCTATACTACTTGTAGCCAATTGGTTTTGAGTTGAGATCCACATACCATGTTAGATGGCCATGTGTTATATACTACATGACTATGAACAAACTGTTTCTAATTATTTTTCATCATTTCAGCTGGCGGCAATCTTGCTTTTCTAGAGAAATGTTGAGGAAACTTTACCGAGTATAAGATAATAAGAATATAGACTTTTACATCACGTTACTATATGCTTTTATATCGCTTGTATAATAAGGTAGTTCTAATTCTATTTTGGGCTTTTGAGTATTATAAAGAGGATGTATATACAAGTGTTTGGTGTTATGTCATTATTTTTTTAATTATTGTTTTGGATCAAATTCATCCACCGGGACCTGCAATTTCTTGAAATCCCCATCTCAATTAGTTCCCTGTAAACCCCCATTTCTCTAGATCGTTTTATTTTATTATTTTATTTTACTTTTCTAAATCGAATGTTTTTACGTATTGGTCGTTTCATCCTTTTGACATGTCTAAACAATTTTATTTTTTAGAGTGTATTGTTAGCCTTTTGGTTTTGATAAAAAGTAACAGTACCCACCTGCAAATAAACGTTATCCTCAAATGTATGTATTAAGTTGAAATAAAAAACGACTCCATCCACGATAACCTTGAGTGTGAAGAGCATGGGATAAACAAAACTCAAAGAAATAAATAGCCTAATATATTTTCGATTATTTGTTGATGCATGCTATATAATTTAAACCCATACACCTTTGAACTATTATTTTGAAGTCCTCTGACTAAAAATATTTTATCAAAATTATTGTATTTAAGTGCATAACTAATAAGTTGTATCTATAAAAACTTTTGGAACTTATCTTAGATAACTAGATATGTAGAACTATTAAGTTGTATCAATATCTCATTCAATGTTTGTATATTCGTCGATAACTAATAACTAATTTCTAAAAAAACTATTTGTACTCGTCGCTTGACACAGGTAAACGACTAGTATATGAGAGTGTTTGGCATTGCTTATTAGCTTATAACTTATTAACTTATTAGCTTATAAGTTAATAAGTAAGTGTAGGGTAACTTATGTAAAAATGATTTATTAGAGGTTCCCCACCGGAATAAGTTACTTTCATCCAAATACTTTTTTAATTTATAGTGGTGTGGAACCTAATAAGTTGTTTTGAAAAGCTTAACCAAACACCCCCTATATATATATATATATATATATATATATATATATATATATATATATATATATATATATATATATATATATATATATATATATATATATATTAACAAAGTTTATATAAATATAACAAATTATTTACTTGGGAATTAAACTTTATGAATAACTATTGAAAAAAATATTTATAATTTAACATTTTATAGATATTTTTTTAGAGGGAGTACATATTAGGGTTTTTATTGGATGATACTTTTTAATTTGTTTAAAAAAATAATACATTATATATATATATATATATATATATATATATATATATATATATATATATATATATTTTGTAAATGGTGCCCAAGGTTATTAACTAGTTAGTAATATTTCTAAATAGTAACATGATACTTTTGGGTTGGCCTCATGACAGAAATTACATGAGACTACCCCATTATATAATACATGTTTTCCGTAACGTATGAGGTGTCGATTTTTGATAGACATGTATGTAAATGAGCATTGAATTTATTCAATTATGTATTACTATTTAGCAATATATAGTTGAAGAATGTTGTAGTTCATGCAAAGACAATTCAATGGATATAAAGTTCGTCGAAAACGAAGTTCGTTTGAGAAAGTTATGGCCGTTTAAAGTTGAGATTAAAGTATGTTGCTCTTTCGAGAAAGCTAATGGAAGTCAAAGTCAAACAGTCAAATCTTGAGCCACCACGGCGTAGTAGTAGACTTACCATGGCGTAGTATCATGTGAGTCATCGAGACACACGACGATCGTGCAATAGCATTTGTCTGAGAAATTTATGGCCACGATGTTGTCATTTGATCACCACGGCGTGACGTCGCTGATGGTATAAATATATGTGTTTTCGTTTCATTTGGCAGATTTTGGCACATGGGATTGGAGATGCTGCTCGGGAAGCGTTCTCGGAAGATTATAACGGAGTAGTTACACCATTGTACGGAAAGATACAGGGTTGAGTTACGGGTTCGTTAAGGTATATTATATCTCGTTATTGTTTAATTATTATATGTGATAATTATCGAGATTTGTTAGACTCTTATATGTTTCACGAGAATTCATGATATGGTGTTGTTACGAACCCGTTGGTAGGATTTATAAATAAATTTTATGGTGAAATATTTTAGTCGGGACGATGAGAGTTATTGACCCTAAATTACTGAAGTTACCCGATGAGGTAGATTTAGCTAACAACTTACATGGTTAAGCCTGCGGTGGTTGTATTATCGAGTATAATGAGTTTGGTGACAAATAGTCACATAGGGTAGTTAGTAGTGAATTGTGACAGGTTCTGAGCAACTTGATAATATCTGGTTAGGTGTTGATACGAAACAAAGTAGAAGGCATCGTAGGTCGGGAACCGATGCCAGAATGTGTCTGCCAACTAATGAGGTTAGTAAATCTACTCTAACATCTGTTGTTATTGATATCTATGTTGCACTGCATGTGAGTAACAAAGCGGTACAAATGATTGAATATCATGACGGTGATCTTTGTGGTAATATGGTGCTCTTATGGTGTCACAAGCTGACACAGTGATAATTATAGTGTCACAGGTTGACATGGTTATAATTGTTGTGCCACGATCTGACACGGTGATAATTATGGTGTAACAAGTTGACACGGTTTTCGAATCCTCTTGATGTTCAGCGAACAAATTGTGTTTGCGAAGTTGTGGATAACTTATTGAATTGAAAAAGGTAGCCTATCAAGGATATATTCCATCAATAAGATAATAGTCCATATTATTTTGTTGATCGGTCATAGTGTAACTCAACATTGGTGCTCGACCTACCAAGATATCAACAAAAAGAGGAGATCTCTGCATGACGTTAATTTCATTGCATGAACCTGGTGTTCCAAAGAATGCATGACATATCCATAAGTCATATGATGCAACACCTTCTGAAACTATTGTTGTCTTACCCCTTCTAACTACATATTGTCCAACCTAAGTGGTGGGGCAAGTTTTCCATTTCCATTGCATGTAGTCAATACTGCCTACCATACCTGGAAATCTATGTTGTTCTCCACCATAGAGTAGTCATGCCAAATCATATTGATTGGTACTTCTAAGGTACTCTTCACGAAAGCATGAAATGACGCCTTCCGCAAATTTTATAAGAGCATCCCTTCTTATAGTCTCACTCATTCTTAAATATTCATCATGTGCATCTGCTGATGACCCATATGCCAGCACCCATATTGCTCAAGTATATTTATGTAATGGTGAAAGACGTTGTTTTCCTGTGGCATCACATCTTTGTTGAAAATATCGGTCATTGGCAATAACAACTTCTACTATGCAGAGAAATAGTGGTTTTCGCATTCGAAATCTATCCTAAAATTTTGGTTCATCATATGTTGGGTTGTCAACAAAGTAGTCATTCATTAAACATGCATCACCCTGTTCACATTCCTGATCACAATATCTCCTTCTAGCTCTAGCATGATCTCTTATGCTCATATTTGGCATGCCTATAAGTAACTCAGTCATGATAACATCAAGTTGCTGATTATATTGAACAACTCGTGATTCCTATTCATCATATTCATTCAAATTCGATGAATGGGAACCATATGATGAGTTTGCATTATGATATATTTTTCAATGTAATTATAAATAAATAGTGAAATGAAGAGTTAGAGGTGGATATGAAAGTGTGTAAATGTAATAGTCTATTTAAATAAGAAGAATATTGATTTTTGGTATTTTTATAAAATTTTAAATAAAGATAATGTTAAAATAGTTTAACAAGATAAAATTCAAGGATCCAATAAAAAGATAACGCATCAAAGAATCTTATACACATAAGATAATCACATATTTTATAGATGATAAGATGATACTAACAACTCTAAATTCAGTAAAGATGATAATGACAACTATGTATTCAGTAAAAGCATATTATAAATGAGTGGTGTATTCGAAAGATGATAATGACAACTTTACATTCAATAAATATGATAATGAAAACTTTGCATTTACTAAAAACATACAATATATCTTACGAATACATAATGAAATATATTACAAATACATTAAAAGCATGAGATACAAATACATAATAATATAAATTACAAATATATTAAGAGCATAAGTTTACAAATACATAATAAAATATCTTACAAGTACATTAAAAGCATAATGAAAATAAAACATACACTAGACTGTAATTAGTTTCCAAAAAAGTTACACATTAGAAAACGTTTCATGTGTTCTTCTTTAGGCGACAATCGCTCGTTTTGTAGTAGTGTGTTCAAATGCAAACTCTACATCAAGCTCCATTTCATCTGCATTTTGCTCTCTACTTTGATCCAAGTCGAGTCTTTTTTTCATGACTTCAACTTCATTATCTCTACTAAGCCTCATTGCACCATGTTCCGAAAAAACTTCATTAGAAGACTTACATTTTTCTTTTCTTTTAGCCGCTTCTCTACATGTTGGACGTTTAATTGTTGAACCACCAATATTTACTTCTTCTGTGTTGGAATAGACACAATAGTCCCCTTTTTCAGTAGACCTTGATCTTTTTGTGCTACCACCACTTTAGTCATCACCCACTTCATATTAAGGACGTGATCGTGTTGCATCATGATCTAGCTATAAATCCCACTTTCAATGTTTACACATAACCTCATTAAAACAATTGTGTCATTGATCTTGCTTCCACTTGTCTTATATAATTTATGAGCTTCATTCTCGACATATTTCATAACCATTCCACTTCCGTTTTTATATGCTTCTCAGTACACACAGTAGGACCCCTAATTGAGATTCATTAACTTCAAACATAAAGAAAAATGGTTTATAACAACGGTTTTCACTAAGAAATTTCTCACAAAGAGAACGAGCACAAAGCTAGGGTTCGTGAATCAACAAATAACATAGACCCGAAATACATAGTTTTATAGTAAAGCAAGTTTGTGAGTATCCTTGCAATTAAGGGATTTCACCTAATCTATGTAAATATAAAGAATATCTGATATCTCTAAGAAATCAGATATGCTAACTAACTACACGTATATCTATAAATACAAAATATTACATTATCACGCTGACGCGGCTTCGTAGATAAGTCTTCACGTTGGCACTAGTGAGACGATGAAGCTGATAAAGATAAACTTGACTTGGTTTTTACTTCATCAAATTCTAAGGTTTGACCTTACAATCTCCCCGGTCTTATGACGTCAAAACCTAAACCCTTCTTCATAGGAACAACTGTACAACTCGTCAACATCGTCTTGAATTTCTGGATTGACTCAAAGAAATTAGGAATTCCCAGTTCTTCCTTTCTTTTGTTTAGCTCCAGTGAGAGACGTCTTTAGAAAGGAACATCTTTATCAGATTTTATGTCACTGGGGACTCCTCCTGAGGAGCTTTCTTCCCTTTAGTGTCAACATTGGTTTCTAGGAATTGACAACATTCACACGTCGTCGGAGGACTTATTAGTGAAAATTCTCCCCCTTTTGGCGTCATCAGTCTGAGAGAAAATTTGAGAAAGAATTGGTTGCGATATTGCCCCCTGAACAGTAGCTTGATTTGTAACAATGTGTTGAACATTGGTCAATATGAGCATGATATGTGGGAGCATGTTGTATGTATTGAGCATTAGGAGTTCAAATGAGATGATTCCAAACATAATGGAGGAGAGACCATCTTAAAATCTTCAGTGTCAGAGACATGCAACAGAAGAGTCGGAGAGTGTTTTGTGTATCACACTATTGTGTTGTTACAATAATAGATCATTTACACAGTGTTGCAAAGTCTCATTAGCATATGGTTTTATATGTTGAATCATTAACTACTATTATTATAAGAATAAGTGGGTGAGAGTGATAAGATGCGTGTATTATATTCTGGTTTGAAATATACCCATCGATATAGAGTGTCGAAATTTCATCAGTGTATGGCTAATAGAGTAAGTCATCAACTTTTTTTAGAACCTTTGTAGGGTAAGAGTGGGTTGGTGCGTGTAATATATCACAGTACATGATATACCCTTCGACACATAATTTTGAACTTTTATCAGTATATGGTATTATACAATGAATCAATAATTTCTATAATAGAAGACTTGTAGTGTAAGAAAGGTTGTTAGATGTCTCAATCACACTATGGTTTAACAATGTGATTCATCAACATAGAATTTCTAACTCATCAACAGGAAGTGGTTTACCTCCCAGTATCATCGAGTTAAGATTAGAGAGAAAACGTGTTAAGGAAAAGTCACACACTGTAAAGAGAATAAACACTAAAGGCTTATTAGAATTTTTCTTCAAAGGACCAGCAAATCCCATTATGAAGATATGAACATTGTCATATAATTAGTGTGAGTGAGTGGCTCAATGATATCTCAAAAGATGGTCTAGCTGATGAGATACTTAGAGAGATTTTTGACACATTTAGAAGAATGCTTTTAGGGACATTTTAGGTGTCAAAGTTTCAGTCTAGAATCATAAATTCAACATCAACTCCTTTGAGACGGTACAATACAAAAATAAAATAAAATAAAGGAAACAATCAACAAAGATACGGTCAAAAAGAGAAACATGCATCTTTTTCAGAAAAGATCATAAAATCCCGATTTGGCGTATCTTTTGAATTGAAAGCTCATAAAGTACTTCTTCTTTTCAAGATTCCTGCCACACAAAAGTTTGTCTATAAAAGAAAGATACATTAGCACACATTTCACACATTAAAACTAATAGATTTAGCACAAAAGATGAATAGATGGACGTTCTTATAATTTGAAGAAGCCATTATTCTGATGGATTCCAAGCTTCATATCCATCATCATGAAAAGAGATCTAAAGGAACACAATCTTTGTAACCAACACGTTAAGAGGTTCTAATCTTTGTAACCTTTGAGTTGCGAAAATCAACAGGAAGATACTCGAAGGAGCAACGGATTATGAGCCACGAGATGGGAGACGATAATAATCGTCTTGACAATAAGATCTTGCATCCAGGACGATAGATGGTGAGACAGTGAATGGAGTATATGGAAATTAGACATTCCACCATCAGTGTCATCATCTAACTCCGAAACAACATGTGATAGGTTTAGAGGAGGCAAGGAGAGCATTCAGAACATTCTTTCTAGACGCAATTCTTCCTTATCTTGTGTCGACAGTAAGATGCTCCGTGTCGAACTCACTAAACATAACCTTCTAACTGAAAGAATAAAGTTGTTGAAGAAATGATGTAGAGCCATTGAGATTGGTTTAAGCAACCAAGCTCCATGATAAGATCTTACAAAAAGGAAAGGTAAGATTAGGTGAGTTCGTATTTTCTTTGAATAAGAAAGTTACATATCCATCTTTGAAGATGAAAAAGGATTAATCTGAGCTTTGAGATAGAGAATAAAAAGTCATGGGGATTAATCATTAGAAAAATAAATCCATGTAATGTATACTCCTTTGATAAAAGAAAATAAAGACTTGTACTTTTTTTTCTGATATAATGAAAGCAAAATACTTGTTTTCATAGTTTTTGAGATTTTTGAAAGCAAAGCAATAAAGAACTAGATTTACAATAAAGCTAAAAAGTACATAAAAGCATTTAAAAGAACCAAAAACCTCAAGAGACGAAAAGCATGCCCGATTCACCTGTGAGAAAGGTCATCTTGTGTTCATCCAGTGGCTTAATGAAAATATCAGCAAGTTGATCATCAGTGGCAATATACATCAACTCAATCTTCCCCTTTTTAATGTTTCCCTGGCGAAATGATGTCAGATCTCTGTATGCTTGGTTTTGGAGTGCTGGATGGGATTTTGAGTGATAAGAATAGCACTTGTGTTGTCACAACAAATTGGGGTCTTGTGAATCTTGAATCCATAGTCCAAAAGTTTATTTTGAATCAAAAGTATTTGAGCATAACATCTACCAGTGGCAACATACTCAGCTTCGGCGGTTGAACAAGCTATAGATTACTATTTCTTGCTAGACCACCTTATCAATCTATTTCCCAAGATCTGATAACCACCAGATGTACTTTTTGATATAGAAAGAAACCAAAGTCATATACTTAGAGAATTCTTCAAGTATCTAAAGTTGCGTTTGATTACACAAAGATGTGACTGTTCTGGATTGGCCTGTGTGACATCCCCAATTTCACGGCCAGAAAAGACCGATTTCATTTATGCTTTTTAAAATAAAATCAGATAAATCTTTTTAAAAGATGTTGCGGAATTGGTCCCCAAAACAAAACATGATAAAAGTTTGTCAAACCTTTCTTTAAGAAATATATAATTTCCTTTTATATCAAAATCTCGGGATGTCATGTTCCGATACAGATCAAAAGCATAAACAAGACATTATAAGCCTTACACAGTTATTTACAACTACTGGCCTATAATCCAAAAATCACTCATTGTCATCATCCGACTATGCTCGGGGTCCACTACCTGTAATATAAAAAGCTGAGTGGGTCAGACTTGGAAGCCTGGTGAGCATATAGGGTTTTCAACCCACAATAAATAATAAGCTCTTTAAGTTTATCAATCAACAAATAATTTATTAATTTCATCAACCAAAAACAACCCTAATTACCCGTTCCCGTTATCCTCATCTTACGTCCCTAAAAAAACTATCACAAGGGACCTAGCCTAAGGATTTTCATTAGGGGTGACAACATTGTTTTCCTCAACAATTTATGTCAAACAAGACAACCAATAAGGTGACAACTTTGCTTTCCTCAGCAAATTATGTCAAATAAGACAAACATCAGGGTGACAACATTGCTTTCCCTCAGCAATTTATGTCAAACAAAACAACCTAACATAAAACAACCAATAAGTTGACAACATTGCTTTCCTTCAGCAATTTATGTCAAATAAGACAACTAAAATGGTGACAACATTGCTTTCCTCAGCAATTTATGTCAAACAAACATCGAGGTGACAACATTGCTTTTCTCTCAGCAATTTATGTCAAAAGGGTGACAACATTGCTTTTCCTCAGCAATTTATGTCAAATAAAACAAACACCGGGGTGACAACATTGCTTTCCCTCAGCAATTTATGTCAAATAGGCACGAAGTCACATTGTCGCCAAGGTTTATACAACAGGCACTACGTCACATAGTCGCCAGGGTTTATACAATAGGCATTACGTCTCATAGTCGCCAGGGTTTATCTAATAGGCACTACGTCTCATAGTCGCCAGAGTTTATCTAATAGGCACTACGTCTCATAGTCGCCAGGGTTTATCTAATAGGCACGAAGTCACATCGTCGCCAAGGTTTACACAACAGGCACTACGTCACATAGTCGCCAGGGTTTATACAACAGGCACTAAGTCCATAGCTGCCAACGTACTAAATACATAGCTACCAACGTACATCTATACTGTACTAAATTCATAGCTACCAACGTACATCTATACTGTACTTCTATCCCTCATACTTTATCTACCCATGTTTTACCCAACATATTTGAAGATAAAATATATATATATATATATATATATATATATATATATATATATATATATATTAAATCATTTTAAACATGTATAAAACATTCATTCAACATCCATCTCAAATAAACAAACAACATATATACACATATCACGTATTTTATATAAAATACTTCATATCTATGTGTAAGATGAAAGTGACTATACACTCACCTGATTTAATGAAAATCGGGCAGCAATTCGTTTCCTAAAACGATCGTTTATAATAAAACCGGGAGTTTTATTGAGAAACCGGGCTCTACGAAAGGTCGGGCTTCAAAACCGAAAAGATAAATTTTCCGGGCTTCTCGGGCACTTCGTGGCGTATTCCGAGCTTTGGAATAAGTACCGGGGCTTCAGGGGATGTTGAAATGAAAGAAAATATGAAGAAAGGGGCTAAATATGACAAAATTCCAAATCTAATCGGGAAGGCTCGCATACCCCTTCTATTTATAGGGGTCCGAAGTCGGTTCTGGTGGTGGGGTCCGCAGGCGAGGGTGCGCAGGTGGCTGCACGTGCGAAGGCCTCGGTGGCAGCTGTTGATTGGACCGAGGTCTAGTGGTCCATCTGCGAGGCTCGGAGGCTAAGACGGTGCGAGGCTCGGTCCAGCTGCGAGCTTCGGATTGGGCCTCCCTTCGGTCGAATCAGAATCCGACACGCAGCTACTGTTCATGCGAGGGAAGGCGACACGTGGCTTCGCATGACTCACCAATTTCGGACACGTGGCACTCTTTCAGCGAAGGTGACGTGGCAAAAACGTGACTATGCGAATTTTCTCAGTTTTCGCGCCAAAACTTCTAAAATCCATAACTTTCGCATACGAGCTCCGTTTTTGACGTTCTTTATATGCACGCGTAGGTAAAATTACGCTATAAAACTTTCGTTTAGACTTCGTCGGCTAATTTTGACTTTAATTTTTATATTATTATTTTTAACAGACCGGGACAGTAAATCCGTTAAAAATTCATAACTTCTTCATCCGACGTCCGTTTTTGTCAGACTTTTTACCGTTGTGCTACTATTTACGAGACCTTCGATTCTCGTTTAGGTTGTGTCGGCTAAAAATCACTCGATCTAAAATCGAGTTTTTAGCTGTCTAGTGCTAAGCTGAAACTTCGAAAAATCATAACTTCCTCATACGAAGTCAGATTTGGGCGTTCTTTTTATTGAACTTCTCGGTTTAACGAATACTACGAGTTTCGTTTAGATTACTAAGGCTAAAAAGTAGTTTATCAAAAACTCACTTTTTACGACATTCGGCACCGTGCCGGTTTGTCGCGAAACTTCGACAGGTCATAACTTCTTCGTTATAACTCGGATTTCAGCATTCTTTATATATCCGGAAACCTTGAGACATATACTATAACTTGGTTAAGATTAATCCTTCTAAATAATCTTCCATCAAAAAGTCATTTTTGATGCTTATCGTCTCTAAATTGACTAGCCCGGATCTACGGGCGTTACAGCCTGGTAGTGAGCACACATGTTGGTAGAAACATTATATCAGGACAAATCGATGTAAGATAAAGCACGAACCCATCAACATGTATCTTTACAGAAGGAGACATAGTAGTTTTTGATGGTTTATAGTTAGTGAATGAAAATTTCTTCAACATGTCTTGTACATATTTGTTTTACAAATAAAGATACCATATAGAAATTATTTTACCTGCAGACCTAAGATGAAAGTTAATTCACCCATTAAGCTCATCACGAATTTGTGTGACATCACTTCAGCGAATTCTTTGCTTACGGTTTCAACAGTGGATCCAAAAATAATGCAGTCAACATACACTTGTGCAAGAATAATATGAGAACCTAACTGGTTGTTGAACAAAGTATTAACAATGTCACCTCCTCGATATCTGTTATAAACAAGATAATTCTCTAGAGTATCATACCATGCCCTAGGAGCTTGCTTCAATCCATAGACTGCCTTGTCCAATATATAGACATGATTAGGAAACTTATCACTTTTGGATCCAGGAATTTGTTGAAGAAACACTTCTTCTTGAAGCTCACGTGCAAAAAGGTAGTCTTGACATCCATTTTATACATAGTGAAGTTCATAAATGATGCATAAGAAAGAAAGATATAAATTGGTTCGAGTATGAATATAGTAGCAAACGTTTCATTGTAATCTAGTCCCTTTAATTGAGTAAACCCCTAAGCTACCAATCGTGCCTTACTCTTGATAACAACTACATGTTCATTCTTCTTGTTGTGAAACACCCAACGTGTTCTGATGATTATTTATTCTTTGGGCGAGGAAAAAGAGTCCATACTTCATGTCGTTCAAACTAATTTAATTCATCTTGCATCGCTTGAATCCAATCAGAATCTTTGAGAGCTTCATTAATCTTATTGGGCTTCATCAGTGAGAGAAAGTTGACAAAAAAACAAAAGTTGTCAGTCGTTTGTCGTCGAGTACGTGCATTGTCTGAGATATTTCCAATAATTTTCTCAGCAGAGTAACCAGGAATAGTACGTAGATTAATCACTGATGAACCAGCTCAACTTGATTCCTTGGGATGTTCTTTAGGATTTGTAGGATGTTCTTCAGCGTCTTCAGTAAGAGGAGCATTTTCACTTATTTCTTCAACAACAGTTTCTTTGATTAGGACAACGTCTTTAGAGGAGTCGGATGATGATGTAAGTAGCTCAATATCACAAGACATAACTGGTTCAGTGAGCTCATATTCCTTGGATAGATAGTGAGTGAGCTCATCTAGATAGGACGCAGGATGATCAATATGATCATTTGTATAAGTGTCATCATCAAACATGACATGAGTTGATTCTTCAGTGATCTAGGAATTTATTTTGAACACCCTATAGGCTTTATACTCATTCGAGTATCCCAAAACAAACCTTCATCAGTTTTTTTTAAATTTCGAGCGCTGATCCTTTTGATTTAAGATATAACATTTGCACCAGAACACATAAAAGTAGGAGATATCTGGCTTTCTTCCTTTCAACATTTCATAAGAGGTTTTTTCATGGCGCTTAACAATTATCAATTTGTTTTGAGTGTAGTTAGTTGTGTTGACAGCTTCTTCCCAAAAGGAGAGTGGTAGACCAGCTTCTACCACCATAGTGTGACCAGCCTCTATCATTGTTGGATTACATATTCTAGTGACTCCATTTTGTTGTGGAGTTTGGACAGCTGAGAATTTTTGAGAAATTCCCTTATCATTATAGAATTCCTCGAGTATGGAGTTTCTAAACTCAATACCATAATCGTTTCGGAGTTGCCATATCTTTCGATCATATAGCACTTGATTTCTTTTGACAAATGAGATGATTTCATCACCAGAATGACTCTTTTTCCGAAGAAACAACACCCAAGTAAATCTTGAGAACTTTTCAACAATCACTAGAGTGAAACTTTTTCCGGACCTGGACTTGAAAGGAACTAGGCCAAACAAATCCATATGAAGAAGATTCAATAGACCAATGATGGAAAAGCATGACCTTCGCTTAAAGGAGGACTTCGTTTGCTTTCCTTTTACACGTGTTGAGCAAAGCTTATCCTTGTGAAAGTTCATCTTAGACATTCCTCTAACAAGTTCATCACTAGAAATATTTGAAAGTGATTTAAAATTCAGATGAGACAGCTTTTTGTGCCACAACCAATTCATGTAGGCTTGGGATCAAGAAAAGAAGCAGTGTCTGAGAGCTGAATCAGCAAAGAACATATCCAACACACACACATAGACACACACACATTATATATATATATATATATATATATATATATATATATATATATATATATAATCATTTTCCTTTTGGTAGTGAGAACTATTGATTTCTTCAAATCAATAACTTTCCCTTCCTTCTTGTTGAAATGGACCTTGTAATCAACATCACAAAATTGACTGATTGGGATGAGGTTATGTCTGAGTCCCTTGATATATGAAACATTTTTAAATTCCATGATCTTACACTTAATGGTTCCAAATCCCTTAGTTTTTACCTTGTTCTCGTCTCTATAAGTCACTATAGAGCCATCATTTTTAACAAAATCATCTAGGAGAGACTTAAATCTTGTCATTTGTTTGGAGAATCCACTGTCAAGATATCAAACGTGCTCTTGACCCTGCAGTGCTAAGAAAACAAATTAGAACACACTGGCACATTTTTCAATGGGCCTTTTCACTAAGGATTTAGCATTAAAAATATCATAACAAGCAGCAGGAGTTATTATTTTTAATCCTCTTATCATTTCTGATGTAATATTGTCAGCTCTTTCAGTGTCTTCTCCAAAAGTACAGTCACTGATTTTATGAGATGTGTATCTACATCGATAGTAAACCTTTATCCCATGATTTTTATTTTTATTGGTATTTTAAAAAAAAATAGTTTTCCAGGGGGTTGAAATTTTTTTCAAGTATCTTAGGAACTCTTGAAAGGTTCTAGAAACAAAGGATCTATCTGTGCGACATGATGTGGAGACAAATGACTGACACGCTGATGTGCACAAAGATCCATCAGTGTCAAAAGCAGTGGGATCATCAGTGTCACAGTTGCTAACAGTATAATTTGGATATACACTGAGTATTTTCATGTGTGGAGTGAAACTCACCATTGGATATAGGAAATTTAAGATACATTTCAGTGCTAAGGGTTAGATATTCAAGGACATGATTTCTAATAGTAGGATATAAAGCAGTTAAGTCATATAACACCTAATTAATATTACGACATGACTAGTCAAGGTTTATAAACTTAAAAATTAATAAGTTGTTTTTATAAACCTTCTATTTTTGTATGAAATCATTTTTGGTAACGCTGACTACTTTTGACACAAATAAAAAGGTACAACATGATTTCTATTTGATATTCCAAAACTTTATTTTATAAAATTTATACTATTTGGTTCTAACATTATATGGAGTCCAAACCTGTGGAACTCACCAACAAACTATTGTAGATGTATCTTAATGCATGTATTCTCAAGGAAGTAAGACAGAGGAGATTCATGCACAATTTTTATGGCATCCTCATTTTGTATAAATTGTATTTTGTCGCCATTGTTTGCATCGATGAAGATTTGTAATGATGTGAACATTCATACCTATCAACCTTTAAATTTATAAACCTAACTACTTAACTAATTTATACACCTACAGACAGTGTTCCTAGTCGTATTATAGAATAGCTTACGTAAGTCGCGTGTCGAACACAGGGAATGAAATTTAATTAATAGAATAATTACTAAAAGTTAAACTAAGGACCAAACTTAAAATGTCGTTTTTGTGATTTTTCAAGATCAGAAGAACTTAAATCGAACAACTAAACTAAGCAAAGAAAACTATTCAAATTTGATATTAAAAAGTACTTTCTTTAGATCCTAATCCCCTTTTTCCCTATGGTAGATTTCTTATTAATTTTATATTATTGGTTACCAAGTTATTATGAAACTAGTTATTATGATCAAATTCCTAGTTATTACTAATTTATGACTACTATGTTATGATCAAGCACAAGTAACATGAAATCGATATTCAGATGAATATGGCTATGTACGATAAATCTAATAGAAACTTTCCTATGATCAAGTCAAGCAACCAAACACAAATTATGGATCAATTATGCTCTCTAACACAGTTAAAGTTACTAGCTTTAATTACCAAATCTAATATTTGTTCAACCCTAGATTTAGCAATTTAATGATCGTAAACTACCAGGTAATTAAGTTCATGCATATAGAATGATAATTTACTACACTAAACTTATATCAAGGCAATCAAAAACTAGAACTAAAACATGTAAGGTTTCGATTTATCAACACTAGAAAAATCAACAATAGATTATCATAAAATCGAAATCAACACATAGTATAAAGGGTTCATCTTCACCAACGAAAGTAAAAGGATTTTAGCCTCTCATCTTAACTGGAAAAACAAAAAAAATCAATGCAAATAACATTAGACATGAATAAAGTTCGCAAACCGAAATATTTAATGTTGTTTTCTTCTAGATCTCTTCAACTATTAAGATCCAATCGATTTTTGATATTCCCAAGGTTTTCTAGAGGGTTTTTCTGCGTGTATTCTCCAAGTCAACTTCTCAGATCACGAATCTTCTACTCACCACGACGTGGCAGGGAATCCCCATGTCGTGGGCTTCAGAAATCTTGACTCCTTTGACTTCAATTGACTTAGCCCACATTTTCCTACTTCTATCTCCTCATTTTCTTCCTTTTCATACTGAGCATGTCTTTGCTACTACAAAACAGATTTCAAACATAGTAAGTACCTTTTGTCCTAAAACAAGCATATTTGTAGGTAAAAGTATTGGAATATGCAGAAAATACATGATTAAATATGAAAATATCAAAATACCCCACACTTGCCTTTTTCTTGACCCCAAGCAAAACTGATTTTATAATCATCATATTATCACATCAAAACCCTAGCCACCAACATCACACAAGACAATCCATTTTGAGCTCATCCATTACATCAAGACCGCAATGCATGTATTTGTGTCTAATATTCCTAGACCTTCCCCAATCCTAAATACTTACAATCCTCATAAACGCTTCCTAGTTATTTTGAACAACATTCATTTTATGTAATGGAACGTAAATCAAGGAACTAATTATATTGATTATTTTGTAAAGTAAATATTGTGATTTTGTCTATTATCATCTCCGTGGTTATAGGAGATGATTGCGTACTTATTTTTAGCTTTCCTCTCTCTCTCTCTCTCTCTATATATATATATATATATATATATATATATATATATATATATATATATATATATATATATATATATATATATATATATATATATATCGATCCCTGTAATGATCAATTCTTAATTTTCAAATCCTATCATGGTATCAGCCTAATATATCGATTCTTCCTCCCTAAAAACTTCCAATTCTTCTTAAACCTCCATAGACGGTCCTTCTTCCTCAAACTATTCTACTCTTGTTTCTCAACAAAATCTTCTTCATCTTCTCACCATTAAACTATCATCTACAAACTACCTATTATGGAAAAATTAGGTAACTCCCATCGTATCCTATCAAGGACTTCTCGGCCATGAAACTGGCTGCATCTCTCCACAACCAGAAACCATCCTTGTTGATGGCAAACTATCTCTTAACCCTGCCTTCTCCACCGGAAAAACTCTCACCAACGAGTCCTCCTTATCCTCCAATCTTCGCTCACAGAGGAAGCCATGTCAGAGATTCTCGGTTTGTCTACTACTCGTTCAGTTTGGACTGCTCTTGAGGCAACCTATAGTCATGACTCGCCAGAACGAATGCATATATTGCGTGACTCTCCGATAACTACAAAAGGGAGCCTCTTCTATAGTTGAATATGGACGGACATTCAAGAATCTTTATGACCAACTCTCTGCTATTGGTTATCCTGTTGATAATTCTGAAAAGAGTCACTGGCTCTTATATGGCCTCAGCTCTTCGTTTGAAATCTTCTCCACAACACAAAGAGCTATTACTCCACCTCCTTCCTTTCGAGATCTACTTTTAAAGGCCTAGAGCCATGAGCTATTTCTAAAATCCATTCACGGTAACCCGACTCCTCAGGTATCCTTTGTGGCTGCCATCAACGCAATCATGCTGCTTCTTGAGATCGTGGACAACAAAAGACTCGTGGTGGAAATTCTCTGGTCGTGGACGTGGACGTCGGCCACCCCATTGGAAAATTTTCCGACAACATGGACATTATGCTTCATTTTGTCTAAGTCATGTAACTTATGCCCAACATGCTCTTACCCTTGATGCAAATATTTCCCATGCTTTTCATAATCAGTGCAATATTACTACAAATTCCCCAGATTGGTATGTTGATTCTGGAGCATCGGCACACATGATAGCCTCTCTAGATGGTCTTAACACAAAATCTACATACACTAGTACCGTTTCAGTGAATATTGCAAACGGTAAAATAATGCCAATATCACATATTGGTTATAGGTATTAGTCTAAATCTTCCTTTACTTGAAATTTTGGTGGTTCCCCATTTAGCCAAAAATCTCTTATCAATCAGCAAACTAACCAAGGAATATCATGTTGATGTGTTGTTATCTTACAAATTTTTTCATATTAAGGATTGACACACACATGAGGTTGGAGCACGGGGAACTTGTGAAAATGGGTTATACATTCTTCGTCAAGGGCAAAAGGCTTTTGTTGCTACCCTCTCTTCTCATCACTTAAAAGCATCTTATGAACGATGACATAGCCATCTCGGTCACACTTCTTTTGACACTATTCGATTATGTAACACCCCAAATTTCAATTGTTCAATGAAGGGCCAAAAGTGTAAATTTAGGAAAGGGACTCGACGAGTAGGTCCGCTTACTCGCCGAGTCGGAGCAGGTTTCTATCGCGGTTTAAGTGGCCAACTCGCCGAGTCGGCGGCTTGGACTCGACGAGTTGGTGCTGAAGAGAGAAAACCCTAATCTTCGGGATTGCACCCTATTTAAAGGACTTAATGTCCTCCCCTCAGCTCCCTTAGCCCCCTTTGAGATCCAGAAACCCTAGAATCGTGAGTGAGAGCCATTGGAAGCAAATTGGAGCATTGTTAAGTGTTTTGTGAAGAGATCTTGAAGATCAAGAAGCTTGGATCAAGGAGATTTGTGGAGATTCGAACTACTCTTCAGAAGGAGGTTGTTTTGGAGGTAATGAATCGTTATCCTTGGCTTTATCCTTTCTAGATCCATCTTTCATGGAAGTCTTAGGGTTGTTTGGAGACGATATGATGAGATCTTGGTGTATAAGTTAGATCTGGAGTTGAAACTCCAGATTTGAGCTCTATTTGGATCAAAGATGCAGAAAGCCCTTTTGGTTGCTATGCAAAATCCTTTCCCCAAGAGTTAAGTTCCTTTCTAGCTTGGTTTTTGGTATTATGGGGCAAGAAGCACGTAAAGGTTGCAACTTTATGTGAGGTTAGGCTGTAGAAGAGTGGATCTATGGATTGGAGCCCCTGCATGGCTCGAAAAGCCTCTGTATGGATTGAGAACTGAAGAGACTCGGCGAGTCACATGAGTGTACTCGACGAGTTGTATGAACTTGTGCATGGACTCGACAAGTTGAAGAACAACTCGGTGAGTCTGTTAAAGATTCCCTTGGACTCGGCGAGTCTGGTCGCAGAACCCAACCTCTTGTGGTTAAAGCCTTGGATTAGTGAGCCGGTTGGCGACTCAGTGAGTTGGACAGGATGGGACTCGGAGATCGTTGGACTCGACGAGTCTTGGGGCGACTCGGTGAGTTGAGTCGTGTTATGGGAGTTCTGAGTATAGGAACTCGACGAGTCGACGGGTCGACTTGGCGAGTAGAGTCAACCAGGAAGGTTGACTTTGACTGAGGACTTTGACTTTGACCAAGAGTTGACCAGTTTGACTTCCAAGGGTATTTTGGTAATTTTGGTATTGGCTCTTTAGTAGTGTGCTGTGGTGAAGTTCGTGTCGGTGGTCGGAGCAGCTTGGTCGTATCTCTTCAGTCGGCAATTGCAGGTGAGTTATCCTCACTATATTGGCAGGGTCTACGGCACCAAGGCCGGCCCTTTATCGGATGGAAATCCGGGTATTGTTGGTTATGTTATTGCTTTGCTAGATCTGCATCCTGGTATTTAGGATGCTGTTATGTTAGTGACCTGGTTAAGGTCGGTACCCGGTATATAGGATAATGCTATGCTAGTGACCGGTTAGGTCGGAATCCTGGTTAGGATATTTGTATGCTATGTGATCTGTTAGACTGATAGTCTGGTTAAGGATTTGTTATGTGATTGATTGTTTTATGTGCACATGGTTGTTTGATGGGGGTTGGGTTGAGCGGGTCCTGCTTTGTGCTGTAGGCCAACATACCCAGGGCGGACCGGAAATTCCGAAGGGCCATCGAGCGGTCCGGATGGGCTGAAGGCCCCAAGAGGGCGGACCAGACGTGCCGAGGCTCGGAGAGCGGGCCAGGCCGACTGAAGGCTCGGTGCGGGCGGACCAGTCATACTGTAGACTCGGAGGGTGGACCAGGTGGACTGAAGGCTCGGTGCGGGCGGACCAGTCACACAGTAGACCCGATGTGCATGGCTGTTCTATTTGTGATATGTTATGAGTATGTTTATGTGTGGTTGGTATTTTGGGGGTAACTCACTAAGCTTTCGGGCTTACAGTTTCAGTGTATTGTTTCAGGTACTTCAGGAGATCATGGCAAGGCGAAGGTGTGATCGTACCGCTCCTCATATTTTATGACTTATGTGATATGGTTCTGGGGATACACTGATGTTTAAACTATTTTGAAAACGAGATGTATGAACTTAATGGTTTTTGAATGAATTAAAATGTTTTAATTTGGCTCAATTTTTATGGGTGTTACAAGTTGGTATCAGAGCCTTGGTTTTAGTGAATTGGAGGAACATTCGTGTGAGTCCAATCTCAAAATACCATACAAGTAAGTAGACCCAGTAAGTAGGATGCAGAGGGTACGATCAGCCAGAGCCAGTAAGTAGACCCCAAAATACCATACAAGTTATTTGATTATGTGATATGTTAGAACAGCATGCTAGTACTAAACTAGGGAATTTCAGGAATTGCATGATAGAATTTCCTGATTATGTGATGCCTACTAGCCTAGGGATTTGCTTATATGAGATATTCAGCTTTCCTCTAGGAGTGAGGATTGAGCGCTCGCCGTGTGGGTGTATATGGTTAGAGTGTTGTGGTTGATACTTGAGACAAATATGGGTAGGTGTGGAAGGTAGTATGGGCCCGTACTACTGAAAGCACAGGACCCATACGCGTATCAAGGAAGTCACAACTCTCTAGGGTATCGTTTATGAGATAGTTCCTCGGGCGGGTATGTGATGTGTCTAAGGGTCTTGTTGGTGTATTGCAGTATGGTGGTTACGAGACGTTTCGGGGCAGGATCCGGTTCGGGATCAGGATCGGGAGAGGGTGGTCAGGCTGGGTCAGTACCACCCGAGGTCATTGGTCAGATGAGTACGGATGAGTTGGACGCCAGGATTCGTGAGATCCTGCATGATGAGGTTGCTGCTATGTTCCGGGCTGAGTTGACAGAGATGTTTGGGTCGATCAAGACCGCCCTGATTGAGTACTTTGATGAGCGCTATGCAGCTCTTGCAGAGGCGGCTGCCGCGGCAGCTACAACGGCTGTAGCAGTGGCAGGGGGAGGAACCGGTCGAGGTTTTCAGTATCGGGACTTCGATAATACGAAGCCCCCTACTTTCGATGGAGTTCAGGATCCGATCGTTGCTATGAGATGGTTGTCAGACGTGGAGGGTTTTTTCTTCACGTGTTCATGCCCTGCGGATCAGAGGGTGAGGTGCGCTCTGAACCTTTTGAGGCTCGGGGCGAAGGATTGGTGGAGGTTGACTACGGGATCTTATTCTGATGCGCAGCGGGCTGCGGTTACGTGGGATCAGTTCCGGGAGATGTTCAGTACTCGTTATGTTGCACAAGTTAAGAGAGAGAGGTTGGCTCAGGAGTTCCTGGAGCTGAAGTAGGATTCAGAGTCGGTGACGGAGATCACCAGGATGTTTACTGAGAGGGCGATGTTTTGCCCGGAGTTTGCTTCGGAGTAGGCTCAGATGTCCCGATATCTGAGTATGCTCAAGAGGGACATCAAGCAGTTTGTGTCCACACAGAGGTGTGATACCGTGCAGTTGCGAGAGAAGAGGCATGCCCCGGTGCAGTCGCAGCCGGCGCCGAAACGGTTCAAAACCGTTGACTCCAAGATTGGGGGTCAGAGCAGCCACACTTGTGAGAAATGTGGGAAGGGTCATACCGGAGTTTGTAGGTCCGGTGGTGCGTGCCGCAAGTGCGGGAGAGAGGGGCATTATGTGAGGGATTGCCGTCAGTCAGCCCCGGTGCAGGATATGAGGATTTGTTATCATTGCCATCAGGTTGGACACTTGAGGGCCAACTGCCCACAGTTTGCTGCAGGATCGGTGCAGGCTCCAGCACCGGCCACTTTGAGGATTACTGGCAGGGGTCAGGGTGGAGCGGAGCCTCCGAGGGCTCAGGGACGCGCATTCCAGCTTACAGCAGAGGAGGTCAGGGCAGAGCCAGATGCAGCTGCGGGTATGTTTCCACCTTGTTATCTTGTTATTTGTGTGGTATTGTAAATATGTCTTCATTTTTCCGCATGTTTCGTAGTATGATTGAGGACCTTAGTAGTTAGGAGTTGTAGTTGGTTAGCGTTCAGGAGGATTCTTGGTCGAAAGATAAGGCTTATGGTCTCGATGCTAGGAATAGAAACTGCGATGCGAGAAGCGTTCAGTTGAGATTCGGACTTCCTTGGAGTTCGGGTGTGCGATGGCGGAAGGGTTATTCGGTGAAGGTTACTCACTCCCGAGGGAGTCAGTGTTGGGTTTTAGTATACTACAACATCCTATGGTGCACATACAACCCTAAATACCTTGGATCTATGTTTTCTCTATTATACATGCAAATGGTTTCCAAGGGATTAAACCTATAACTAGCATGCATTTGACATAAACCATATAATATACTAGTTAGGGAAACATACCTTTTATGTGGATTGAAGTCTTGATGTATTTGGCCTTAAGAGCTTAGCACCAATAGTATGAAATGCCTCAAATGGAATCACAACACACCTAGGACAAAGGTGGCTCTTGAGAGAGAATTCCATGCACCAAAACACCTCCATATTTCTCTAAGAAAAGAAGTGGTGATTTTGGCTATGGAGTAACCTATTTATATGTAGGATTCCAAGGGTCATGGGTATAACCCATAATCCATACCCATGGGTTTTATGATCCATGGTTCATGTGGCCCAACTCTTTATGTATCCATACATAAACTTGGTCCAACATGGATCATAAGCCCAACACATATAAATATAACTAATTATCATAATTAGTCCCCATAGATTTAATTAGTCTCTTTTGATCACTAAATTAATTCCAAATTAATTCTTGATCGATACTAATTAAAACATATGATTTCATATTAATATATTATAACTTATAATATATTAATAAACCATAAATAACCTTCTCTCAAAAGTCCATCCTAACAAATTGTCCTGATGATATGCAACCCAAATGGACCATGCTACTCTCAGGTCAAGTACATACCAATAATAGTTATGGGCTTAGACATCTAATCCAACAGTCTCCCACTTGGATAAGTCTAAAACTATTATTGCAAGTATGACTTCATAACCCGACTAGCAATCGTAGCTCTTAAAGCCGCTGTCGAACTCTGAACAAATCAATGACGCATCCATTAGATAAGGGATCATATATTCCTCCATTCTAGATATCATATGGACTGAGACATGGATTATAATCATTCTCTCTGTCCATTTGTTGTTTACCGATTTTCGATTTATGATGACTGACTGATTGAACAAATCAAATCAGTCCTGGCTTGGCCAAGCACTCACATGTGTCATCGCTAAATCATCGAGGGGCCCACAAATATCGCTTTTATCCCGAAGGTAAAAGGAATGGATAAACTTCGACTCATATGGCTTGTTCTACTACTTGTTGAATCATACACAAAGGCACGTTTTATAACATCGAGTTACCAAATGCGTTTTCGTGCAATCAATGTATAACCAACTCATAGTAACAACTCATATCTCTAGGTTTGAAGAATATAAGATATTATCGTCTCATGATCACTCGTGATAAAATCCATGAAGTGATTCAAATGAGCGCGGGTTGAATCCAATACTCAGAACTTATGAGCACTCATGAGTGTTGTAGCACCACTTTGTCCACCAACTTGGACCTCTACAAAC
The DNA here is from genome assembly GCF_052849685.1 of Lactuca virosa. Lineage (NCBI taxonomy): Eukaryota > Viridiplantae > Streptophyta > Magnoliopsida > Asterales > Asteraceae > Lactuca > Lactuca virosa. The sequence continues at coordinate 99,372,912 of NC_136432.1, read as the reverse complement.
CAACCCATGACAGTCTTGATTCATATCTACTTCCAACATATGACCGACTGTGGATGGTTTGAATAACTTAATCATTCAGGAAGAGTGACTTAGTTATTCTGGAAGTCAAAACATGCAAAGTGAAACACAAGAATAAATGAATCAAATATGGTATCAAACCCTATGAATATAAATAAACACTTTTATTTATCACCATACTGATTACTCATTATTCATTGTTTCGGTTTTATCAACTTTATACTTGAATTAAAAACACTAGTTGTCCCATGCTCCAAGCATGTACACTATGTTTTTCTTAAACAATAGCTTTGCCATACACCAAGTATGCACTCTATGTTTGTCTATGATCCTTACTTTGTGAAATAAACAAATTGAACATAATTTCAATGATTCTAATTTCACACTCCCAAATCCTTATCGAAAAATGTGAGAATTTCAAATTCCTATCATTTATCGAAATCTGTTTAGATTTTAAACTTATATGCATTGACCCTCCTGTAATGAATATGTATAAAGTCACAAAGACTTGTCAACAGTCATTATAAGGTATTCCAATGGAGATCAACTCCATGGAAACTAAGTCTCATATTCAAAGTACGTTGCTTTGGACATGCTTCTTGCATTAAGTTTTCTAATCTTACACAGATAACTTCCACCTATGGAGACAACTCCATATTCTCATTTTGACTATCACTTCTGAATAAGAGATGCCTCTTTTCAGAATATGTCAATATGGTCCTTCCAAAATTAGCACTATACTTCCAACTGTCCCTGAGCAACCAATCTTTGGTAAACCTCAGATTGTCCTCGACAATTGCTTAGTCATTTTAGTCATATCCAATTCTAGACCTTTTCCCTTCTTAATGCCTCTGGGCATTTGGAAAAATTTAGAAATGACAAATATGATAGCACATGCAATCGATCCTGTACCCAAAGCAAATGGTACACGATTCATGATGTCTAACATAAAGACATGATTCTAGACCAGTCTTTTGCTACAATATTTTTATTTGCCATGTTTTCAAAATTTGACTATGAAGAGGGATGCCGTAATCATAATCGAATTTTGAGAACGCAATATATAGAATTTCCTTAAGTTGAACCAATCCAACATGAAATTCATATATATATTCTTGACTAAAGATGATTAAGGTCTCAATCTAAGCCTTTAGAACTGAAATGAAGTATATCCTCCCTCTTAACTATAGTAAAACAACTTTTTCAATCCCTGCAGCCTCACAAATTGAAACTTTTGTTTTCTATAATTAACATTGCTAACTTGCAACACTAACAATAATTATCATGCTCCCACTAACATGATGATTATTAGCATAACACTTATGCTCCCACTAGCTTTGACATGTACTCAGAAATCAACTGGACTTCTAGAAATCAATACTTTATTGACTTTCTTACCAAAGTTCACATTTCTGATACGAGATGCTTTGATAAAACTTTATCAAAATCATACACCTTTCCTTAGATAACATGCATCTGTGTCTAAACAATTTCAGAACTATGAAAAGGGATGTCGTAATCATAGTGTCAATTGTTTAGACCATTTTCCATCTGCTTCAAATCTACTTGGTGGAAGTGTTTCCTCACCATCATTTTCATGAATCGGAGAGAAACCTTATGACCCTTAGATTTTATGGTGTATGTGTTCTTATCCATGTGAATCGTTAAAACCATAGTCACAAGACAAGGATAATGACAAATCCAAACTCATATGGACTAAACTTATGCAATCTTAACTTCTTGCCACCTGGCAGTACAGGGCCTGCCATTGCTTCCAAGTTGTTATGCAACCAATTGAGAACTTTCAGAACTCCTATGCAAAGCCAACTTTAACTGGAATGGGCACATAATATGTCAACACGATAGGTTATAAACCTCAAGTCGTGTGCTAGTGAAGAACCTCAGGTTTTATTCTTGATTAGTTCTTGAAATTCTTTTTAGGATCTTTAAGACTCCCACTATCCTCTTGACATATAAGACTATCTTGCCAAATATTCAAGAGATAGTGCGGATTCTTTATCAAGACAAACACTTCACACAATTGGCCTTAGTTGGTCTTTGTTTTATCCAAAACATCACAACTTACCAATTTCAAATGTACAAGAGTAGGACACTTTTACTCTTACATTTGACAAGTGTTTTAAACCTTTCTTTAAGATATGTCACTCAAGTTACAATCTTGGAGTATGACTCTAAGAATTGTTTTGGAACGAAGTATGACTCATCTTCCTGATCTAACCATTTCAACAATTCATGACTCCTCTTCTTAGTCATAAGAATGCACTAAGATGACCTTTAGAGAACTAATTGTGATATGATTTCTAAATCATTAAGATGATCACAAACATGATACTAAAGTACTCTCCCATCTTTTCAGATTTGAGAAACATTTATCTTTCTGCCTAATTTGATTCTTCCCATTCGTTCTGCCATACATTGAGACTTTTCCAATGTTTCAGAATTATACTTAAACTTGTAAGTATAACCATATTTACTAGACTTTAGTAAATCAAATAGTCTTAACGAGCTTTGTGGTGGACATGACCGGTGCACAAGAATGTGTACTCGATCCCTTTAGTCCTTCACTTGACTCACACATCCATGTGAACAAGTAATTAGTCTTGATTTTCCAATGCTTGAAAGTTCTCATTCATCATACTATTCAACTTGCATGATTCCAAGTTTCGGTCCAATTGAAACTTGGGTGATGAGGAACTTTCCTGATTTGGTAAATTTAGACACTACCACAAATGAAAGAATCAAATCCATTTTCCAATATTGCTGTCAGTGGAATCATATAAGCAACTATTTTCCACAAATGCCATTGTAAGGATTCTTCAAATAAATAAAAATTAAACCATTTTCTTTTATTTTAAAACTTTGCGGAAAAACTTATCCTTACAATCCACATGGAAAATTGTTGTTATCTATTCGTTAGCAATATATCATAACTTCTTAAGCAACTGCTCAAAACTCTGATGCGATCGAAATCCACCTTCACGATCAGAATCATCATATACTTCCTTTAAGTTTTCTCTCTATTCTTTGATTCTTAAAACATCAACATGTGACCCAGTCACATCATGTAATGAGGATCTCAGAATAGAACTTAACAGAGTTAGATAATGGGCTCTACCTGATGTAGAGTCAAACTTATTGACTTTAACATCCTTAGGTAAATTTGGCAGCTTTGCAATCAACGCCCCTTCCTTTGGCAAAATAAACATATGGACCCTTTGGTAATGGGACTATCTCAGACTTAGCCTTTCTCTTTACCATTTGGTCAACCGGGTTGACTATGGCCAATCCCTTTCCATTGGGAAGAGAATGCTTCTTCTGGATTTCCAGTGTCACCATTGTCACTGTCCATAAAGTTTTTGGGAAGTTGATCTTCTAATCAAATGTGCTTTACTATCGTTCCAAATCATTGCTGATTCAGCAACACCAAGCAAATAGATATGATCATTAAGGTTCATGTCATAGTCTGTTTCATAGTAGTTCCAAAGGAACTCACTATGTGACTTAGAAAGTGATTGAACATCCAACTTTCTCAAGACTTTGACACCCAACTCTCCCGGCTTGTCAATATGTGACTTCATCTCTAAGATGTGATCACACATAGACCTTGCTTGCCATTAGGGCTTGAGTGACCTTGAACTTGTGGGTTAGGGAGAATAATTGGAGGAGGTGGAGGAAGAGAAGTATGACTTCCATGAGCCAAACTCGGGAAGTCATATTCATTAGGAAAGCTTGGTTTGGGAAGATCATTGTTGTCTAAACCAGACATCAACAATGGGAGAAATTCACGTAAAGTTGATTTAAGTCCTTAATATAACACCCAATATGGTATATTAAGGCTAGGACCCAACAAACTATTTTATAACTTGGAAGAGGGATGCCGTAATCCAAGCTATAAAATAATTAAAGGTAGGTGAATGACGATTCACCAATTTCCACCAAGATAAACGAAATGTATTATTAGGTTTTAATTGGTTTTGAAACTCGTAGATTCTTTTTAGATTCATTGAACTTTTCAATGGCATGTTTCAATCTCGAGTATTCCCTTCAGGTTTTGTGACTGGGATGCCGAGGATCACAAAACAAGGTGTGAAGTAACTATGCAAATATACTTGGTACCCTTAATATTTAACCCTCAATCGATGTGTCGGTTAACCACACACGCTCCAACGATACTATGATAAACATTAAGTTACCCTTTGCCTACCTTGTTAAGTCCAGGTTAGTGTGACGGTTAAACACACACGCTCCACTAACAGCTTAAACAAAGTGCAAAGTGTAATTTCATGGATTAGCACCTTATTCACATTTTCCTAAGTAACTAAGATTGGGAATTTATAAGTGTTTAGTTACTTAGTATTTATCATTATACTTATAATGAAGGGAGAATTATAGTCCTTGTCCTACCTATTCGGCTAACGACCCTCCACCGGTCAAGGAAGCGGTGAGTGAGAGTGGACACCCATTAAACTGCCATTTTATAGGCAGTAACCTTATACCCCCCCTTATAGACCGGCTTCGTGAATGAGGCCTACTAATGGTAAGACGACTTTATCTTATACATATCTATATAATTAAAATTATAATAATAGTATATTGAATTTTAAACTTTTAAAATTCTAAGGTCTAGTTTGGAATTAAAGTATACATGGGGGGTAACTTTACAAATTCCAAAACTTGAGGACAAGTTTTGAAACCTTTCAAAACTCTTGGATTTTTCATAACTTATGAGTTTAATTAAGGTTTAATGAAAAAAAATCAAGTTCCATAACTTGAGGACAAGTTATGGAAGACATTAAATCATTTAATGATGACATTAAAAATAGTGACTCTTCTATTTTCATAACCTATGAGATTTAATGACACTTTAAAAAGAAAAACTCTTCACTTTTCATAACTTGAGGACAAGTTATGGAGTTCATAAAAACCATTAAGATCAAATATTCCAATTAACACAATAATCAAATAATTTTTCTATGATCTAGATTAAACTCATAAGTAAAGATAATTCACATCAACAATTTTCAAGAAATTAGATAATCATATAAACTAATACAAATCTTGAAACTTTGACAATTATCCTTTGAAGACTCTTGGAATTCATAACCTAAAGAGTTAATAAATGAGACATTTCACATCCATAAATTATGGAAGTTTCAAAACTCTTAAGATCATAACTTTAAAAAAAACTTTTGAGTTCCAAAATTTTATGACAAAATTTGTAACTTCTTAAAACCATTTAGATCAAACTTTTAAAACAAATAAAATAATCATATCATTCTATCTTTTAATAAATTGACCTAATTCAACTCTTGTAGTAAAGTGACTCAAATTTTATAAATAATTAGTTTTTCATAAAATCAAGTAATTATCATAAAATTTGACAAACTTCATGTTTTTTTTCCTTTTTTTTCCTTCAACTTGAAAAAAAACAAATACATTTGCATCAAATATAATAGAAAACAACCTATGGCTCTGATACCACTGTTGGGTTTTAGTATACTACAACATCCTATGGTGCACATACAACCCTAAATACCTTGGATCTATGTTTTCTCTATTATACATGCAAATGGTTTCCAAGGCATTAAACCTATAACTAGCATGCATTTGACATAAACCATATAATATACTAGTTAGGGAAACATACATTTTATGTGGCTTGAAGTCTTGATGTATTTGGCCTTAAGAGCTTAGCACCAATAGTATGAAATGCCTCAAATGGAATCACAACACACCTAGGACAAAGGTGGCTCTTGAGAGAGAATTCCATGCACCAAAACACCTCCATATTTCTCTAAGAAAAGAAGTGGTGATTTTGGCTATGGAGTAACCTATTTATATGTAGGATTCCAAGGGTCATGGGTATAACCCATAATCCATACCCATGGGTTTTATGATCCATGGTTCATGTGGCCCAACTCTTTATGTATCCATACATAAACTTGGTCCAACATGGATCATAAGCCCAACACATATAAATATAACTAATTATCATAATTAGTCCCCATAGATTTAATTAGTCTCTTTTGATCACTAAATTAATTCCAAATTAATTCTTGATCGATACTAATTAAAAGATATGATTTCATATTAATATATTATAACTTATAATATATTAATAAACCATAAATAACCTTCTCTCAAAAGTCCATCCTAACAAATTGTCCTGATGATATGCAACCCAAATGGACCATGCTACTCTCAGGTCAAGTACATACCAATAATAGTTATGGGCTTAGACATCTAATCCAACAGTCAGTTCATGGTCAAGAGGGAATATATGGAGTAAGGGCGATCGAGCTATGCCGGTTTTGGGCATCGGTGGTTAGTAGTCGGTGTACTAAGTGGGGGAGAATTGGAAAATTCTCCGGTGAAACAACATGCATCCAAGGGTGGTTAGCCGTTTGGATTTCAGCAGTGTTTTGCTGAGGGTATGGATCGATAAGAGCAAGTGGTAGACAAGTGGGACGGAGCACAGACCATGGTTTTCGGAAAAGATGACTGATTGTCGTAAGGCCTAGGGTTAGGCCGAGAATTGAGTATATGGAATGGCGTTGGAGTTCGGAACCCCAAGAGGGCTAGAACAGTATGCATGTGAGAGATTCCCAGGAAGAATGGTTCAGGGTGGCGTATGACAGTTTTGAGCGGTCCGGATAGACTGAAGGCCGGAAGGCGTACCAGTCAGACCGAAGGCTCGGGGAACGGTCCAGACGTGCTGAAGGTTCTGAGAGTGGTCCAGATAGGCTGAAGGCCTGGTAAGGTGGTCCAGTCATGTTGAAGACTCTGGATGTGTTAGTAGATCTGTATGCGGAGAATGAGTGAATATGTCGCCACGCAATAGTAATCGATATGGTCTAGCCCCAAGTAATGATCATGATGATAGAGTTGGCTAGAGGCCGTATGTGGGCCTTGTTAGTTATGTGATCGGATTCGGGGTATATGGGGGTTCGAGAATAGCGGTTGCTCTACATGGATAGTGTAGAGTGGAGTTTAGCCCAGTGGCACTTATAGGTGCGGTAAGGGTTGTTGAGTAGACTTCCTGGAAAGGGAAGGTATGTAGCTCTGGAAGGAGTTTGGGTCCTCTGAAAGGAAGGCAGTGGGGTAAATGGATGATCGAAAGTGCTTGGTAGTAAGCACTGGGATTGTACCAGATATATGGAAGCACATACGGGTTGGATGCCCGTTGAGGTTGTGGCAACGTTGGATGATGCGCATAAATGTTTTCAGTCTCCTTGGAAGAGGAGGAGGAAAGTGGTTCCAGATTGGAGATTGGGACAGAGGAAGGTGAGATAGCAGGTTAACAGACTCGGGAGTAGTCTGGGCCGGTGCTGAGGACTGTATAAGGATATTACAGTCGGAGGTCAAGGACCTAGAGATCGTGATAGGGAGTTGTGAGCGGGTTGCACTCCGTTGTGTCTAACTGAAGGGTTCGAGGATGACGCAAGGACAAGGTCCTTGGTTCCGAGTATGGTTGTAGGTTTGAGTTATGTATGTAGAGGTATTCCAATCTGGGGTATTCTATCATGAGGATTCGTTCCAGGTTGCAAGTTATCAGCGTTATCGCCAATCTTGGGCTAAGGAAGATGGATTAGTGTCTTGGCAGAGCTCAGTGAGTGTTTGTGGTATCTAGCATTCGCAGGGCGCGAAGGTGTGTCCCTGATATGAAGGGTTAGTATTATCGGGTAATACGTGGTTAATATATAGTGTTATTGAGTTGAAAGGCCAATGGTCGACTTGGAGTAGTGGAAAGGATGCCACGTGAGAATGAGCCATTTTAAGAGAGATGCAGAAGTAGGGTTTGTAAGAACATGAGTTGAGTGAGAAATCGGAGTCTGCAATGCGAGGGGTTTGTTCTGAAGCGTATACTGCAGTAGGCTTCGAGGACGAAGCCTAATTTAAGTGGGGGAGAGTTGTAACACCCCAAATTTCAATTGTTCAATGAAGGGCCAAAAGTGTAAATTTAGGAAAGGGACTCGACGAGTAGGTCCGCTTACTCGCCGAATCGGAGCAGGTTTCTATCGCGGTTTAAGTGGCCAACTCGCCGAGTCGGCGGCATGGACTCGACGAGTTGGTGCTGAAGAGAGAAAATCCTAATCTTCGGGATTGCACCCTATTTAAAGGACTTAATGTCCTCCCCTCAGCTCCCTTAGTCCCCTTTGAGATCTAGAAACCCTAGAATTGTGAGTGAGAGCCATTGGAAGCAAATTGGAGCATTGTTAAGTGTTTTGTGAAGAGATCTTGAAGATCAAGAAGCTTGGATCAATGAGATTTGTGGAGATTCGAACTACTCTTCAGAAGGAGGTTGTTTTGGAGGTAATGAATCGTTATCCTTGGCTTTCTCCTTTCTAGATCCATCTTTCATGGAAGTCTTAGGGTTGTTTGGAGACGATATGATGAGATCTTGGTGTATAAGTTAGATCTGGAGTTGAAACCCCAGATCTGAGCCCTATTTGGATCAAAGATGCAGAAAGCCCTTTTGGTTGCTATGCAAAAGCCTTTCCCCAAGAGTTAGGTTCCTTTCTAGCTTGGTTTTTGGTATTATGGGGCAAGAAGCACGTAAAGGTTGCAACTTTATGTGAGGGTTAGGCTGTAGAAGAGTAGATCTATGGATTGGAGCCCCTACATGGCTCGAAAAGCCTCTGTATGGATTGAGAACTGAAGAGACTCGGCGAGTCACATGAGTGTACTCGACGAGTTGTATGAACTTGTGCATGGACTCGACGAGTTGAAGAACAACTCGGCGAGTCTGTTGAAGATTCCCTTGGACTCGGCGAGTCTGTTCTTGGACTCGGCGAGTCTGGTCGCAGAACCCAACCTCTTGTGGTTAAAGGCTTAGATTAGTGAGTCGGTTGGCGACTCAGTGAGTTGGACAGGATGGGACTCGGAGATCGTTGGACTCGACGAGTCTTGGGGCGACTCGGTGAGTTGAGTCGTGTTATGGGAGTTCTGAGTATAGGAACTCGACGAGTCGACGGGTCGACTCGGCGAGTAGAGTCAACCAGGAAGGTTGACTTTGACTGAGGACTTTGACTTTGACCAAGAGTTGACCAGTTTGACTTCCAAGGGTATTTTGGTAATTTTGGTATTGGCTCTTTAGTAGTGTGTTGTGGTGAAGTTCGTGTTGGTGGTCGGAGCAGCTTGGTCGTATCTTTTCAGTCGACAATTACAGGTGAGTTATCCTCACTATATTGACAGGGTCTACGGCACCAAGGCCGGCCCTTTATCGGATGGAAATTCGGGTATTGTTGGTTATGTTATTGCTTTGCTAGATCTGCATCCTAGTATTTAGGATGGTGTTATGTTAGTGACGTGGTTAAGGTCGGTACCCGGTATATAGGGTAATGCTATGCTAGTGACCGGTTAGGTCGGAATCCTGGTTAGGATGTTGGTATGCTATGTGATCTGTTAGACTGATAGTATGGTTAAGGATTTGTTATGTGATTGATTGTTTTATGTGCACATGGTTGTTTGACGGGGGTTGGGTTGAGGCGGGTCCTGCTTTGTGTTGTAGGCCAACATACCCAGGGCGGGCCGTAAATTCCGAAGGCCCAGCGAGCGGTCCGGATAGGCTGAAGGCCCCAAGAGGGCGGACCAGACGTGCCGAGGCTCGAAGAGTGGACCAAGCCGACTGAAGGCCCGGTGCGGGCGGACCAGTCATACTGTAGACTCGGAGGGTGGACCAGGTGGACTGAAGGCTCGGTGCGGGCGGACCAGTCACACAGTAGACCCGATGTGCATGGTTGTTCTATTTGTGATATGTTATGAGTATGTTTATGTGTGGTTGGTATTTTGGGGGTAACTCACTAAGCTTTCGAGCTTACAGTTTCAATGTATTGTTTCAGGTACTTCAGGAGATCATGGCAAGGCGAAGGCGTGGTCGTACCGCTCCTCATATTTTATGATTTATGTGATATGGTTCTGGGGATATTCTGATGTTTAAACTATTTTGAAAACGAGATGTATGAACTTAATGGTTTTTGAATGAATTAAAATGTTTTAATTTTGCTCATTTTTTATGGGTGTTACAGATTATTAAATAAATTTGGTCACTTGAAAGTTACTTCTTTATTACCCAAACCAGGATTATGATCTTCTTGTCAAATGTCGAAGTCACGTCATTTACCATTTGACTTGAATTATAAACATGCATTATGTGTTTTGGAACTTATTCATTTTGATTTATGGGGTTCGACACCCGTTGCTTGAAATGAGGGGTATTTATATTATGTCACATTTCTTGATGATTTTTCACATTTCACGTGGTTTTACCCTCTCAAAACTAAATCAGAAATTTACACAGTTTTAGAATCCTTTCTCCTATTTGTGCATAACCAATTTGATTCCAAAGTTAAGACATTTCAAAGTGATGGTGGAATAGAGTTTACACATAGACGCGTTCAACAATTATTCATCTCAAATGACATTCATAATCGTGTATCATGTTCACACACGCCACAACAAAAACGTGCGTGCCAAACGTAAACACCGGCATATTACAAAATATGGGTCTTGCTATGCTTTTCAATTCTCATGCACCTGCAACTTTTGGGGTTGACGATTATTCTTCTGCCACATACATTAAAAATCGTCTTCTTACACCGATGACTAACAACATTTCTCCTTACGAGCTTCTCTTCAAACAAGCACAATCATATGCAAACTTTAAAGTTTTCGGTTGTCGTGTGTTCCCTTATCTTCGTGACTATGCAAAGCACAAACTTGCTCCAAGAAGTACATCTTGTATTTTTATTGGGTATATCCCCAAGTACAAGGCATACCGGTGTTTGGACCCAACCGCCTCACTAATCTATATAACCCGACATGCTCAATTTGAGGAAGACACATATCCTTTTAGTGGGGTCTCTCCTCGTATCGATGAAACTCAACTTACCTTTGCAAATTTTGATAACTCCATCAGTCCACTACAAAACGCATCCCCTTTGCCTTCTTCAAAAAATCCCACCACCATTCCTAAAACACCCACTGCCTGTTCTGATGCAAATATCTTACCATGCTCCGTATGCGACCCACCCAACCCTATAGACCAAACCTCAACCACACTAAACCCCTCTAACCAAACCCAATCCCCTATACCACCCATTTCATCACCTACGTCACCGTCCACTACATCCCATTCTCCACTTAATGCTTCCCCATCTAATGCCCACATCTCACTTCCCTTGCCCCCACCTCCACTTTCAACACACCAAATGACTACCCGATCAAAAGTTGGTATTTTTAAACCACGCCATTGTTACAATTTAACCTTTGTTTCCTATAGCCCTATTCATCATGACCTGTTCCTTGATAAGGATCCAAAGAGATATAAATCTTCATCTCAACAATCTAAATGAGTTCATGCAATGCATGAGGAGGTTGATGCCTTGCACAAAAACCATACATGGGTACTTGTTTTGCGTCCTTCATGTGCCAACGTTGTTGGTTCCAAATGGGTTTATCGAACAAATTAAAAATTGAATGGAACGATTGATCGCTACAAAGCTCACATAGTGGCTCAAGGATTCACCCAAATACCCATTTTCGATTACTCTCTTACCTTTAGCCCCGTGGTTAAGGCCTCTACGGTCTGTATGGTTCTTTCTCTTGCGACAATTAACAATTGGCAAATACATCAACTTGATGTCAAAATTGTGTTTCTACATGGCAATCTAAGCGAAACAGTTTACATGGAACAACCACCAGGATTCAAAAATCCATATGCCCCCAATCATGTGTGTTTACTTAAAAAGGCCCTTTATGGGCTCAAGAAAGCCCTTCGTTCTTGGTTTCAATGTCTTAGCTCATTTCCTGTGAACCTTGGTTTTCTTGTGACACTTCATTATTTGATTATAAACAAAAATCGGTTGTTCTCTATCTACTTGTCTATGTAGACGACATAATTCTAACAGGAAGTAGCGAGACGGTTATTCAAAACTTCATCAGTCGTCTTCATCATGAGTTTGCCATCACAGATTTGGGGCCTCTAAATTATTTCTTAGGGCTAGAGGTTTCTTCCACCAAAAATGGACTCTTCCTCAACCAATCTAAATATGCATATGATATACTCTCTCGTGCAGGTCTTCTTGAAGCAAAACTCGTGGGTACATCGCTGAACACCACTGATTATTTCACAACTAAAGGGACATCGTTCAATGACCCTACATTGTATCGATCTCTATTCGGTGCTCTTTAGTATCTTACCATGACTCATCCTTGTTGGGTTATGAGCATTCTAACACTCCTAAGTGTACATGCAACCCTAAATACCTTGGATCTATGTTTTCTCTATTATACATACAATTATGAACATCCAAGGTATTATCCTAATCTAGCATACAAAATACTAAATATAACAAGATAGAATACATACATCTTTGATGTAGAATGTCTTCATGAAGCTTGAGTGCCTAGTGCCCCAAGTGTGACACCTCAAATGGTTCACACAACACCAAATACACTTGGAATAACTTGAGAGAAACTTGAACACTCCTTAATTATCGTCTAGCCCTCACACTCACACATTAGTGCACGATTTCTTGAGCCATGGGATTCTTTTATATGGTGGCTATTAGGGTTACACCATGTAACTCATAACTTTACCCATTCCTTATGCTCCATGGATTTTAACCTCCATGGAGTATCCATGGGTCACCCCATGGACTTAGCCCAACATAAGGAATCTTGGATCACAAGCCCACATATATAAGAATGAATGATTTACACAATCAACCCATATATTTAATTAGTCTCCTTTTGATCACTTAATTAATTCCAAATTAATTCTTGATCAATACTAATTAAATAACCTTATTAATATATTAGAACTTATAATATATTAACCAACCTTAAGTGTTATTTCTCTCATTATAGTCTATCCAAATGCATGATGCCATGCAACCCAAATGGACCATGCCGGGTCGGGTCAAGTCTTACCAATTATAGTTATGGACTTAGACATTAATCCAACAGTCTCCCACTTGGATAAGTCTAAAACTATTATTGCGTATGACTTCAGGAACCGATCAGCAATCTTAGCTCTCAAAAGCTTCTGTCGAACTCTGACCTTGTCGATGAACTCTGACCTTTGTCAATGACTTGTCCATTAGATAAGGGATCATATATTCCTCCATTCTAGATATCATATGGACTGAGACATGGATTATCAATCATTCTCTCTGTCCATTTGTTGTTTCCCGATTTCCGATTCATGATGACTGACTGATTAAACAAATCAAATCAGTCCTGGCTTGGCCAAGCACTCACATGTATCATCTTTAAATCATCGAGGGGCCCACAAATATCGCTTTTATCCCGAAGGTAAAAGGAATGGATAAACTTCGACTCATATGGCTTGTTCTACTACTTGTTGAATCATACACAAAGGCACGTTTTATAACATCGAGTTACCAATGCGTTTTCGTGCAATCAATGTATAACCAACTCATAGTAACAACTCATATCTCTAGGTTTGAAGAATATAAGATATTATCGTCTCATGATCACTCGTGATAAAATCCATGAAGTGATTCAAATGAGCGCGGGTTGAATCCAATACTCAGAACTTATGAGCACTCATGAGTGTTGTAGCACCACTTTTGTCCACCAACTTGGACCTCTACAAACCAACCCATGACAGTCTTGATTCATATCTACTTCCAACATATGACCGACTGTGGATGGTTTGAATAACTTAATCATTCAGGAAGAGCGACTTAGTTATTCTGGAAGTCAAAACATGCAAAGTGAAACACAATAATAAATGAATCAAATATGGTATCAAACCCTATGAATATAAATAAACACTTTTATTTATCACCATACTGATTACTCATTATTCATTGTTTCGGTTTTATCAACTTTATACTTGAATTTAAAACAATAGTTGTCCCATGCTCCAAGCATGTACACTATGTTTTCTAAACACTAGTCATGCCATACACCAAGTATGCATACTATGTTTGTCTATGATCTTTACTTTGTAAAATAGATCAATTGAACATCACTCCAATGATCATCTTTTCACAGTCCCAAATCCTTACTGCAAATGCAAGAATTCCAAATTCATGCCATTTACTGAAATCTGTTAGATTCTAAACTTATATGCATTGATCCTCTTAGTGATTATGCACGAAGTCAGAAAGACTTGACAACAATCATTACAGAGCATTCCAAAGGAGATCAGCTCCTTGGAAACATCCTTATTTCATTAAGTTTCCTAATCTTACACAGATTGAATAATTTCTAACTTTGAAACATTTCCATATTCCATTTTGACTATCACTTCTGAACCAGAGTTGCCTCCTTACAGATTATGTCAATATGGTCCTTCCAGAATTAACATTATACTTCCAACTGTCCTTGAGCAACCAATCTTTGGTAAACCTTAGATTGTCCTCGATAATTGCTTAATCATTTTAGTCATATCCAATTCTAGACCTTTTCCCTTCATAATGCCCCAGGCATTTGGAAAATTTTAGAAAGGATGAATATAGCACATGTAATCGATCCTATATCCGAAGCATATGGGACACGATTCATGATGTCTCACATAAAGACTAAACCAGTCTTTTGCTATAATATTTCCATTTCAATTTGCCAAGTTTTTAAAATTCAGATTATGAAAAGGGATGCCGTAATCATAATCAAATTTTAGAACGCAAATAATGGACCCATATATAGAATTTCCTTATGTTGAGCCATTCCAACATGAAATTCATATATATATCCTTGATTAAATACGATTAAAATCTCAATCTAAGCTTTTAGAATTGAAATGAAGTATAATTTCCTCTCCCTTAATTATAGCAAAACAACTTTTTCAACCCCTACAACCTCACGAATTGAAACTTTTTTTTCTATAATTAACATTGCTAACTTACAACCTTTGTCATAATTATCATGCTCCCACTAACATGATGATTATTAGCATAACACTTATGCTCCCACTAGCTTTGACATGTACTCAGAAATCAGCTGACTTTCTTACCAAAGTTCAGATTTCTGATACTAGATTGTTTTGATAAAACTTTATCAAAATCATACACCTCTTTTAGATAGCTCACATGTGTGTCTAAACAATTTTAGAACTATGAAAAGGGATGCCGTAATCATAGTCTCAATTGTTTAGACCTTTGCCACTTCTCACAAGTCCATGTTAGTGTGCCGGTAAACCACACACGCTCCACTAACGACTTTGAGAATGCAAATATCACAATTGCTATCTAGCTAAAATCTACTTAGTGAAAGTGTTTCCTCACCATCATTTTCACGAATCGGAGAGAAACCTTATGACACTTATATTTAATAGTGTATGTGTTCTTATCCATGTGAATTTGTCAAAACCATAATCACAAGACAAGGTTAGTGACAAATCCAAACTCATATTGATTAAACTTGTGCAATCTTAAATTCTTGCCATTTGGCAGCTCAGGTGCCTGCCATTGCTTCCAAGTAGTTGTGCAACCAATTGAGAACTCTCAGAACTCCTATGCAAAGCCAACTTGAATAGGCACAAAAATTTCAACACGATAGGTTATAAACCTCAAGTCGTGTGCTAGTGAAGGACTTTAGGTTTTATTCTTGATTAAGACTTGAAACTTTCAAGAGCTTTCAGACTCCCACTGTCCTCTTGACATATAAGACTCCCTTGTCAAACATTCAAGAGATAGTGCGGATTCTTTATCAAGACTAACACTTTACACAATTGGCCTAAGTTGGTCTCTGTTTTATCCAAAACATCACAACTTACCAATTTCAAATGTACAAGAGTAGATAACCTTTTACTCTTACATTTGACTAGTGTTAACAAACCCTCTTTAAGATATGTCACTCAAGTTACAATCTTGGAGTATGACTCTAAGAATTGTTTTGGAACGAAGTATGACTCATCTTTTTGATTTAACCATTTCAACAATTCATGACTCCTCTTCTTAGTCATAAGAATGCACTAAGATGACTTTAGAGGACCAATTGTGATATGGTATCTTAATCATTAAGATGATCATAAACATGATACTAAAGTACTCTCCCATCTTTTCAGATTTGAGAAACTTTTATCTTTCTGCCATACTTTGATTCTTCTTATTCGTTATGTCTCACATTGAAACTTCTCCAATGCTACAAACTTATACTTAAACTTATAAGTATAACCATATTTACTGAACTTAAGTAAATAATGACGAATAGTCTTCATGATCTTTTGTGGTGGACTTGACCAGTGCACAAGAATGTGTACTCGATCCCTAATCCTTTCCTTATTCACATAAGGAATTAGTCTTAATTTTCCAAGCTGAAAGTTCTCATTCATCATACTATACAACTTGCATGATTCCAAGTTTCGGTCCAATTGAACCTTGGGTGATGAGAATCTTTCCTTATTTGGTAATATTAGACACTACCACAACCGAAAGAATCAAATCCATTTTTCCAATATTGCTATCAATGGAATCTTATAAGCAACAACTTTTCACAAATGCCATTGTAAGGATACTTAAAATAAATAAAATCAAAACCTTTTTCTTTTATTTTAAAACTTTGCGGAAAAACTTATCCTTACAATCCATATGAAAACCTTGTTGTTATCTATTCCTAAGCAATATAAATATCATAACTCTTAAGTAATAGCCCAAAATTCTGATCACCGAACCATGCGATTGAAATCCATCTTCACGATCAGAATCAGCATGTACTTAATAGAGTTAGACAATGGACTTTACCTGAAGTAGAGCCAAACTTATTGACTTTAACATCCTTAGGTAAATTTGGCAGCTTCGTAACCAATGCCCCTTCCTTTGGCAATATTTACCTATGGACCCTTGATAATGGGACTATCTCAGACTTCGCCTCTCTCTTTACCATTGGGTCAACCGAGTTGACTATGGCCGATCCCTTTCCATTGGGAAGAGAGAGCTTTACTGGATATCCAATGTCATCATTGTCAATGTCCATAGCGTTTTAGGAAGTTGATCTTAGCAAATAGATAAGATCATTAAGGGTCTTGTCTTAGTCTGTTTCATAGGATTCCCAAAAGAACTCACTATGTGACTTAGAAAGTAGTTGAGCCACCAACTTTCTCAAGACTTTGACACCCAACTCTCCCGGCTTGTCAATATGTGACTACATCTCCAAGATGTGATCACACCTAGACCTTGCCTTGCCAATAGGGCTTGAGTGACCTTAAACTTTTTAGGAACTTGTGGGTTAGGGAGAATAATTGGAGGAGGTGAAAGAAGTATGATATCCATGGGACATCATCTTCATGTAGGAAAGCCTGTTTCAAGAGATTTGGGAAGATCATAAATGTCTAGACCAGACATCTTTTTGGGAGATATTCAAGATAGTTGATTTCAAGTCCTTAATATGACACCCAATATGAAATATTAAGGCTAGGACCCAACAAACTATTTTATAACTTAGAAGAGGGATGCCGTAATCCAAGCTATAAAATATTTGAAGGTAGGTGAATAACGATTCACCAATTTCTACCATGAAAAACGAAATAATTTATTAGGTTTTAATTGGATTTGAAAGTCTTAGATCTTTGAGATTCATTGAACTGTTCAAAGGCATGTTTCAACCTCGAGTGTGCCGTTCAGGTTTTGTGACTGGGATGCCGAGGATCACAAAACAAGGTGTGACAAACCATGCAAATATACTTGGTACCCTTAATATTTACCCCTTAATCAGTGTGCCGGTTAACCACACATGCTCCACCGATACTATGATAAATATTAAGTTACCCTTTGCCTACCTTGTTAAGTCCAGGTTAGTGTGCCGGTTAACCACACACGCTCCACTAACGACTTAAGCAAAGTGCAAAGTGTAATTTCATGGGTTAGCACCAAATTCACATTTTCCTAAGTAACTAAGATTGGGTATTAATAAGAGTTTAGTTACTTAGTATTTATCATTAATACTTTTAATGAAAGGAGAATTATAGTCCTTGTCCTACCCGTTCGGCTAACGACCCTCCACCAGTCAAGGAAGCGGTGGGTGAGAGTGGACACTCATTAAACTGCCATTTTATAGGCAGTAACCTTATACCCCCCTTATAGACTGGTTTCGTGAATGAGGCCTACTAATGGTAAGACTGACTTTACTCTTATACATATATATAAATATTATTAACTTATAATATTATAAAGTATAAGGGTTGAATTTTAACTTTTAAAATTCTAAGGGCTAACTTGGAATTAAAGTATTCATAAGTGAAAACTTTTCAAATTCCAAAACTTGAGGGCAAGTTTTGAAACTATTCAAAACTAATTAATTCCATAACTTATGAGTTTAAAGTAGTTTTAATTATAAAAAAAAAAAAAAAAAAAAAAAAAAAACTCTTCAAGTTCCATATCTTGAGGACAAGTTATGGAAGACTTTAAACTAATTAATAAAAAAAATAACTTTTTTTTTATTGTAACTTATGGAACTAATTAAGGTTACACTTTTTTTTTAATTTAATGAAGAGACTCTTGAACCTCCATAACTTGAGGACAAGTTATGGAGTCATAAAACCATTTAATTAGAACTAGACTCTTCATTTTGTAACCTTTGCCAACTTTTATGAGTTTTATGATTCTTAAATGTGACTTTTCATATAACTTGAGGACAAGTTACAAAAACACACTTTGGAATCAACTCTTAGATTAAAATGGATTGAAAACAACTATTTCACACAACTTTTCTATTAATCTAAGAACCTCATAAGAACAAGATAATTCAAATCATCAATCTTCAAGAAATTAGCATGAACATACAAACTAATACAAATCTTGAAATTATGACAATTATCTTAGAAATTGGATTAGCATGAACATTACCACATCAAAAACAAGTTTATAAGTCCAAAAACATCTTAGGGTAATGTTCCTAGTCCAATTCCAGCCAAAACAATCGAATATATGCATCCAACTCAATTTTTCGGCTACTTTTGCAAGTATAACAAGAAAACAAGCCTAGGCTCTGATACCACTGTTGGGTTATGAGCATTCTAACACTCCTAAGTGTACATGCAACCCTAAATACCTTGGATCTATGTTTTCTCTATTATACATACAATTATGAACATCCAAGGTATTATCCTAATCTAGCATACAAAATAATAAATATAACAAGATAGAATACATACCTCTTTGATGTAGAATGTCTTCATGAAGCTTGAGTGCCTAGTGCCCCAAGTGTGACACCTCAAATGGTTCACACAACACCAAATACACTTGGCATAACTTGAGAGAAACTTGAACACTCCTTAATTATCGTCTAGCCCTCACACTCACACATTAGTGCACGATTTCTTGAGCCATGGGATTCTTTTATATGGTAGCTATTAGGGTTACACCATGTAACTCATAACTTTACCCATTCCTTATGCTCCATGGATTTTAACCTCCATGGAGTATCCATGGGTCACCCCATGGACTTAGTCCAACATAAGGAATCTTGGATCACAAGCCCACATATATAAGAATGAATGATTTACACAATCAACCCATATATTTAATTAGTCTCCTTTTGATCACTTAATTAATTCCAAATTAATTCTTGATCAATACTAATTTAATAACCTTATTAATATATTAGAACTTATAATATATTAACCAACCTTAAGTGTTATTTCTCTCATTATAGTCTATCCAAATGCATGATGCCATGCAACCCAAATGGACCATGCCGGGTCGGGTCAAGTCTTACCAATTATAGTTATGGACTTAGACATTAATCCAACAATCCTGATCTTTGATGAGACTAAAACTATTTAAGATCGATAGGATTCTTAACAAGCAACACAAGAACACAAAGCAAATAAGAACACAAGATGAATCAAACTATGTCAAATGATTAAAAAGCCACAACCTCATAATAAATCTATTAAGAATTGCTACTGTAGAGGTGTGGTAGGGTTACAATTATGAAATCAACGAACTCTCAATACACGGTGCATGCATGCACTATAGATCTTATAACCCTAATAAATGATGGCTGGATAGGCCCAAAACCATATACATAATGGACTAAAACAAAAGGCCTAATGACGCAATCTTCTATACCCAACAATCTCCCCCTTTGCGTCAATTGAGGCGAGAGAAATCTACTATTGTGCTTGTTTTGTTTTCTTCACTGTCTTGAACAGCTTCGGTATGATAACAACTAGAGTATGACGAAAACTGATATACCAGCGATGCATATCATTGAAGTTCTTCTTAACAGCATAGTCGTTTTGTTTGCACCTATTTATGATATTCAAGATGTGCTCCAAACAAGTGGTGGAGAACAGTTGTTTTTCGGGTAAGGCAAACAGACATTTTTGGTTTTCTCCACGAGTGAACATCACTGTGAGATATTGCGTGTGTATCTTGCCCAATTGCATCTTGTTCATGTTGCTTGCTTTACCAGTAGGTTTGACAGTTGGCTTCTTTCTCAAAGCAGAGGCGATCTCCTGATCTAGCTTCGCTACTTCATGTATGTATGAGACCAGCATTCTCTTTATGTGAGCAAGAATGGGTTCATACTTCTGTTCTTCGATTAACAGGAAATTGGTGAGTAAGATCCAATCATGGGGGTTAAGGTTCGGTAGATCAGCAAGAGAGATCTCATGAGCCGAGTTTTCAGAACCTCGAGTCACCCGAAACTCCACATTAATAAATCTTCCTGCAGCAACTGGCTTTAGAACTTTGACCGATGTAATCTTCTGTGCACTCCAGGTCAAGTACTGAGGTTGAGAAAAATCCAGATAGTATTCTATTAACGAATGATCAGTTTTCACGTCAGGGGAGGGGATTGATGTTGTCGACTCGAAGCAGTGAAAAACAAATGCCCAAGAGATGACCGGCTCAAGCCACTGAGTGCTTGGAGACTCGATTTCTTCTTTCAGCAACTTTTCCAATGTCCACAATGGAAAGAGAGTTTTTCTACTTTCCAAAAGGTCATGGAATTCTTTCTCTTTTCGTTCCCTCTCTTCGGCTTCACGTGCAATTATGATATTTTCATCTAGAGTTCGATCACGTTGCTTTCGCTTTAACAACTCTTCTTCAGTTTCTTCTTCTTCTTCTTCGCTTTCACCGATGATTTTCTATCCTTTGGAACTCCAAGCTGCATTACCCTTCGGTTCATTAGTGACTTTTGGTTTCGAAGGAGTCTGAGTTGTTTCGGTTATTGGAGGTTGAGTAGGAGGTTCTTTAGTTACTTCTCCCCCTTGTTTCGGAGGAGCACCTGCCTCAGAAACACCCTCAAGGCGATGCAAGATCTCAAGCACTGGACGGAGCTTTTCTGCTAAGTGTTGATGGACACTGATGGTAAGGATTGAGTCATGAGCGTCTAGCAGATTGGTGAGGATGACACTGACATCACCCACACATGTCTTCATGACTGTCTTTTCAGACTGGAGCTCATCAATTTCCTTGTTCGCAGTTTGAGCTTGAGAGTCTGAGTTTTGAGCTGAGTAGTGTGAAGAGCCAGTTCGTCCATGATTTTTTTTCCACGGCTAAATCAGTCTGGTGTTGATCAAGACGAGAATTAACTGAAGATACGAATGCTGCATTATCAGTTTTAATCCTCATTCTAATGCTTTCAAAGTGCTTCTTCTCAGCCTGAAGCGAAGTGGTGAGATTCTCAATAGTAGCATTCACCGTATTAGCATTCTTTCAGCAGCCGCCTGGAGAGAGTCCAAAAACATTTGACCATCTGAGATTAGTTTTTCGACATTTTCGGTCGCTTGCTTGCAAGAAGTGGTAGAGGCTTCCACAGCTTTGGTAGCTTTAGCAATTGATTCCTGATGCTCTTTGATCAGAGTAGAAAACAGGGCATTGACCGCTGCTTCAGAGTATTCAGTAGTAGAAGAGGAAGATGCAGAGGCAAGCAAAGTATCGAGCTTCTCGTTCAGAGCTTTAAGATGCCGTTTAGTGACTGGGGCATCATCATCACTGTCACTTTGAACGGTAAAGGCGCTATAGTGGAATGTGTCAAACTCCACATCGTTGCCACCAAGAATGGTGTCAGACTCGTCAGAGTGAAGTGGAGAAAGTGGTTTAGAAGTAACAAGGATTTCAAAACCAGAAGTTTGTGCCCCCGCATCAGATGCGTTGACATGAACCGGTGGTTCGGTTGTAGTGGTAGTGGTGGTGGTGGTTGTTTTGGTGAATATGGGTTGTGGTAATGGTGTTGAAGTGGGTGGTTGATATGAAACTGGAGGTGGGCAAGGAGCTGTCAAAATAGGAATAGAAGAACGAGGTGAAGGTGGAGACGAATTACCTCGAGTTGGTGAAGGTGGAGGCGAATTACCTCGAGGCGAACCCTCAGACAGATGATCTTCGCTGTCACTTGACTTTGGTATTGGTTGATCCGAAGGTACATAATCATAATCGCTGGTTGATGAGACTTTCGGCTTGAGAGTCATCTTTCGCAGCTTTCGCTTCTTAGGAGCCGAAGGTTCAGCAGTTTGACCCTTTCGCTTCTTAGGAGTGACATGTTTAGAGGAGGGTCCCTCTTGAACTTCCTTCTTTTTGTCCCCCTTCTTTCCTCCTTTCTTTGACTTGTCAGCCTTATCGAGGGAACGTTGCATCTCGGGAGTAAATACCCTTGGACCTGAAAAGGATTGTTTCTTGTATTCAGAAAGAATTTTACTCGCACCTGAAACACACCTGTACATCGTCTTAGGAATTGGACCGATGAATAGAAACTTGGAAGAGTCTGCTACGATGATTTTTGTGGTGTGGAAAGTAGCAATTACAGACATTAAAGAATCCGCCATGACTGGAACTTGAAATTTCTCCATAGCCCTTTTGGTAACGATGGTCCAGAATCTCCTACATGAAATCTAGGTATGATGAGAAGATAAATTCAAACTTTGAACCAATTGAGTCCATAGAATAGACCCATAATCGAGATTGATGCCATGGTATAGACCATAGATGATAGTCATGAAAGCCTTACTTGCACCGTCAGATCCAGCTACCCATTCAGAAAAAACCCGTAAAGAGAAGGGTAAACAACCCATTCCATTGAGGAGGTAGGCAAGATTTCTTGACTTTAGTGATGGTAGAGAGAAGATTAGTGTACCCCATGTTGTAGAACATCTCGAAGAGTTGAGCATTAGTGATCGAGTCAGGATTCACCATTGAGTCCACATAGGGTAGCCCTAAAAGAGTGCAAAACCTAATTTTGGAGATAGAAGTTTTCTTAATGGAAATCTCGAACATAATACGCTCATCGGCCTTGACGTACTTTTCTGAAGAATAAACTTGAGATAGGAGAGACATTGGGACGTATTCGACTTTGGAAAGAGCATGTACCAGGGGTGAGTATTTGAGGCATTCGACCATCTGCAGCATAAAAGCATCATACTGGAATGGATCCAAGTCGATGATCAGGTTCTGATTAGGCTTGATCGTGAGGAGAGTGGATTAAGCGGAGTGTTCGTGAACTGAAGATGATTCTGCCATTGTTGAAGCTCGGTGAGGAAGATGAACAGTAGAGAGAGTATTTTCCGTTTGAATGCTCAATAGATTTTGTAAGTGGTGAAGGAGAAAAAGATTTATGAGAAATCCCTTTATACGATTACCAGGAGAGAGAAAATCCTTAATGATCACGTAAGCGTGATTTTCTGAATCGACGCCCGATTAGCCGTGATTTGACAACTGTTACACTCAAAAGCGTGTCAGGCGGCGTGATCACTTGGTGACGATTCAAATTCACGCGCCTTTATTTTGAAATCTTATCCATTCCCCGCCTCTTCATATTATCCTTTAACGCATCATGTTCCAAGTTAACAAATAAAGCTCCTTTCGCCTGAATAATTCCATGTGGAAGCGAGATACCATAGTAACCACGAACAAGACTGTTGGAAAGTCAATAGACTTTCGTGCAAGGGTGTGACAAAGAAAAAGAAATAAATCAAGTTATATCTATGGGATTTAAGTGATGTCATTCGAGACATGAATCTGAGGATCCCGGGCATGAATCTCTTCTTTCAAAGTCAAGAGAGACTTAGAAATGTCTGTGTGGTTTCCTGTTGAAGTACGATCAAATGTTTGTTAAGAAACATTGAAAGGCATGTTTTAATTTCGGCTTTAAGGGTGGATTTCGCTTCAACCAAACAACGAACTTGATATAAGAACAAAAGTATGATGAAGTACTTGTGTAGTCAGTGTAGCTTTAAACATCAAGTAGGTTTAATAATTTTGTAGTGACTTGGGAAAAGTTTAGAAATCTCAAAAAACAAAAATAAAATAGGATCTTTTGGGAAGAAATGCCTTCGTTTTAGACAATTTCATAAATATTATAATAGATAAAAGAGATTTCTTGGTACATACCACATGACTGGTTTCGTTATTACATAGGTGAAAAACTAGAACATTCAATTGTTCACCGTCAATTCATTTAAGGTATTGGATTGTGGGTTTCACTTAGATCATGGTGAAACGAAACTAAGATCATTAACACAGATGTTGTGTAACCATAAACCTCAGTGGTACATGCTGAGAGTCTCAAGGGTTACTTTCATGGAATCGAAAATAGTGGAGAAAAATGGTGAGGTGGTTAAAGAACCGAAAGTACCTCTGCTATACGAGAATGACCAAGCAGATAACTCTTAACTCAATGTGAGAAAAGTAAGGAAGCTCATAACTTAAGTGAATTTAACAGCCTGATTGGGAAGAACCGATTTGTACATATCGAATCAGTAAGGCTTCACTCTTGAGTCGTCGAGGCTTTGGACAACATGCAACAGCATGCTTCTAGGGACACTTAGCTAGTATAGAAATTAAGAGTTGATACCTTCCCCATGATACAATGTTGAGACAAATAACAATTGTAAAACAACTTGGGTTAAACAAATTAAAAAATATTTTTGCATTTTCGATATGTCTGAAAAAGAAATAAAAACAGAAAGGAAAAATATTTTTGTATTTTCGATTTTTCTGAAAAAGAAATAAAAACAGAAAGGAAAAGTATTTTTGTATTTTGGATTTTTCTGAAAAAGAAATAAAAACAGAAAGGAAAAATAAAATGTACAAAAATATACATAATTTATTAACCGAACGTTCGCCTTTTGATGGATGAAGCGAAACATACCAAGCGTTCGGTAAACTTCGGTGCCCGAAAAAACCAGAACCGAAATAGACCGAGCGTTCGCTCTATTTCGCTTATTAAAATTTTAATGAGGCGAAGGTGGTTTCGGTACTGATTCAGCTTCCATCATTCCTAAGCCTTGGAGTATATTGTTGAAGGTTGCTTCAGACAAGGCTTTCGTGAATATGTCAGCCAATTGATCAGAGGAGCGCATGAAATGAATTTCAACGTTTCCATCTTCCACATGATCCTTGAGAAAGTGGTACCTCAGTGCTATGTGTTTCGTCTCTGAGTGTTGCACTGGGTTGTGACATATTCGGATTGTGCTTTCAGAGTCACAATAGAGAGGGACTCGCTTCATGTTTAGGCCATAGTCTCTTAACTGACTTTGAATCCAAATGATCTGCGAAGCACAAGATGCAGCGGCTTCATATTCAGCTTCGGCTGTGGACAAGGATACACACGTTTGTTTCTTGGAATGCCATCTGACGAGTTTGCCATCCAAGAATTGACAACCGCATGTGGTGCTTTTCCTATCTAGACCACATCCTCCTAGATCGGCATCAGAGAATGCTAGAACGAAGAACCCTGATTTCGCTGGATACCATATGCCGAGAGATGAGGTTCGCTTCAGGCATCTGAAGATGTTCTTGACTGCCACCATGTGAGGTTCGCGTGGATTGGCTTGAAACCTGGCACAATAACAAACAGAAAACATAAAATCTGGTCTACTAGTTGTAAGATACATTAGAGACCCTATCATTTGGCGATAGAGTGTTATATCAGCAGCCGGTTTATCCAGAGATGGTGTTAGCTTCATCCCGAAAGCCATTGGAACCATCACTCTTAAGTCTCCCAGCATGCCGAACTTCACTAGCAAAGTCTTTGTATAAACCTCCTGATTGATAAATATGCCTTCTGGTCCCTGTCTTATGTTCAATCCAAGGAAAAAGTTAATTGGACCCATTGAACTCATCTCAAATTTAGTCTCCATCAACTTCCGGAATTCAGCTGTTAGGCTAGAATTTGTGGAACCGAATATGATGTCATCGACGTAGATTTGGACGATCATTTAATGGTCACCCTCTCTCTTGCGAAAGAAGGTTGGGTCAACCGAACCTTGTTTAAACTTGGACATCTCTAGAAAACGAGTTAAAGTTTCATTCCAGGCTCTAGGAGCTTGCTTCAGACCATATACGGCTTTGTCCAAAAATATAGCAATGGTTAGGATATTCTTCATTCACGAAACCCGGTGGTTGCTCAACGTATACGGTTTCTTCTAGTTCTCCATTCAGGAAAGCACACTTGACATCCATCTGAAATACCTCAAAGTTTTTGTGTGCTGCATATGCCAAGAAGATTCTAACTGATTCTAACCTTGCTACTGGAGCGAAAGTTTTTTCATAGTCGATCTCTTCTTCCTGACAATATCCTTTCACCACAAGTCTCGTTTTGTTCCTTATGACATTGCCTTCTTTATCCATCTTGTTGCGAAACACCCATTTTAGACCGACCACAGATGCATCAGGTGGCGTGGGAATCAATCTCCAAACCTTGTTTCGTTCAAACTCATTAAGTTTGTCTTGCATGGCCTGAACCCAATAAGAGTGATCGAGTGTAGTATAAACTATTTTCGGTTCAACTTTGGAGACGAACGAATTAAACATGCAATATTCCACTTAAGAGAATAAAGCAGTTTGTTTCGCTTTCAGTTGAGAGCGTGTAAGAACTCCCTCAGATGATTCACCAATAACTTGAGTTTTTGGGTGATCTTTGGTCCATTTTGTAAGCGAATGGTAGGATGGATCATAGGCATGATCCAGTTCAGCGTTGACTTCCTCTTCGAATTCTGATTGAACATCTGAATCAACATTTGTATTTTCATTCTCCCACTCCAATGATGAGACAGTTTCAACCTCAGGTTCAGAATTCTCCCTCTCGAGTGGACTTTCATGGGTCGCAGATGGAGATGGGTTCTCCCCTTGGAAAGGCGAATCAGATTTATTTGCCATAGACGAACCCTCCCCCTGCAATGGAGTGCTTTCTTTTGAAGGTTCGCTTGTGATTGGAGGTTCAATTTCCATTTCTTTTGTGGCATCGTCGATTATCTTCTTTATTTATTTGACTTTATTATCTGTTGCTTTTGCTTCAGAGTGGATAGCCTTCTCTGGCTCATCAAAGAGTAACATGTATTTCTCATAAAGGTCAGCTATGGGAATTGTGACTTGACTTGGTGTTGGAAAGATATCTCCCATTTGACTTTCGCTTGATTGATTCTTCTTCAGGTAGTTGTCATCAAACGTGACATAATAGGTTTCTTCTATTTTCTTGGATCGTTTGTTGAGAACCCTATATGCCTTAGAGGTCAGCGAATAACCTAGAAAGATACCTTCGTCTGCCTTCACATCGAACTTGTTTCGGTTTTCTTTAGAATTAAAGATGAAACACCTGGAACCGAAGACATGGAAAAACTTGACGTTAGGTTTGCGATTATTTAATATTTCATATGGAGTAAGGTTAAATCGCTTATTCAAGAAGGATCTATTTTGAGTGTAGCAAGCTATGGCGATTGCATCAGCCAAGAAATACAGAGGTAAACAAGCGAAACTAAGCATGGTTCGGGCTGCTTCACATAAGGAACGGTTTCGCCTTTCAACTATGTCATTCTGCTGTGGAGTGTAGGGAGCAGAAAAGTTGTGAGTTACTCCCTTTTCAGATAAGAATTCTTCAAACTCTTTTTTTTAAATTCCATCCCATGTCGCTTCTGATGTTACGAACCAGCTTTCGCAACTGAACTTCCACTTGCTTTATAAAATTCTTCAGCTTTGGAGTGGCCTCTGATTTATGTTTAAGAAAATATACCCAAGTGAAACGGGAAAAATCGTCAACAATAACAAGTATATACTTACTACCACCGACACTTTCGATTCCCAGACGATCCACATAGATCAATATGAAGAAGCTCAAGAGGCTCGATGATCTTTGTGTTTACTAGAGTTGGATGACTCTTTCTGCTTTTCTTTCCCATTTCACATGCTGCACACAGGTGATATTTGTCAAACTTTAAGAGAGGAATCCCTCACACGTGATCACCAAGAACTAGCTTGTTGGTGTCTTTGAAATTAAGGTGTGAGAGCCTTCGGTGCCATAGCCAGCTTTCATCAAAGTGAGCCTTCGTTAGCAGACATATAGCTGGCTTCCCTCTTATGGGATTTAGGTTTAAGGGGTACATCTCCCATTTTCACTGCGACTTCAACATAACTGCTTTTGTCTTTTTCTCTATAATTTCTTATCCTTCATCATCAAAGGATACTCTCAGGCCAGTTCCCACAACTAATTGTGAAACACTAATTAGATTGTGTTGCAATCCTTCCACATAAGCCACCTTTCGGATTGAAAAATCTCCATTCGTGATCATCCCGTAGCCTTTTATTGTTCCAAAGGAATTGTTACCATACTTTACACATCCACCATCTTTGAGATCACGAAACTCTCTCAACTCTTCCTTCCTTCCTATCATATGACGCGATCAGCCACTATCAATATACCATTCATTATCAAACTGCTCGTCACATACGACCTGCAAAATTAAGCGGATTTAGGAGCCCAAAGTTTCTTGGGTCCTGGTGAGCCTTTTACAGAACAAGGAAAAGCAATAGAAAGATCAAGCATATACATTTGTTTTATTAAAGTTGTTTCATCTTTCCTTTTAATTGTGAAAACTTTGATTTTGTTGCTCGTTTTGTTAGAATCAGTTTGTTTTTCTTTATGTTGATTCTTAACAAATTCTTTCTTTTCGTTCCTAGGATTAGTGGTTGTCTTCTTTGTTTGAACTTCAGAATCTGAGACGAGCTTTCCCTTCCCTTTAACATCCTTTATAGGAGTTTTCTTTGGTAGAGAGTGAGGAGGATTGGGTTTCTCAGAAAACCTTTTTGGAACTGTTGACTTATGAGCGAAACTACCATTTTGTTTATGTGAAGCGTATGAACTATAGTGAGAACACTGTTAGGGTTTCGCTTCTGGATGTACTTTCGTCTTTTGATTGGAAGCTTTCTCTTTACGTAAATAGTTAGAGTTCTGGGATTGCCAAAACTGCTTCCTTTCATTGAGATTTTTCTGATATCTCCTATTTCATTGTCGTTTATGCTCTGCAAGTTGCTTGGAAGATTTGTGAATATTCACATTCGGTTTCGTCTTCTTGGCATGAGGTTCGGTTCTTACTGACTGAGGTTCGCTTGAACCTTTTGAAGATTCACTTTGAACGTCCTTGGTGCCACTTGTACTAGCTTTATCGAACCTTGATGGTTTATTTAGTGGTTCAGCTACGTATCTTCCTTTTACTCTCCATGAGGTTCGTTCCGACAAACCTTTCGTTTCATCAGCATTGTCAATTGGGGCTGACCAAAAATACTCATCATAGCCATCAGCGTTATCTTCATCTACTATGTTTGTTAGCTCAACTGTATGATCCTTAGTAACTCCAGGGTTAGTATACACTTGATTTGGTACGGTTTGTACCTTTTGGTATACCACAGCCTTCTCTTTCAGGACTTTGACCTTGTCCTTAGACAATCGAGCGAACTCAACGAAGTTTTCAGATATAAGGACTTTTGTTGGTTCGGTTTCAGTTTTAATAAATTCAAAACAGTCAACCTCATCCTCTATAGATATTTCACTAATGTCACTGTCCTCATCAAATTCAGATGTGTTTTCAGCATTGATCCTTTTATCTGAACTCAACTTAGAACTCGACGAGTCAAATTTCTGTACAGTTTCGGTCTTTATTTTCAATCTGTCGTTTTCATCTAGTAAACTTTTGAGCATGTCTTTGTGATCTTTGGACTTAATAAATGACTCAATTTTGTCCAGTCCAATTCTGTAGGCGTCTGAAGTTTCTTCTGATGAGACAATTGATTCACACTTATAGCAATCATCATCTATTTCGTCTTCCTTTAATTCAAGGAAAGTCAAAATCATTTTGTGAATTTTATCGTCGATCTCACAATTTAAATACAACTGAGTAATATTGGAATAAAGAGGTTTAGCAATTAAGCAAAAAATATTCCTTTGTTTCAAAAACTATAAATTGCCACGATGCAAATAAATCAACTCATCTCTTGCCCTAACCAACTCTAATTCCTTCTTCTCTATCCACATCCTTCGCTCCTCACTCTTGGAAGACACCCTGCTAAGTTGATCAGTTAGGTTAGAATTCGTGAGGCGAGTTTGTTTTAGGCTACCACTTAAACTAGAGAAGGTGAATTTTAAATCATTTAATTCTTTTTCATAGTTAGATACGGGTATTTTAAGAGATTCAAGGATGGAATTTACCTTCTTGATCAACTGATCACACTCATTGATCTGCTCTTCGATTGGTTTAGCGGTAAAGCATTTGTCTTCCCTCTCCTTAGCTTCTTCAAACCCGCCATCTATTGTGAAGCCTCTCATTTGTGACATACCAACTGTCACCATCAAACATGTGCCAGTAACCTCAGATCCTTCTTCCTTCCCAAAAAATGCCCTGCCATGTGTGGGCTTGCGAACTTCTTCATCTTCCGAGTCAGTAGACCAAACCTCTACTCCACCGAACTCGTTCTCTGCATCATCTTCCTGCACAATCAAAGCAGGCATGGATTTATCATTAGCTTTCTTCTTTTGGATTTCCTCCATCTTATGCTTCAAGTAAGCTTCATCATCTTCTCCCTCTTTCTTCTCATTCACCTTTCATAACATACAATCCTTTGCCAAATGATTCTGCCCGTGACAGTAATGGCAGTCATACCCAGAGTTACCAACTAGCTTTCCTTCTTTCTTCTCTTCTTCCTTCTGAGGAGTATTTATGTTCTCCTCCTTCGCCTTCTCGGAGCTATAACTCCCTTGCCAGTTTCGGTTCTTAGCCAAAGGAAATTTCTTCCTTGCGAACCGCATGGGGTTAGACACCATTAGAGCATACTCCTCACTAGTGAGATCACATTCTGAGAGATCGGTCTCAGGTTCTTCATCATACACGGATTTACCTTTAGCCACGAGTGCCAAAGAGCCCAAACTAGAAACGACTTTTGAGTCTTTTGTCACAACACTTTCATGTGACTTGAGAATCCCTAAGAGCTTTTCCAATGAGTAAGACATGAACTGTTCATGTGCTTTAACAGTTGAAACCACCGCCATCCATTCGGGTCTTAGGCCATTCATGAAAGTGACCTTCTGCTAGATCACCTCTCTGCTAATACCGTGCTTAATCATCTTACTTAGAAGATGGTTATAACGATTGAATGTTTGAATAAGACTTTCCTCAGGCTTTTGCTTGAAGTCACCAAACTCCGAAAGTAGAAGAGTTTGGATGGAATGCTCGAGATCCTCATCAGTGGAATATAACTCCCTAAGCCTTTTCCAGATTTCATTTGTAGTAGTGTACATACTCACCAGACGAAAGGTATCAGATTGTAAAGCGAATCTGATCATCCTCATTGCTTTTATATTGCTAACCAGTTTATCCTTCTCATCTTGAGGGACTTCTTTCACATCTACCATTAGCTGATTGACCTCTTTCTGTGTCTTGATGGTTCTGTTGGTTCCTGAGTGAACGAAAGGACCCAAAGTAATGGCCTCCCAGATCAAGTATCCGTTA
Source organism: Lactuca virosa (assembly GCF_052849685.1). Lineage (NCBI taxonomy): Eukaryota > Viridiplantae > Streptophyta > Magnoliopsida > Asterales > Asteraceae > Lactuca > Lactuca virosa. The sequence continues at coordinate 99,341,186 of NC_136432.1, read as the reverse complement.
CCCTCTAAACCAAGAACATAGTCTTCAAAGTGACGAGCCCATACCTCATATTCATGAGCGTATAGGATCGGAATCCTTGTGGTCGAGCCAATGCTGTTAGATATGTTGATTGGATTGTTTTGAGACTCGTCGAGAGACATGATGATTTGATCTGCGTACCTGTCAAGAATCAGACTTGTAAAGATTGAGTTAGGGTAATATCGAGATCTAGGAACAGCGTCAATAAAGTGATGACGGCTCCAATGGATTCGATAAAAGTGGAAACCCTAAAGATTTTCTTCTAACAGAAGAGATGTGTATTATTTACATAGCCTCCTGCTCTGATTCCAATTGATGAGACTAAAACTGTTTAAGATCGATAAGATTCTTAACAAGAAACACAAGAACACAAAGCAAATAAGAACATAAGATGAATCAAACTATGTCGAATGATTAAAAAGCCACAACCTCAGAAGAACTCTATTAAGAATTGTTGTTGTAGAGGTGTGATAGGGTTACAATAATGAAATAAACGAACTCTCAATACACGGTGCATGCATGGACTATACATAGATCTTATAACCCTAATAAATGATGGATGGACAGGCCCAAAACCGTATACATAATGGACTAAAACAAAAGGTCTAATGGCGCAATCTTCTATACCCAACAATCTTTCCTATGCTGCAAATCAGGTGAGCTAATTTCTTCAAACACCCACTATATCACACTTCTGGCTTGTCAAACAGATTCTTCATTATGTTAAAGGAACAATTTCATATGGTCCAACTTTTGAAAAACCGCCCCGTACCAACCTTGTGGGTTATTCAGATGTCAAATGGGCACGATGCATTGAAACACGTCGTTCCACTTACGAGTACTCCATTTATCTTGGAGGAAATATTGTCTCTTGGAGTGCAAAGAAGCAACTCACTGTCTCGAGATCCAGTTTCGAATCTGAATATCGGGCCCTTGCCAACATCGCTGCTGAAATTATATGGCTTACTCACTTGCTTCGGGGATTACATGATTTACCGTTCGTTTGTCCCACTATTCTTTGTGATAACCGTAGTGCATTGCTTTTATCCCAAAGTCCAGTGTCTCATAAACGGACGAAGCACATCGATATCGGCTACCACTTTGTTCATCAATTGGTCTCCTATGGTCTTCTTCATACTAAATATGTTCCAACCGACCTTCACGTGGCTGACATCTTCACAAAGAGTCTACCTCGACCAAAATTTGAAAATTTTCAAACAATACTACGTGTTGGACCACCACTAATTCGGTTGAAGGGGGTAATAAAACGTAAATCAACGAACCAATTATATTGATTATTTTTGTAAAGTAAATATTGTAAATTTTTCCATGATTATACAAGATGTCTGCATATATATTTTTAGCTTTCCATATATATATATATATATATATATATATATATATATATATATATATATATATATATATATATATATATATATATATATATATAAACATGTTGATATCGATCCCTGTAATGATCAGTTCTTTATTTTCAAATCCTCAGAGATATTTCTTAACCTCAAGGTAATTTTTAATTAAGCTCCCAAGCATACATATGTAAAAATAACCGAGAAAGAAAAATTACAATAAATAATAACTTGGCATAGTGCCTTATTCTTCAAATTCTTCAATTTGAGTCTTCGTAATTACAATAAATAATAACTTTTCTTCATAATTTTCTTGATTCTACATAGCTTTGTAGACTCTTATTCACTCAAACTTTGCAACTTTTTTTTTATTTTTTTTAAATCACTTTTTTCACTTAAAAAACTAAAAATCCTAAAAGAAAAACATATGCTTAAGCAAGGGAAATTAACTTCAACCATTATTGGTTAGAGGTATTAGTCTAAGGTGTAATGACTACATAACCTCTCCTGCATATATTTATGGTACACGATGCTAAACGTATTATGTCCCTCAAACTAAACAGGTTTATGTTTCTCTCCCATGATTTCACTAGGATAGGGAAGCCACAAATACACTATAACATATATTGGCTCAATTAAGCATCAAAACTCGCATCTGATCGTCCCACACAATGCTAGCAACCTAGGTCTAAACACAACAATATAACAATTTTTAACTAGATTCAATTTTAGACAATTATTTCAAGTCTTTATATTCTAAAATTTTCAAATCATAGTCATTTTTTTTATCAGTATGCTTGTATTCCTATATTCGACCCCTACCCCACACTTAATTGATGCAATGTCATCATTGCGTGAATAAACAATTAAAGAACATAAAAATAAAGAGGAAAAATTGAACAAACTCCCCTGGCGTAGTAGTGGTGAGATCAAAATCGAAAGTCGTGTGGTTGACCTCTCATATAATTGCTGGAAAAATAGTACTTCTGGACTCTGCACTCGTTAATGTAAATGCGTTGGATAACTATATTCCAAGAAAATATCTTTAAAAAGTGTGCATAAACTGGCCACGACATGGGAAACATTCGCCACGTCATGGTGATGAGTATGAAAGAATTCAATCGCGATAAAAACAAACATCACGGCTTAGAAGTGATGGCAACGTCATGGTGACTTTACAAAATGTCTTTTTGAGCGAAAATGTAATTCATCTTTATTTGTCAATGGCTTAGGACGATTCCAGACCTCCTTTTGTCTGTAAAATTCTTCGAAACTCGTCCGTCATCTGACAAGCACCCCACACTTATTCAAACATGTGGCTCTTGATTGTAATCTTCTAAAATTTCTCAGCTTTTTCCATATAAGCTTCTTCACTGCTTCCATTTTTTTAACACTACAAAATAAGAGCAAGAACTAGAAAAACACATCATATTTCGGTTAAACAATATCAAAATGTATAAAAGAAAACAAAAAACAAAAATCGAAAAATCGAAAAGAAAATGAAACCTAGGTAAAAATGTCAGGTTGCCTCCTGATAAGCGCTTCTTTTTGAGGAGTCGTGAGTTGGACTCTTTCCCACTCTATGTTGTTGAGGTTGGGAGTGGTGTCTCACTTTTATCCTTTTGTTCTTTCCACTTCCTTTTATATGCTTGTACTTGTCTTATGTACGCCTTTTTCGTATTATCCTTCTTCTTTGTGTTAGCGCTTTCTTTGTGTTTGCGTTTCAACCCTTTACTTTTGATTTGTATCTTTCCTTCTCCGTTTGTTTGTTCATTGACATCTACTTCCACCTTGTCAAAGGTTGGGTTGTCTACTTCTTTCTCAAATTCCTTTTCACTCATCTCCTCATCATCACTCGTGTCTTCTTCACTTTCCTCGTCTAATGGAGCCTTGGGTGTAGTGAACACGAATACTTCAAAAGTCATAGGAATTGAGGATTTTCGCTTGCTAAGATTAACTTCTTCAATTTGAGGCTTATCCCATGCTTTGATCACTTCCTACTCCATCAATTTTTCTGTTTCCTATAACTCATTGATATTTTCTTCTACTTCCTTGTCTTCTTTTACACACTCCAAATTATTTACTCTTAACATCTCATCTAAAGGTTGTTCATGAATCACTTCTTGGTTCATTTCAAAAGTTATTTTTTTATCCTCAACTTGATGTGTAAGCTTTGAATCATGAATGTCAACAAGGGCTCGTGCGGTACTCAAGAATGGTCTACCCAAAATTATGGGAAGGTCTTCGTCTTCTTTCATATCCAAGATTACAAAGTCCACTAGAAAAATGAATTTTCCAACCTTCACCAATAAATCTTCTAAAATTCTGTGTGGATGAGTGATTGAGTGATCCACCATTTGAATTTTCATTCTTGTGTTTTGTATCCTTGGTAGTGCGAGCTTCTTGTAAAAATAATATGGCATGAGATTTAGGCTAGCCCCCGAATCAGTTAAAGAGTTAATTGAAGTAGAATTACCAAATTCACAAGGCAAACTCAATCGACCCGAATCTCCAATTTTTATTGGCAATCCTTCAATGATTGGAGTAGAACACAATTCGTTAAGAAAAATAATGGAATCTTTTTCCAACTCCTTTCAGTTCGTCATCACATGAATTTCTTCTGCTCCAGTTCTAACGGATTTTTTAGGGCTCAAGATGGATAAGGTAGTGGAGGATGATAAGGTTTTGAAAGTGAAGAATTTGCATTCTTCAATGGCCACGACATGGCCTCATGGCCGCCACATCGTGGGAATTGAGCTGAAGGCTTTTATGTTTTGGCTTCGGACTTTGCTTCTTTTGGTTGTGGATCAGGCCATTCCGTAGCTATATCGTACATCACAAATTGCTCAGAACTATCCTATTTTTTAGTGAATATCGCCATAACATGAGATTGTGAATTTTGGTCGGGAGTTTTAGGTGGTAATTGCTCATTTATGATTTTGGTCAATTGACCCAATTGAGTTTTGATGTTCTCAACGGCAGCCTGTTGGTTACTTATCATAGCATCAATTACGTTTTGTCTTTTCTCAGAAACGGCTTCAAAGTGTGCAAGCATCGACTCGAACTCATATTTTTTCTTGGGTGGTGGTTGTTCTTTTTTATAGAAACCTCGACCGGTTTTCCTAAACTTTTCATCCTTTTGCTTCTTGTATTCATCGTATGGCAATCACTCCTTTTTTCGGTTTCCTCCAATCTTTATCATACTTGTCCCCACTCGAGTAGCATACTTGTGCTTTCCGGTTCTCATTCTCATCTAAATCGCAATCTTCGATCAAGTGCGGTCCTTTGCAATTATCACACCCAACTCGTATTGCATGTATAAATTGATCCATCTTCAACATTCTCCGATCCATATTCTTGAGTTTAGCCACTATTGCCTCCAAGTTCTCGTTCCCTGCATCTTCATTTCCTTTACCCCTTGTAACATCTTCTCGCGGGTTATGGTATTTTCTTGACTGCTTCGCGAATTCTTTAGTTAAATCCTTGATTGTAGTGGGATTCTTCTTAATCATTGGCCCTTGAGAATCAAGGAGTTGCCTTGTTGTTACATTCACCTCATCATAGAAAATAGAGACTTCTTGTTGAACATTCAAGTCGTGTTGAGGATAATTTCTTAAAAGACCTTTGTATCTTTCCCAAGCTTCATATAAGGACTCTCCAATTTCTTGTTGGATATTAGCAATCTTCTTTTTAAGTTTGGAAATCTTCGAAGGAGCATTAATTTTTTCTACAAATGCTTCACGAAGATTTTCTCATGTCCGAATAGCTCTTGGTGCGAGTGACTGCAACCTAATTTTTTCATCTCCAGTCAGTGTTACCGGAAGCATTCTTAGTAAAACTGTATCTCTAGTAATATTTGGAAGGCATCTTCGTGCTCCTTCCCGTAGAACGGGATGTCTCTAAGAATAGCTAGAATATGCTCCTTGAGTTCGAATTTGGCGTTCACTGGAATTCTGGGTGGTACAAGACTCGGCCCGTTGTCGTTATGCATCCGCTTTTTGTACTCTTCCATCGTCATATCCACTATGTCCGCCATCTGTTCTACTTCACTCTTGATGTCGTCCAATGAATCGTCCTCGGTTTTGTAGCTCGTATCCATTCCCTTTCTTGCTTAGAGTCTTGTCAAATTGCTCGAATGTGTCAAATCCAAAGGAGCTACTTGTCTCGCCGACCTTGTTGTTTTTTTCTTGTGGAAAGCCGATTATGGAATTTTAAGTGGTGGAACTTTTAGAGTTTTGGATCCTCGGGTCATATATCACTGAAACTGAAACAGAATAAAAAAAATGCGTAAAACGAATAAAAATAATTTAACTAAAAACGGATTGTTTAGTGACCACGACGTGGCCAAAGGTGCCCACGGTGTGGCTACTGGACAAACAGAAAATAAGTCATTCCCGAACAACGGAGCCAAAAACTTGATGTGCACAATTCTACCTATCAACTTTTAAAATTATAGATCTAACTGCTTAACTAATTTATGCACCTATAAGTAGTGTACCTAGTCGGATTATAGAATAGCGTAGGTATGTTGGGTGTCGAACACATGGAATGAAATTTAATTAATAGAATAATAATTAAAAGCTAAACTAAGGATAAAACTTAAAATGTGGTTTTTACTGATTTTGCAAGATCATAGGAACTTAAATCGAATAACTAAACTAAGCAAAGAAAACTATTCAAATTTAATATTAAAAAGTACTTTCGTTAGATCCAAATCCCCCTTTTCCCTATGGTTGATTTCTTATTAATTTGCTATTATTGGTTGCCAAATTTTTAAGAAACTAGTTATTATGATCATATTCCTAGTTATTACCAATTTATGATTACTATGTTATGATCAAACACAAGTAACATGCAATCGATATTAAGATGAATTTGGCTATGTACGATAAATCTAATAGTTACTTTTCTATGATTAAGTCAAGCAACCAAACAAAAATAATGGATCAATTATGCTCTCTAACACAATTAAAGTTACTAGCTTTAATTACCTAATCTAAGATTTGTTCAACCCTAGCTCTAGCAATTTAATGATAAAAAACCATTAGGTAATTAAGTTCATGCATATACAATGATCATCTACTACACTAAACTTATATCCAGGCAATCAAAGACTAGAACTTAAACATGTAAAGTTTCGATTTATCAACACTATAAAAACCAACAATAATTTATCATAAAATCGAAATCGACACATAGTTCAAATGGTCAATCTTCACCAACGAAAGTAAAAGGGTTTTTAGCCTTTCATCTTAACAGAAAAACACACAAAATCAATGCAAATAAGACTAGACATGAATAAAGCTATCAAACTGAAAGATTTAATGTTGTTTTCTTCTAGATCTCTTCAACTATTAAGCTTAAATCAATTTCTGATCTTCACAAGGTTTTCCAGTGGGTTTTTGTCGTAATCCTTCTCTAGAAAATTGGCTAGAAGTCACTCTTTTTTACCCAAAACTAATTAGTTATAATTTCCTTAATTCTACCTCCCACGACGTGGCAAATAGGCTCCACAACATGTCGATATTTTTCCACGTGTATTCTCCAAGTCATCTTCTCAAATCGTGAATCTTCTACTCACCACAGCATGGCAGGGAATCCCCATGCTGTGGGCTTTAGAAATCTTGACTCCTTTGACTTCAATTGACTTAGCGCACATTTTCCTTCTTCCAGCTTCTCGTTTTTTTCCTTTTCAAACCGAGCATGTCTTCGCTACTACAAAATAGATTTCAAACATCGTAAGCACCTTTTGTCCTAAAATAACCATAATTATAATAGAAAGTATTAGGAATATGCACAAAATACATGATTAATTATGCACAAATCATGTAACGATACTTATATCAGTGTAAGATATACTTTTTCATGTTTAATATTGATACCTTATGCCTTTATGTACTATTCATGTATGCTTTGATTGTTATATTCATTGATGTCGCTCACCTCGATGTTTCCGCCATCGGATGGGGGTGTGACAGATTGGTATTAGAGTCTTAGTTATACTGAACTACCAAAAACAAAAGTGTTATTAATATATCAGTTCGTTACAAAACCCAAGACTATATGTCAAATACTCAACTAGGTATTGTAGTACTTAGGTCGTACCACAACTAAATCTAGTTATGCGCCTAAGTTTTATTATGGATTGGCCAAATGAGCTAACTAACTTAAGTGAAGTAGTTGATAGTCAATGACGCTTGAGAATATTAAAGGAATAAATCACAGTTTAAAAATACATAAATGCTTGAAATTGTATAATATATCTGAGTGTGCGAGTTATTTATAATAAAATATTTTTTAGTAAAAACATATTTCTTATATAGATGGATGGCTGGATGAACGTTGGAGGGAGCGTGGCCCCTGCCCCTTTCTTCCAAGTGAACCTTACTACCCAGACCAGGAAACCCGATACCGGCTTGTTTCATCGGAGGATAGGGCCCTTATGCCCGTGGACGAGGAGGAACCAGAGGAATACCCTTTTGAGGATGAAGAGCTAGAAGTAGGGCCTAAAGAAGAATTTGATCCTTCTGAGGATGAGGAGGCTTTCGAAGACAGTGGGCCTATGGAAGAAGAGGTAGTCATCCCACCCTGACCATTGCCCCTAGTCCTTACAAGCACATTCTTCAAGGGAAAGGACTCGCCAGATTTCCAAGAAGTCCATCCCTATCTCAGGGGGATCCAGAAACCCCAATATGGATTGCTATAGGATCTAAAGAGATTTATGACAGACCCCACATCGTTGCCTAATGTGGCAGAAGATAAGGTATCTGGTGGGAGGATCACCACTCGTTATGAGATTGGTCAGGGTTCCAGGACGCGCCCTCCACCTGCTGCTGATGTACGCTCCTTGGACCTAATTTTTAGAGTACCTTGAAGTTCGAGAAGAAATTAAGAGTGATGAAGGGGGAAATCAACATTATTAGAAGGGAATAATGCATATTTGGAGAGCGTTGCAGATAGGATTGAGGGTCATTTGGCTCAACACCAAGCCACCATTATGGATTTATAGGACCAACTTGACTCATACTTCTCCGAGAGGATAGCTCGTGACACCAAGATGGTGGAGGCAGAGCTCCAGGCCCAGACTGCTATTCTAAGGGTCGGGGCTAGTGAGAAAGTGATGGTGGCCATAAATTAAAGGTTGGGGAAATAAAGAAGTAGGGGACGGAGATCACCAATGCAATTGCAGAGTATCTTCGTTTCTGGTAGTGTGAGAGGACAGGAGATGATGATGGTGATGGAGGTAGAATATCATGTAGGACTGATTATGTAGAAGTAATGTTGATGGGAAGAGGATGTGATTTCTTGCGAATTTTGGAGCCTACGGGCTATGGATGTAATAGTTATTCATACTTTTGTGTTTCCAAAAATCTTGAACAATCGTGTGTAATGGTTATTGTAATCAAATTCTATATAATATAACGAAGCCTATGTTATCTTATTTAAATGTGTTAAATAATTGCTTGAATTGTGTGAATGACAAAGATTTCTCTAAAATTTGATGGTTACATTATGAACAAAATAGGCCATGTGATATTGAAGTTAATAACTAGCAAATTAAAACAAACTTGTGTTCTTTTGCTAAATGTATTAGGACGATTATCATGCCTCCAAGAAAGATAGTCACGAGGTCAAAATATAGAAGGATACCAAGTACACAACCAAAGACCGGACAACCCAAGAAGGGCTAGCCACAACCCACATCAAACATGGATCCAACATCAGAATCGATGACAGAACCAACACATGAAGATCAAGGTTCGCTAATACGTAACCCGGAAGTACCAAAAACTATGGCGAAACTAAAACAGTTGATTTTATAACGGCTAACAATTGCTCTAAGTAACATAAGATCCATTTATTGTGGAATACCTCTAGAACCAAACGGTGAACTCCTTTAGTTGAAATTGATGGTGGGACGCCCGAAGGAGGAGAAGGTGAATCTGGTGGTGGGTTAGGCAGCAGTTCTAACATGTTTCTCGAAGAGCCCAAAAGAACTTGGTCATACAAGGACTTCATGAACTGCAAGCCCAGAAATTTTTATGGGAATGAGGGTGTTGTGGGTCTAACCAGGTGGATTAAAAAGATATAAGTTGGTTTTTAGATTTGCTACTATTCTGAGGGTAGCAAGGTACAATTTATGCATGCACCTTGATGCACGGAGCCTTGATATGGTGGAATGACCATGTAAAAGCTTTAGGTATCATAGTTGCCAACTCCATGTCATGGGAAAACATGAAATCCCTTCTGATAGAGGAATATTGTCCTCTGGATGAAGTGGAAACTTTGGAGAATGAGTTGTGGACCTTAAAATAAAGGGATTTGATGTCAATTCATATACCACAAGGTTTAATGACCTCGTGCTTCTTTGTCCTAACATGGTGAGTCCCGAAAGAAAGAATGTAGAATGGTACTTATGGGGTTTAGCTCCACATGGTATATGGATGGTTCTTTCATCAAAACCTACCACCTCCTCAGTTCTAAACGCCTGACATTTTGATTGACAAAAAACAAGGTGGACCAAGGTACGATGACTGATAGAGTTGAAGCTCCAAAGTTTGGTGAAAACAAGAGAAAGTTCAATGGAGGGAAACAACACCCACAAAATAAGCAACAAGTCAATAAAGTGTATGTAATAACCCCAAGTCATGCACCTGCATCGGTACAACAGAAAAACTATGATGGAAAGTCCCCAAAATTCAACAAGTGCAAACGATACGACATCGGTGAATGTTTTCATTGCACCAAGTGCAACAAGAAAGGTGACACAACCAGTTATTGTCAAAGCACAACATCTACTGAAGGGAACCCACGGGTTGGCACTGGATCAAGTGGTGGAAGAGGAATAAATTGTTATGAATATGGAGAATTAGGGAACTTCAAGTGTGGCTGACCAAAGCTAAAGAACACTAGTGGGAATGCTCGTGGAAGAGCATTTGTGATTGGGAGCAAAGATTCAATTTAGGATCCTTCAGTAGTTTCTGGTACATTCCTCATAAACAACATATATGCTACAATACTTTTTGACTCTAGTGTTCACAAAAGTTTCATAAATCTGACATTTAAACAACTTCTAAATCACGAGTCTAGTAAATTAGATGTAGCATATGAAGTAGAAGTAGCCAATGGCCATATAGAATGCACTACTAAAATACTAAAGAATTGTACCATAACCCTGAACGATCTATCATTCCTAATAGATGTCATGCCTATTCTAATCTAAATCTATAACGTTATCATTGGTATGGATTGGTTGTCGCCCCACCATGATGAGATTCTATGCTACGAAAAGGCAGTATGAGTATACCTGCCCAACGGAGAAACTTTAATTGTCTATGGTGACAAGTCGGGTAAAAAATTGATGCTTATTTCATGCACCAAGGCCCAAAAATATGTACACAATAAATGCTACGCATTCTTGGATCACATTATAGATAAGAAAAATAAGGTGAAAAAAAATCAAAGACATATCTTAAGTGTGTGAATACCTTAACGTATTTCCAGAAGATTTACTTGGATTACAGTCGAGTCTTCAGGTCGAGTTTCAAATTGACCTAATCCATAGAGCAGCACCAGTGGCAAAATCCCCCTACAGATTGGCTCCATTTGAAATACAGGAACTCTCGAGCGAACTACAATAACTTCTTGACAAAGGATTCATCAGGTCGAGCTTTTCGCCTTGGAGAGCGCTGGTGTTCTTTCTCAAAAAGAAAGATGGGCCTTTTGGAATGTATATCAACTATAGGGAGTTAAAAAAGCTAACTATTAAGAACCGTTACCTACTCCCTAGAATCGATGATCTGTTTGATCAACTCCAGGTATCTAGCTACTACTCAAAGATAGACCTGAGATCAGGTTATCATCAACTTAAAGTTCTAGAATAAGAGGTTCCAAAGACTGCATTCTGGAATAGGTACTACCATTATGAGTTCCTGGTTATGCCTTTTGGGTTAAACAATTCCCCAACAGTGTTCATGGATCTCATGAATCGAGTTTGCAAGCCATACTTAGATAAATTTGTGATAATGTTCATCGAAGATATTTTGATCTATCCACAAACATAGGAAGATCATGGACAACACTTCCAACTGATCTTGGAACTACTGAGAAAACAGAAGTTGTACGCAAAATTTCCCGAATGTGAATTTTGGATTCGAGAAGTACATTTCTTAGGGCACGTTGTAAGTAACAAGGGGATACATGTGGACCTCACAAAAATCAAAGCAATAAAGAATTGGGAAGCACCAAAGACGTCAACGGAAGTGCGCCAGTTCTTAGGCCTTGCTGGATACTATCAGAGATTCATCGAAAACTTCTCCAAGAGATCAAACCCTCTCACTGCATTGAAACAGAAAAACAGAAAATTCGACTAGGGACATAGGCAACAAGCTGCATTCCAAAAGTTGAGACAAATGTTGTGTAGATCCCCAATCATGTCCTTACCTAAAGGGACTGAATAATTTATCGTGTATTGCGATGTATCAATTCAATGATCGGAATGTGTTCTAATTCAGAGAGACAAGGTGATTGCATATGCCTCTCGACAACTCAAGGTGCATGAATTCGATTATACAAGTCATGATCTTGAGGTGGGAGCAGTAGCCTTTTCTCTAAAGATCTGGAGACACTACTTGTATGGTACGAAATGTTATATCTTTAAGGTTCATAAGAATCTCCATCATATCTTCAATCAAAATGAACCAAATATGAGACAAAGAAGATGGATTAAGTCGCTAAATTATTACGAATGAGAAATTCGATATCATCTCGGCAAAGAAAATGTAGCAGCTGACGCTTTGAGCCACAAAGAACAGGTGAAACCTCGCAGAGTACGATCTCTAACCATGACTATCCATTCCAATCTTTCTGCTCAGATCCGAGTAGCCCAACTTGAGGCTCTGAAGGAAGAAAAAATTGCAAAAAAAAAACATTAAGAGGGATGGATAAACATTTCAAACTCAGGGACAATGGAACCCGTTATCTCATGAATAGAATATGGATGCCAAAGTTTGGTGATATCCGGAGCTTAGTCTTGGACGAAGCTCATAAAACAAGATATTCAGTTCACCTGAGTTCAGATAAGATGTACTTAGTCTTCAAGAAATTATATTGGTGGCCTAATATTAAGGCTGAGATTGCCACTTATGTGGGAAAGTTCTTGACTTGTTCTAAAGTCAAGGCAGAGCATTAAAACCCTCAGGAATACACCAATAGCCTAAAATTCCTGGGTGGAAGTGGGAATAAATTGCGATGGACTTCATTACAAAACTACCCAAGACTCCTAGTTGTTATGACACTATCTGGGTAGTGGTCGACGGACTGACTAATTCTGCCCACTTCCTACCAATCAAGGAAACTGGCAAGATTGAGAAGTTTACTAGAACTTACCTCTGGGAAATTTTCAAACTTCACGGAGTGCCAATTTCTATTATCTCTGATAGATATAGTAGGTTTACTTATACATTTTGCCAATCACTTCAGAAATTCATGGGTACTCGCTTGGATATGAGCACATCTTACCATCCACATACCAACGGGAAAAAGTGAACGAATCATTCAAACCTTGGAAGATATGCTCCGTTCTTGTGTGATTGATTTCGATAATTCTTAGGATACCCATTTTCTATTCATTGAGTTCTCCTACAATAACAACTACCACACCAGGATAAAGGTTGCACCATTTGAAGCTCTTTACAGATGTAAATGTAGATCACCAATATGTTGGGAAGAAGTGGGAGATACTCAACTGGCCAGAAACTATGCAGGTGATACACTGCATACTAGGCCTGAGGTAATCCATGAGACTACGGAGAAAATACTACATATAAAAGAAATACTTAAGACGAAACATGATCGCCAGAAGAGTTATGTTATAGTGAGATGCAAGCCTTTGGAATTCCAAGTGGGGGATAGAATCATGTTGAAGGTCTCCCTATGGAAGGGTATGATTCGGTTTGGAAAAAGAGGTCAACTAAACATGCGATACATAGGACCCTTCGAAATTCTCAACATAATTTGTCTTGTGGCATCTCTCTCTCTCTCTCTCTCTCTCTCTCTCTCTCTTTCTCTCTCTCTCTCTCTCTATATATATATATATATATATATATATATATATATATATATATATATAAAATATGAGTGTATATGTATTGTGTGTATGTATTTTTGCCGACAGTGCGTGGAGCTTCGGCGAGCTGTTACCGGTGGTCTTTTTCTGTTGATAAATGAATTCCTAAGTTCCTAACTTGTTTATTTTACATTTTGTTTGTTTAGATCGCCTCCAAAGAAAATTTGAGTTAGTGACTCAGTATTCGATTTCCCGAACTAATCGAACTCATAAGGCTAGGGTGAGTTTCTACGGGCCCTCTTTTATGATTTTAGAGTTTGGGGGAGAATATATGTGTATTTGTTGATGTTTTGATGGTTTAGAGTTTTTATAAACTAAAGTGCATATTATAAGATTATTGTGTGAACGCTTGTGAAATGGTTATAAAAAGTCTATAACTCACCAAATAATCACATAAGTATAAGTAGAATGCTAAATTATGACATATCTATACTTGTGTAATATGATTATATTTATGTAGAGAAAAGTCAAAAGATCATAACTAGGTTGTTATTTTGTTACAAGTATGCTTGATAATTTATAAATTATATATTTTGTTATTTATATGCATAAACATGTTAAAAATATATAAATAGAAATTATATATAATAACAATGATATTCCACATAAATATGTACAATAGAAAAGTATGTTACCTAAAACGGTTTAAAAAAAGGTTTGAGAAAATATATAATTATTAGTTGAAAATATCAAAAAATCATCTCTTTATATATATTTTATAAAGTAAGGTAAAAATGAACTTTAAAACGACTTAATTTTATATTTATTATAAAAATATAAATCATTTTACTAAATTGCAAATTTTGTTACATATGATAGCATAATTGATTTACGGATTTAAGAGGCGTTTTATCATAAATTTATGCATCTTAGTGATTTTGTAACTCAATGATTTATGGAAATTGTTGGTTTCACGTTGCTTGAAACCTGAAAATTGTTATAAAAGCAGTCATTATGATGCCCATATTTTATAACGAGGAACAATAAAATTTGGAAATATGATAAGTCATGTAAATTACAAATATTAAAAGACATCAATCAATACTTATTCCTAAACAACAAATAATTATAATTGTCTAATAACTTATAATCAAACTTTTAGGCCTAGGATGCCTAGACACGTTTTTAGGATCCAATATACATGGGTTTTCCTATATGATTTGTACTCGTTTCTAAACTAAGACTGTAAATCTTAGTAAAAACCCTCTGCAATATAATCGTTAACCCGTATGGAACGTGTCGATTTGTGCGTTAACGTTCATGCTCTACTTATTCCATGAAGTTGATAAAGCGTTGGTGTGGACTTTCAGCATGCCTCTTTGTAGTGCCCACAAGTTTTGTGTCATAGTTCGGTTTTGAGTTCATTATAGACCCCAGATTCATTTCGTTGCCTTATAAAATAGAAATAGGATTTATACGCGGTTTTGTTTACTTTTACAAGTTGAAAGATATTGTATGTACTGGCAAAGTTGTGATTCAAAATGGGTAAGTATCATTGCTAAAAAATTAAGTCATATAAGACTTAACTAATATTATGAATTAATATTATAACATGACTAGTCAAGGTTTATAAACTTAAAAATTAATAAGTTATTTATGTAAACCATCTATTTTTGTACGAAATCATTTTTGGTAGAGCTGACTACTTTTTACACAAATAAAAAGGTACAACATGATGTTTGATATTCAATTTTTTTTATAATAGTTATACTATATGGTTCTAGAAGTATATGAAGTCCAAAACTCACCAACAACCTATTGTTGACGTTTCTCAATGCATGTACTCTCACGATAGCAAGATGAAGGAGATTCACGTGCAGGTTTTATGGCATCCTCATTTTGTATAAAACATATATATTGTCGCCATTGTATGCATTGATAAAGATCTGTAACGATACTTGTATCGATGTAATATATATTTGGTAATGTTTAATATTGGTACCTTATGATTTAATGTACTGTTCATGTATGCTTTGATTGTGATATTCATTGAAGTCGTTCACCCCGACGTTTCCATCGTTGGCCGGGGGTGTGACAGTTATTGTGGGTTATAAACAGTAACTTGTGAAATTGTTAGAAATGTGATACTTAGCTAATAGCTTATGAGTATAAGTCAGTTAGCAATTATATTGTGGAGTTGATTAGTTTGGTGACAAATGGTAACAAATTTTTGCTCCTAGTAGATTTTGACATGACAGGCTCTTTAAACTTGTTATTTGTCGATTAGGTATTGGAAAAGTGGAAATCTAAGAGGTAGCGGAAGCCAAAGACTAAAGTAGGAGTTAGCCTTACGCTATAACACATGATGTTGTTGATGTGTGTTGTTGCATAATATGTGAATTATATTGTACTATTAATAAATTGTATATTATTATGGTGTTGTCGTAACATATATATATATATATATATATATATATATATATATATATATATATATATTATATAGTTTATATATAGTTTAGATGGAGAATGTGATGATGTATTTAATTTTAACGAAGTATTACCAAAGTGGTGTATTACAGTTATGGTGAATTATAAAATAGCCTTGTTGGTGTTATAAGGTAATAATTGTTGGTGTTAATGTTTTGTAAAAGTCTCATATCATGTCATGAGACGATAACCTACTGTACTAACTGAAATATTATTACATAATTAGAGTATGCAGTTGATGATAGATTTTATATACATTTGATGGAATTACTAATGTGTTATTGTATTGTTATTTACTAATGTGACTTATGATGTGTTGTTGTTGTTGTGTTGTAGGTGAGGTTGTTGTAGCACCTGAATCAAATCATGTACTTTGATGTAAGTACGATTCCTGGTGATAACTCATTGTGTTCCATTGTGCTAGTGTACACCAAAATGTTTTATAAGCCTACCAATATATGTTTTTGGGTGTATCTAGAATAAAAGTATAGGCGATAAAATTTGGTATCCATGGTTTAGTGAATTAGGTGTCTTGTACTAGATTCTTATACTTAAAATGTAAAGTAGAAAAATATTAATTGACTAGACTTTGTAGAAATAAGTTAGTCAACTATTAGAGATTTCAGGGAATGCGGTGATATATATGTATGTATTTTAGTTTCCTATTAAACCTGTTGCGGTCTGGAGTAATTCAATGAAGATAATATTTTTAGTTATGATACTCGGGAGGTATATGAAGTTGTGATGTTGGAAATTAATTATGACTAAGGGAGTATTTTTGTTATTCATGGGAGTATTGTGAGAACTCCAATTAATTCCAATGAATTTGTTGGTACTTTATAACTATAAAAATTACCAGAGTAACTTGAATTTGACGTTGTTATTGATGTGGAGGGTTGTAGAGATATTGCTCGAAGTTTGGTGATAAACAACAACTATGGTTGTTTACGACAAGATACGTGGCACGTCCGGGTTATGGAAAATAAAATGTATTTTTTTGTACACGGTGCACCTGGATTTATACGTGTCATGCTTGTAAAGTATGATGTTATAAAAGAATGTGTAAAAAGCGAAGCAGTTAGAGTTTTGCATGGTGCTTCCTTGAAGTATAACGCTAAAGTTAGATAGATAAGAACACAATGCGAATAAGGGGTATACACGAAATGGAATATAAGGAAGTTTATGATGGGAAGTTTGTTGTGCATAGCATATAGGTGAGTGATGTACGATGCAAGAGGAAGATATGGCTAGTTAGGTGACATTCGTTCATTGAACAATTGTTAATATATTGTAATACCTAGTCGTTTAAGTTAGCTATGTGAAGTTCAGGTAACTTGGAAAAGTTGTTTTGGATAAATAGAGTTTAATAGACAATAGAGTCTAATAGATAAAGGTGTGATAGATTGATTGTTGGTTGATATCCAATGCAAGTTGTAAAGAATACTTATTGATGATTTACAGGTGATATATCCAACCCAAGTGGCAACATACATTTATTGGTGATTTGTTGATATCCAGGTGGCAATGTATATTTATTAGTGATTTGTTGATATCCAATGCAGGTGGCAATGGATCTTTGAATCTATTAACGCATTGATAATATCTAATGTAAGTGGCAACAATTATTTATATTTGGTGAAAATTTTGTCATAACACCTAATATAGTGATTATGGGTATTTAATTGGCATTAACGTGAGTTACATATTATTTACTTGTGGAATTGGAGTAAACCATAAATCGAGTACTTAGTAGTAGTAAGTGGGAGTATTAGTTGGAGAGTGTTGCGTAGTAACTAAGTACCTTATGATATTAAGGTAGTATTATAATATGTATATGTGTTTGGAGTTTTAGATATAAAAATGCTATACATACACGTTGATGTATTATTTTGGATGGTGTGTATCCGAAGAGGTGGGTTGTAATTATGATGATTATTGGTAAGTCTTATTGGTGCTAGGGATGTCAAAAATCCCCGCGGGACCCCGTTCCCGTGGGACCCCGGTACCGTACGGTACTAATTTTTAAAAAAATTCGGGAGCGGGAGCGGGGGCGGGGGCGATATTAACTCCCGTTTATTTTCGGGACCGGGGGCGGGAGTGAGTATTACCGTCCCGTACTCCCGCGGGGGCCCCGTTTATATTTAAATAAAAAATATATATATTTAATTTAAAATAGGAAATTAGGGCTTGAACTTTTCCGTGTTCTGTCGATTTACATTTACTCATTCTCAATTTCTCATAATCTCATTCTCGGCAATACGAATGAAGATTTGAAGACGACTAGTTCCGATTTCCGACTTCAGCTTCCTCCTTCGTCCTTCCTTCCCGATTCCCGATTCCGACTTCAACGCCCACCGGCGACAGGCTAGTAGGCGACCAGCGAGGCAGCGAGGCAGCGACCCCTTCTGCATTCCACGGTAGTGTTTGACAACTTCTCAAGTTTAACTCTGTAAAGATCAATTGACTATTTGTAATATAAATTACTCACGAATGAAGAATTGAAGACGATTAGGTTCCGACTTCCGACTTCAGTTTCCTCCTTCGTCCTTCCTTCCCGTTTCCCGATTCCGACTTCAACTCCCACCGACGACAGGCGAGTAGGCGACCAGCGAGGCAGCGACCCCTTCTGCATTCCACGGTAATGTTGCAACTTCTGATTTAACACATGTTTAGATAAAGATAATCAGCACAAATGACTCACAAATGTCTCAAGTTCTTCACTTGATGTATCTAACTGTAGATATAGATAATCAGCACTTTCCAGTGGTAGAAACTATTAGTGTGACTTCAATTTTTGGATCCATATATAAACCTAACAATATTAATGGCACTTCTATTATGGGTTATGCTTCAAGACCAAGTACAGATGAAATTCAACAATATAAGTTAATGTGCTTTGTATGCCTAGTATAAACTAAATGATAAAAATGCATAAATCTTGTTGGTAATAACTAGTAAATATTGAAACAGAGAACTAAATCGCATATCAAACGAGGCATAGTACCTGTAACCTGTTACTGGTCGCGGCCTGCCTGCCAATTACTCCACCTGATTAAAAAAATCAATTAGTATTTGATCATTATTACCGCTTACATATTGTATTCAGAACTCCGATTGTTTGTGTGAATGACTTTCAGATTTCTCACCCATTGTTTGTGTCAAATTAATAAATGCTGTCAAATTACTAAATGTCTCCATACATGTATTTTTTAGCTTGATAAGTCATATACATGATTTCTCACCGATTGTTTGTGTGAATCATTTTCAGATTTTTTGTAATCATGTCTTCAGCAGAACCGAATCAACCCAATGATTCAAACACGGTTAATGATACTGCCAATTCTGCAGTTAACTGTAACGAGAAACAAATTAAATTCACATCTCCAATGTGGCGTCATTTCACCTATGAAGAAGTTAATGGAACCAAAAAGGCTGTTTGTAAGGATTGTAGAAAGGAAATTACTTATACAACCAAAAATGGAACCAAAGGGATGCATTCTCACCATAAGTCATGCAAAATACGAATTGGGCAAAAGAAAATTGATGATTTTCAGAGTCAGTTAACCGGATTCATGAGTTTGATTTGTTAGGTTGGTGGAAGTTAAATGGGGTTAAGTATCCTATATTGTGTTTGATTGCAAAAGACATATTAGCCATTCCTATCTCCACTGTTGCTTCAAAGTCTTCTTTTTCTACAAGTGGTAGAATCGTTGGTCTACATAGGAGTAGACTTCTTCCGTCAACAATTGAAGCTATCATATGCACTCAAAATTGGCTATGGGCGGGTAAAAAAGGTATGTATGAATTTGCTTGAACCATTGTTTTTTAATTCATTTTAATATATTATGCTTATTACCTTTATTTATTTTTTCTTTGTTAGGTTGTGTTATTGATGGTGATGATGTACATTCCGATGAAGACGAGGAGGGACTTGAGATAAGATTGTTCAATTTGTCGTTTTCTATTGAATAAACTAATATAATAATTTATTTTATTATTATTTTTGTTATTTATTTAGGGAGGATATTCGAATGTCAGTGAATGAAGAGTTGAAGGAAATTAATGGATACTGAAGATGTAGTGAATTGGTGTTTTATATTTGTAATTTTGGATTTGTCGTATTTTGCATTTGTAATGTTGGATTTGTCTTCGTAAGATTGTTGGATTTGTCTTTGTAAGATTGTAAGATTGTTGGAATTGTTGGATTTTTAATTTTTTTAGTTTCTAAAAGACTAGGTTTTAAGCTTTTAAATTTATTAAAAATAGTATTTTTGCCAAAAATAAAGCAGTTTTTTAGCAAAAAAAAATCCAATTTTAAGTCGGGGAACCGGGGGAACGGGGGCGGGACCGGGGGCGATGGAGGTAACCGGGGGCGGGACCGGGGCCTGTGTAAACGGGGGAACCGGGGGCGGGAGCGGGGGCGGGGGCAACAATTGATTTCGGGGGCGGGGGCGGGGGCACCTATTTCCGCTCCCGTTTGCCCCCGTTGACATCCCTAATTAGTGCTATAAGTCAAAACCCATTTGGTGTAAGATTAGAGTGGTGTAGTGGAAGCGTAATATTTATTAGTGATTTTTTAGTATATAGTGATAGTTAGATATATAGACTATAAGGTGTTGAATAATAGTTGAGTAGAAAAAGTTAAACGGTGAAATTTACTACGAGTGTCGTGTGACTGTATGTGTTGTCTTGGTGAGCCTTTAAAGGCAACATTAATAGTAACACCCAATAGGTGTTAGGATGAGATTTATTGAGTAGATCTGATGATAAGGAATAAAATCTAAGTTATATTAATCATTTTTTAGGATAATTTGGTGAAATTGTCGAGGTGGTTGAATAATGATAGATAAAAGCTCCAACTAATAATGGAAGGAATAGTATTACTAGTAAATTATTTGAGACCTATAAGTGTTTGTAAATATTATTAGGTGATATACTACTAATAGTAGAGGATCAGGAGTTGTGGTTGATATTAGGTGAAATTTTATCGATGTGATTGAGTGGAGATTAAAATATGTAATGATAATTGGAATTATCTTATAAATGATGACTAATAATAAGTGGAACATTATTATTTAATGGTTATTGATGTATTGATGAATGGTGAATAGTGACAGGCGAAATGTCACTAGCTAAAAGGATTTAGTGAATATTGTTGATTTCTGGTTGAAGTTTATTGCAACGATATACTTTTACGTAGTATAACAGTTAAGTTTATGAGGTGTATACTAGTTAGGTGAGTAACTCTACTCTAACACATGATGTTGTTGATGTATGTTGTTGCACAATATGTGGATTATATTGTGTTATTAATTAACTGTATATTATTATGTGATTATGTATTTACTATAGACAAAGTATATACAAAGTGGTGTATTACAGTTGTGGTCAATTATCAATTAGCCTTATTTGTGCTATTAGGTAATACTCGTTGGTGTTAATTGTTGTTAAAAGTCTCATATGGTATCATGAGACCTAAACCTGTTATACTAATTAAAATATTATTACATAATTGAAGTATGTAGTTGATGGTAGATTGGTATATGTATTTGTTGAAATTGGTAATATGTTATTATGATATTATTCATTAAGCCTCATGGATTACAATGTTCTGTTGTTGTGTTGCAGGTTAGGTTGTTGCAACGCCTGACTCGGATCTTGTACTTTGATGTAAGTATGATTCTTGACGATAACTCCTTTTATTCAAGTGTGCTAGTGTACACAAAAATATTTTATAATCTTGTATTACAATTTGAGGTGTAAGGTGTACCTAGTATGAAAATTTGTGCATTACAATTCTCAACTCAAACTTTGAGTTTAATAAAACCTAGAAATTTACTGCTCCCTATTGATTACTGCTCTTCACCTAATTTCCATCGATTACTTCTCTCTGCAAAAGTTTAAGAAACTTGAAACTTTAAGTTTAAGAAAACCTAAGGTTAAGAACCTATAATTTCCATCAATGCTCTTGTAACGCCCGATTTGCAGGTTAATTTCATAATTATAATGTGTTGATATATTTTTCATGAAGGCCACGTACGCTAGCTGGGCATAATTAAGGTACACTAGGCATCCCTAGAAGGATTTTGGACACGGGTTTTCCCCCTGGTACGTTAGGCGTATCTATGGTACGCTAGGCGTACCTATGGTACGCTAGGCATACGCGAGCCAAGGGCAAACCATAAATTTTAGGGTTTGGAACCTATTTAAGCACCTTATGCCCCAAGGTTCTCTCATTACCAGCCTCCATTGTCCCCAAAAGAATTATCTCAAAATCCTAATCCGTTTTTAGAGAGATTTGATCATTGTGTGTGTTTTGGTGTGTGTTTGGTGCATCTTGAAGAAGAAGAAGAAGAGCTTATTGGAGGAGGATTAGTTTGCTTAGAGCTTGAAGATCTAACACTCTTTTCACCTTTGCAAGCTTCTAGAGGTATAAAGCTTCAAACTTTATGACTCCTTAGCTTAGATCTAGAATTGGTATTATATTTGGCATGGTTTGGTCCCTTGGTTTAGTTCTTGTGAGTATGAGTTACTCCAGAACATGTGTTGGTCATTTCTTGATATTTCTGGAGTTATAGAATCATAAATATGGCATCTTGACGGGTTAAGCTCAACCATGCATGAGTTTATAGTCTTATTATGAAGTTAGAATGTTAGAAATGCATGGTGGGTCTCTTTGAGGCATACAAAGGCATAAAGTTGATGACTTTATCGTTTAAGACATTCCCCAAGCGTTGGACCTGCAATTCGGATGTTTGTACCTAGAGCATTAAGTGCTTAATGAAGTTTTGACTAGTTGGGACGTACACGGGGCATACGTAAGCATACGTACCTAAACCCCCATATTCTTTTCGGTGAAAGCTGGTACGCGAGGCGTACTGGTGGTACGCTTAGCGTACTCACCAGGAACCCTTTTTGGGCTTTAGGTCGTTTGGTCTATTGTGGGGCCTTATGCCTTTTTGGGCCATTGTTGGGCCTTAGTTCTATTGGGTCTTGTTGGACCTTAGGTATTTTGGGTTTGGGTCATGGGTTGAGGGGCCTATTAAAGGAAGGGTAAATGGTCTTTTACCCCTTTATCATGTTAGAGGGTAGTTTGGACCTTTTGTGGGTTATTACCTTGATTATTTATTAGGGTTAATTTGGAATGTTCAGTGTGAGGAGTCGTGGTAGCAACATCCCGGGAGTGTCATTTGTCTTTCTTTAGTCTGAGGTAAGTCTCCTCACTGTAGTTGTGGGTCGAAGGCACCAATGCCGGCCCATTGGATTATGTAGTATAATAGTAGTGATCGGTGTGACACTTACTAGTATGTATATATGAGCTTGATGTCTTTGTGACTCATGCTAGTATGATTGTATGCTTAGCTGTAGGGGTGAAATAGACCTATACCCTTTAGAAGATATCGAAGGAGTCGGAAGGGACTCATGGAATCGAAAGGGACTCAAGGAGTCAAAAGGGACTCAGAGATTCGGAAGGGACTCAGGGTTAGAATAGACTCATACTTGCTTTAGCATGATATGTATGTATGATATATACAGTATGTGGTATTTGGGAGAAGTCACTAAGATTTGTGCTTACGGTTTAAGTTTATGTTTTTGGTACTTCCAGTTTGAAAGGGAAAGGTCCGGCTTGATCGTAGTGCATCCACCCATGTTTTCTGCACTTTTATGATTTTGAGAATTGTACTCTGATAACTATTTACTATGACATACTTTTTGAATGGTTTGACATGAATATTTGATGGTTTTGAATTGAATTAAAAATGAAATTTTTACCTATTATGTTTAGGATGTTACAGCTCTACCTTCTCTGAGCTCTTCTCATAGGACACTAAATTGCTACTCTTTCTTTTTCTTTTTCTTAAATAGTAGATATGGAATATCTTCAGACCTTACCTTGAGACTTTGTAAAGTATGAAGTGTAATGTAGGTACTAGGCTAGAATTATAGGACAATTATTATCTATAAATTAAAATTAAGTATTACTTATTTATTGTTTAGCTATAGATTATATATTGTTTGATATTGTAAAAATATAAAAATTTAGAAACATAAAAATATCTATCTATTTATTGGTATAAAATAAAAGTAAACAATATCAAAATCAAAATATGTATGTGTTATTTATTTATAACGTGAGTCTTATTTAAACGAGGGATGTTAAAGAATAAAATAGAAGATGTTTGTTTGAATGACTATTTGGTTTGGTAATTTGAAAAGACAACTTGCCGAATAGAATAGTTTAGAAATAATTTTGCAACACTTCACAAAAATGAAAGTTCATCGACTTTCATTTTGATCAGCAATACGACGATATTGTTTATAAGTTTTATTTTTTAGAATGAATAATTTTGAACAAAATTTCCTTGTTTAAATTGTTATGTTTTGAAAATTTGATTTCGACTTATTATGTTTGTGTTCCTCCCTTGGTGGTTGTAATGGTGGTGAGAGTTACTTAGTTACTTTCATTTATTCGTATATTGTAGCTTTCCACTTTCAGCTCTTCGTAGAAACGAGTATATTTTTTAAATTTCAATGTCCTAAGAAAGAAAGTTGAAATTCGAATGTTGTAATTAGGTAAATTTTCAAAATAGAATGACTTAAAAGAACATAAGCAAGTAAAATCGGTTGTTAATTAGTGTTTAGTTGGTGTAGTTTAATTATTGAGAAATTTATCAATCCATTTTACGTGTTTAGTTTGACTTGGTAAAAAAATTAGTAACTGTTTAAATAAGTAATGAACTTTTTAATTTTATATTCAATACTGGTTAAATGGGTTTAGTAGTTGTATAAATTTTTAATTAGTTACTAACCCTTTTATATATGGATTTTGCTGTCTATGTAATTTTTTAATTTTTTTGATTTGAGGATCGAAGTCACCAACTTTTCTATCTTTGTAAATTATTATTATTATTATTTTTTGTAAATATTTGATTAGTCATTAAGATTCGAATTATAAATAATAGTTTTATTTTTTAGCCGTAATTTTCACAGGTTTAAACTTAGTTACTTAATGATAAAATACATGGGTAAATTAATCGTATTCTAAAAATTAACAGCTAGGCTGTTAACGGTAACTGTCGGAATGACCACCAATGTTACCAAAACCCTATAAGAAAAAACCAATATTGGAACAAAAATGTGATTTTGGCCAAACCACACAAACCAAAACTTTACTCTATTTATTATCGTTAATCGACTTCATTTTTTACGTTATCTTAATGAAAATAAGATATTTTTTTGTTAAGCAACTTGATTCAACAAACCGACTATATTGATATATGTAATGGGATTTTTTTGGCTTTTTAAGTTATCATTAATCAATTAATTAAAGATGTAGCTCAGTCTGTCCAAAACAACGTCTCAAATGCACTTAGAAAATGATTACGCATAAATTCAAAAGACCCCACAAAACACAAGTTTGGTAGAGCGTTGACAGACGGTCGCCGAAGTCATGTTTTTTTTTTTTTTTTTTTTTTTTTTTTTTTTTTTTCTAAAGTCGACTGGGTTGTAATCAAAAGTTAACGCCGGTGAATAGCACGGCTTCAAGATGGAGGTGGATTCTTTGATGGAGACACCTCTGGTGGCAGTATTCCGTTCGCGGATTGAGCAGTCAGCACAGAAACATTGGGAGAGGAAGGCCCACCACCAAGTAACTGGTGGTTGTTCCTTGAGGAAGAAGGGTGGCAGGTGGCGGTGGAGATAGCAGTTGCTAGGGAAATCGGCATGAGACAAAGACCTTTCCCTTGTAAGTACTGCATGGCTGACCCCATATCCTCCGCCATCAGCTTCACCACCTGATTCTCCGCCACCGTCATGGTGTCATTGTTTGAAGACGATGTTCCATTGTTGCTTCGTCCCGCAGCAGCACCTCCTTCTAAAGCGTCACGACCTCCCTGTAAAAGCATAAAAATACACGTCAATGTTTTGCATGGGGATATAAATGTAATTTTGCAGAAGAGGGTGGGGTGGGGTGGGGTAGGGGGCGGTGGTGGAACTGGGAAAGTAAGCACGCGTGCTGGCTTCTTTCTGTGTGTCGTTTATTTGATATGGAGAAAAGGGTGGGGTTTGATAAGGATTGGTTTTTTAAGGTCGATTCTTGTCTTTAGCTTTCTATTTATAGCAGTTTAAAATCAAACCCTAGATACAACAAAATCAACGCAAACCTACCCCTAAAATAAAATTTATATGCCCTTTTGCCTATTTGATCAAGTAGTGTTATAATGGTAAAAAGTTTACATAGTCTTTTTCCACTTGATGTTGATAATTAGATAAAGTACGTAATATAATAATATATCTTTTGATTAGTTTCAGTTGTATTATTAACCTTTTTCGTATGCATAATCATTATTCAAAAAATGTTCTACTTACCTTGTTTGGTAACTTGCTTATCAATTTAGATGGTAAAATATTGTTGAGGTGGCATTTATACCTAGTGATGCAAACACTAAATGTTAAGTTATATAGGATATACAATATACAAGATACATACATTTTCTATTCATACACTTGTATTACTAAATACACGGCTTGTATTAATAGTTAAATATATATTTTTACTAAACATAAACATCTACTTATAACTTATTGTAACCCTCTGTCCCTTGACATTTTTTTCTACATCGGTATATATATACAATGAGTGAAATCGTATATAATTTACTAAAAAGAAAATTAATGAGCTATATATGACAAATTAAAGTATCTTATCTTAGATCATTACTCATTAAAATAATTTTCAAAATTATGATCAAATTGTTAAAAATTAAAGATATAACCTCTGTGGAGATGTCAGCTACAAGAGGGGCAACAGCAGCAGGACCTCCCAATCTACTCATGCTTAGTACCTAATCCAAAATGCTTAATTAGTATTTCTTTAGTGTTCTCATATATATATATATAAATATATATATATATATATATATATATATAGAGAGAGAGAGAGAGAGAGAGAGAGAGAGAATACTTTGACTTGGAGCTGGAGGAATTTTACATAGTCTATGATCTCATCTAGCATTGAAGCCTTGTCTGTCTGTCATTCCACAACCCATATTAACAAAATATCCATCAATAAAAAATAGTTATTAGAGATAATAATAACATATATTCATAATTATATTGCTTTTGACTTCAATTATTTATTAAGTTCTACATTGCTAACGAAGATCTTATTGACTTCAAACCTAACACTTACATTTAAGTAAAATAAATAAATAAATAAATAAAATTAAAAAAAACAAAAAAAAAAACTTACATTTAAGTAAATAATATACATAATAACAAATTCCAAACGGTAAAATAAAAAGTTGAAAATTTTCACGCAAAATAAAAGATGTGTTTTTTGCATTAGAGAATTTTGAGAAAACTCATATTTAAAGAAAGAAAAAAATAATAAGACGACTTTGACTTTATGTGTTAAATTCTCAAGAAAATGTTTTCATTATATACCTGTTCGTGAAATTATTTATTTATAAACGAAACACTATAATACAGAATAAATGATTTTAGGGTTATAATGGTAATTGGCGACAAAACCAACCCCCTCCCCAAATCCGACTATGATTCGGATTTCGGAACCTACTCCCGGATTTTCTGCCTTCCACCTTCAATTTCAAGTACACACGAAATCATATTTTAGAAATTCAACACGCGCACTTATCACGCGATCTCTTATTGGTTAATAATCATTCCTTTGTATGTAGTACGTGTGAGTGTACTGCAACTGATACTCACCGCCGGCTTCTGCTCATTACCGGTCGCCGGTGAATACAAAATTAAAGATGCTGATAGTTTGATAGTCATACCTTGTTAGCATTTGGGACAAGTTCTTGTAACGATTTCATCCTCTCTGCAATCCTCTCTCGCCGTAACTGCCATAATTTCCGATCAAAATAAGATATACAAAATGGAAGTACGAGAAAAAGAGAGGGCGATTAATGGGTGTTTGATGATTTTGTTTACTCTTTCGGCTATGCTGTGTGGGTCGGTTGCTTGTCCTCTTCTAGCTCTAACTCTTTGTCGTGGCTGCGTCGGTGGTCCACTGCCGCCACCTACTGTTGCAGTTACACCGCCGGAGGTTGGTCCTTGGTTAGTCAAGGCTGCTGCCGTCCCCTGAGAGCCGAAGCTCTGGGCCTGCGTTGGTGATTATGGACATATCATATCATGAAAAGATAAAGTAAAACGGAAAATACACGTACACGAACACTCACCGGCGGGAAATGGAAGTCCTGGGTTTGATTGGATTGGATAGATCCGGCAAACCCATTAAAGAGAGTTTGAATCGAATTATCTCCACTCTATACATAATTCAATTATTCATCATAAAAATCGGAGAATAATATATTAATTTACAATAAATCTCCGGAAAACAGTTACCGGAGATTTGAACGATGAAGCATCAACCATGTCATTTTCAAAAAGCACAGAATCACCGGCGCCGGTTAAGCCTCGAGAGAGCAACAACTGCTGTTGAAGAAGCAGAGATTTCACAGCAGAAGATGGATTACCTGCTCCACCGGTTCCGGCGCTGATCTGATGCTGCCGGAGTTTTGATGCTAGAAAAGATGATTGGTCATCAAAGTGGTCCACGTCCCATGGAAATACTGGTTTGTTCTGACCGGCACCGCCTCCGCCGCCAGTTCCGGTGGATATATCCGGCCAAGAAACTCCTGACTGGAGACCACAAAGCATTTGCTCTAGGAAATCTTCATGAGAGGACGTGGGATCGTAGCTGTTGGTAACGTTTTGGAGGTCTTGAAGCGACATTTTAGTTTCTTCAAAAAAAACACACACATACATAAGCACACACTAAACCCTCGATTCATAAACAATATAAACATATACGCATTAACGACACATACCTTGGTAAATGTGAGATTTATGAGTAATTTCGGAAATATATTTCGAGTTACGATGGTGATGGAGAAGAAGAAAAAAAAGTATTTACAACATCAAAGGATATTTGTGTGGAATGTTTCTCAATGGCATAAGCTCTCTCTTCCTCTAGTTTCATCCTCCAAGAGTATATATAAATAGCTAAACTAAACATCTTTGCAAAGTTGTCATTATCCATATAGTTTACTCATTATATTTTTCACTTTACAAAATTGTGATTGAAAGATGAGATCCAGATTAAATTGAAATAGGTATAAAATTAAAAATCAATTGGTTTATCCTATATAATTTAAATAGACTTTCAATGTATTTCAAGACCACCTAGCATGTCTAATGCGACAGTATTTACTAAAAACGACATTTAGTAAATGGTTGTTTTTCGACGTGTCAATCGACTGGGAGAGACTATTCGTTGGGATGCAGTTATGAGTTCTTGTGATTGTCGTTTTGAGCTTTCCGTATATCTTTCAATTTTTTGTGCCTTGAAGCTACATTGTAACCGGTTGGGCTACTCAACTGCTCAAGAGCTAATGTTGATGCTTGTTGTCTGTATACATGACGCATGAGGTGTGCCAATTGTCGGTATAATTATTGTTAGATATAGTTGTTAGAACTGTTGTAGTGTTGGAGATTGGCTCACAATATTAGTTGATTAGTGATTTGAATATTGGTATCAATGGGTTGAACTTCGTAGGAAGTGTTGTTCGTTTATGGAAGCAACATGTTTACTTTAAGTCGTCTAAATTGAACAATATTGATGTGGTATTAATGGACGAGAAGGTATCGATTTGTCATGGCTAAGTTTTTTTTGTTTTGTTTGCTATAGTATAGTTTTTTAAGCTTCTTTGTTTTGTTGTAATTCGAGGGGAACCGTATCTCATATACCATCAAGAAGGCTTTAGTTCGCAAGTTTGAAGGACTGTTGAAGAAGGTTAGTGTGTATGATTTTTCTAATTGTAACACCCATTTCAGGCATACGTCTATTCATTTAATTTTCATAATTTTTATTCTACGGTGCCCACGGCATGGTTGGTGTGACATTCCCAAAATCACGGCCAGAAAAGACCGGTTTAATTTATGTTTTTAAAATAATTTCAGAGTAATCCTTTGATTAAAAGATTTGCAGAATTTGTTCCCAAAACGAAATATGATAAAATAAGATTTACCAAAGCATTTCTTAAAGATATGTATTTTCATTATATAACAAAACTCGGGATGTCATGTTCCGACACAGATCAAAAGCATAAACGACACATTATAAGCCTTACAACAGTTATATACACTACAGGCCTATAATCAAAATATCTTGATAAGTCGTCCAACTTATGCTGTCGCGCCACTACCTGTAATACAAAGAAAACTGAGTGGGTCGGGCTTGGGAGCCTGGTGAGCATATAGGGTTTTCAACCCACAATAAATAATTATATTAATTTCATCAACCAACAATAACCCAATTACCCATTCCCGTTATCCTCACTTTACGTCCCTAAAACAACTATCACAAGGGACCTAGCCTAAGGATTTTTCATCGGGGCGACACCACATGCTTCGGGGTTTCCTCAGCAATATATGTCAAACAAGGCAACGATGTGGGGGATGGAGTACAGCAAATGAACACTCAAGTTCATTAACACCTACAGGTAGTGAGCCTACCAGCGTTCCACTAGACTGTCTAGAAAAGTCTGTGGTCGTCATCTAAACCCCGCTAGATGACTGAATCAGCAACGACATCGAGGACTCTCATCATTTTATCACACGTTAACTATCTACCCATGTTGTACCCAACATTTTAGTAGATAACAATATACTTATACATTCATATACAACTTAAAAGCTGTATAAAATATTCATTCGATACTCACTCCAAATACACAGATAATATATATACACATAACACGTATTCTATAGAAGATACTTCATACCTATGTGTTAGAAGAAAGGGATTATACACTCTCTTAAAACGTATACTTAATACATTCAAACAATACTTGTATTAAAATCGTGTTTATGAAAGAGATTATGCACTCACTTGATAAGACGATGCTCGGACAGCACTACGCCTCTTCAAGTAGTATTCTTCGATGAATCTAGGATATCTTCACACACCGGGCTTCTCGCGGGCAGAGCTTCTGCTCGAAAACTCTTTTCTTCTCGGGATCTTCGGAGCGTCGGGACTTTCTTCGGGTGTCGGGATCATACCGAGGCTTCGGGGGTACTTCAAGATAGCTAGAGAGGGTATAGGGAGTGAGAGAGTGAAGGAATTAGCAACCATGGCCAACTGCCCTTCGCTTTCTATTTATAGTCGATTTTCTGGATTCACGTCGTGAATCTCAAAAATTCACGTCGTGAGTTTGGTCAGGCATAGGTCATTGCGTTCGTCATCATTCCACTTGCTCTGGAAGGCGTCCAGCACCTGTTCACGTCGTGAACACTGTGTTCACGTCGTGAGCTCTGACACAGTGTCGGGGTTCGTGCCCCGAACTTCAGAAATTCATATCTTTCGCATACGAGCTCTGTTTTTGACGTTCTTTATATGCACGCGTAGGTGAGATTATGCTCTATAACTCTCGTTTAGACTCCGTCGGCTAATTTTGACTTTATTTTTAATATTATATTTTCAGTAGGCCGGGACAGGAAAACTCCGTTAGAAATTATTAACTTCTTCATCTGACGTCCGTTTTCGTCTGTCTTTTTACTGTTGCATTACTATCGATGAGATCTTCGATTCTCATTTAAATTGTTTCGGCTAGAAATCACACGATCTCATATTCGAACTTTGGGCTGCATACCGCTAAGTCGAAACTTCGAAAAATCATAACTTCCTCTTACGAAGTCAGATTTAGACGTTCTTTTATGTACGCTTTCGGTTTAACGTATTCTACGACTTTCGTTTAGACCACTAAGACTAAATATTGGTATATCGTAAATTCACTATTTACGTCACACAGTGTCATAACTTCTTCGTTATAACTCGGATTTCGACATTCTTTATATTTTCGGAATCCTCGTAACGACCACTACCTCTTCATGTATAGATATCGGGCTTATCTAATATTTTATTTTATCGCTTATTTTTATCCTTAATTCATTTAAATCACACAATTAAGCAATAAACACATAATACTCAAATAATACATTCTTATTATTTCAAAACGAGTTACAAAGGTTAACCTAGACTATTACATCATCATTAATGTCTAACCTAGAAACACGGGCGTTACAATTCTCTCCCCCTTAGGATGATTCCGTCCCCGGAATCACACATCAACAAACAAATGCGGATAGCGACTCATCATGTCACTCTCCGTTTCCCAGGTGAGATTTGGCCAATTCGTATGTTTCCAACAGACAAACACTAATTTGACCATCTTGCGTCGTAACTTCTTAGTCTTTCGGTCAACGATTGCCTCTCGTTCTTCAATTAACCTTTTGTTCTCATCAATTTTTAGCTCAGAAATTGGAATTATATCGGGAACTTCTCCCGTGAACTTCCTCAAATAACACACATGGAAAGTGTTATGAATTCCATTCAGTTCTTCGGGTAATTCGAGCTTGTAAGCTTGGTTCCCAATCCTCTGAAGAACTTTAAACAGTCCAATAAACCTTGGACTTAACTTTCCCCTTTTTCCAAACCTTATAAGTCCCTTCCACAGTGAGACTTTAAGCAAAACCGAATCTCCAACTTCAAAAGTCATCGGTCTTCGCTTGTTGTCAACATAGCTCTTTTGACGATCCTGAGCTGCTAACATTATCTCCCTAATTATTTTCAACTTTCCAGCAGTCTGATGGACTATCTCGGGTCCCATAAACTGCTTTTCCCCAGCCTCAAGCCAACAAGATGGCGTATGACACTTATGTCCGTACAAAGATTGATAAGGTGCCATCTTAATGCTCGAGTGGAAACTATTATTGTAGGAAAATTCTACCAAAGGCAAGTGTTCATCCCATTTGCCTTGGAATTCCAAGGTACATGCTCTCAACATATCTTCAAGCGTTTGTATCGTTCGTTCGCTCTGCCCATCAGTCTGTGGATGGTAAGTTGTACTCAAACACAACTTGGTACCCAATTTCTCTTGTAGACTCTTCCAAAATCGCAAGGTGAAACGACTGTCACAATCTGATACAATCGTTAATGGCACCCTGTAAAGCCTCACAATTTCCTTCACGTAAGAATTCGCAAGCTTATCTATAGACCATTTCTCATTGGCTTTTATGAAGTGCACACTATTAGTGAAGCGATCAACGACCACCCAAATCATGTCGTGACCAGTCTTTGTTCTAGGCAGCTTAGTGAAAAAATCCATGGCAATGTCTTCCCACTTACCCATCGGTACAGGTATAGGTTCTAAAATCCCATATGGTTTCTGATGTTGTGCCTTAACTCTCGCACATGTCACACACTCGGTCACATACTTTTCAATATCGAGTTTCATCGTCGGCCACCAGTAATAGGGTTTTAGGTCCCTATACATTTTAGTGCTACCGGGATGAATCGAGTACATGCTTTTGTGAGCTTCTTCCATCAGAAGATCTCTTACTCCTCCTGACTTAGGTACCCAAATCCGATATTGGAATACCTTCAGTCCATGACTGTTTATACCGAACACTAACGTTTTGCCCAAACGTTCCTCCTTTCGGTCATTCTTTTCTGAAGCTTCTTCTTGAGCTTTCTTTATACTCTCCACAATTGTCGAGACAACTTCTATTCTCAACGCTCTTGGCCTTTTTCTCTCAAGATTGACTTTCCGACTGAGAGCATCAGCAACAACACTGGCTTTACCGGGGTGGTAAAGTATCTCACAGTCATAGTCCTTAAGTAACTCTAGCCAGCGTCTTTGCCTCATATTCAATTCTTTCTGATTAAAGAGATATTGGAGACTCTTATGATCAGTGAAAAGTTTGCACTTCGTGCCATAGAGGTAATGCCTCCATATTTTTAGAGCAAATACTACCACTGCCAACTCCAGATCATGAGTGGAGTAGTTCTTTTCACGCTCTTTCAGCTATCGAGATGCATATGCTATCACCTTTTCTCTTTGGGTCAAAACACAAACAAACCCAACCCCAGACGCATCGCTATAGACAGCAAAGTCCTCATCTCCATCGGGTAGAGAAAGAATCGGTGCTTCACATAGCTTCTTCTTTATCAACTCGAATTCTTCTTTGTGTTTATCACTCCAAGTATAAGTAGCTCCTTTGTGGGTCAAAGTTGTCAATGGAGTAGCGATCGAAGAAAAGCCTTGGATAAACCTTTGTTAATATCCGGCTAATCCCAGAAAGCTTCGGATCTCCGTGGGACTTTTCGGTTGTTCCCACTTCATCACAGCTTCAATCTTAACTGGATCAACCATTATCCCTTCTTGGTTGACCACGTGACCCAAGAACTGGACTTATCGAATCCAAAAATCACATTTAGAGAACTTGGCATACAGCTTCTCCTTCTTCAAGACTTCCAACACTTCTCGCAAGTGTCTGCCATGCTCCTCTTGGCTTTTCGAGTAAATCGGAATGTCATCTATGAACACTATCACAGATTTATCAAGGAACGGTTTAAAAACACTGTTCATTAAATCCATGAATGCTGCTGGAGCATTGGTTAGTCCAAACGACATAACTAAAAACTCGTAGTGTCCATATCGTGTTCTGAATGAAGTCTTCTCGATATCCTGCTCTTTCACCTTCAGCTGATGATATCCTGACCTTAGGTCGATCTTTGAAAAATAGCTTGAACCTTGTAGTTGATCGAACAGGTCATCAATCCTTGGCAATGGATATCTATTCTTTATCGTTTCCTTATTCAACTCTCTGTAATGAATGCACATCCTCATACTCCCGTCCTTTTTCTTTACGAATAACACCGGAGCTCCCCAGGGTGATGAACTAGGTCTAATGAAACCTTTGTCCAATACCTCCTGAAGTTGCATCATTAGCTCCTTCATCTCTGTTGGTGCTAATCGGTACGGTGCTTTTGCTATTGGCATGGTTCGTGGAAACAAGTCGATACGAAATTCTATTTGTCGATCAGGCGGTAATCCAGGAAGATCTTCAGGAAATACTTCCGGATAATCACACACCACGGGAATGCTCTGCATCTTCTTTTTCTCCTTCTTTACATCCTTTGACCAAACACTTTTTGGCTTTCATTAGAGAAATGATTTCAGAATTTACTCTGTGTTTGTCCCGATACACCATAAATGATTCCTTCCTGGCGGGTTTACTTTTACTATCTTCTTCCTGCACAATATTTTGGCATCATTGGCGCTAAGCCAATCCATTCCCAGCACGATGTCGAAACCATTTAGCTCAATAGGCAATAATTCCTCATGGAACTTATTCCCATTCAAGTCGATGAAGATGTTTTTCATAAGATGGCTAACAGGTACAAATTTGCCACTAGCAACTTTAACTAATAGAGCATTATCTAGTCTATCGACAGGCAAAGCTAGTTTTCTACCAAATTCATACGAAATAAAGGAGTAGTTGGCTCCAGAATCAAATAAAATTTGGGCAGGAAATTTGTTTACGAGAAAGGTACCTGAAGCGACATCAGCTTCATCTTTTGCAGCTTCAAGTGTCATCTGAAAGGCCCTCGCCTTCGGTTTTGGTGGAATGTTGGGTTTTGTTGCCTCTTTCTTTTTCGGACAGTCTTTCAAAATGTGCCCTTCTTCGTTACATCCAAAGCACATCCTCTTGTTGGACGGACACTCGTTGGCATAATGCCCAGTTTTTCCACATTTGTAGCAGGTCACCTCCTTACTACACTTCCCAGAGTGCTTTTTCTTGCACTTTTCACACCATTTCCCTTCGCCTCTCCCTCCTCCTCCAAACTTCTTCGAATTAGACTTCGAAAATTTAGTTTTCTTGTTGGAACCTGAAGTTCCTTCAAACTTTCTCTTTTCTCCAACTTCAACCTTGCTGGCGGTTCTCCCCTTGATCATATCCTCAACAGACTTGGCAGCCCAAATAGCTGCCTACAGAGTAGGTACCTGTCGTACTGGCACTGCGTACTCCCATGGGAGTCCTTTTGCGTACCGGTCAACTTTTGTCAGCTCGTCTGGGACGATGCGCAAAGCAAACTCTATTTTGTCTGTAAAGGCATTGGTGTATTCATCAACTGACATGTTGTCTTTCTTCAATGTCAGAAATTTGTTCTCCAACTCCAGCAGATTTTGGGCCGAGCAGAACTTGTGCTTGAATAGCACCAAGAACTCTGCCCAAGTCAGTTGCAGTGGCTCATTAGGGCTTAGGGTATTCCCCAGAGTGTTCCTGAAGGGCCAATATATATGGTTTGGGCTAGGCATCCAATGTATAGATGAGTTAGGGCATTTGTCTTTGTATTTTGGAGTCTTTTGGAATGTTTGATGTTTTCGGTCTAGGAAGCTTTCGGTTAAGGTGTGACCGAAAACCAGTTTTCGGTCTGCTGACAGAAAACTGTTTTCGGTCCTTGTGGGTATATATAGGTTGTCAGGCTGTCAGATCTTATGAGTTGTTCTTTTGCAGTTTTCGGTCCTTGAGTTGTATCAGACATTTCCTTGTGTGAATTGTATGCAAGCTCAAGTTTCATTCCATCTTCTACTCCATTTCTTCTTTATTTCTTATGCTTGATTGATCACTGGTGAAGATCTTTCCATCAAGGACCTTACAATTGGTATCAGAGCACATCTGGTGTCAATCAAGTGTGTTCTTCAGCTTTTCGGTTTTCACAGCTTTGTTCTTCACGTTCTTGGTGTCTAGAAACTTACTATTTTCTAGTGTTTTGAAGATCAGATCAGAAACTGCATCGTGTGGAATTGAAATCTGCCTGGAAATTAGTTTTTCATTGAATTCTCACTGTTTTCGGTTGGTTCTTCATAAACCGAAAACATATATTCAACCAATTTCTGTCAGATCCAGTATGTTTTGAAGCTTCATTCGGTATTCTCATTGCGTGGAAATCAGAATCGAATCAGAAAACCAAGTCTTTCATTGAAATCTGTTAGTTTTTGGTTTGAATCTTCAGAAACCGAAAACTGTTCTTGAACCGAAAACCTTTGAATCTTCATCAACCGAAAACTGTTCTTCAACCGAAATCCTTTGAATCTTCAGAAACCAAAAATTGTTCTTCAACCGAAAACCTTTGAATCTTCATCAACTGAAAACTATTCTTCAACCGAAATCCTTTGAATCTTCAGAAACCGAAAACTGTTTTCAATCGAAAACCTCTAAACCTTCAGAAACCGAACACCACTCATAAACCGAAATCTCTTAATCTTCATAAACCGAAAACCCCCTTTATCACCCTAAACCAAAAACCCTCTTTCAACCAAATTCATTGTTTTCGGTCATCATCTCTCAACCGAAAACCTTATCCTTTCATCATACCGAATTCCTTGATTTTCGGTCATCACTCCTCAACCGAAAACCCATTCTATTTGATCTTTTGATTTGTTTTTCAAGTTAATTTTTATTAAAAATTAAAAAAAAAAACAACAAACAAATAAAAAACAACAATTTTTTTTTAAAAAAAACGGAATCTCAAAGCATGTCAGCTCACCATGAATTGGATGCAATTATGGGAACCACTTTTCGAATTCCCCGACTGTTATCCGCGGAAGGATTTCCATAATGGAAATATCGGATTGAAAAGTACATCAAAATGAAAGATTTCAAGATTTGGCGAAGCATTCTGAGAGGTCCAATCCGCATCACAACAACATTGGAAGATGGCACAGTAATGGATAAGCAAGTTGAGAATTACACTGACGATGATTTCGAAAGAGTCGAGGAACAGGAAAAGGCTCTTGCTACACTTACCATGGCATTATCTCCGGAAATTGCTCAAGGTTTCCGTGAGTATACATAAGCAAAGGCATTATGGGAAGCACTGATTGAAGTCTATGAAGGCAACGAAGACATGAAACAGAGTTGCCAAGACATGCTGCGACAAAAGTTCAATATGTTTAACCATGTCTTGGGAGAAACACTTGAGAATCAGTTGCAAAGGTTTATCACACTTACCACAGAAATGAGCTCTGCTGGTGTTATGGTTACAAGATCTGAGATTAACAAGAAGCTGCTAAACTCTCTGCCAAAATCTTGGGATATGAATGTCTCAGTGATTAAAAAGACCAAAGATTTGAACCGTTTGAGTTTGGCAGAAACAATGGCGATCATTAAGGCTTGTGATCTTGATGATAAGCAAAGGGAGATTAATCATGTTAATTCATACTCCACAACAAATCTTGGGATCCAAACCACCAACAACACTGCTTTTTCAAGTTTCTCTACTCCTCAAGCTCCTCTAGCTCATGTTCCTCAAGTTCAACCCTATGTAACTCATCAGCCTACCTCATACGTGATCCCTCAAATGCAACATCTTCAAGTTCCTCAACCTCAAACTTTACCACAACAAGTTGGTTCTAGTGTTGCTTCATCCACAGATGCACCCGTTCAATCTCATGGTTTCAGTTCTCAAGCTTCATCATTGAAAGAGAAGGAAGAAAATCTGGCCCTCGCCACTGCTCTGGTGAACTGTTACAATGCTTTTGTGGTCGGAGAGCTTTCCCTACAACTATCTTTTGCTGACCTAGACTAGATCCATCCAGAGGATGTAGAGGAGATGGACATCACTTGGCAAATGGCCATGACTGTTTTTAGGGCAAAGCAGTTTTCCAAGAAAACCGGAAAGAACAATTGGAGCGTGAACTCTGACAAGAAAGTGGGGTTCAACAAAGGGAAGCTGAGATGCTACAATTGTCATGAGCCTGGGCATTTTGCAAGGGAGTGTCCAAAGCCAGACCGAAGAGAGAATTCTGATCGAACCATGGTGTCGGTGACCTATGTCAACAAGGGATCTTCTTTAAGCAATCAGACTGCTAACTTGGCGATGGTGGCCCAATCCTTTGATTGGGAAGACCAAATTCAGGCTCTGAATATTTCAGGACCTGAAAGTGCACATCTTGCCCAGATCAAGGATGGTGTGGAAGAAGAAACAGAGAAGGATCCTGAAGAAGAGATGATGAATCTTCAGTTTGCATTCATGGTGCAAACCACTCCAGAGCCTGTCAAACCCGAGGTTACTGAATTTTGGTTGCTCTCAGTCTTGTATTAAAACTGTTAAATTTTTGCGAGACCAAATTGAATTGATCAAGAGAGAGAACGAGGACCTTAAATATGAGGGATACACTCTTAGGAAAAATCAAAAGCCGTTAAAAACACAATTAGAGAATAAAACAAATAACTTTAAGAAACTGCAAGAGGATTACAGCAACAAATGCGAGAACTATGATCATCTCAAAAGAAAATTTGCTGCTGTAACCGCTGAACTTGACGCATTGAAAAATCGTCTTGAAAATGCTGAATTTATTTTCAACAAATTCGATGGGTCAAGTGAAGTAGTTACAAAAACGATAGAAGGACATATGCAGTGGAAGGACATTACTTGTGGAAACCAAAAGAAAGTAGGATTAGGTTTTGAGAGTGTCCCTCCTCCATTCAATCATACCTATACTGTCATTCCTCTATCTCAAGAAGAGATTAATAGAAAACCTTTTTTAGTTTATGGAAAGTCTGCTTCTGAACAAGCAACATGCTCAACTGATAAAATTTTGGATACTAACATTTCTACCTTAAGTGCAGATGTGTCAGTAGTTTAGGGGGAGCATGAAGATGAAAAGGCTGAGTCGAATAATTCAGTGTCAATATTTGGTGTTGAGTTTTGTGATGAGTCTGTTTTAAATTCTAAAACTGATGTTTTTGTTTCTGGTGGTGTGTTATTTCAGAATGATAAAATTGAAAATAATGATGTTGTTTCTGATAAAGTTGCTAAATCTGATTCAAGTGCTTCTACATCTTCCACGTTTGCTACACAATCTAGTGCTTGTTCTTGCAAATGTGAAAATGCTAGAAAAGATAATAAACGCAAGAAATCTCACAAGAACAGTACCATTTCTAATGATAATAAACAAATTTGTTTCAACTGTGGTATTGCTGGTCATATTGCCAGAAATTGTTTAAATCGAATGTTTGTGCATCACATGTCTAAAAGAGGAGAGAATGAGTCTAGAGGAAGATCTTTAATTAGAAAATCCTCCAGAACTCGCTCTTGAGATGATGACTGGAAAACAAATCAAAACAAGAAAATGGCAGGTTTTCAAAAGAACAAACAGGTTTTCAATAAATTCACAAACAGTTTGCCAAAATCGAACCAAGCTAAGCCAAAGTCGAGTAGGTCTGGATCTTCAAACTCTTCGAGTAGAAAATCCACCAGCTTAAAGCAAACTGAGAAGAAAGCTATTTCAAAACCTAATTTTCAATGGTTACCAAAATTAAAATCTGATCAGTCATCATCCTCCTCTATATCTGTTGAAAAAGAAAAATCAAAAGAAAAATTGAAAAATGAATCTGCGAAAGTTAAGGGTCAACCCAGGACTGTAATGATCTGGGTCCCCAAATCTAAATAATTCCGCTCATCGTGCAGGGACAGTTGCGGAGGAATGTCGTCAGACCGTGGTATGTCGACAGCGGCTGCTCTCGGCACATGACTGGAGATATCTCCCAACTGCACGACATACATACATTTAATGAGGGATATGTCTCCTTCGCGGGCGGAGAAGGAGGAAAGATAACGCAAAAAGGAACGGTGATGAACGGAGTGCTCAGTTTTGATAATGTCAACTATGCTCCTGAGCTGAAGCACAGTCTGCTGAGCGTTTCTCAAATCTGTGACAAGGGTTTATCAACACACTTCACCGATAAAGAATGTCTAATCTTAAAGTCAGGCATTGTCATTCCGGAGGAGTGGATTCTAGTCAAATCTAAGCGAGATGGGAATGCCTATATTATCGACATGAACAGTAATGTACCCGAAGAAGTTGTTGGATAAGGTGTCTAAGTCCATAACTATTTCTGGTATGTACTTGACCCGACCCGGCACGGTCCATTTGGGTTGCATGACACCATGCAATTGGATAAACTAAAATGAGAGAAATAACACTTATGGTTTATTAATATATTATAAGTTCTAATATATTAATAATATTATTTAATTAGTTTGATCAAGAATTAATTTAGAATTAATTAAGTGATCAAAAGATAACTAATTAAATATATGGGTAGATTATATAAATCTTCCATATCTTATATAGTGGGCTAAGAGGCTCCATGGATTATCAAGTTGGGTTCCACCCATAGGATGCTCCATGGATGCTCCATGGGAGTTACACACCCATGGGTCATGGAAATGAAGAGTCATGACACATTAGGGTTTACATGGTGCAACCCTAGATGTGTCAACACTATATAAGAAACCCATTCTCCACCAAAATTGGCTACACATAAGAAACAAGAGGGCTAGGCCGATTTTAGAAGTGTGTATTCTCTCTAAAGTCATTCCAAAAGCATTTGGTGTTGTGTGAAGCATTTGAGGCATCACACTTGGGGTGCTAGGCTCACAAGGTTTCAAGGATCATAAGCAACAATAAGGTAAGTTATTCTATCTTTCATGCAAGTTAAAATTTGTTCCCCATGTATGCTAGATAGGAATATAACCTTGGAATTCAACTTTGCATGATAATTAGACAAACATAGATCCAAGGTTATTAGGGTTGCATGTACACTTAGGAAGTGTTAGAATGCTCAAAATCCATCAGTGGTATCAGAGCCTAGGTTTGTTTGTTGTTTTTTTTGTGTGCAAACAGCTTGAAGAAAATCGTTTTTCTGTTTTCTGCTCGTATGAAAGTTTGCACATTTGTTGCTGGAAATGGACTAGAAACATTACCCTAAACTGTTTTGATGTTTTAAAGCTTGTTTTAGATGGTGTAATGTTTATGCTAATCCATTTACAATGGCAATTATTAAAATTACAAATTTTTTTTAAGTGTAATTTTTTATTCTTGAAAGTGTTCATATTCATGTTCTTGAACTTATGAAGATTAGATGATCATAGGAATTGTTTGTAACCTTCATGGTAGTTTAATTCATGATCATAATGTGTTTTAATAGAGTCCATAACTTGTCCTCAAGTGATGGAAAACCAAAAGTCTCACTTTTATTAAAGCCATTAAAAGAACACAAGAGTTATAAAAAATGAAGAGTCTTCATTTTTATTACTCAATTAATTCATAAGTTATAAGAAATGAAAAGTTTTGGAAGTTTACAAAACTTGCCCTCAAGTTTTGGAACATGTAAAGTCTTGATTAAAACTTTAGTTCCAACCCTTAGAATTTTAAAAGTTAAAATTCAACCCTTATACTTTATAATATTATAAGTTACTAATATATATATGTATAACGTCAAGTCGTCTTACCGCTAGTACGCCTCATTCACGAAGCCGGTCTATAAGGGGGGTATAAGGTTGTTGCCTATAAAATGGCAACTTAATGGGTGTCCACTCTCACCCACTGCTTCCTTGATCGGTGGAGGGTCGTTAGCCGAACGGGTAAGACAAGGACTTATAAATTCTCATTAAAAGTATGATGAATATTATAAAGTAACTAAATGCTTTTATTAAATTCCCAATCTTAGTTACTTTAGGAAAATGTGAATAAGGTGCTAATCCATGAAATTACACTTTACACTTTGTTTAAGTCGTTGGTGGAGTGTGTGTGGTTAACCGGCACACTAACTTGGACTTAACAAGGTAGGTAAAGGGTGACTTAAGGTTTACCATAGCATCGGTGGAGCGTGTGTGGTTTACCGGCACATCGATTGAGTGATAAACCTTGAGGGTACCAAGTGATTTGCATGGTTACTTCACACCTCGTTTTGTGATCCTCGGTATCCCAGTCACAAAACTTGGAGGGCACACTCGAGATTGAAACATGCCTTTGAAAAGTTCATTGAATCTCAAAAGAATCTAGGAATTTCTAAGAACCAATTAAAAACCTAATATTTATATTTCATTTTTCATGGTGGAAATTGGTGAATCGTTATTCACCTACCTTTCAAATATGTTATAGCTTGGATTACGGCATACCTCTTCTATGTTATAATATATTGTGATTGGATCCTAGCCTTAATATTACATTTGGGTGTTTTATTAAGGACTCTCTTAATATCTAAACTAATCTTGTCCTATTCTTTCAGATGTCTTCAAACAATGCTGCTTCTGGCTCTAATCCTAATGGCTCCTTTACCCTTATGAACTTGTGTGGGAAAGTCACTTTTGATGGATCCAACTTCAATGAATGGATCAGAAACATCAGGATGATTACCCGCTACGAGGACAAAGAATATGTCCTTGACAAGGAGCTTAAGGAGATTGATGAGACCACTGCAACTCCCCAGGAGATCGCTGACTTCCGGGCACATGAAAGGGATGCTACAAAAGTGGCATGCATAATGTTGGCCAC
Organism: Lactuca virosa; assembly: GCF_052849685.1. Taxonomy (NCBI): domain Eukaryota; kingdom Viridiplantae; phylum Streptophyta; class Magnoliopsida; order Asterales; family Asteraceae; genus Lactuca; species Lactuca virosa. The sequence continues at coordinate 99,298,020 of NC_136432.1, read as the reverse complement.
CATGACAGCGGAACTCCAAAAGTCCTATGAGGACTTCTACCCTTTTGAAATGCACCAAGATCTGATGGAAAGATACCATCAAAGTGCACGACAAGAGAGGTATGAAATCATATGCTCTATCATAACAACCATGATGAAGGACGGGGAATCCGTCACGAGCTACATGCAGAAAATGCAAAGGTATGTGGATCGGTTGCTGAAGCTTAATGTGAACTTCCCTGAGGAGCTTGCAATAGATATCATTTTGCACTCCTTACCATCGTGCTATGATCAATTCTGCATGACATATCACATGAATAAGGAAGAGGTCACACTCAGCAAACTTCAGGGACTCCTCAAGACCGCAGAAACAGGTCTTAAGGGTAAGTCGGTTGTTAACACTCCTACTCCAAACTCCGCCCCGGTTTTGGCAATCGGGAAAGGTAGAGGGAAGAAGAGGAAGAGCTCTTCGAAGGGTACCAAGGCTAGGACCCTTGATGGCTCTTCTTCAAGTGGAACCAAGAAAGGTTTTGTCACTCCTTCTTCTGACCCTAAAGAGGCTGAATGCTTCTATTGCCATGAAAAGTCACATTGGAAGCGGAACTGCCCAAAGTACCAGCAAGATGTGAAGGATGGGAAAGTTAAACCCAACCATGCAGGTATTTACACTATCTTATCTAATAACTCACCCCATTCTAACTCTTGGGTCCTTGATACCGGTTGTGGTATTCATATCTGTTCTGATTTGCAGGGACTAAGAAGAAGTGAGAATGTGGAGCATGGAAGAATAAACTTAATCATGGGGAATAGGAAAGCTTTACCTGTCACCAAGATTGGAGTTTATACTTTATCGCTAAGTAGTGGGTTTAGTTTAGATTTGAATAAATGTTATTCGCCAGAAATGGCAAGAAATATTATTTCCTTTCATGCATTGTATAAACAAGGTTTCACCTTTTCATTTGATAATGAAGTTGGTTCGATTAATGCTTTCTTTAATAATGTTCTTTATTTTAAAGCATTACCTTGTGATGGTGTGTATGAAACTGTATCTGTGGTTGATAACTTAGGAAATAATGTATTGTGTATTGATTCTGTTAATGATAATAACTTGGATAAAGCATCATTATGGCATTGTCGTCTTGGACATATAAGCAAGAAACGCATAGGCCAACTCCAAAAGGATGGAGTATTGGAGTCATTTGACCTAAAGTCAGATGATAGTTGCGAATCATGCTTACTTGGAAAAATAACAAAGTCACCCTTCACAGGTTCTTATGAGAGGGGTGAAGGTTTGTTGGATCTTATACACACGGATGTGTGTGGGCCCTTCAAACATGCCACAAGGGATGCTAATCGTTATTATTTGACTTTTACTGATGATTACAGTAGATATGGATATGTCTACTTAATCAAGCATAAGTCAGAGACTTTTGAGAGGTTTAAAGAGTTTAAACAGGAAGTCGAGAATCAATTGGGCAGGAACATTAAGATGCTTCGATCCGATCGAGGTGGTGAGTATCTTAGTTTAGAGTTCCTCGACTATCTTAGGGAATGTGGGATTGTCTCACAATTGACACCTCCCAGGACACCGCAGTTGAATGGTGTAGCTGAGAGGCGTAATCGAACCTTGTTGGATATGGTTCGTTCCATGATGAGTCGAGCTTCGCTACCAATCTCATTTTGGGGGTATGCCTTAGAGACTGCCGCCCATATCCTTAATCTAGTTCCCACAAAGAAAGTTGCCAAAACTCCTCATGAGATGTGGACTGGTAAAGTACCCAAACTAGACCACATTAAGATTTGGGGTTGCGAGGCTTTCGTGAGATGCGAGACTCATGATAAGCTCGAACCTCGAAGTGAGAGGTGTATTTTCACCGGCTACCCACAGAAATCCTTTGGTTACCTCTTCTACAGACCTAGTGAGAATGTGGTCTTTGTAGCTAGGAGGGCTTTCTTTCGAGAGAGAGAGTTCATAAGCCAAGGAGACAGTGGGAGGCAAGTTGACCTTGAAGAAATTCAAGAGTCAAGTGGTGAAGGAACTTCAAACCCTAGCACTCAACTTGAGGAGGAAACTCCTGTTGAGCCAATTGACAAGTCTGTACCTCTGAGGCGTTCCACAAGGGTTAGGAATGCACCTGAGCATTACTATGGATTCCATATTACTGCGGAAGGTGATACACTTATCAGTGATGAGACACTGATAGGTCTGGATGAACCTAACAGTTACGCGGAAGCCATGGCAGGCCCTGAGTCAGCCAAGTGGAAAGAGGCAATGGACAGCGAGATACAGTCCATGTATGACAATCAAGTTTGGAACTTGGTTGAGAATGTACCAGGTCGTAAGACTATAGGGTGCAAATGGATCTTCAAGAAGAAGACCGACATGGATGGTAATGTACACACTTATAAGGCACGACTGGTTGCAAAGGGTTTCTCACAAACTCCGGGAGTTGATTATGATGAGACCTTTTCTCTAGTGGCCAAGATTAAGTCTATTAGGGTTCTGTTAGCCATAGCTGCATTTCATGACTATTAAATATGGCAAATGGATGTCAAAACCGCTTTCCTTAATGGAAAGTTCGCTGAGGATGTTTACATGAGTCAGCCAGAGGGTTTTGTCAATACAGAGTACCCTAATAAAGTGTGTAAGCTTGAGAAATCCATTTATGGGTTAAAGCAAGCACCTCGCAGATGGAATCTTTGCTTTGATGAGAAAGTCAAAGAATTTGGCTTTTCTTGGAGTGAAGATGAATCTTGTGTATATGTCAAGGCTAGTGGGAGTATAGTTAGCTGTTTGGTATTGTATGTGGATGACATACTACTCATAGGAAATGACATCCCAACTCTGCAGGAAGTTAAGTCCTGGCTTGGGAAGTGTTTCTCTATGAAGGACCTAGGAGAAGCTGCTTATATTCTAGGGATAAGGATCTTGAGAGACCAGAGTAAAAGACTAATTGGATTTAGTCAGAGTACCTACTTGGATAAGGTGCTGAAGATATTCGGCATGCAGGACTCCAAGAAAGGAGAGTTACCCATCCAGAGTAACGCCAGATTGAGTAAGACACAAAGCTGAGATAGCAGAAATGAGTCGAATACCTTATGCTTCGGCTGTAGGATCGATCATGTATGCTATGACGTGTACTCGACCTGATGTAGCCTTTTCTTTGAGCATGGTTAGCAGGTATCAGGGGAACCCTGGCAAGGCACACTGGACTGCGGTAAAGAATATCCTCAAGTATCTACGGAGGACTAAGGACTGGGTCCTTACCCTCGGTGGGAGTGAAGACTTGAGAGTTGTAGGGTATAGTGATGCTAGCTTTCAGACTGATAGGGATAATTTCCGCTCTCAGTCAGGCTGGGTCTTTACCTTAAATGGAGGAGCAATTTCTTGGAAGAGTTCCAAGCAAGAGACAGTGGCTGATTCAACTTGCGAATCAGAGTATATAGCAGCTAGCGAGGCAGCAAAGGAGGCGATATGGCTGAAGAACTTCATTGGAGACCTTGGAGTTGTACCAGCTATTAAAGAGCCAATGGAAATTTTCTGTGATAGTGAAAGTGCAGTTGCCTTAGCCAAGGAACCAAGGGATCACGGGAGATCCAGACACATCGACATAAAATACCATTTAATCAGACATCGAATAGAAGAAGGACTCCTCGTGGCAAAGAGGGTATCATCGGATGAGAATCCAGCAGATCCCCTTACGAAGGGACTGACTCGGGTTAAGCATCTCCAGCATGCTCGGAGCATAGGGCTGAAGGATGATATTAGATTTAGTAGTTAGATAACCTTGAAATTTGTAAAGTGTAATTGACATTAGATGATGAATAAAAGGTGTTTTATTTATGAGTAAAGTGTTGATATCTCTTGTCGATCGTTTACTATATTTCTTTTGCATGTTTTGACTTCCAGAATAATTATGTTTGGTATATCATATTATTCGAACCTCCACAGTCGGTCATATGTCGGAAGTAGGTATGAATCAAGACTGTCATGATTGGTTGCAGAGGTCTAAGTTGTTGGACATGGCTACAACACTCATGAGTGCTCATAAGTTCTGAGCATTGGACTCAACCCACGCTCACTGGAATCACTTCATGGAATTTATCTCGAGTGATCGTGAGACGGTAATATCATATAAGTCTTCAAACCTAGAGATATGATTTGTTACTTATGAGTTGGTTATGCATTGATTGTACGTTAATGCATTGGTAACTCGATGTTATAAAACGTGCTTTTGTGTATAATTCAATGAGTGGTAGAACAAACATATGAGTCGAAGTTTATCTGTTCCTTCTTGGATTAGAAGCTGATATCTGGGCCCCTCGATGATTTTGTTTTGACCTATGTACCGGGCCCGGTCAGAACTAAGTTGATGTGTTCAATTAAGTTCTTTGTCAAACAAATCGGAAATCGGGAAACAAACTGCTGGACAATAAGTAAGACATTGTTCCATGTATTTGTCCGGCTGATATCTAGAACAGAGGATTATATGATCACTTATCTTAAATGGCGTATCATCATCTTCTCAGTTCCGAGAGACCTTGAAAGAGCTATGATTGCCGATCGGTTCCTGAAGTATTGCAGTTATAGTTATTAGACTTATCCAAGTGGGAGACTGTTGGATAAGGTGTCTAAGTCCATAACTATTTCTGGTATGTACTTGACCCGACCCGACATGGTCCATTTGGGTTGCATGGCACCATGCAATTGGATAAACTAAAATGAGAGAAATAACACTTATGGTTTATTAATATATTATAAGTTCTAATATATTAATAATATTATTTAATTAGTTTGATCAAGAATTACTTTAGAATTAATTAAGTGATCAAAAGATAACTAATTAAATATATGGGTAGATTATGTAAATCTTCCATATCTTATATAGTGGGCTAAGAGGCTCCATGGATTATCAAGTTGGGTTCCACCCATAGGATGCTCCATGGATGCTCCATGGGAGTTACAAACCGATGGGTCATGGAAATGAAGAGTCATGACACATTAGGGTTTACATGGTGCAACCCTAGATGTGTCAACACTATATAAGAAACCCATTCTCCACCAAAATTGGCTACACATAAGAAACAAGAGGGCTAGGCCGATTTTAGAAGTGTGTATTCTCTCTAAAGTCATTCCAAAAGCATTTGGTGTTGTGTGAAGCATTTGAGGCATCACACTTGGGGTGCTAGGCTCACAAGGTTTCAAGGATCATAAGCAACAACAAGGTAAGTTATTCTATCTTTCATGCAAGTTAAAATTTGTTCCCCATGTATGCTAGATAGGAATATAACCTTGGAATTCAACTTTGCATGATAATTAGACAAACATAGATCCAAGGTTATTAGGGTTGCATGTACACTTAGGAAGTGTTAGAATGCTCAAAATCCATCAGAAGTCACTTGTCTCTTTTCCAGAGTCTCAGAACAAAACGCAATGTTGTAGCATCGTCGACTTGGCCATGCAAATGCAAAGAACCTGAACCGGCTTGCTAAGAACGAAATGGTTTGCGGTCTGCCTGTCAGAGATTTTATTACTTTTGAAAAATGTGTTTCCTGCGCTCAAGGCAAACACCATCGGAAACCACATCTGCCAAAGCAGGTCAACTCCATCAATCAGGTGCTCCAGTTGTTGCACATGGACTTGTTTGGTCCGGTCAACGTCCTCATTATCAACCGAAATTCATATTGTCTCGTTGTGATAGACGATTTCTCTTGTTTCACGTGGGTCTTCTTTCTGTCCAACAAAGCTGGGATCGCTGACCTCATGAAAAAGTTCATTGTAATAATCGAGAACCAAACCAACCACTGAGTGAAAGCGCTACGCACAGATAATGGAAAAGAGTTCAAGAACATTGTTCTTGATCATTTTTGCGCTGAGAAAGGGATCGTCTGTCAATTTAGCTCTGTTCGGACACCACAACGAAACGGTGTTGCTGAGCGGAGGAATCGGACGCTACAAGACGCCGCGAGGACGATGCTTTGTGATTCTAAACTTCCAGTTTTCTTTTGGGCGGAGGCGATCAACACAGCTTGTTACGTTCAAAATCGTGTTCTGATCAACAAAGCCCAGATGAAAACCCCATATGAGATTCTCTATGGACACAAGCCATCTGTCAGCCACTTCCGAATATTTGGCTGCCCTTGCACGCTTCTCCACTTGGAATCCAACCCCAAATTCAATGCAAAAGCCGATGATTGTTATTTTGTCGGATACGCTGCTCGTACTGCTTACCGGGTATACAACAAGAAGACGAATCAAATCGTGGTGTCTTTCGATGTTCGCTGGCTTGAAGAGAATGAAACGGACGCTAGGGTGGGTCCTGATTGGCTATTTGACTACACATCACTATTCAAATCCTTTAGTGTGTCGTCTGATAACCAAGCTGGGTCTACCTCTGGCTTGAAGACTATCATTGAAGACGAAGATGAAGAGGTTGTCTACAGACCACCATTGGTTTCTGCTACTGATCCTCCGGTGGTGTCTACTGTTCCAATCGTTTCTCCTGAGTCATCAACGCAACAATCTGCTCCAGATGCTGATGCTACTCCTCTAACTCCAGTTGAAAGAGAGTTCATGAACCAAGATGCTTCCGCTGTCACTCAAAATCTGATGAAACTTCTCTTTCCCGAACAAATCGCTGATGAGTTTGTAGCAAATCCACCAAACGAAGCTGGTACATTTACCGTGGATTCTTCAGCAAATGAAGGAGCTATTAATATTCATAATCTTCCCGTTTCAGTCAATAACATCAATCATGAAATCCCATCTCGCATACAGCGCGATCATCCGATAGAAAACGTCATTGGCCAGCTGGGCGACGGAGTTCAAACGAGAAGTCAGAGTGGAGACGTCAACACATGTCATACATGATGAGCTGAATCAGTTCGAAAAGCTCAGGGTTTGGAAGTTTGTGGAGCTGCCTAAAGGAAAGAAATCTCTCGACACCAGATGGGTGTTTCGGAACAAGCAAGATGATTCGGGTGTCATTGTACAGAATAAGGCGAGATTGGTGGTCTGTGGGTTCAGGCAAATTGAGGGTCTTGATTATACAGAAGTCTATGCTCCGGTGGCGCGCTTGGAGGCTATCCGTATCTTCCTCGCCTATGCTTCCTACATGAACTTCACCGTATACCAAATGGACGTCAAGACGGCTTTCTTGTACGGCAAGGTGAAGGAGGAGATTTATGTTGACCAACCTCCTGGATTTGTTAACTTAAAACTTCCCAATCATGTCTACAAGTTAGACAAGGCTTTGTATGGGCTGCATCAAGCTCCCAGAGCCTGGTATGCTACCCTCACACAGCACTTGCTCAATCATGGCTACTCACGCGGTACTATCGATCAAACCCTATTCATCAAGCATGTTGGTCCACATCAAATTCTTGTACAAATCTATGTGGACAATATCATTTTCGGGTCGACGAGTCCTCAGCTATGCACGGAGTTCGAGGACGTCATGAAAAAGCGGTTCGAGATGAGTTCTTTGGGGGAAATGACCACGTTTTTGGGGCTTCAGGTCAAACAATCTTCAGCCGGAATCCTGATTCATCAAACCAAATATGTGGATGATATGCTCGAGAAGTTCGGGTTCAGAGACGCCAAACCTGCTTTGACGCCCATGGCGGAGAGACCACTGCTGACTCCTGATCTTGAAGGCAAATAGATCAAACGTACTACAGATCAATGATCGGATCGCTGATGTATCTGACTGCAAGTCGCCCAGACATTATGTTTGCGGTCTGTCAATGCGCGCGCTACCAGGCTAATCCTAAACTGTCTCATTTTATTGCTGTTAAAAGAATTTTTCGGTACCTCAAAGGCAGCCCAAAACTGGGTCTTTGGTATCCGAAAAATTCCGAATTTGATCTTTATGCTTTTGCAGACAGCAATTATGGCGGCTGCGAGCTTGACAGGAAATCGACTTCCGGCGGATGTCAATTTCTCGGAGATAGGCTGGTGTCTTGGCAATGCAAGAAGCATCATACTGTCTCGACCTCAACAGCAGAAGCAGAATACGTAGCTGCGTCTGCCTGTTGTTCTCAAGTCATATGGAGCCAACATCAACTGTTGGATTACAGTTTGAACTTTCAAGAAACCCCTATTTTTTGTGACAATGAGGCTGCGATCCAAACTGCTAAAAATCTAGTTCAGCACTCAAAAACCAAGCACATCGACATCAAAATTCATTTTATCAGAGATTGTTATGAGCGCTCGCTCATTCGGCTAGAACAGGTTCCATCTGCTAATAATGTGGCGGATCTGTTCACCAAGCCGTTTAACAAAGCTCGATTCGATGTGCTGGTAAACTTTTTGAAAATGATTCGCTTTGAGGATTAATTTTTGTTTAGGTTAGTTTAAATTTGCGCATTTCAATTTGATTCTCACCCATGCACAAATTTAGGGGGAGAATTAAACAAAAACCAAACAAAAATTAGAAAAACAGAAAATCAAAAAATTAGAAAATCAAAAAATCCAAAAACATTAGAAAAACAGAAAAATCAAAAATATTATTGTGAAGTGATGTGATGGGAAGTGATATCAGCTTGTGATAACAGACAATCTGAGTCTGTGTAAAGTACCAAAGCTGAATTGTCTAAGCTTTGTGTTCGATGCGCTGGTAGGCACGAAAAATTTAATGGACTTGACTAGGTGCAGATGAACTTAAGGAATCTAGAGACTTGATAAATTTTGTTCCATTTAGCCTGACAATACGACGCTCGGATAGGTTGAGCAGGGATATATACATGAGAATCCTCCAGTCACATTAAAGAACCCGTATCTAGAACTGTGGTTTAACTTTTCCTCGATGTACGGATTATGTCCTTAATTCCGGTATTGACGGGGCGACTGGGGAATTCCGATAAAGTAGGTCTGTAGGAAATTATTTTCTTTCTCTCCTTCTGTTAGTCATATGTTGCCTCTTCTGTGTGATCGAAAGATTCGACTTGGACTGTAGCATATGCAACTCTGTTTCCCTGCATCTTCTATCTATGCAATTCTTCCTATCTGTTAGCCATATGTTGTCTTCTTTGCGTGATTAACAATCCGACCTGATACACAGCATATGCAACCTTCTACTTCTCAATCCCTCTGAAATTCTAGTCAGTCATATGTTTCACTCTCTGCGTGATTGAAAGATCCGACCTGAGTGTACATCATATGCATTCTAAATCTATCCTTTCTATGAATAATAGTCTGCTCACCTAAAGTAAGGAGTATCTCGGAAGTTCTTGGTTATTGGGGTATGTCAGGAAGCGGGAAACATGTTCTAGTACACTTAAAATTGAACAATTTTAGATTGTCTGTAGATCTCGCTGCTCAATTTAGGTGGACAACAATATCCTTGGTCGTCGTCAGATAAATGGTCCTTAGGTAATTTTATCTAGTAACTTAGGATCAACCTGTCCTGTCACTAATAGCATTCCTAAAATTTGTCACAATTTTACGTGCTTAAGTGGACCACTATACCGGCGATCGACCAGATCTATTCATGAAAGGAGAGGTACTGATAAATGGAAAATGATTGTCTAATAACTTTGATCCCATATCACAAAAAGTTAATCAATTTCAAGATAGAGGATTAAATTTAGGTTGAATCAAAATTTTAGTATTATTATTTTATTTTATTTTATTTTCATTTTTAGGATTGATAAATTTTAGAAAATGTTTTTATTTTATTTTTATTTTTATTTTTTGGATTGGTAAAATTTAGAAAGTTTTTTATTTTATTGTATTCTATTTTATTTTAATCCTCCAAGAGTTTTGTTTTTAAAATTGTTTTGAGTATTAGGCCTCACACATTTTCGGGTGCAGCCCACTAAATTCGGATCAGGTATATAAAGGAAAAGGGACCCCGAAAATCAGTTCCTTCCCTCATTTTCCTCTGCAAATCGAAAACCCTCTAAATCCTCTCTAAAATCTCGAAAACGTTTTGTGTTATTTTGTCGAATTAACTTGATTTTCTTGAAGGTATGAAGATTCCGACCCCAGCTATGTAGTTTATATTGAGAATCGACCGTGAAATCATGGCTAAATCGTGAAAACAAGATCTGTCGGCGACCTTTCGGTCCAAGTTTTCGGCTGATCACCGGCTTTCGGTCGAGCCGAGCCGTTTTCGGTCATGCCGGCTTGGACGGCTTTCGGTCGAAGCTGTTTTCGGTCCAATGTGGCTTTCGGTCTTCACAGTGTTCGGTCCATGAGTTTTCGGTCTAACTACCTTGACCGAGAACCCATGTTTGTCTAATAAAATTCAATTAAAATGGCCAAAATTAATTGACATAATTGAGAAAATAATTTTAATTTGTTATAATCAAATGTTTTCTCACCTGGCTTGTTTTGTGCAGATAAAATGGCAAGTCTCAAAGTTGCAGAAAGTCACAACGTGTCCATTCTTCTTGATGATCCTCCAGTAGCACACAACGAATTCAAATCAATGATGCACGGGCTAAGGGAATGTTGCATCTTCACTACACTAACCTGGAATCCAGTCATTTATCTGAACCTGATCAACGAATTTTGGAGATCTGCAAGTGTCAAGAATGGAGAAAATGGATCAACGACAATTGAAGCTTCTGTCAGAGGATGCAAAGTTGTTATCTCTGAGCAAGTCATCAGAGATATCTTGAAGATCGATGACAAAGCTACCTTCCCGACTGATATAGATCTGAGACTGGTTGATGAGTATCTCGAGAATATGGGATACGAAGGAGTCTTTCCACTACCCTGAAGAAGCTGTTACTTCCTTACTGGAGGTTTCTAGCCCACATTTTTGTCAACTGTGTATCTGGGAGAAAGGGTGGTTCAGACGAAATATCCTAGAGAAACACTCAGGCGATCGTTGCATTGGCTGCCGGGATTGACTTCAACTTCTCAAGGTTTATCTTGGTGGAGATGGTTTCTAATGCTAACAAGAAGTCGAAGGATCAATTCCTGCTCTATCTAAGATTTATTCAAATCTTCATCAACAGCCTATTTCCCGATCTGGTCAAGACAGGAGAAACACTTGAATTGAAAGCTTTCGGACCAAACACTGTGAGCCTAATCAAGCAGAACCGAAAGGGGAAAATAATGTTCCAAGGGAAGTACCCTCTCGTGAAATTTGGAAAGTTTGCTGAGCTGTCAGACTCTTCAGAATCCCATGGATCGTCTAAACAAATGTCAACTGATCAAGCATCGTCGGAACATGCAAATGTGAATGACGATGTTATCGATACGTCAGACAATGAGATTGAGACTGTTGTTCCAACTGCCATTGTTGCTTCAGAGCATGATCTCACAAACGTGGCGGTTCAAAGTGACTTCAGTGAGGGAACTACAGAAGAATTCACTGAGACTAAAGGAGGAGAAGAGGATGAGTAAGAGAATCTTGATCTGTCCGGTTACGACGAAGATGATGTTTCGATGCAGTTTACTGGACTTGAGCACCCTTTGTAAAATGAAAACCTCGATGACTTCCTCAACGATATCGATGATGGTGCCAATCAAACACTGGAGATAAGGGAGAAAGCTGACGATCGAGAAGTTGAGCCTCCGGTTATCGTTCAACCGGCTGATTCTTCAACTCAAAAGGACACATCATCAGGGATTCCTCCCCTTGATAATGTGGTTCCTACATCCGAGCCAATTACAAGTGATACCCAGACAGTCATGACCTCCCAGCCCCCGATGAAAAGACGCATAATTGATCCAAGGGTGGGAGTAGTTTTTCCGGACCCAACTCAAACCACAGAGACTCCTCCATCTACAACAGTTGCCCCTTCCTCATCTGTGCCCATTCAAGAAGGCACCAGCTCAACCCATGAAGCTGGTGGTTCGTCAGCTAGCCAGGGATCATCTCCTCCTAGGACTTTTCATGATGATGCCTCTGAGAGGTTAGCCATGCATATGGCTCAGAATTTAAGTCCAATACACTCCTCTCGTGGAAAAGGTATATCCTTTGAGGAAGGTATATCTGGAGATGATGATGCCTCAATGCCTGAGCTGAGAAAGGAGATTAGTGTGCTAAACCAGAAAAATATTGAGCTTGATATCAAGGTTGCAGACCTTTAAACTGAGAACGCCAAGCTCAATATTTAAGTTGCTGATCTTCTTGAAGATAAAGCTCTAAAGACAAAGCAAATCACCGATCTTCAGACGCATTTTGGTTTGTTGACCGCCAGCTATTATGATTTGAAGAAGAAGCTGGAAGAAGAATTTGGTGAAATATTCAAATCATCAGTCGATGAGCCAAGGGTCTATCTTCCCAATCAAGACGCTTCCGTAGTTCCACCTCCTACAAGAACAACCACAGTTGTCGATTGTTTTGACAAAGAACCAGCGCAGGCTCCAAATGTCGTGGCGTTAAAACGTGCTAAACTAGCCAAGTCCGCTAAAAAGGGTCAATTTTTGTTCAAAAAGAGCTCGGATCAGAATGCTCCCGGGGATCAACCAAACATCACCTTTACGGATCTTGGATAAAATCGCTTCAGAGACGTATATGGTGATAGGTCAGGGATAATCTCATGGGGATTCCACGACACTCTGAACATGTGGATCGTGAGAAGGAAGAGTGGAAATACCGAATTGTATAAAGATGCCCACGACTTCCACTCTTGGACCAGGGTTGATCTTACAGAGTTGTCTAATGCTCCTTTTGCAAATCCATCAAATGATCCCAAGGCGACTCAGTTCAAGTTATTTTTGGAAAGTCAAGTGGCAAAGGGCTTTCCCTCAATGAATACTGCAGAGTCCATCATCAAGATATACCCGAGTGTCATTGATCCCCAAACCAATCAGCCTCTTCGGTCTGTGATGTGGCCTGCTACTAATCAAGTAAAGCAGATCCCTATCCTTTAGAAACATCCATATGGATCTCTAAAATCCATGCAATACTGGGTGTTTGATGAAACCACAGCTTCCGCTATCATCAAACTTGAACATGGATGTATTCGTCTATATGACAAGAGGGATCTGCTACAATTTGGAAGGTGGGATATACATGAGCTTTCTCATCATCAGATTAAGGTACCTGAAGACCTTTTTGAGTCTGCTGCTAAGGAGTACACTGCCATGGTTGCTGATATCATTCAAAAGGAGATGTGGAATGGAGCTATGGGAAAGTCAGATGTGCTGGTTGACAAAGACTGAATCATGCTAGCCCCAAACCAAGGGGGAGATTGAAGGGCCAATATATATGGTTTGGGCTAGGCATCCAATGTATAGATGAGTTAGGGCATTTGTCTTTGTATTTTGGAGTCTTTTGGAATGTTTGATGTTTTCGGTCTAGGAAGCTTTCGGTTAAGGTGTGACCGAAAACCAGTTTTCGGTCTGCTGACAGAAAACTGTTTTCGGTCCTTGTGGGTATATACAGGTTGTCAGGCTGTCAGATTTTATGAGTTGTTCTTTTGCAGTTTTCGGTCCTTGAGTTGTATCAGACATTTCCTTGTGTGAATTGTATGCAAGCTCAAGTTTCATTCCATCTTCTACTCTATTTCTTCTTTATTTCTTATGCTTGATTGATCACTGGTGAAGATCCTTCCATCAAGGACCTTACAATACCAACGAACAGCGCCACCTCTGAACCGACGTACTGCGAACGTGGTCTGCAACTTGCCTCTGCAACCACACGTCATGAAGGCTAGCTCCATCTCCGAGATCCAATCCATAACTCTGATCAGATCTTCCTTTCCAGTGAAGGTCAACAGTTTGCAAGTCAAAAATCTTTGTACTTTCATCCAAGTCCACCATTTCCTCCCTCTTGGTTGTTTTGTCTATTTATTGTTGGGTTGGCTTGACCAACAACCCCACTGAAGTTTCCTTCATCCGACTGCCCTTCACTCAATTCGGGCTGTACAATCGACATTGAAAATTCTTCACGATTCTGCTGAAGCAGACGTCTAGTTTCTTCCATTTGACGATCCAACATTGTTTGAATCATCGCTTGTACACCAGCCATTGTTATTTGCTCAGGTGCTGCTGCTATAACAAGTACTTGCTCAATTACAGGTGGTTGATTCCTGTTTTCGTTCACGTTTCCAACTCCACTTCTAGTTCTTGCCATTCTTGATCTATACACCGAATAAGGTGAATTTAGATCCTCATTCATGATAAATATTTAAATTATCTAAATCACTCTGAAACATTTACATGCTAGTTCTAATACCGTAATCCTACGCTTAGAATCCTAAACACATAAGGTTTCCAGATCCGGTTGGCAATAAACCGTAGATCCGAACAAATAATATCATATATGGCAAACATATAACATTTAGCACATAAAATCATTTTAAGCATCTTTCTTAAAATATACTAGTGCTCGTGTCAAAAATACAACAGACACTCATCTCACAATCTTTACTTAGCATCCTAAGTTTAAGTCTAGAAATCCTAGAAATTCCTAGTTCGCTTAAACTGGTGCTCTGATACCAACTGTGACATCCCCAAAATCACGGCCAGAAAAGACCGGTTTAATTTATGCTTTTAAAATAATTTCAGAGTATTCCTTTGATTAAAAGAGTTGCGGAATTTGTTCCCAAAACGAAATATGATAAAACAAGATTTACCAAAGCATTTCTTAAAGAAATGTATTTTCATTATATAACAAAACTCGGGATGTCATGTTCCGATACAAACCAAAAGCATAAACGACACATTATAAGCCTTACAACAGTTATATATACTATAGGCCTATAATCAAAATATATTGATAAGTCGTCCAACTTATGCTCTCGCGCCACTACCTGTAATACAAAGAAAACTGAGTGGGTCAGGCTTGGGAGCCTGGTGATCAGATAGGGTTTTCAACCCACAATAAATAATTATATTAATTTCATCAACCAACAATAACCCAATTACCCATTCCCGTTATCCTCACTTTACGTCCCTAAAACAACTATCACAAGGGACCTAGCCTAAGGATTTTTCATCGGGCGACAACGCATGCTTCGGGGTTTCCTTAGCAATATATGTCAAACAAGGCAACCATGTGCGGGATGGAGTACAACAAATGAACACTCAAGTTCATTAACACCTACAGGTGACGAGCCTGCCAGCGTGTAACGCCCGTGTTTCTAGGCTAGGCATTAATGATGATGTAACAGTCTAGGTTAACCTTTGTAACTCATTTTGAAATAATAAGAATATATTATTTGAGTATTATGTGTTTTATGCTTAATTATGTGGCTTAAATGAATTAAGAATAAAAATAAGCGTAAAAATAAAATGTTAGATAAAACCGATATCGATACATGAAGTTGTAGTGGTCGTAGCAAGGTTTCCGAATATATAAAGAATGCAAAAATCCGAGTTACAACGAAAGCGTTATGACCTATCGAACTTTCGCGACAGAACTGGCATGCCACTGTGTGACGTAAAATATGAATTTAAGATAGAGCGAGATTTAGCCTTAGTGATCTAAACGAAAGTCGTAGAATAAGTTAAACCGAGAGCATACATAAGAAGAACGTCTAAATCTGACTTCGTATGAGGAAGTTATGATTTTTCGAAGTTTTGAATTAGTGGTATGCAGCCCAAAGTTCGAATATGACATCGAGTGATTTCTAGCCGAAACAATCTAAACGAGAATCGAAGATCTCATCGATAGTAGTCCAACGGTGAAAAGATAGACGAAAACGGACGTCAGATGAAGAAGATATGATTTTCTAACGGAGTTTTCTTGTCCTGGCCTACTAAAATAATATAATAAAACTTAAACTCAAAATTAGCCGACGGAGTCTAAACAAGAGTTGTAGAGCATAATCTCACATACGCGTGCATATAAAGAACGTCGAAAACGGAGCTCTATGCGAAAGATATGAATTTCTGAAGTTCGTGGCACAAAACCTGATACTGTGTCAGAGTTCACGACGTGAACATTGGGTTCACGACGTGAACCCAGAAATGCCGTCACCTGGACTCTGCCAGACCCCACTTGTGATGACGCATGCAGTGACGATCAAGCCCACGACGTGGGAGTACTGTTCACGACGTGAATTTCCAGAAAACAACCCTATAAATAGAGTTGAAGGGGCAGCCGGCCAAGGTTGCTAATTCACTCATCTCTCTCCTATATTACCTCAATTTACGTGCAAAGAAATACCCCCAAAGCCCCGGTATCATCCCGAGACCCGAACCGAGTCCCGAAGCCCGAAGATCCCGAGAAGAAAAGAGTTTCCGAGCCGAAGCTCTGCTTGCGAGAAGCCCAGTGTGTGAAGATCTTCCAGTTTCACCGAAGAATACTACTCTTAGAGCCGTAGTGTTGTCCGAGCATCGTCTTATCAAGTGAGTGTATACTCCCTTTCTTTTAACACATAGATATGAAGTATCTCCTATAGAATACATGTTATGTGTGTATAAATATACGTGTATATGTATGTTATCTGTTTATTTGGAACGAGTATTGAATAGGTATCTTATCAGTTTTTAGGTTGCATATGAAAGCATGTGTATGTTGTTATCTACAAAAATGTTGGGTAGAACTTGGGTAGATAGTTGATGTGTGATAAACTGATGAGAGGCCTCGATGTGATTGTGATCTAGTTATTCAGCAGAATATGGATGACGACCACGAGCTTTTCTAGACCGTCATGTGGAATGTTGGTAGGCTCATAACCTGTAGGTGTTGGTGAACTTGGGTGTTCATTCACTGTAGTCTACCCCCCTCATGGTTGCCTTAGGACATTCATTGCTGAGGAAACCCCTTTGCAGTAGTGTTCGTCCCGATGAAAATCCTAGATTAGGTCCCTTGTAATAGTTGTTGTCATAGGGACGTAAAGTGAGGATAACGGGAATGGGTAATCAGGTTATTGTTGATGGGTGAAATTAAATATAATAATTATTGTGGGTTGACAACCCTATATGCTCGCCAGGCTCCCAAGCCTGACCCACTCAGTTTCTTTGTATTACAGGTAGTGGCGTGAGGGCATAAGTTGGAGAACTTGTGAAGATGTTTTTGTTTAGAGACCAGTAGTTGCATATAACTGTGTAAGGTCTATGTTTTATTGTTTATGCTTTTGTGTCTGTATCGGAACATAACATCCCGAGTTTTGATATATAATGAAAATGCATTTCTTTAAGAAATGCTTTGATAAACTTTATTTTATCATGTTTTGTTTTGGGGACAAATTCCGCAACTCTTTTAAATCAATGGATTTACTCTGAAATTATTTTAAAAGCATAAATGAAACCGGTCTTTTCTGGCCGTGATTTTGGGGATGTCACAGTTGGTATCAGAGCATTAGTTTAAGCGAACTAGGAATTTGTAGGATTTCTAGACTTAAACTTAGAATGCTAAGTAAAGATTGAGAGATAAGTGTCTGTTATATTTATGACACGAGCACTAGTTTATTTTAGGAAAGTTGCCTAAAATGCTTTTATGTGCTAAATGTTATATGTTTGCCATATATGATATTATTTGTTCGGATCTATGGTTTGTTGCCAACCGGATCTGAAAGCTTATGTGTTTAGGATTCTAAGCGTAGGATTACGGTATTAGAACTAGCATGTAAACGTTTCAGAGTGATAAGGATGATTTGATTATCTATCGTGATTGAGGATCTAAATTCACCTTGTTCGGTGTATAAATCAACGATGGCAAGAACAAGAAGTGGCGTTGGAAACGTAGACGAAAACAGGAATCGACGGCCTCAACCACCCGTGATTGAGCAAATACCCGTTGTAGCTGCAACACCTGAGCCAATGACAATGGCTGGTGTACAATTGATGATTCAGACGATGTTGGATCATCAGATGGAAGAAACGAGACGTCTGCTTCAACAGAATCGTGAAAAACCTTCAATACCGATTGTGCAGCCCGAATTAAGTGAAGGGCAGTCGGAAGGAGGTAAATTCAGTGGGACTGTTGGTCAAGCCAACCCACCGTTAGTTAGACAAAACCACCATGAGGGAGGAATTGATGGACTTGGATGCAAGTACAAAGATTTTCTTACTTACAAACCATCGACCTTCACTGGAAAGGAGGATCCGATCGGAGTTATGGATTGGATCTCGGAGATGGAGCTAGCCTTCATGACGTGTGGCTGCAGAGGCAAGTTGCAGACCACTTTCGCAGTACGTCGGTTCAGGGGTGGAGCTGTTCATTGGTGGAACACTCTGGGGAAGACCCTAAGCCCTAATGAGCCACTGCAACTGACTTGGGCAGAGTTCTTGGTGGAGTTCAAGCGTAAGTTCGGCTTGGCCCAAAATCTACTGGAGTTGGAGAACATGTTTCTGACTTTGACGAAAGGCAGCATGTCAGTAGATGATTATACAAACGCCTTCACCGAAAAAATGGAGTTTGCCTTGCGCATCGTTCCAGACGAGTTGATGAAAGTTGATTGATACGCAAAGGGACTCCCATGGGAGTACGCAATGCCCGTACGACAAACACCTACTCTGGAGGCAGTTATTTGGGCTGCCAAGTTTGTTGAGGACATGATTAAGGGAAGAACTACCAGCAAAGTTGAAGTTGTTGAAAAGAGAAAGTTTGAAGGAACTTCAGGTTCCAGCAAGAAAAGCAAATTTTCGAAGTCTGATTCGAAAAAGTTTGGAGGAGGAAAAGAAGGCGAATTGAAATGGTGTGAGAAGTGCAAGAAAAAGCACTCTGGGAAATGTAGCGAGGATGTGACCTGCTACAAGTGTGGAAAGACGGGGCATTATGCCAATGAGTGTCCGTCCAAAAAGAGAATGTGCTTTGGGTGTAATGAAGAGGGGCACATTTTGAAAGACTGTCCGAGAAAGAAGGAGGCAGCAAAACCCAATATTCCCCCAAAGCCTAAAGCAAGAGCTTTCCAGATGACACTGGAAGCTGCTAAAGAAGAAGCTGATGTCGCTTCAGGTACCTTTCTCGTAAACAAATTGTCTGCCCAAATTTTGTTTGATTCTGGAGCCAACTACTCCTTTATATCGCATGAATTTGGTAGAAAACTAGCTTTGCCTGTTGATAGACTAGATAATGCTTTATTAGTCAAAGTTGCTAATGGCAAGTTTGTACCTGTTAGCCATCGTATGAAAAACATCTTAATCGACCTGAATGGGAATAAGTTCCACGAGGAAGTTTTGCCTATCGAAATTAACGGTTTCGACATCGTGTTGGGAATGGATTGGCTTAGCGCCAATGACGCCGAGATATTGTGCAGAAAGAAGATAGTCAAAGTAAACCTGCCAGGGAAAGAGTCATTTATGGTGTATGGGGACAAACGCAGAGGAAATTCTGGAATCATTTCTCTAATGAAAGCCAGAAAGTGTTTGGCCAAAGGATGTACATCGTATTTGGCATTCGTGATTGATGCAAAGAAGGAGAAAAAGGAGATGCAGAGCATTCCTGTGGTGTGTGATTATCCGGAAGTATTACCCGAAGATCTTCCTGGATTACCTCCTGATCGACAAGTAGAATTTTGTATCGACTTGTTACCAGGGACGACGCCAATAGCAAAAGCAACTTATCAATTAGCACCAACGGAGATGAAGGAGCTGATGATGCAACTTCAGGAGTTGTTGGACAACGGTTTCATTAGAACTAGTTGATCACCGTGGGGAGCTCCGATGTTATTCGTGAAGAAGAAAGATGGAAGTATAAGAATGTGCATCGATTACAGAGAGCTGAACAAGGCAACAATAAAGAATAGATATCTGTTGCCGAGGATTGATGACCTGTTCGATCAACTACAAGGTTCACGTTATTTTTCAAAGATCGACCTAAGGTCAGGATATCATCAGCTGAAGGTGAGAAAGCAGGATATAGAGAAGACTGCATTCAGAAGACGATATGGACACAACGAGTTTTTGGTTATGTCATTTGGACTAACCAATGCCCCAGCAACATTCATGGATTTAATGAACAGGGTTTGTAGACCGTTCCTTGATAAATCTGTGATAGTATTCATAGATGACATTCTGATTTACTCAAAAAGTCAAGAGGAGCATGGCAGACACTTCCGAGAAGTGTTAGAGGTCTTGAAGGAGGAGAAGTTGTATGCTAAGTTCTCCAAATGTGATTTTTGGATTCGAGAAGTCCAATTCTTGGGTCACGTGGTCAACCAAGAAAGGATAATGGTTGACCCAGCAAAGATTGAAGCTGTGATGAAGTGGGAACAACCAAAAAGTCCCACGGAGATCCGAAGCTTTCTGGGATTAACTGGATATTACCGAAGGATTATCCAAGGCTTTTCTTCAATCGCTACTCCACTAACAGCTTTGACCAACAAAGGAGCTACTTATGCTTGGAGTGATAAGCACAAAGAAGCATTCGAGTTGCTAAAGAAGAAGCTATGTGAAGCACCGAGGCAAACGTTAATCGAGCTAAAAATTGATGAGAACAAAAGGTTAATTGAAGAACCAGAGGCAAACGTTGACCGAAAGACTAAGAAGTTGCAACGCAAGATGGTCGAATTAGTGCTTGTCCGATGGAAACATACGAATGGGCCAAATGACATGATGAGTCGCTATCCGCATTTGTTTGTTGAGGTGTGATTCCGGGGACGGAATCATCCTAAGGGGGAGAGAATTGTAACGCCCGTGTTTCTAGGCTAGGCATTAATGATGATGTAACAGTCTAGGTTAACCTTTGTAACTCATTTCGAAATAATAAGAATGTATTTTTGAGTATTATGTGTTTTATGCTTAATTATGTGGCTTAAATGAAATAAGAACAAAAATAAGCGTAAAAATAAAATGTTAGATAAAACCGATATCGATACATGAAGTTGTAGTGGTCTTGGCATGGTTTTCGAATATATAAAGAATGCCAAAATCTGAGTTATAACGAAAGAGTTATGACCTATCGAAGTTTCGCGACAGAACCAGCACGACACTGCATGACGTAAAATATGAATTTAAGATAGAGCGACATTTAGCCTTAGTGATCTAAACGAAAGTGGTAGAATAATTTAAACCAAGAGCATACATAAGAAGAACGTCTAAATCTGACTTCGTATGAGGAAGTTATGATTTTTCGAAGTTTCGACTTAGCGGTATGCAGCCCAAAGTTCGAATATGAGATCGAGTGATTTCTAGCCGAAACAATCTAAACGAGAATCAAAGATCTCGTTGATAGTAGTCCAACGGTGAAAAGACAGACGAAAACATACGTCAGATGAAGAAGATATGATTTTGTAACGGAGTTTTCCTATCCCGGCCTACTAAAATAATATAATACAAGTTAAATTCAAAATTAGCCGACGGAGTCTAAACGAGAGTTGTAGAGCATAATCTCACCTATGCATGCATATAAAAAACGTCGAAAACGGAGCTCATATGCGAAAGATATGAATTTCTGAAGTTCGGGGCACAAAACTCGATACTGTGTCAGAGTTCACGACGTGAACACTGTGTTCACGACGTGAACCCAGAAATAACGTCACCTGGACTCTGCCAGACCCCACTTGTGATGACGCATGCAGTGACGATCAAGCCCACGATGTGGGAGTACTGTTCACGACGTGAATTTCCAAAAAACAACCCTATAAATAGAGTTAAAGGGGCAGTCGGCCAAGGTTGCTAATTCACTCATCTCTCTCCCATATTACCTCGATTTACGTTCAAAGAAATACCCCCGAAGCCCCGGTATCATCCCGAGACCCGAAGCGAGTCCCGAAGCCCGATGATCCCGAGAAGAAAAGAGTTTCTGAGCCAAAGATCTGCTTGCGAGAAGCCTAGTGTGTGAAGATCTTCAAGTTTCATCGAAGAATACTACTCTTAGAGCCGTAGTGCTGTCCGAGCATCGTCTTATCAAGTGAGTGTATACTCCCTTTCTTCTAACACATAGATATGAAGTATCTCCTATAGAATACATGTTATGTGTGTATAAATATACGTGTATATGTATGTTATATGTTTATTTGGAACGAGTATTGAATAGGTATCTTATCAGTTTTTAAGTTGCATATGAAAGCATGTGTATGTTGTTATCTACAAAAATGTTGGGTAGAACTCGGGTAGATAGTTGATGTGTGATAAACTGATGAGAGGCCTCGATGTGATTGTCATCTAGTCATTCAGCAGAATATGGATGACGACCACGGACTTTTCTAGACCGTCATGTGGAATGCTGGCAGGCTCATAACCTGTAGGTGTTGGTGAACTTGGGTGTTCATTCATTGTACTCTATCCCCTTCATGGTTGCCTTAGGACATTCATTGCTGAGGAAACCCCTTTGCAGTAGTGTCCGTCCCGATGAAAATCCTAGATTAGGTCCCTTGTAATAGTTGTTGTCATAGGGACGTAAAGTGAGGATAACGGGAATGGGTAATCGGGTTATTATTGTTGGGTGAAATTAAATATAATTATTTATTGTGGGTTGAAAACCCTATATGCTCACCAGGCTCCCAAGCCTGACCCATTCAGTTTCTTTGTATTACAGGTAGTGGTGCGAGGGCATAAGTTGGAGAACTTGTGAAGATGTTTTTGTTGATAGACCAGTAGTTGTATATAACTGTGTAAGGTCTATGTTTTATTGTTTATGCTTTTGTGTCTGTATCGGAACCTGACATCCCGAGTTTTGATATATAATGAAAATACATTTCTTTAAGAAATGCTTTGATAAACTTTATTTTATCATGTTTTATTTTGGGGACAAATTCCGCAACTCTTTTAAAATCAATGGATTTACTCTGAAATTATTTTAAAAGTGTAGCACCTGGTTCTTGGTACGTATTCTTTTTAGTAGTTCTTTAAGTATTTTGCATTTTTGGCCTTGGACTCGGCGAGTTGAAGGACCAACTCGCCGAGTAGAAGCGAGAGGGGACGCGAGACTTAAGCGGTGGACTCGGCGAGTCGGGTCCCGGACTCGGCGAGTAGACCCTGTCTGGACAAAAACCCTACTCCGAGGGTTTGCACCCTAGTTAAACACTTTAACTCGGCCTCCTTCGTCCCAGTTGCTCCCAGAAGACCCCTATAGCAAACCCTATCCGTTATTGAAGCAATCTAAGGCATTTGGAGTGACTTTGGTGCTTTTGTGATCCAAGGAGGGAAGGAAAAGCTTGAAGGAACAAGAGGAGGCTAAAGGGATCCGAGTTTGTGCACCATTTTCAGCTCATTGAAGGAAAAAAGTCTGTACCTTGCTCTTCCGTTTGATAGATCCCATTTTTTTGAAGTTTTAGGGCTTTTCTAAGCCATTTTGGTCACCAACCATGATTGCAAGCATGGTTGGGGGTTGAAGTTTCAGATCTAGGTCCTTGGAGGGGTTACAAGGCAGAAAGGAGTGGCTTTTGGCACTCAAGGAAGGCCCCATGCATTGTAGGAGCCATTTTAGGGCCTTTAGGCTCAAAAGTCCCATGCATGCACGTAAAGTTCGTAACTTTACGTGCTACAACGGTCCTAGGAGCCTAGATCTACCTTTTGGACAAGTGTTGTACACCTGAAATCGAGAAAATGAGACTTGGACATACTCGACTCGGCGAGTCGTTCTTGGGACTCGGCGAGTCCGAGGCTTGACTCCCTTTTTCTGTTATGGGTCAAGGACCCAGTTGAGTGTGGAAAGGTTTCAGGGAGGTCTCGGGGAGTGACCCAACGTTCTGGACTAAGCCAAGGTTCTGGAATTCATGGGACTCGGCGAGTGCATGAACAGACTCGGCGAGTCCAAGGCAATCTTCTTAGGATTGAAGATGAACTCGACGAGTTGTTCATACAACTCGACGAGTCAAGGACAGGACCTGTTCATCCGTTGAAGATGAACTCGACGAGTTGTTCATACAACTCGGCGAGTCGGATGAAGATTCAGTAGATGTTCAATTATAAGGAAAACTCGTCGAGTCATCGCCTAACTCGACGAGTAGAGACGTGTATAAGGTCAAATAGAAGGATAGGGACTCGGCGAGTTGGCGAACCAACTCGGCGAGTCAGGTCAACTGGAAGTTGACTTTGACTTTGACTTTGACTTGGTCAGGGGTAAAATGGTCATTTTACCCTAAAAGCAGTTGGCAGTGTATGACTAAGTGTTTTGTGGGAATTATAGCCGGAGGATTTCCGGGGCAGCAGCAGTAGCAGTCAGAGGATTTCCCGCACAGATCAGCAGCTACTACGAGGTGAGTTACCTTCCAGTAGCGGTGGGTCTACGGCCACAATGCCGTCCCACCAGTAGGAGTTGTATGTTAGGTGATTGTCTTTGTGATATCATCTAGTTTTGCTGCTACGTGATATGTTATATGCTGGCATGATATGTTATAAGTGATAGTAGTAGAGTTCGGTTGTAAGGACCGAAGGGTAGGTCAGACACCCCAGATATGTCTGACAGCATGTGATGATATGTTTATATGCTGGCATGCTATGTTATATGTGATAGTGGTAGTAGGAGGGGAATAGTCCCAAGTTCGGTTGTTAGGACCAACGGGTAGGTCAGCACCCCAGAATGGCTTGACATGGGTAGGTCAGCACCCTAGAATGGCTTGACATGGGTAGGTCACCACCCCAGAATGGCTTGACACGGGTAGGTCGGCACCCCAGAATGGCCGTATCGGGTAGGTCGGGCACCCCAGAATTGCCCGGCAGTATGTATGCTATGTGTTTGTATGGTATGTGGTACAATGGGGGAACTCACTAAGCTTCGTGCTTACAGTTACAGTTTTGTTTTCAGTTACCTCTTCATCGAAGGGGAAGGAGCTGGCGCGGTAGCGGCACATCATACACGCACAATGTTTTCCGCACCATGAGTTATTCTGGGATTTTGTACTCTGACATTATGGTTGTTTTTATGTTTTGGTTTTCAGACACGAAATATGTTTATGAAATGATATGATCAAACGATGTTTATTCACAAATGTTTTCCAAAGTATTGATTTAAAAATGAAATTTTTGGACGTGAAATTAGGGATGTTACAAAAAGCATAAATGAAACCGGTCTTTTCTGAATGTGATTTTGGGGATGTCACACAACGTTCCACTAGACTGTCTAGAAAACTCTGTGGTCGTCATCTAAACTCTGCTAGATGACTGAATCAACAACAACATCGACGCTGCTCATCATTTTATCACACGTCAACTATCTACCCATGTTTTACCCAACATTTTAGTAGATAAAAATATACTTATACATTCATATACAGCTTAAAACTTGTATAAAATATTCATTCAATACTCACTCCAAATACACAGATAATATATATACACATAGCACGTATTCTATAAAAGATAATTCATACCTATGTGTTAGAATAAAGGGATTATACACTCTCTCAAAACGTATACTTAATACATTCAAACAATACTTGTATTAAAATCATGTTTATGAAAGAGACTATGCACTCACTTGATAAGACGATGCTCGGACAGCACTACGGCTCTTCAAGTAGTATTCTTCGATGAATCCGGGATATCTTCACACACCGGGCTTCTCGCAGGCAGAGCTTCGGCTCGAAAACTCTTTTCTTCTCGGGATCTTCGGAGCGTCGGGACTTGCTTCGGGTGTCGGGATAATACTGGGGCTTCGGGGGTACTTCAAGATAGCTAGAGAGGGTATAGGGAGTGAGAGAGTGAAGGAATTAGCAACCATTGCCGGCTGCCCTTCGCTTTCTATTTATAGGGTCGATTTTCTGGATTCACGTCGTGAATCTCAAAAATTCACGTCGTGAGTTTGGTCAGGCATAGGTCATTGCGTTCGTCATGATTCCACTTGCTCTGGAAGGCGTCCAGCACCTGTTCACGTCGTGAACACTGTGTTCACGTCGTGAGCTCTGACACAGTGTCGGGGTTCGTGCCCCGAACTTCAGAAATTCATATCTTTCGCATACGAGCTCCGTTTTCGACATTCTTTATATGCACGCGTATGTGAGATTATGCTCTACAACTCTCGTTTAAACTCCGTCGGCTAATTTTGACTTTATTTTTGATATTATATTTTTAGTAGGCCGGGACAGGAAAACTCTGTTAGAAATTCATGACTTCTTCATCTGACGTCCGTTTTCATCTGTCTTTTTACCTTTGCATTACTATCGACGAGATCTTCGATTCACGTTTAGATTGTTTCGGATAGAAATCACTCGATCTCATATTCAAACTTTGGGCTGCATAACGCTAAGTTGAAACTTCGAAAAATCATAACTTCCTCTTACGAAGTCAGATTTAGACGTTGTTCTTATGTACGCTCTCGGTTTAACGTATTCTACGACTTTCGTTTAGATCACTAAGGCTAAATATCGCTATATCGTAAATTAACTATTTACGTCACACAGTGTCGTACTGGTTCTGTCGCGAAACTTCGACAGCTCATAAATTCTTCGTTATAACTCGGATTTCGGCATTCTTTATATTTTCGGAATCCTCGTAACGACCACTACCTCTTCATGTATAGATATCAGGCTTATCTAATATTTTATTTTATCACTTATTTTTATCCTTAATTCATTTAAATCACACAATTAAGCAATAAACACATAATACTCAAATAATACATTCTTATTATTTCAAAACGAGTTACAAAGGTTAACCTAGACTGTTACATCATCATTAATTCCTAGCATAGAAACACGGGCGTTACAGTTGGGCTTCACCATGCACGGAATGGCGTTATTTTTCTTGACAACAGATTTAAATGACCCGCCACGACATTGCAATGGGTACCACGGCGTAGCAGCTAGTTTTCGAGAAACCCTAATCCAATGCCTTGGGCCCAATATAAAGGACATTATGGCTAGGGTTTCGTGATCTTTCAGCCTCCATCACCAATGTCGGCCTACTTGATTACGATTGTACGATGATACTTGTCTTTGTGACACTTGTTGATATGCATGTATATGCTTGTTGTCTTTATGAATCTTGTTGATATGATTGTATGCTTAGCTGTAGTGCGTGAAATAGACCCAATACCGGTTGAAAGATACTGAATAGGGTGAAATATACCCAGTATCGGTTGAAAGATACTAAAGTGGGTGAAATAGACCCAGTACCGGTTGAAAGATATAGAAGGGGGTGAAAGAGACCCAATATCAGTTCAAAGATGCTGAAGGGTATGAAATAGGCCCATTTTAGTTTCAAGTTGTTATGTATGTTTAGTATTTGGGTATTTTGGGGAACTCACTAAGCTTTGTGCTTATGGTGTATGTTTAAAATGTTTTCAGGTGCTACTGGTTTCAAAAGGAAGGGCCCAACTTGATCGGAATGCATCCCCTGGAGATTTATTCTGCATTAACTATTTATGATTTTAATATGATGTTTTGAGAATACTTTTATTATGACCGTCTTTTGGGATAATGAATGAATGCTTTTGACTTATTAAAAATAAAATTTTTACTCGGTATTTTTGGGATTTTACAAGTTGGTATCGAAGCCTTGGCTTGAGGGGTTCGGGCACAATCTTGGGTGTGTCTGAAGTTAAACTGAGGATTTCTAAAATCTTTTAAAAAGAAAATGATTTTCTAACAAAAAAAGGGGTCTGATGCGTGCAATCAGCTGAGCTCAAGTAAGTTTTCCTAAAATACCCATACATATGATATGCTTATTGTTTTGGTATGAGTGCATGAGAATTGCCTGCTAGATTAGGGCTAAGTATATGCTTAGGGCTTGCATGATAGAATGTAAGGAGAGATTCATTTATATTCCTGTTAATTGAGCTTTTGGAACCGCATGCTAGTATGGATTTCAGATTGTTGATAGAATGGCCTGATTTAAGTGACGAACTGTTTTAGATTACTCGATGCTTGAAGGTTGCTTGCTTTGTGATTTTAGGGACCTCTAATAATATCGTCTAACTATTAAGAGAATACGTTAGGTTACATGTTGCGGGGATTAGATAATTTTAGAAGGTTAGGTTTAACTCTATTGTGCAACTCTTTTTGAGTCCAAACGTTGTAGTGTGAGACCGTGCAGTCGAAGAATTATCTAGTGCCTATGGCATGTATTTGTATTCTTGAGGTAGTTAGAAGATATTATAGGGTGTCTCTTCTGCAGCTGATGGCGGAGAGTGGTATGAAAAGGAACCCTAGGAAAGCCTAAGAAGATAGTTAGAATGTGCTTGTGTGATTATTTTTGAGAGAGACAGATTCTAGAAGGAGAATCTAGGAAGTTTAGCAATGTTGGTAGAAGTTCCTAGCATCGCAGAAGCAAGGTGGTTGTAGGATGCCTTTTTATGTTTTGTGGCCTATAGAATGTTACTTCCTGAATGCTGCTTGCTTTGTGCTTTGTGGGACCCATATTGATGTGGGCTAACTATTAAATGAATATGTTAAGTTACATGCTGTAAAGGTTAAATAATTCTGGAATAATGGATTTGGCACTATTGCGCAGCCCTCGTTTGAGTCTAACCGTTGTAGGGTTGGGTCTTTTATTCGAAAGATTATTTAACTTTTGATGCATGTAATTGTATTTATGAAGTAGTTAGCTTATATTAGTACGGGTTCTTCAGCAGCTGATGGTAGGGTGAGGTGAGAATCCTAGGAAAGTCTACGAAGCACCTTAAAGGAATTGGTGCGCTGTTTAGCAGTGTATATTCGTATTAGAGAGAGTATATGGGATTCGATGGGACGACAGTGGACATAAGTAGTTACTTAGAGGATCTGAAACGATTCTTGAGGAAAGTACGGATAGGTGTGGAAGGTACTATTGGGCCCGTACTACTGAAAGCACATGATTTGTACTCGAATCAAGGAAAGATTTCGGGGATTCTAAGGAGCTGATTGAGGGTAGATTGTGTGGTTCGGCATCATGATTCATTGCAATGTGTTTCCATCTTCTCTAGTTTATTGGTTATGGTTGTTCAGGCTGAGGATGAGTTTGGTGATTGTTTGGGTCTTAGTGGCCATGTCAGTTTGGGTTTGAATGGTACATGCCTAGGTGAATTAGTTGATTTTAGGTCTCGAGGGCCTTGCTCGAAGTAGTGCCATTTGAGTCACAGGCATCAAGAAGGAAGCGATTGTGATGATCGGTTCGAGGATTGTAGTCAGAGGTTGAGTGATTGGAAAATGGAATGAGATGTCATTATCCACGACGAGGATTATGTTCTTCTATCTTTTTGGGTTTGGAGGAAAAAGAAAGAGCATACATGGGATGGCTCATAGGGATCTACAGTTTTGGTACATGGTTTCAGAAGGATGGCTCAAAGGGATCTACAGTTTTGGTATGCAAGACTTTGGGTCAGGATTTGGTCAAGTCGGGGATGCCAAGCAAGTTGCCATCAGATGTATATTCTCAGGAATGCATGAGTTGTCTTTGCGGCAGGAAAATGTTGGACAATGAGCTTGTTGTAGCCAGTGGTTCCTTTCGGGATGTCGGTGAATAGATGAAGTGGCGTTTGGGACACTCAGGTTGAGTATCGGTTGTTGAGGAATTTGCTAACTCGTTGAATAAGTTGTTATCTATAATCTAGGTTAGGTAGTTATTGATCAGTAAATCAGCTATAAAGTTTGGTGTTTAGTTCTGCATGGGTTTACGTTCAGTAGTGTAATTGATGATTTCATCCATCGTCAATGGTTGAGGTTCTTCGTAGGTTTCGAGTTGTATCAATTGAAATTCAACGGATGCATCAACCTATCGTCAAGTTTTGTACTATGTATATTTGGTTTCTGGGTATGGGTACCCTCAATTGTTGGTTATGGAAGTATTGTTCATACTGGGCTTGGGCTCAACAGCTGTCCTTGGTTATTGGGAGTTCGGATGTCGGTACGGTGTGATTAGTTTTTCAGATGTAACTCTAGATCAGCGTAGAATCCAATTTTGGGGCATGTCGCGGTTGGTATTTGGATTGATCTGACCCGGTTTTTGACAAAAAATCTGGATAATTTTGGAAGTTTGATGAAGCTAGTTATGTACTAATGGGATCTATTCCATTTCAATCGAGGTGTGGGATCTTTTATCGGTTGTTCATGAGGATGCTTTTGCTAACGATTGAGGTTCCTCATTTCGTTAGATCTGCTGGTACATCACCCTTTGTGTAAGGTTGCGAGGAATAAGGAATGTAGTAGATCCAAGGTTGGTTATGCGTCCCCCCTTGGGGGTGTACATTATGGTAATGCCTCGATTATGGTCACAAGGTAGTGTATATGGACTGAGTGTGATGACATGAGAGCACTTTATTTGGATTAGTGTCATGGTTCTTATTTGGTTTATAGTTTTTGAATTTGAATGAGAGTACGACCGCCTATCTAATTCTCTGGTTGTGTGCGACCATGTTTTCGTCTGATTTTGCATTCGTAACAACATGTACCATGAAAGGAATTGTGTATGCCAAAAGGTAAGGCCCACGTTGTGTTCGGTTAGCATTGAGGGGGATGTTGATTGGGCTCCTATAAGTCGGTGAATTGGCGGTTGAGTATCTTTAAGCTCATGTGGTGCTGGTCGTGAGTCTTCGGCACAGTGGTGGAATAACGGCGAGATCGGCATAGTGCCATGAGCTTATTGTTCTAGTGGCTAGAGGGTACCACGATGTATCGTGGACCAGTGGATGTATGATTCATATGGGTGGAACCCGGTAGTCATTTGATTGAGACTCTTAGGTCTCAGATCGTTAGTCTTGTTGGCATGTTTGGGTGTTAGTGCATTGTTGGGAGTCGGGAGACTCAATGACCAACTATTTTGGATCATGTGAACAGTAAAAGGTTGTTAGGAGTATTAATTGTGCGTAAGAAGTCTCTTGCTGAATGTTTGCAACTGTAGACCCCGTTTTCTTAAGGGCAGTTTATTAGGGGTTGGTTACCAACATTGGGGTATTCAATCTGAAATATCGAGTCATGAAGTTCGTTGTATATATCTCGAGTGATTTGTCAGGTGGATGTGCACCTGAGCTGGTAAGGGATTTGGATGCAATGTGAAATTCTTGGATGGACCACCATTATGCTCGTGGGAGCACTGGATTTGGGGTTGGTCGAAATTCACGATCGGTGTGTTTTGAAGTATTCTTTTTGCATGTTTTGGTGGTGTTCCTAGTCAGGGAACTAGGGGTAGGTATGACGAATGGATGATCAACAGACTTAGGGTATGGTTTCTGAAATTTACACTGATGGGTTCCCGGTTTTGTGATTTTATTCATGGAGTTAGTTGTAGTTCTAGTTTTTAAGAAGTTATCCAGTTTGAGTGGTTTTCACTGGAAGTTGGGTCTTCCAGTTAGGGAGAGAAACATAGTTGTCGCGGTTGAGTGCTTTAAGTTATTGGTTTGTTGTTGGCAGCTATGGGTTTCCGAGTGGTCTATCATGTTTTCTTTATAAGATGCCATGATTTCAAAGTGGTTAAAGGGAGCTTATGCAATATGTTAGCATTGTTTACAGAGATTATAACCAAGACGGATTTAGGAGGACAGAATTGTTGGATAAGGTGTCTAAGTCCATAACTATATTTGGTATGTACTTGACCCGATTTAACATGGTCCATTTGGGTTGCACGGCATCGAATCAATTTGGATAGACTTTTGTGAGAATAAGATATTTATGATTTATTAATATATTATAAGTTCTAATATATTAATATGAAATCATATTATTTAATTAGTATTGATCAAGAATTAGTTTGGAATTAATTTTGTGATCAAAAGAGACTAATTAAATAGATAGGGATTGATTTGGTAAATCATTCATTCTTATATAGTAGGCTTATGATCTATGGTTCTTCATGTTGGGCGAAACCCATGGGGTGACCCATGGATACTCCATGGAGTTTAAAACCCATGGGGTGACCCATGGATACTCCATGGAGTTTAAAACCCATGGATCATGAGGAATGTGGAAAGTCATGAGTTACATGGTGTAACCCTAATGTTCACACTATATAAAGAAGCCTCACACTAGCAAAATCGTCACTTAAGATACACAAGTGAGAGCTAGCCGATTTTGGTGCAATATAATATTCTCTCAAGTTATTCCAATTGTTGGTGGTGTTGTGTGAAGCATTTGAGGCATCACATTTGGGGTGCTAGGCTTACAAAGTCTCAAGGAATCAAAGCTACAAGAAAGGTATGTCATTCTACTAGAATTTTGTATTACATATACCCCATGATATGCTAGTTAGGATGAAACCTTGGAAAAATCAAAGTTTGCATGTATAATAGAGAAAATATAGATCCAAGGTTTCTAGGGTTGCATGCACACCATAGGAGTGTTAGAATGCTCAAAACCCAACAGGAATCCAGTTTAAGTGGGGGAGTGTTGTAACACCTATTTCTAGCATGCGCCTATTCATTTAATTTTCATAATTTTTATTCTTCGGTGGCCACGACGTGGTGTGGCTTCACCACTGCGTGGCATTATTTTTCTTGTAACATCCAAAAAACTAAGACCACAAACTTCAAATTTTAGAATAATAAAACCATCTTTCAAATCATGTTCATAAAACCATAATAGAATCAAAGTATAACCAAAACATCTAAATACATCAGAATCAAATAAAATACGGAACAATGTGGCGTGTGCGATGCGATCACCCCAAGCCCTTCCCCCTGGATCTGGAAGTACTTGAAACATAAACTGAAAACCGTCAGCACGAAGCTTAGTGAGTTCCCCAAAACACCACATACCATACATATCAAATATATAACAGGACCCGCCCGACATCGGGCCCCGCTCGTAACAGATCTATCAGAAATATGAGATGGGCCCCACCTCATCACATTCATCAGACCCCGTATACAAATAAACATATAAACACATGCATAGACCAATATAAATCATAAAGATTGCATTTTTATGGACAAGGGACCTCAAAGGTGCTAAGATCTACCATCCATGGCTTCTGGAGTAGACCATACTCTCAAGTATGGATTAAAGGACCTAAAAGTGCACAAATAAAGCCCTAAATTAGATCTTGCATAAGGAGCCATCAAGTTGAGAGCCTTTTACGTCAAATGGCTGGCAAAGTTGATGATGATTCTGGATCTACAAGATCAAGCCACACCAAAGAAACCTCCAAGTGTTCTTCCTTCAAATCACCAAAAACACCACCAAAACTCACTTCCAAGCTCAAATCTCACAAATGGCAATTAGGGTTTCGTTCTTAGGGTTTAGAGAGGTGGAGGCTGGTTATAATGAAGCCCAATGGTGTCATAAGTTGTTTAAATAGGGAACAAACCCTAAAATTTAGGTTTTGCCCCTGCATAGCATATGCCCAGCGTACTTCCACGTACGTGCAACATAGCGTCCAACCTTCAAGCGAGTACGCCAAGCGTATTTGGCTTGGGACCAATACTGAAAGGATTTATAAAATGAAGGGCTTAAAGGGGAAAACATGAAATGCAATGTATGCGTCTGAGAGGTGAGTCTCTTCACTGTACTCGTGGGTTGAAGGCACCAATGCCAACCCATTGGATTATGTTTGTAGGATGATAGTCGTCTTTGTGACACTTGTTGATACGCCTGTATGTGCTTGTTGTCTTTGTGACTCTTGTTGACATGACTGTATGCTTATCTGTAGGGGTGAAATAGACCCAATATCGATTGAAAGATACCGAAGAGGGTGAAATAGACCCAATATCGGTTGAAAGATACCGAAAATGGTGAAATAGACCTAGTACCGGTTGAAAGTTACCGAAGGGGTGAAAAAGACCCAGTACCGGTTGAAAGATATCGAAGGGGGTGAAAGAGACCCAATATCGGTTGAAAGATACCGAAGGGGATGAAATAGACCCAATTTAGTTTGAAGTTGTTATGTATGTTTAGTATGGGGTTTTTTTGGGGAACTAACTATGCTTTGTGCTTATGGTTTATGGTTTATGTTTAAAATGTTTTCAGGTACTACTGGTTTCAAAAGGAAGGGCCCAACTTGATCGGAACGCATCCCCTAGAGATTTATTCTGCATTTACTATTTATGATTTTAATATGATGTTTTGAGAATACTTTTATTATGACCGTCTTTTGGGATAATAAATGAATGCTTTTGACTTATTAAAAATAAAATTTTTACTCGGTATTTTTGGGATGTTACAAATTGGTATCAGAGCATTGGCTTGAGGGGTTCGGGCACACTCTCGGGTTTGTCTGAATTCAAACTGAGGATTTCTAAAATCTTTTAAAGAGAAAATGATTTTCTAAAAATGCTTTCTAACAAAAAAGGGGTCTGATGCGTGCAATCAGCTGAGCTCAAGTAAGTTTTCCTAAAATACCCATACATATGATATGCTTATTGTTTTGGTATGAGTGCATGAGAATTGCCTGGTAGATTAGGGCTAAGTATATGCTTAGGGCTTGCATGATAGAATGTAAGGAGAGATTCATTTATATGCCTGTTGATTGAGCTTTTGGAACCGCATGCTAGTATGGATTTCAGATTGTTGATAGAATGGCCTGATTTAAGTGACGAACTATTTTAGATTACTCGATGCTTGAAGGTTGCTTGCTTTGTGATTTTAGGGACCTCTAATAATATCGTCTAACTATTAAGCGAATACGTTACGTTACATGTTGCAGGGATTAGATAATTTTAGAAGGTTAGGTTTAACTCTATTGTGCAACCCTTTTTGAGTCCAAACGTTGTAGTGTGAGACCATGCAGTCGAAGAATTATCTAGTGCCTATGGCATGTATTTGTATTCTTGATGTAGTTAGAAGATATTATAGGGTGTCTCTTCTGCAGCTGATGGCGGAGAGTGGTATGAAAAGGAACCCTAGGAAAGCCTAAGAAGATTGTTTGAATGTGCTTGTGTGATTATTTTTTAGAGAGACAGATTCTAGAAGGAGAATCTAGGAAGTTTAGCAATGTTGGTAGAAGTTCCTAGCATCACAGAAGCAAGGTGGTTGTAGGATGCCTTTTTATGTTTTATGGCCTATAGAATGTTACTTCCTGAATGCTGCTTGCTTTGTGCTTTGTGGGACCCATATTGATGTGGGCTAACTATTAAATGAATATGTTAAGTTACATGCTGTAAAGGTTAAATAATTCTGGAATAATTGATTTGGCACTATTGCGCAGCCCTCGTTTGAGTCTAACCGTTGTAGGGTTGGGTCTTTTATTCGAAAGATTATTTAACTTTTGATGCATGTAATTGTATTCATGAAGTAGTTAGCTTATATTAGTACGAGTTCTTCAGCAACTGATGGCAGGGTGAGGTGAGAATCCTAAGAAAGTCTACGAAGCACCTTAAAGAAATTGGTGCGCTGTTTAGCAGTGTATATTCGTATGAGAGATAGTATATGTGATTGGATCGGACGATAGTGGACATAAGTTGTTACTTAGAGGATTTGAAACGTTTCTTGAGGAAAGTACGAATAGGTGTGGAAGGTAGTATTGGGCCCGTACTACTGAAAGCACAGGATTTTTACTCGAATCAAGGAAAGATTTTGGGGATTCTAAGGAGCTGATTGAGGGTAGATTGTGTGGTTGGGCACCATGATTCATTGCAATGTGTTTCCGTCTTCTCCAGTTTATCGGTTATGGTTGTTCAGGCTGAGGATGAGTTTGGTGATTGTTTGGGCCTTAGTGGCCATGTCAGTTTGGGTTTGAATGGTACATACCTAGGTGAATTAGTTGATTTGAGGTCTCTAGGGCCTTGCTCGAAGTAGTGCCATTTGAGTCACAGGACTCAAGAAGGAAGCGATTGTGATGATCAGTTCGACGATTGTAGTTAGAGGCTGAGTGATTGTAAAACGGATTGGGATGTCATTATCCACGACGGGGATTATGTTCTTTTGTCTTTTCGGGTTCGGAGGAAAGAGAAAGAGCATACATGGGATTTTCACAGCTGGAATGCAGACCCATCATGGGGCTAGATGGTTGTGGTTTTTGGCAGCAAGTTGGCAGTGTGGGAATGCACACGAGGATTCTTGTGGTATGGTTGCCTTGAGATGAGAGCAAGAGTCTACTTTCTTTTAATTTAGTTAGGTCACGTGCTAGTTTATTGTTTTAGGTGATCAAAGAGATGAATTAGGAATGACAATTTTTATTATCCCTGATGTATCCTGACTAAGAGAATGATGCTTCTTATATTCATGAGTAATTCTCGTAATGAATTGTTTGTTAGGGATTTATAGGCGAGGTGGGTGAAAGTCCATTTGTTTCTAGATAAAGAATCGGAGCTCTGAATAGACCGTCATAATTATTGGTTGTGCATCTATAAAGGATTCTTGATGTTAGATGCGGTTATGATTGGGAAGTTTCTGAGGTCTCCATCTGAGATTCAGAATATCTTTGAGTTTGCTTGGTCTTCATCTAGAAGAACATTTTGTGTTGTATTATACATTCAAAGAGCCAGGGATGGTATGTATCTGGTTGAGTTAGTTTGAGTATGGTTTTGTTACAATGTCAGTTGGTGGTAGTTTTAACCCTAAGTGGGGGAGAACTAGGTATTCTGCTTCGAGGATCATCGATTGGTTAAGGTACATGGTGTGACATCCCTATTTTCACGGCCAGAAAAGACCGATTTTCTTTATGCTTTATAAAAATCAGAGTACCTCTTTTAATAAAAATGTTGCGGAATTTGTTCCCAGAAAAACATGATAAATACATTATCAAAGCATTTCCGAAGAAATGTATTTTTATTCATTTTCAAAACCTTGGGATGTCATCGTCAATACAGAAACATAAGCATAAACAGAACTTACATTCATTTACACTAGTGATCTACATCTCTTTTAAATCTCTCAGTGTAAAGTAGCTTCATATCGACACCTGTGATACAAATAAGCTTGAGTGGGTCAGGTTGGGAAACCTGGTGAGTACATAGGGTTTTCAACCCACAATAATATAATCATTATGTTTAATCATCAAACAATCAATCAACCTAATTACTCATCCCCATTATCTTATTTACTCTTAAGGATCTACCCTAAGAATCAGCTATTCATCGTTCATTCATTCCTAAGGATTATCCTAAGGAATCGGCACGAAGTCCATCGATGCCATGGTTTACTCAATAGGCACTAAGTCTCATAGTCGCCAGGGTTATTCTTTTTTATCGACAGTATCGATTCCGAGACTCCTCTCACAACACATGTCAATGGGTTTTTAGAGTACAGCTGGTGAGCACACAGTTCAAAATACCTACAGGTTGGGACCCTGCTAGTGTCAACTGGACTGTCTAGAATAGTCCGTGGTTGTCATCCATACTCTGCTGAATGACGGGGCCAACACATGGGTAAAAGGTTTTTCTCATGGTTTACCTCTCACCCTTATCTCATGGTCTATATCACCTCTCATCATTTTGTTTTTGTCACACAGCAACTATTTCATCTACCCATGTTTTACCCAACACATTTTGT